>NC_133621.1:285026841-285626841 GCF_048593235.1 Sminthopsis crassicaudata
TATTCTTGCTTATGAGTCTATGAGAATTGGTAGAAATAAATTTATACTTAATCACAATCCTTAAACATCAATTAAAGTAAGACATTCATTCCTTTAACACATCTTTTTCCAGTCTCACATTTGAATTTTTCATCCATTTTCTATATTTCTTCTACAGAAATTAATGGAAATGCTCACCAATATGAATGAAAGTATGTCCTAATAGATATGTAGTCAGCTTCAATGCCAGGAAGACCTCACTCTGAAATTGCTAGATAGCCCTGGTCAGGTCTCATTTTCCTAGTGTCGTAGGGAATTTTCTAATAATTTAAATCACAAAATGTGACCCTTGAGACCAGGGACTATGCAATTTTCCTTGTAAGAATTTATTAAATGCTTGATTCATTCTTGTGTATAGAATAACACATTTATTGTTATTTACCATGTGCTCAGGGCTGAAGATACAGATAGGAAAGTAAAATGGTCCTCACTCTCAGGGAACTTACATTCTACTAGGGGAGACATATATTTGATGGAGGGCAGCATCTGGATATTTGTCTAGAAAGGTAAGCTCGAAGCAGACTGTGAAGATCTATAAATGTCAAACTAAGAAGTTTAGATTTTATCCAAATGGCAGTGGGGATCCATTGAAGATTCTAAAACAGGATGAGTGAGTAATTTAGTCATCCAGCAGTACAGCAAGTCTACCATATGATGAGCCCCTCAGAAGATAGCAATAGCTCAGTTTAGCCCCCACTGCTTCTTCGTCTGCCAGCTTCTTGAGGTACAATCTAGATATCATGGGGAGAAAACCTTGTATCTGTCGTTCTTTGAGCAGTGGGAGGAAAGACTCAGTTCCATTCTCCCACCACATGTCCACTTGTGGAGGGATCCCTTACCCCCAGTTTATGCTACTCAAGTAGCACCCTGATCATATAGGAGAAAGCTACCAGGGGCATTTTTCTTTCTCCATGAAGAAGCAGGGAAGTATTGATATTGCCATGTTAAATGTATTATATGCCCTATCCCTTGGTTTCATATTTAATCCCTTTTTTCCTGTTGCTTTATAAGGACATATTCTCATTTGATGCTGTTTCTTAAGTTACTTTAAAAATTGGGGAGAAAAAAAATTGAGGAATGTATGACACATGACAATCTTCCCAATATCCTTATCTCACACCTGGTATAATTAGGTCAGAAAAGGAAGAATAGGGATCTCATCTGGGTCCCTAAACTAGACCTTAGAAGCTAGGGATCAAAGGTATAGTTAGATGAAAAAACTCTGCAAGGAATAGATTCAGTGTCAGACATCACACTTGCAAGTGTCCTTTCTCTGGTCACAGAATGAATTCTGACCTAATGGATTGCCAAATCATTATCTCTGTGACTTTACAGTTCCCCTGTGCCAGGCCCTTTCTCTTCTAGCCAAGCCTTGTTACAGGGACACTCTCCAAAAGCAAGCCTTTGTAGAGACTAAGTTTCTTTTCCTTGGCTCCTAAACTCTGAGAAATCTAGGGGAAAAGAATAGAAATGAGTTCCCAACTTCTATTACTGCCCCGATTTCCTTTCCTAGCTAAAGGAAGAGAACTGATTTCTAGCAAGCTCTGAGTCTCTTCTCAAAAAGAAAGTACTCTAGTTAATTTAGGTCCATGGCACTGGAGACAAGTGGACTGGAGAGATTTTGGAAATATCTTGCTTTTGAGGATGTTGGCAGTTTCTAACTTTTATTTCTATGATAGGTATTAAAAAGCCAGATTAACAAGTCTAATCCCCTGATTTTACAGTGGAGGAAACTGAGATACAAATGAGCTATTGCTGCCTTCTAAGGGGTTTATAATATCTATATTCAATGTCTTGCCCCAAATCACACAAATCTGAAGTAATATAGCTAAGATTTGACTCTAGAATTCTGCATTTATTTTTAGATATGCAAAGTTGTGATTTCCTATCAACCACTTGTTTTTATTTTTTTCCTGCATATGCATAGATTATAAGATCATAACTTTAGAATAGAAAGGAAGTTTTCATAGAAAGTAAGCTCCTTATATCCCAAAGAAGGATATAAAGGAGGGAAAGGGACCCATATGTGCAAAAATATTTGTGGCAGCCCCTTTTTGTCGTGGCAAAAAAACTGGAAACTAAGTGGATGCCCCAAAGTTGGAGAATAGCTGAACAAGTTATGGTACATGAAGGTTATGGAATATTATTGTTCTGTAAGAAACGATCAGCAGGATGAATATAGAGAGGCCTGGAGAGACTTACAGGCACTGATGCTGAGTGAAATGAACAGATCAAGTACACAGCAACAATAAGATTATACAATGATCAATTCTGATGGGCATGGTTCTCTTCAATAATGAGATGATTGATGGTAGTTCCAATGATCTTCTAATGAAAAGAGCCATCTGCACCCAGAGAGAGTACTGATACTCTCCCACAGTTGTGGGAACTAAGTGTAGATCACAACATAGTATTTTCACCTTTTTTATTGTTGTTTGGTTGCATTTTGTTTTCTTTCTCATTTTTTTCCTTATTGATCTGATTTTTCTTGTGCACCAAGATAATTGTGGAAATATGTATAGAGGAATTGCACTTTTTAACATTTATTAGATCAATCATTGACTGGGGGAGGGAAAGGAAGGGAAAAATTTTGGAACACAAGTTTTTGCAAGGGAGAATGTTGAAAATTATCCATGCAAGTTTTGCAAATGGAGAGCTTTAATAATTAAAAAAGAAATAAAGTAAGTTACTTATAAAGAGATTTTTTTTCATATTTTAGTATTGGTATCCTCTACTCTTAGCATAGTGCTTAATACTCAGTAGATGCTTAGTAAAAATGTTTTCAACTGATTAAAAGGATGGAAGAAGAGTTCTATGCATGGAAAGAAAGATAAGAAGAACGGAAGAAAGAGAAAGGAAAGGAGGGAGGGAGGGAAGGAGGAAGGAAGGCAGGAAGGGCAGGAAAGAGAGAGGGAGAAAGGGAGAGAGAAATGAAGGAAAAAATGAAGGAAGGAAGAAAAGAAAAGAGGGAGAGAATAATGGAGGAAGGGAAGGAAAGAAAGGGGAAGGAACTGAAGAAAAAGAAAGGAAGGAGAGGGGAAAAGGGAAGGAAGAAAGAGAAAGGAAAGGGAAGGAAGGAGGGAGGGAAGTAGGCATCTAAAACTCAGAAAGCTTTCCTCTTAAGTGGCTTTAAAAAGGTACTTGGACATAAGATTTATAAAGTGATTTTAGGACATATTTAGAATTCATCAGGTTTTATTACTTATTATACAGTATTGATGCTTGTATAATAACATATTTCTATAGTACTTTAAGATTTGAAATGAGCTTTCTCTACAACAATCCAATGAATTCAAATACTTAGAAGTGCATCTTACACCATATGCTTATTCAGATGCAATAAACTCCAAATGATATATAATATAAATATAAAAGGTCACATTATAAAAAAAACATCAGGGGTGGCTGGTAACTACCATTTGGATTTATGATTGGAGAAGGATTCTTGAGCAAAGAAGGAAGAGAGGTGATCATAAAAACACTTATAATTATATGAAATTTAAAAGTTTTTGTACCAATAAAACCAAAACAGATGCTTCTGAAATAAGAAAAGAACCTGTCATTTGGCAAAATATTTGCATCAAATGTCATTTGTAAAAGTTTCCTATTCAAAATATAAAATAAATTGGCCCAAATTGATATAATTTTCAGGGAATTGACACACAGACAAAATTGCAAAATATCATTCCTCAATAGAAAAATGGACAAAGGAAATAGTTTTCTCGAGAGAAAATCCAAGTAATAATAGTGGCTAATACTTATGTAGCAATTTAAAATTTATAAAATCCCTTATATTGAGAATCTTATTCGATCTTTATAGCACTCTTATGAGGTAACTTCTATTTTCACCTCTCTTCTACAGATGAGGAAACTGAGGCTGAGAGGTTAAATGAGAGGCAAGTGCCCAGAGTCAAAAAATCAGGAAATATATGAGATAAGATCACAAATTGTAATCTCTCAGACTCTAGCTGCAGAACTCTAATGACTATCCCAGGCTGCCTGTTATATAAAGAAATGCTCCAAGTCACTAATAAGAGAAATCTACACTAAAACATTACTGACATTTGACCTCACATCCGCCATCTTGTCACAAATGAAAAAAGATGAGAATGGGCAGTGTCAGGTGAAATCAAGGAAGACAGGCACACTAATACACTGTTGTTTAACTGGAAAGCCAATTACCCTGTCAAACAATTTGCAATCATGTAAGCAAAGTAACGAAACAATTCATTTCCTTTGACATAGCAATCCTACTACTAGCCACATATCCTAGATAACTCAAAGACAGAAAGATCCTAAAATATTCCAAGTTATTCATGGCAGCATTGTGTGCTGTGCATGTGTGTTTGTGTATGTGTGTAATCTGTGGCTGTGTATCTAGAAGCTATGTGTAGGAAACAAATGTAGAAGGAATTTTTATAAATTGTGATAGGTGATCTTCTATTATAAGAAACACTATGGAGAATTCACAGAAATTTGGGAAAACTTATAAGAACTGAGAGAGAACAAGAAAATAGCACAAAACAAATATGCATATATGAATAAAATGATTGTGATGATGCAAACAAAAATAATACTAAAATGAAGTTGACTTCAGATTAATTGTAATGATGAATCTTTGTCCTGAAAAACTGATGATAAAAAACCGTTCTTTCCACTCAGTGAAGATGGAGTAGAAAGGGAGAAAAATGGGACATGTTATCAGATACGGTTGTTTTGTCAGGTAAGTCATCAAGCCTTTATTAAGTGCCTATTATGTGCCAGGAATTGTCCTAAACTTTGGAAATATAAGCAAAGGTAAACAAGAGTTTGAGTGCAGAATGAGACTTTTTGTTTTGATATGGCCAGTGCAGGAACTTGTAATGAGTTTGAGGGATTGGTTTTGTTTTGTTTCCTCAGTTGGGGGAGATAAGGGAAGAAAAGACTGTGAATTTGAAAATAAAATAAAATATTTAAAAATTCCCACTTTCTAGGAGCTCACTTGGGAGAGACAACATTCAAATAACTGTGTACAAACAAGATACATGCATAATAAATTGAAAATAATCAACAAAGGAGAAGATTTGCATTGAAGGGGATTAGGAAAGACTTTTTGTAGAAGATGGGATTTGGAATGAAACTTCAAGGAAGCTGGGGAAGTCAGAATGTGAAGATCAGGAGGGAGAGCAACTTATGCATGAAAGGGCAACCAATGAAATGCCCAGAGTTTGAAGAGATATTTTATGCAAGGAACACAGCAAGTAGTTAAATCACAAAATACTTGAGAGGACTTAAGATTTTAGAGGACTGAAGTGAAGGGATCAGGTTGGATAGGATTTTATAAGCCAAACAGACAATTTTTATATTTGATCCTGAAGGTAATAGGGAGCCACTAAAATTCAATTCACCTCCCTAGGTAAAATGGTCAGATGTGTATTTTAGGATGATCAATTAGACATTTGTGAGTACAAGGGCCTAGAATGAGAAGAGACTTGATGTGGAGAGACTAACCAAAAGATCATTGCAATAAGCCAGTCATGAGGTGATGAGGAACTATACCAGGGTAGTGATAATGTCAGAAGAAAGGAGAGAGTGTATATAAGAGATGTTAGGAAAGAAGAATCAATAGAACTTGACAATAAATTGGACATGAGGAGTTGAAAAAAAATGAGAAGTTGAGGAGGTTGATGTTGTCTTGGTGTTAAGAAATAGGGAGAGGTTGGCGGGGGTAAGGGGGAGAGATAATGAGTTGGACTCATTAACTTTGGACATATTGACTTTAAGATGTCTACAGGACATTCATTTTGAGATGACTAGAGACAAGAAAGGTCAGGGCTGGATAAGTAGATTTGAGAAATATAAGCTTTTGTGGGGGAGGGTAGGAATAAAAACAATCTTTCTTTTTGTAGTCGATTCCCAGTAGTTTCCCAATGCTTAATGAAAGTGCTTTCCTTGATTACTTGTGAATATTCTTTAAATTATATTCTTGCAAAATTTGAGTTCCTTGAAAAGTAGGGTGCCATATTGGATTTCAAGCATAATTAACAGAATCCAGAAGAGGCAACTTAGCCAGACTACTAGAGTATGGTTCCAATCTTTATCTTGTAGAGAAAACAGAATGTCTATATATGGTTCAAGCCAGAATGAGCTGAGTCATTAAATCTGAGGGTCAGACAGGAGTCCATTGGCCAAGGAGATCAAAATAGAACACTATATAAGAGAGCAGTATGCTTCAACAAAATGCCGATTTGTTTCCTACACTTTCTCAACTGGAGACTGAATTTTTTGGCAGAAGATGGAGTTGGAGGTTGGCAATATCCTTTCCTTCCTCTGCTGTGTCAATCAATCACTGTTTATTAGGCACATAATATATCACTATCTTAGATGTTAGAGATACCAAACCTTAAGTGAAACAAATTTAAAATAAGATTTAATAGCTCAATATGGTGCAACTACTATTGTATTCTATTGGAAGGTGGATGTTTAAATATTATAACAAAAAAGAATTTGTAGGACTCTTACTTAAGCAATTCATATTTCAACTTGGCTTGGCACTGTCTGAACAACTTCTAGTGTGCATCCACCTGTGGAAGAATCTGAAGGGGGTCATTATGCTATATCTGCACAAGTCAGTTAAATCCACTCATTTCTTATATTTCCTTTTGTTTCTGTGAAGTCATCCAATTTAGGGTTTAATCCAATTCAATGTAGTTGTAATATTGTTGTATTGTCACCCAGTGGTGTTGAAGTCTTTAATCAAGCAATAAGTATTGGTTTAAATGCCTACTGTGTACAAGGCCCTATACCAGGCACTAGGAAAAAAAAGACAAAAATGAAGCAAGAAGCTTGCATTACAGTTGGGAAACTAGAAGGAAGCTAAATAGATCCACACTCATAGTAGAAACCTTGCAAATGTGGGGCATGAAACAAATTTCCATACTCTATGGGCCAGACATGCTAATGAGATTAAAGGCAATTAACAGAGGCTAAGGGAGAGAACCTCCCTACACAAAAACAATAAATCATGATCTGGAACAATAATTGAACACATTGAAATAATTGCCTCACCCATTCTGTATTCTGCTCCTTTTTATTTTTTGGATAGTCCATCGTATTTTATTTAGCTGAAATCTAATACAATGCCTCAATCTCTCCCCCTCCTGAAACAACAGAATAAAAGGTCCTAGAGGAAAGAAATAGCTTCATTTTTGTCTTTATATTCCCTAGCCTCAAGCAAAGTGATCGCCACATAGAATATTGTAGTTGTTTAATAAATACTTGCTGGATTGTTGAATAAGTTTGTCCAATCTCATTTTACAGTTGTGGATTAGTCTTGTCTATTCCAAATAGAATTGTTAAAAAAAAATTTCTCATGCTGGCTAGCAAGTACTAGTCACATATTAACTGCTGGTGCCTCCCAATATAAGGTTACTTGCTTCTGCTTTGTATGTGTCATGTATCAAAGATACTTACCAAATGCTTGTGGATTGACAAATTGATTTGTATCCACAGAACATACCACAGTCCTGATTATATAGTAATTGTTTAATAAATGCTTCTTGATGGACTGATTAATTGATTGATCTTATACTTGCACATTTTCTTAATCTTCTGTTTAAGACACTATATTTATTATTATATGTCATCTAGGTAGAGTCAGCCCATCTTTTTTTGCCATGTAGATTTTTGGGAATAGTGACTCTGTCATCATCTCTTTTACAGTTGTATAATACTTGTAGAGGTGATAAACATGTCACTGATGCCTACTTCAAAATCATTGATAAAAAATTTTAATAGTTCAGAACCAAGAACAGCTCCCTGGGGCATTCTAATCCCTTTTGGTTAACCTTTCCTTCAAGCCATTCAAACCTGAATCCATTTAATTAGTCTGTCACTTAGCCCACATCTCTTCACCTTGTCTACAAAGATAGCATGTGAGAATTTCTCAAATGCAATGATAAAATGCAAGTAGGGCAATACCCTCATCTACTAGTCTAGTAACTATCAAAAAGAGAAATCATTGCATGCCTTATTATGATTAAGTCCTATCATCTCTTAGGGATCATTGCTTCTCTCTCTAAAACCACGGTAAACCATGTCTTTCACAGCAAATTAGAATTTTGCCAGGAACCAAAATTAACCTTTTTGTTTAAGATTCTTATTTCTTATCACTTTCCTTTTTATAAGTCCTATGGGAATAAGTACAGGAAGTTTTATCCAACTCTCTTTATTTTCATTCTAAAGTTTTCATCACTTTCACAAGTCTATCATCAAACATATGTTTTTAAAATACATGATAATTTATAATATACATGTACTGCAACATGTAACAGCCTAATTTACATCAACATCTTGATCCAGAATGAATTTTGCATTTTAAAATTAGAAGTACAATACCTAGTAACAGTTTGGAAAGGCGATTTTTTTAGGAAAGGGA
Source organism: Sminthopsis crassicaudata (assembly GCF_048593235.1). NCBI lineage: Eukaryota > Metazoa > Chordata > Mammalia > Dasyuromorphia > Dasyuridae > Sminthopsis > Sminthopsis crassicaudata. Next base: position 285,035,297 of record NC_133621.1, read on the forward strand.
GCAAATCAACCTCTTACAAACCTTAAATCTCAAAATTATCTATTTACTATAATACATTAGGCCATCTCAAAATCTCATTATGAATGAAGATTATAACAATGATTGAGTAGCTTTTCTTTTACCACAAAAATTTACCCTAGCAGCTGAAAACAAATTGAATTCTTTTCTTTCCAGATAAAAATGGTAGAGTTTGTTCATAGAACTCTTGGGCAAATCTAACAAAAAAAAGTTTACAGCAGCCCAATTCTGAAAATGTATCCAAAATGTATTGCTTTGTAAGTTGCATTATTACTAATAAAATATTTAAAATGAAAAAAGTAGCATTGTTTTACAGCAAAATTGGTACCAGTGTCAAAAGAAAGTGTACAAAATAACACAGAATTAACTTTGAAATTTTAATACAACATACCACAGGGAAAAATAAAATATATTGTTTCTCATCCATTGTTATGAGTTTTTCATCCCTAAATAATAGCCCAACTCTCTTAAATTTTAATTTGTGGTCCATTGATACAGATCATGTTTTCTAACATTATGTGTTCATTTTCCAAATCCTCTTATCTGCAGCTTCTTCTTTAAAGCACCTATATGTCTCAGGTGTTCAGTTTCTTGTCCAAAGTTTTGCTTTAAGTAAGAATGCTTCCCAGGTTCTTTCTGATGCTATCATTGGTACGCTCATAAATGACACTAAGTGGTGAGCATTAGCTTTGTTATACCTATCACATTATGTACACTATCACACAGCTCTATATTCTTTGTGCTGAGTCAAAATATGGCTTTTTTGGTATCCTTCAAATGAAACACATCAACTGCCATCTCCTCCACTGGCACCTGTACATCCTCATCAATTCACAACTCATGTGAAGCTTCGTCTGCCTCAGAAAATCAAACTATATTCTTTCTGAGAAAAGCCTGAAATCTATTATATGATGCCAAAAGTTCAGAACTTCTTTTTTTGGTCACATTCTACTGTTGTTTTACCTAAAATATCCTTGTGCATCTTTGCATTAGTTTTCCTCATTTTCCATGGAATCATTTCCATTCTTTCAAGACTTCCTGCATGAGATCTTTTCTGATCATTCTATTTGCTAGTTAGGTACTCCCCTCAAAAGTCCAAATTATCTTGCATTTGCTTTGTATATATTTTCTATTTGAGAGGTTGTGTGGGGTAAGACATAGAATTGGTCCCAGAGACAGGACTGTGACATATACTGCCAGACTGACATTTGGCCAGTCACCTCAAATCTCAGTGCTCCCCCTCTCCAGGGAAATCTCTAAAAATAGAAATTGCAAAACAGTGCCAATCTGCATCTGTAAAGAAGTTTCCACACTAATGAACAATGAAATTACATGAGTAATCTTTAAAAAGCTAATATTTACCACTATGTATATGTGTTGTTTCTCCAAATAGAGTGCAAATTCCTTGATGATAGAAAATGACCTTTTCTTACCTTTGTATTCTTTGTCTTGTCTTAAGCCAGATGTTAAGGATATTTGCCAACATATATGAAACAAAGCCACTTTTATCAATTCTTGATTTTTATAAAGGATATTTTGCTAACATGTAGTGGATTTGTTATTTTTAAATAAATATGATTTTTAAAAATTCATCAGTTTTAATTTCTAATCAGGTAAATGTTATATAAACAAAACACATTAACAAAAGCTCTTTGAAGTACTCAATAATTTTTAAGAGATGAACAAGTATGAGAATCACAGCTTTGGTTTTTGATTGTCTCTTCTAGTATGGTCACCAATCAAACAAAGAACACACTAAGTTCTTACTTGGGACTGGCAAAGATATCTGACATAAAGAATAGGTACTTATGCTGTCCTCTAGGAGTTTGTTTACAGAATGTGACAGAGACCTTTCCAAGGCTTGTCAAATCTGATGACCACCAGCCAATGATTATTCATGGGTGTTTGAATGCTAGAAACCAGAAGGAACCTGGGAAGCATTGCTACATGTAGCAAAGTCCGAAGTAGGAAACTTCCTTAATGAATATACATTGGGTTTTAATATGTGCTGATGCTTGACAGAAGAGACTACAAATATATTACACTCTCTACAGGTAACTAAAAAATTTCCATCATTTCCCATCAGTAATACTTGTCTTTCCAAAGTATATTTAGATACTAGCAGACGAATCCAATGGATTAGTCTCTGATAACTGGCATACCTGACCAAGTTACTACCATAATCTGAACAATAGATATTTTCTTTTTCATTAAAGCGTTTTAATTTTCAAAAGATATTCATGGATAATTTTTAACATTAACCCTTGCAAAACCTTGTGTTCCCATTTCCCCCCTTCTCCCCACTCCCTTCCCTAGATAGCAAGCAATCCAATATATGTTAAACATGGTAAAAAAAATATATGTAAATCCAATATATGTATTCATATTTATACAGTTATCTTGCTGCACAAGAAAAATCAAATCAAAAAGGAAAAAAAAATGAGAAAGAAAATAAAATACGAGCAAACAACCAAAAAAGTGAAAATGCTATGTTGTGCTCTACACTCAGTTCCCACAGTCCTCTCTCTGGGTGTAGATGGTCTTTTCTTCACAAAATCATTGGTATAGATATTTTTCTATCCATCCTTTCTGATATATTTTTACAATGGGGAGCCACGGTAGCTGAATTCTCTAACTATCAAATAGTGAGTGCCTTTCAAAGTGAGTGCCTTTATTTTTGTCATTTTCAAAAATGATTTATTCTCCATTCTGAAGAGTTAAATAATAGTCTCCTCCAAATAATAATCTGAGTTTATTTATTGGGTACTGTCTATAAAACTGGTACATAGAGACCTCTTATACTCCTTCCAACCAAGGACTGGTACATTCAGTAACTGAAGAGCACAGACTAACTCTACCACATGACAGCTCATGGCTGTGAGTCTATATTAAGGAGTAACAAACTCCATTTTATTTTCCCACACACAGAAAAAAAAGACTATTATGAAACTGAGTATCTTGGTCGTTTCTTGAGTGGTCCAAATAGCCTATAGGTTCCATTGTGACAGTGAAAAAAGACTGTAATAAAAGCAAGCTAGTACTTCGGTCTTAATTTTTGAGTAAACTTTCCACTTTTGAGAGATTCCTGCCATTGAAAGTTACAATTTCCTTTGTATATTATAAGAGAATGTGAGCTTTACATTCAAATCTAAGAACTCTTGAGTCCAAAGACAGAAACTGTTTTGCTATGGCATAATTCATCTTTGTGGAAGGCACTCTAAGATTAAATTAGGTATCATCCAGCACAAAAATTAATAACATTTGAAAAGATTATAATTCAGCTCAACCAGTCAATAAACATTTATTAAACACTTAGTATGTATTTGCAATCTAATAGAGAGACAACACATATATAAAGTGAGAATATAAAAAGATAAATACAGAATGGATTGAAGGTAAAATTAAAGCATAAGTACAATCAGAATGTTTTCCCTCCTTGTGAATTCAATAACATATATGATCAATTAAGTATATGGTAGAACATGGACTGAGTGTGGGCCACCTGACTCTAGGCTGTTCTGTTTCCAAAGATAACACTCCTTAGTTTCCTCAACCATCACAGGGTCACCTGGGATACTAGATCAAAGAATGTAGATAGATAACACAAACTCACCCCTAGGACTAGAAAACACTAAAAGCATCGTCTTTACAGATGGAAAAGAAAAGACTTGATTTTCATGAAATTAATATTTTTCTATTACTACAGGTAGCATTTTCCTGTTTTTTTTTTAATTTTACAAATTCTCAAAAAGGTATAAAGCATTTTTATTTGCTTGAAAAAGCATGTTAATCACCCCAGTTGATAGAAAATTTCCTTTCTTTCCATTGGGGCTACTTTTCCTTGACAAAGAACTTTTTGTCCTCACACAAAGGAATATGATTAAACTCCTTGCTTTATAATCCAGTAGGTGTGTGACTTTGAACAAGTCAATCAACTTCTCTGGGCCTCAGGTTTCCCATCTACAAATGAAGGTGTTGGAATAGACATCCTCAAAAGCCTTTTCCAACTCTAAATTTATAATTCTTGGAACCTAAAAGGATGTTTAGATTTAAATGGATAGGCTATGAATTAGACATTTGTGATTTCTCAGTATAAGACATGCCTTTTGGAACAAAGCCAGAAATCTTCTCTAGCATTTTTAAGAACATGATTAACATGATATCCCATCCACCTCACTTACTACGTGTATATTCCTCATCCTTCCTTAGGGGGACAGGGGACAGATTTACCCAAAAGAAAAGGCACTAAATGACCTGTTTGGGAAAACCTGGTCTTAATTATTGTCTGACAAATAGAGGCCTTCTTTGGCATTGAAGTTAAAGAGTGGTTGGTACTGGGGGAAATGGTATGCCCTTATCAGAAATTGGAACTTAAATAGTTTAGTTTCTAGAATAGATGGCACATTTCTGGGATAGAGGTTAGATTATCGACAAAGCAAAGAGGATTTGGGGAAAGCTAGATTCTCTCAATACTCAACCAGTGAACGTTTAAAATGGAAGGAGGAAAAAAATGTTATTTTTTTTAAATAAAATAACTCGGGGGAAATCAATTTGTGACTAAGGTCAAATGAACTTCTAGTTTTTTTGGTATAATGAACTCCCAAATGAAGCAAATACCTTTACCAATGGAGGTCCACTCTTTCTTTGCAATTAAAGTCTCCCAGAAATTTCTATGAGAACTGAGAGACTGTGACTTGCCCAGGATCACACAGTCAATATGTGACATACAGAAGACTTGAAACTTACAAACTGAATCCCATGCCTCTTTCTATCCATCCTGTCATATAACCAGAGTCAAATATCAATTATTTCTAATCTATGGCAATGATTCCCAACTAGAGATAGTATAGTATAAAAAAGCTAGACTAGCCATCACGAAGACCTGAGTTCAAATTCCACTACAGACAATTAATAGCTGTGTGACTCTGAGCAAGTAATTTAACTTCTATCAACCTCAATTTCCTCACCTGTAAAATGAAGGTAGTAATAGCACCTCATAGATTTTGGTGAGAATTGAAAGAGATAGCATGAGTGTTTCTACTGGGCTTATATCTCAAAGAGATCATAAAGGAAGGAAAGAAAGCCACATGTGCAAACATGTTTGTGGCAGCCCTTTTCATGGATGTCCATCAATTGGAGAATGGTTGGGTAAATTATGGTATATGAATGTTATGGAATATTATTGTTCTATAAGAAATGACCAGCAGGAGGAATAAAGAGAGGTTTGGAGAGACTTACATGAACTGATGCTGAGTGAAATGAATAGAACCAGAAGATCGCTGTACACTTCAATGTTGTATGAAGATGTGGATATCTTCAACATAAAGAAGATCCAACTCACTTTCAGTTGATCAATGATGGACAGAAACAACTATACCCAGAGAAGGAACACTGGGAAGTGAATGTAAATTGTTAGCACTACTGTCTGTCTACCAAGGTTACTTATACCTTCGGAATCTAATACTTAACATGCAACAAGAAAATTGAATTTACCACATATATTGTATCTAGGTTATAATGTAACACGTGTAAAATGTATGGGATTGCCTGTTATCAAGGGGAGGGAGTAGAGGGAGGGAGGGGAAAATTTGGAAAAATGAATACAAGGGATAATGTTATAAAACAAATTACTCATGCATATACTCATGCCAAAAAAATTTATAATTATAAAATAAAAAAAAGAAAGGATCAGCAGGAGATTTCAGAGAGGCCTGGAGAGACTGACATGAACTGATGCTGAGTGAAATGAGCAGGACCAGGAGATCATTGTACATGGCAACAACAAGATTATATGAAGATCAATTCTGATGGACTCCTGTCTTTTCAACAATGAGATGATTGAGGCCAGTTCCAATTATCTTATGATGAAGAGAGCCATCTGCACCCCAGAGAGAGACTGTGGGAAGTGAGTGTGGATCACAGCATAGTATTTTTATTCTTTTTATTGTTGTTTGCTTACATTTTGTTTTTTCTCCTTTTTTTCCTTTTTGATCTCATTTTTATTGGGCAGCAAGATAATTGTATAAATATGTATACATATGTTGGATTACTTGCCATCTAGGGGAGAAGGTGGTGGGAAGGGGAGAAAGTTTGAAACACAAGGTTTTATATGGGTCAATGTTGAAAAATTATCCATGCATAGGTTTTGAAAATAAAAAGCTTTAATAAAAAAAAGAGATAGCATGCATATTTTGAAATGCTGTTTAAATATTAGCTGCTATTATTACTTAACCTCTCTGGGCCTCAATTTTCCTTTTTCTTTCTTTCTTTCTTTCTTTCTTTCTTTCTTTCTTTCTTTCTTTCTTTCTTTCTTTCTTTCTTTTTTTTTTTTGCTGAGGCAATTGGGTTAAGTTACTTGCCCAAGATCATACATCTTGGAAGTGTTAAGTATTTGAATCCAGATTTGAACTCAGTTACTTATGATCTCTTCATGTGACCAGGCAATCTTTTTTATTCACTCATTTTCCTTCACCAGAATGCTTTCCTGAACTGCCCACTCCATCTCTTCTGAATTCCTGTATTTTTCCCTGTCAGTTGCTGACTACTTAGTCTTGTAACTTCTTACAATCACTCTTCTATTGTCCTTTTTAGACTGAGAATCACCCAAAGGACAGACAAATGGTACAATTGCTGACATGAGATATCACTAATAAGAATTAACACAAAGAAAGTATAGAAAAAAAGGAGCTTATGCAAGAAATTGATGGGCCAAAAAGATTGACTGATCATATAACAAAAGTAACAGTGGCAATAAACAACCTGGACGCTAGTGATAACCAGTAGGATGCCAGGAGGAAAGGAGGAAGGAAAGCAGCATGTCAAAATTCAAGAACATAGACAAGAGCCTCACAAGACAGATGAGTTTGGGTCATAATTTGGATCCTAGATAGGAATATCCAAAACTGGACTTCCGGCCAAGATGGCGGCGTGGAGGCAGACAGCTGCTTGAGCTCCTCGTTTTCTCTCAGAACTTACTTCATGACAAGCCTCTGACTTAATGCTTGACCCAGAAAGAAATCCACAAATTATCACCAAGAGAAGACATCCTTGAAAGTCGCCAGAAAAGGTCTGTGTTTGTTCGGGGGAGGGTCAATCAGACTGGGCGCAGACTGAGGGCAGACAGCCAGAGCAAGACAGGCAGCTCACACAGCTCAGACCGGAGGGGGAGGGGTGTGATCTCTGCAGTTTCTGTGAAAGGGCTTTTGCCCCAGTGTGGATGCTCCGTCTTGGCAGCAAGCCAGGAGCGGTGGAGAGGGTGTAAACACTGGAAGTGAAGATTAAAACCCCAGAAAGCCAGCATCTCTCAGAGCCCGGCCACCCCCAACCCCCACCTGGACTGACTCGGTGCGTTCTCGGAGCCTCAGAGCGCAGACTCAGTACAGTCATTGCTGTTCTGTTAGTGGCTCTCTGCTGCCCTACCCCCAGGCTGTAGAGGAAGCCCATTAATACCATCCAGCCCTATCCCCCGCAAAACAGACCAATTGTTTCTCTTGTCAGTTTGTTTTCTTTGATTCCTACTCTGACAAAATGAACAAAAAATTCAAAAGGGCTCTAACCATTGACAGCTTCTGTGTGGAGAGGGAGCAGACTTCAAATGCTGAAGAGACTAGGAACAGAATGTCCCCAGATGTATCCCCTGGGAGGGATATAAGCTGCTCCTCAATACAAAAGAACCTCATAGAGGAAATCAAAAAGGCTCTCACAAGAGAGCTGGAAAAGAAATGGGAAAAGGAAAGGGAAGCTTGGCAAGAGAGCCTGGAGAAGTCATCCCATGCATTCAAAGACAGAGTGGATAAAGAAATCAAATCATTGAGAAACAAGATTAGTGAGCTGGAAAAGGTAAACAACTCCAAGGAAAACAGGATTAGAGAGCTGGAAAAAGAAATCAGCTCTCTAAAAAAATACAATGGAAAAAAATTCCATAGAAGATAAAAACTCAATTGGACAATTACAAAAAGATATAAAAAAAGTGAGTGAAGAAAATACATCATTGAAAATTAGACTGGAACAAGTAGAAATGAATGACTCAAGGAGAAACCAAGAGGGAGTCAAGCAAAACCAGAGAAATGAGACAATTGAAAAGACTGTCAAGTACCTTACCAGAAAGACAACAGACCTGGAAAACAGATCCAGGAGAGACAATTTGAGAATAATCAGACTCCCTGAAAAATGGGAGGAAAAAAAGAGCTTGGACACCATTTTCGAGGAAATTATCAAAGAGAACTGCCCAGACGTTTTGGAAACAGAGGGTAAAATAGACATTGAGAAAATTCATCGATCACCTACTGAAAGGGACCCTAAAATCAAAACGCCAAGAAATATAGTGGCCAAGTTGAAGAACCATCAGACAATGGAAAAGATATTGGAAGCTGCTAGAAAAAAACAATTCAGATATGGAGGATCCACAATAAGGATAACACAGGATCTAGCAGCGTCCACATTAAAAGAACGCAGGGCCTGGAACATGATATTCCGAAAGGCTAAGGAACTTGGTATGCAGCCAAGAGTGACTTACCCAGCAAGAATGAGCATCATTTTCCAGGGAAGAAGATGGACATTTAACGAAATAAATGAATTCCATCTATTTTTGATGAAAAAACCAGACCTACATAAAAGGTTTGATCTTCAAATACAGAACTCAAGAGACTTCTAAAAAAGGTAAAAAGAATCTTGAGAACTATACTTCTGTCAAAAAAATATGTAAAGAACATATGTACAATTTGTCTTAGAAACTAGAGGTGGAAAGGAGATTATATCATAAAAAAGTATAAAGTGGTGGTACTACATCTCATGAAGAGGCAAAGGTAACCTATTATATCTGAGAGAAAGAAAGGAGGGAGATGAACATAGCGTGTATCAATAGACATATTCGATTTATGGTGAAACTTCTTCCACTTCATTGAAAAGTGAAAGGGAAGGAGTAAGCTAAGGGGAAGGGAATACAGTAATTTCGAGGAAAAGGGATAAAATAAGGGGAGGATCTTTAAGGTGGGGGAGGGATCCTAAAAAGGGAGGGCTGTGAAAAGCAAGTGGTGTTTACCAGTTTAATACTGGATAGGAGGGTAAAAGGGAAGGAAAGGGGAAAAGCATAAGCAGGGGTTAATAGGATGGCAAGCAATATAGAATTAGTCCTTCTAACCATAAATGTGAATGGGGCAAACTGCCTCATAAAGAGGAAGCAGTTAGCAGACTGGATTAAAAGTCAGAATCCTACTATATGTTGTTTACAGGAAACACACCTGAAACAGGATGAGACATTCAAACTAAAAGTAAAAGGGTGGAGCAGAATCTATTATGCTTCAGGCAAAACCAAAAAAGCAGGAGTAGCCATCCTCATCTCAGATCAAGCAAAAACAAAAATTGATCTAATTAAAAGAGATAAGGAAGGGCATTATATCCTGCTAAAGGGAAGCATCAATAGTGAAGCAGTATCAATATTAAACATGTATGCACCAAGTGGTGCAGCATCTAAATTCTTAAAAGAGAAATTAAGAGAGCTGCAAGAGGAAATAGATAGCAAAACTATAATAGCGGGAGATCTCAACCTTGCACTATCAGAATTAGATAAATCAAACCACAAAATAAATAAGAAAGAAGTCAAAGAGGTAAATAGAATACTAGAAAAGTTTGATATGATAGATCTTTGGCGAAAGCTAAATGGAGACAGAAAGGAATATACTTTCTTCTCAGCAGTTCATGGAACCTATACAAAAATTGATCATATACTAGGGCATAAAAACCTCAAAATCAAATGCAGTAAGGCAGAAATAGTAAATGCATCCTTTTCAGACCATAATGCAATCAAAATAACATTTAATAAAAAGACAGGGGAAAATAGACCAAAAAATAATTGGAAACTAAATAATCTTATACTAAAGAATGATTGGGTAAAACAGCAAATCATAGACATAATTAATAACTTCACCCAAGAAAATGACAATAATGAGACATCATACCAAAATGTGTGGGATACAGCCAAAGCAGTAATTAGGGGAAGTTTTATATCTCTACAGGCCTACTTGCATAAAATAGAGAAAGAGAGGGCCAACGAATTGGGTTTACAACTAAAATTGCTAGAAAAGGAACAAATTAAAAACCCCCAGACAAACACAAAACTTGAAATTCAAAAAATAAAAGGTGAGATTAATAAAATTGAAAGTAAAAAAACTATTGAATTAATTAATAAAACTAAGAGTTGGTTTTATGAAAAAACCAACAAAATAGACAAACCCTTAGTAAACCTGATTAAAAAAAGGAAAGAGAAAAAGCAAATTGATAGTCTTGAAAATGAAAAGGGTGAACTCACCACTAATGAAGAGGAAATTAGAACAATAGTTAGGAGCTACTTTGCTCAACTTTATGCCGATAAATTTGATAACTTAAATGAAATGGAAGAATACCTTCAAAAATATAGCTTGCCCAGATTAACAGAGGAAGAAGTAAGTAGTCTAAATAGTCCCATCTCAGAAAAAGAAATAGACCAAGCTATTAACCAACTTCCTAAGAAAAAGTCCCCAGGACCAGATGGATTTACAGGTGAATTCTACCAAACATTTAAAGAACAACTAACTCCAATGCTATGTAAACTATTTGAAAAAATAGGGATTGAAGGAGTCCTACCAAATTCCTTCTATGACACAGACATGGTACTGATACTTAAACCAGGTAGATCGAAAACTGAGAAAGAAAACTATAGACCAATTTCCTTAATGAATATTGATGCTAAAATCTTAAATAAGATATTAGCAAATAGACTTCAGAAAATCATCCCCAGAATAATACACTATGACCAAGTGGGATTTATACCAGGAATGCAGGGCTGGTTTAATATTAGGAAAACTATTAGTATAATTGACCATATTAATAATCAAATTAATAAAAACCATATGATCATCTCAATAGATGCAGAAAAGGCATTTGATAAAATCCAACATCCATTCCTACTAAAAACGCTTGAGAGTATAGGAATAAATGGACTATTCCTTAAAATAATAAGGAGCATATATTTAAAACCTTCAGTAAACATCATATGTAATGGTGATAAACTAGAACCTTTCCCTGTTAGATCAGGAGTGAAACAAGGTTGCCCACTATCACCATTACTATTCAATATAGTACTAGAAACTCTAGCCTTGGCAATAAGAGCCGAGAAAGAGATCCAAGGAATTAGAGTAGGAAATGAAGAAATCAAATTGTCACTTTTCGCAGATGACATGATGGTATACTTAGAGAACCCCAAAGACTCTGCTAAAAAGCTATTAGAAATAATTCAGAATTTTAGCAAAGTCGCAGGATACAAAATAAATCCACATAAATCCTCAGGATTTTTATACATTACCAACACAATCCAACAGCAAGAGATACAAAGAGAAATTCCATTCAAAATAACAGTCGATAGTATCAAATATTTGGGAATATATCTACCAAAGGAGAGTCAGGAATTATATGAGCAAAATTACAAAACACTTGCCACAAAAATAAAGTCAGATTTAAATAATTGGAAAGACATTCAATGTTCTTGGATAGGCCGAGCGAATATAATAAAGATGACAATACTCCCCAAACTAATCTATTTATTTAGTGCTATACCAATCAGACTCCCAAGAAACTATTTTAATGACCTAGAAAAAATAACAACAAAATTCATATGGAAGAATAAAAGGTCGAGAATTGCAAGGGAACTAATGAAAAAAAAGTCAGAGGAAGGTGGTCTAAGTGTACCTGATTTAAAGCTATATTATAAAGCAACAGTCACCAAAACCATTTGGTATTGGCTAAGAAATAGACTAGTTGATCAGTGGCATAGGTTAGGTTCACAGGACAAGATAGTGAATAAAAATAGCAATCTAATCTTTGACAAACCCAAAGATCCCAAATTTTGGGATAAGAATTCATTATTTGACAAAAACTGCTGGGAAAACTGGAAATTAGTATGGCAGAAACTAGGCATGGACCCACATTTAACACCACATACTAAGATTAGATCAAAATGGGTCCAAGATTTAGGCATAAAGAACGAAATCATAAATAAATTGGAGGAACATGGGATGGTTTACCTCTCAGACTTGTGGAGGAGGAAGGAGTTTGTGTCCAAGGGAGAACTAGAGACCATTATTGATCACAAAATAGAACATTTTGATTACACAAAATTAAAAAGTTTCTGCACAAACAAAACTATTGCAAACAAGATTAGAAGGGAAGTAACAAATTGGGAAAAAATTTTTACAGTTAAAGGTTCTGATAAAGGCCTCATCTCCAAAATATACAGAGAATTGACTTTAATCTATAAGAAATCAAGCCATTCTCCAATTGATAAATGGTCAAAGGATATGAACAGACAATTTTCAGATGATGAAATTAAAACTATTTCCACTCATATGAAAGAGTGTTCCAAATCACTATTGATCAGAGAAATGCAAATTAAGACAACTCTGAGGTATCATTACACACCTGTCAGATTGGCTAAGATGACAGGAACAAATAACGATGAATGTTGGAGGGGCTGTGGGAAAACTGGGACACTGATGCATTGTTGGTGGAGTTGTGAAAGAATCCAACCATTCTGGAGAGCAATCTGGAATTATGCCCAAAAAGTTATCAAAATGTGCATACCCTTTGACCCAGCCATACTACTACTGGGCTTATACCCCAAGGAACTACTAGAGAAGGGAAAGGGTCCTGTATGTGCCAAAATGTTTGTGGCAGCCCTTTTCATAGTGGCTAGAAGCTGGAAGATGAATGGATGTCCATCAATTGGAGAATGGTTGGGTAAACTATGGTATATGAATGTTATGGAATATTATTGTTCTATAAGAAATGACCAACAGGAGAAATATAGAGAGGCTTGGAGAGACTTACATCAACTGATGCTGAGTGAAACGAGAAGAACCAGAAGATCATTATACACTTCAACAATGATACTGTACGAGGATGTATGCTGATGGAAGTGGATTTCTTCAACATAGAGAAGAGCTAATCCAATTCCAATTGATTAATGATGGAAAGAACCAGCTACATCCAGAAAAGGAACAATGGGAAATGAATGTAAACTGTTATTTTTACCTTCTGAATCCAATTCTTCCTGTGCAACAAAAAATTCGGTTCTACACACATATATTGTATCTAAATTATACTGTAATATATTTAACATATATAAGACTGCTTGCCATCTGGGGGAGGGGTTTGGGGGAGGAAGGGAAAAAATCTGAATAGAAGTAAGTGCAAGGGATAATGTTGTAAAAAATTACCTATTCATATGTACTGTCAAAAAATGTTATAATTATAAAATAAAATAAAAATAAAAAAAAAAAAAAGGAATATCCAAAACTATTACAAATTACTTTGTGAATTTGAATATACTTATTGAGAGTGGGCATTATGTCTTATTAAACTTGTTTCTCCCATCATATTTAGTTCCATAGAAATTTGATTCTTGATAGATGTCTGTTGTTTTTATAGTTGTATCAGACTATTATTTCTCTCTTTTATTGCTATTTAGACTTTTCACATGTTTCCAACTAAATTATAAAGTCCTAGAAGTTATGAAACTTACTTCTTGTACTTCTTTGTATCTCCACTGCACTCCAATTGGGTCTTCACACATACATGTATCTGTGTATGCAAATATGTACATATGTCTATGACATCTCAATCATTTCAGTCACATCTGATTCTTCATGACCCAATTTGAAATTTTTTTAACTTTCTTTTTCCAGCTCATTTTACAGATGAGGAAATCAAGGCAAACAGAGCTAAGTGACTTTTTCTCAGCAGCAGTGGTAGTATTTATTAGACTACAACAACCTAGGGAACATTAAACGACTAAGTGTCTGAGATCAGATTTGAACACAGGAAGAAGTCTTCTTGATCCCAAGCCCAGTGCTCTATCAACCCATAGCTTCTTACCCTTTTTTTCCATTCACAACCCCTTTTTGTCCAAAAATTTTTACATGACATCTCACGTACATATATTTAAATAGGTATTCAAATCAAACTTTTACTGATAATAAATCATAATTTCATGACCCCCACATTCAGTTATGAGACCCCATTCAGGATTATGAACTACAGTTTTAGAAACTGGACACTATATTACCTAGCTGTCCTATATAAGTATGTATATATATATATATATATATATATATATATATATATATATATATATATATATATAAAGAGAGAGAGAGAGAGAGAGAGAGAGAGAGAGAGAGAGAGAGAGAGAGAGAGAGAGAGAGAGAGAGAGAGAGAGAGAGATCTGCTGTTGGAAAGACCAGGATTTCAGGACTGCTTCTGACAAATATTGGCTGTGTGATCCTGGACAGTCACTTTATTATGTACTTCAGAAAATGCTCTGAAGACTCTAGGAAAGTTGTTTATCTGAGAGTGTCTCCCTTCCAGTTCCTCTTTTTTCCTTCTCCTTCCCTCATTTACTCTTCTCTCCTCTTCTCTCTTCACCTTTCCTTTTCATCTTTCCCTATTGTCTCTTCTCCTCTCAGGTATGTTTCCACCCAATTCCTTCCCAGGTATCCATCTCCTGCATGGTTACTGTAAAGCAGTCTGGATTTTTAAAGCTCTTCTCAGCAGCACAATTAATAATAATAATAAAAAGTCCCAGACAGATCAATTCCAGACTCCCTACATTTCCCATTCCCAGAATATGCTGCTCCAAGTGAAATGAATGAATGAATGAAGCACTAATTAGTTACTTTCCATGTGCCAAGGATGCGCTAAATGCATATGGCTCAGAGGAAACAGACTACTGTAAGAGCTAAAGCTCAAAATCCCTCTCTGAGTTTTAACCATGTGATCTTGGATCTGGGTCTTCACCTTCACCTCTTTTCTCCCTTAAAAAACCAGAACAAGTGGGGAGACATTGGACTAAGCCTCTGAGGCTCCTACCAGATCTATAATTATGTTCTAATAGAGAAGGCAGGACATGTAGAAAAGTGGTAGCCAGGGCAAGGTGTTTTGATTTGGGACTGAGAAATGAGAGTAGAGACATAGGAGAGCTAATTGGAATGTTTTTTTTTTCCAGTAGCAATGGTGCTATTGATTAGACTACAATAAAAGAGTTTAAAACCTAAGGGACATTAAGGACCAATGGGCCCACATCACATTGACCAGATTTTGTTTATGCATTAACGGACACAGAAAGGATTCATATTTGTGGTCGATGGGCCTCTCATCATTCCAAGACTGATAATAATACCCCAAATTAGACTTTGGCAAAAGCGAAAGAAGTCTCATCCCCACTTTCACTGCTCCCACTCAGTGTCTTGAATTCCTGAGCTGTTTAATAAATATTTGTTGGTTGGTTCATTGGTTGAGCCTATGATACAAGATAGCTTCCATAGTATATATCAGAGTAATTTAAGAGGGATTTTGTGGACTTAAACTTAAATATCCTTAAAAAAAATAAGCTTGCCTGTCCTCTAGTCTCTCAAGCAAGAATCCCAGAACTGGATCTGTCTTTATTTTTCAAATAAATGCATTTCTACCCCTCCCCATCTGCCACTGCTCCCCATGCATGCATTCACTTCCCTAGGGTTTAATTAACTGGATATTATATGTAAATATGGTAAGGGTGGCTTATTTTGGTAATTCTTAAACTCAGTACAATAACAAACTTATTCTCTGTCTCTCTCTGTCTCTCTCTGTCTCTCTGTCTCTCTCTGTCTCTGTGTGTGTGTGTCTCTCTGTCTGTGTGTGTATGTATGTGTGTCTGTCTCTCCCAATTTGCCTCTGTCTGTCTGTCTGTCTGTCTCTGTCTCTGTCTCTCTCTCTCTTTGTCTCTCTCTGTCACTCTGTGTCTTTCTGTCTCTCTCCCCCTGTTTGTCTCTGTCTGTCTCTCTCTCTCTCTCTGTTTCTCCCTCTCTGTCTCTGTTCTCTCTCTCTCTCTCTCTCTCTCTCTCTCTCTCTCTCTCTCTCTCTCTCTCTCTGTTTCTCCCTCTCTGTCTCTCTCTGTCTCTGTCTCTCTGTCTCTCTGTCTTTCTGTCTCTCTGTTTCTGTCTCTCTGTCTCTCTGTTTCTGTCTGTCTCTGTCTGTGTGTGTGTGTGTCTGTGTGTGTCTGTGTCTTTTCTCTTTCTCTCTCTCTCTCTCCCCTAGGAACCCTGGGATGTCCTTTGACATAGCTAAGACATCTAACTTGCTTAGGATAAATAACTCATCAAGTTGGGCATTAAGGGGAATAATTAAATGGTAGAGGATAAGCAATTCTTGGCTAGTTGCTTCTCTTTTCTCTTGAAAAAGTAAATTACTTCCAAGTAGCTCCTGCCTTGGAGTGGTTAGCATCTTTTCTTCTCTGAGTAACAATGGATTTGGAAGGCTTACTGGAATTTTTGCTTCAGAACCCAGAATTTAACCTTATATCCCTAAAATAAATAGAGGGGTCCTCTGAAATGGTCTGTGATTTCATGTGTTTGGGGAACTCACAGGTGAGGGAACTCTCTTTACCTTGCAAATCATCATCACTCTCCAGTTGATAATCTTAGCAAGTTACTTGGAGTAGTGAGATATTAAACAACTTTCCCAAAAGAGTAGTGGGTATCAGAGGAAGAACATGAATTTTGATTTTCTTGACTTGGAGGCCAACTCTAACCACTACATCATGCAACCTCATAGCTGCCTTGAGACCTCTGAGATAAAAGTAAGTGTGGTAGGGGTTAAGTAATTTACCTTGTCTCACAGAGTTAAAAAGATTTTTAGGAAGGTTATGAACTCAGATCTTTCTGCCTCCAGCTGCTGCACTATATCCACTGTACCACTTACTTCACAGGTAGTTGGATTGTGTATCATGGGTGGAGAGGAAAGTCTAATGGGTAATTACCCAGCGTCTGCAGCAATACTTGTTTTTCAAATCTCACCTTTGACATTCCCTAGCTACATGACCATGAAGAATCACTTTATTTTTCTCAGCATCAAACAACTTGCTAAGATTTCCTACTACATGGTCAGTGGAAACTCAATCTGCCATGGTAAACAGTGTTCCCACATCTTTGAATACCACACATATAGGCCTGAAATGTTGACATAGTGAAACTCAAGAGGCCAGTACCCAGACATACGTGTCCAATGGCTCCAGCTCATCTTTATCACCTCCAGCTACATGGAAAACCATGACCATAATTTATAAAGCACAACTTTTCTTCTTCTCATTTTCTTCCTTGCTGTATTCTCTTCTGTATTTCCAATCTTTTCCCTGGATCTTTTTCTTTCCCTCTCCTTTCCTTTTCCTTGCCCTCTCTTCCTTTTCTCTTCTCTTTTCTTCTATTTCCTTCCCTTCTTCCACGTTTTCACTCTACTTTCCCTTTCCCTCTTTTCTTTCTTCTCTTATTCTCTTCCCTTCATTTTTACTTTACTTTTCCCCTTTCTTCTCTTTCTCAATTCCTTTCCTTTCTTCCTCTTTTTTGCTTTACTTTTCCCTTTCTTTTCCTTCTCTTCTCTCCCATTCCCTTCCTTTCTATCCCCTTCTTTTGCCTCCCCTCTACTTTCTCCCCTCCTTCCCTTGGTTGTCTCTTTCTCCATCCCTCCTCATTCCCTTTCCACTTTTCTGTTCTACATTTTACTCCTCTCCCTTCTTTTCTCTTTTATTTCTTTCTTTTTCACTAACTCTTTCCTTAATTTTTCTTTTCTTCTTTTCCTCTATTCTGTATCTTAGCCTAGAATATATACATCCAAGTTACCACTCCCTGCCTCTCCAAAGCATAATCAGTTACTTGATTATCCTACCAATTGGACCTCCACAATACTTTTAACATCTGTTCCTTCCCTTCTCTCTACTAAGCATAGCCTGGTTCAGTCCCTGACCATCTCTTGACTAGATGAACAAAATTTTGCTATAAAAGGGCATAAGTTCTAGGAAATTGTCATTAAGGCATGAGGTCAGAATAGATTGAACAGTGTAGTTTCAATTCAGAAAACATGATGTGCTGATAATACTCCTCACAAAAATCATATTCCATTGGTTTTGTACATATTTATATTAACTTGTGTGCATGGGGCACCTAGTGAATAGAGTGCTGGGACTGGAGTCAGTAAGTGCTAAATTCAAATCTGGCCTCAGGCACCAGCTATGTGACTCTCGGCAAGTCATTTAAACTCTTATTGCTTTAATCCACTGGAGTAGGAAATGGTAAATCAATGGGGTATCTTTACCAAGAAAACTCTACATCATGAGGTCATAAAGAATCTAACATTACCAAATAACAATATTTGTTTCTCCTTAACAGATTATAGGTTTTTTGAAGAAAAAAGAATGGTTTTTTGTCTTTGCATTTCCTGATGTTGGGAGAGGAGAATTTAGTAAATTTGATGAATTAATAAATAAGAGATCTCTAACTGTGATTTTAAACAAATTTTATTATAATTGGGAGAGAACAATATAATCATAAGATCATAGATTCAGAGCTAGAAGGACACTTAGATTTCATCTAGTTCAATTGAATTATTTTTTAACAAATAAGGAAACTGAGTCTCAAAAGTGGATTTCTCAAAGCCAAAACAGATATTAAATGACAAATCTAGGAATTAAAAAATAGATTCTCCTTCTCCTAATTCCAAACATATAATTCTAATCAACTTCTCAGAGACCATACTATATCAAAGAAATTATCAACATCTAAAAATTTCACAGTAATTCATTTATTTTTATTTTATCCTTAGGAACTAGAACCATACTCATGACTTCACTAGCAGAGTAAACTCCTAAGTGGATAAACTCCTTTTCTCCAAAGTAAGTTCTTATTTCCTCTGCAAAGTTTGTCCTGAAGTTACTCAAACATTTACTGGCTGTGTGATCTTTAGCACATCATTTACCTTCTATGTTCCTCAGTTTCCTTATCTGTGAAACAGGGAGAAAAATAGCCCATATCTTTTTGAGTATTTGTAAAACTCAAATGAAATGCCTGTAAAATATTTTTCAAAATTTAAAGTGTTGTATAACCGATAAACTATATTATTGCTTTTGTTATTGAAGTGGTGGTGGTGGTGGTGATGCTGATAATGATGATGATGGTGATGATAATGATGATGATAATAATGATGATGGTTGTGCTGGTGGTAGTGGTGATTCGTGGAATATTGAGAGGTTAAGTGATTTACCCAATTATGTGTCAGAAACAGGCTAGCTATCTTCACTACATCATCTCTCAAATTTTATTGATATCTTTTGTTTTAGAGGCAACTTGATATAGTCCCAGATTTAGAGTCAAGAAAACCTGAGTTCAAATCCTGCCTCAAATACTTATTAGTTGTGTGATCCTGGAAAAGTCACCTAATCTCTCTCAAGCTCAACTTCCTCAGCTGTAAAATGGTAATATTGATGATCTACCTCAGACAGTTGTGAGGATAATGTAAGATGAAATGTAGAATGCTTTTTAGACATTAAAGCATTATATATAAATGTTAGCTATTATTATTATTTCTATACAATGTTCATTTTCCAAAATATTTCTTATTCCTTCCCCAAAAAAGTCTTTCTATAATAAGGCAAAAAAAGAACACAAATCAAATAAACAAATAATCAAAACATTAACTAAGATCAGCATTGAACTGAGTTCTGTACCTGAAATCCCCAACTCCTGCTAAGACAGGAGAAAGGAACATTCTCATATCTTTTGGGGATGGGTAGATTTTTTGGGAGGAAGGAGATATGTCAAGTTTGATCAAAACAATTTCTTAGCATTCTTCTTTTTTTGTTATACCTCTTTATTGACAAAACATTGCATGGGTAATTTTTCAACATTGACCCTTGAAAAAACTTCTGTTCCAACTTTTCCCCTCCTTCCCTCCACCCTTCCCCTACATGGCAGGTAGTCCCATACATGTTAAATGTGTTAAAGTATACTAGCATTCTTTTTTAATTGTTCCATCATTGATGTTCCTTTCACTTATTCATGTTGTTACAGAAGCTGTAATGTTGTTCGTGATTTTTTTTTCTGGTTTCTGTTGATTTATTTTTGCTTCAATTCATATAAGTCTTCCTAGGTTTCTCTCTATTGATCATATTTGTAATTTTTTACAACACATATTTTATTACATTAATATACTAAGCCTGTACAGTCATTCCCAAATTTCATGGGAATCTATTTTGTTTTAAGCACTTTGCTTCTACAAAAAGTCCTGCTATACATATTTTGATGAATCTGGGAATTTATTTTTTCATCATTGACCTCTCTGAGATATAGTTCTAGAAGTAGAAGCTCTGGACAAAAGGTATAGAGATTTTAGTCATTTTCTTAGTCTAATATCAAATTGCTTTCCAGAATATTTTTTCCAGAAACTGAGGGTAAAAAAACATAACTGATTTGCCCAACATAACCAAGCTAGTGTACTTTCTCTGAAGCAGACAAATTCATATCTTTCTATGTCTAAGCCCACTGCTCTCTTCACTTTGACTCACTGTCTTATAGCATAGTTTCAATAAAATCTTGTCTTTTCTTTTAACAGTAAAAACTTCTGTTAATCCAAAATCCAAATAATTGGAAACTTCAAACAATTGAATTTTTTTCAGTTATATCTACTTTTATGAGAAAAAGACAAGTAACCAGTAAACAAGCCTGGATTCAGTATTTATTAATAAAAGTGCCCTTTGGAGTATGTCACAGGGTCAGTACACAATCAGTCCTTCTTGCCTACACCTCCTACATCTGATCTGCCATAGAATGATTGATGGAAATAAGAACCTGAAGGCATACTCTGTGATTCAAGACTGCTTTCTGACTCATCAGAGAAGTGGAAAAAGTCTCCTCTGGATAGATCAAAGCTTATTCTATTTTATTGTATTCTAATTTTTGGTGCAATTGGGACCGGGGTGATTGGGAGAGCCTCAAATAAATCTTTTTCCTCATATCATTTGATAATAGTAAGGCTGAAAGGACTCTTGAAGTTCCATGGAAGTAGACATGTATATGGCTATTGCTGAGAGATGCCTTTAACACTTTCCTAGAATGATTTTCCAAACACTCAAATATGCAGCAAATGTAATTTATTACTATTTTGTCTTGGAGGAAGGATGAAAAGGGAAGAGACTCAATTGAAGGAACTTCCCTTCTCCCCTCCCAGACTTTGTGGCAAGTACATTTCTATGCTCTTTGGGACTTAGGACTCCTTCCCATTATTTTTTCCCTTTAGTCTTCTAGCAAGGAGACAAGAAAAAGACTCGTCCCTCCCCTCTTGTCCTCAGTGACAATGGTGACTGGTAACAGAAACAAAGGGCAGCAAGAGATGTGGTTGCCTTAACTAGCTTGTCCAATAAATATTTAGTAAGTTACTAAAATGTGCAAGGAATTTTACTGTAATAGAGGGATACAATTAATAAAAAGAGAAACAGCCCGTTCCCTCAATGAGTTTACAATCTATTTGTACATATTTATACATTTATACATAAAAGGATGCAGGAAAGGGGAATATTTTGGAGTACCCTGCCTGGAGCATCTTGTTCCATGAACTTGAAACCAGGTGGGGCAGCAGATGCAAAGAGTAATCTAAGAGTTCAGCTTCTGAACTCTATAAAGGAAGACATTGGGAGGAGTTTGGTGCTCTGCACTCCAGTCCTCCACACAGAGGAAAGAGAAGGTTGAGGGAGCCTTTAGATGGATGAGCTTATCCTGAAAGAGACATCTTCTCCCCAGAAGTTAAGCCCAGGCAGAGAAGCAGATGCAAAGTAGTATGATCTGAGGGTCCAGTTCATGTCACAAAGTAGACGGAATTCATGGTAGAAGCATGGAATTTACCAGAGAGAATTCACTTGTGCCTTCAGATATTCTATTTACCCTAATACATACATATCATTCCTGCAATTAACTCTTAATGTTATTACATAAAGCCATTTAATAAAGCCATGCTGTTCTTGAGTCATCATCAATATGGGTCAGTCTCACCATTTTAAAACAGTACAAAATCATCATTATCATCATTCTTCCTCAGCTAGATTTGATTTCAATTGTCTAGAAACACAGATTATGAGATAATGTTGTACTCTAGAGTTATTGCACTGTCTGGTCCTTTTGTACTTTTATCGAAAATGTATGATTCATTCTGACTGCATTATACAAAAATACTCACCAATCTCATTCCCTAATAATAACACAGGTAATTGTCATATTTATACATGATTATTGAGAAATTTTTAGGTAAAGGAAGCTTCTCTGTACAAACTATTATTTAAGTAAGGCTTGGATTAGATAAGTGAATGAATAATCATATATTATACTGTGGAAGCAGCATAGTGAAATAAATAGATCCCTGGACTCAGAGTCTTAAAAATCTGAGTTGGCAGCCATGTGACCATGATCATCACTTAATATTTTGTGCCTCTGTTTCCTCAAATGCAAAATAGCAATAATAATAGCACCTATCTGAGAAAGCTGAGTTAAGGATCAATTATATTGATCTATTTTTAACTTAATTTTTATAGCAACTAGATTGTACCATGGAAAAAATTCTCAAGAAGATCATCTTTCTGAAATCAAATCAGGACTCAGATACTTCCTAGTTGTGTGACTTTGTCACTTAACCCTGTTTGCCTCAGTTTACTCATCTGTAAAATGAGCTAGAGAAGGAAATGATCAACCATTCAAGTATCTCTGCCAAGAAAACCCCAGATGAGATCACAAAAAGTTGGACATGACTGAAATCACTTAACAAAAATGAATTAATATTTGTAAAGTAATTATCACATGCATGGCACATAGTAGGTACTTAGTGATATGTCTTCCCTTCACTTCCCTATCAGGGAAAGACAGCACATAAAAGAAGTCTCAGCTACTAGTCTCATGGCAGGTCCCAGTGCTTCTTGGATTTAGCAGCAGGATTTACAGGAAGGCTGGAAAGTCCAGCCATAACATAGATGCTACGATAACTCATCCATTAGTCATCTAAAGACCTGCATTTCAGTCATTGCTGAAAAAGGAAAATCAAAGATTCCTTCATTGTGAGCATCATTAACTCTCAACTGTATACAGGGTCACAGTGCAACATCTGTCTCTCACCTTACCGCTTCCCAAACCATTTCCTTGGTCAAGGGCTGTGGGGATCCTGTGTTCCCAATGAAGTTACCTTATTGAATGGAGTCTTGAAAAATGATGTTGTCTTTTTAGCTTTGTCTCCCAAAGAAGATTCTATTAGACAACGGGGACTTATTTTTTTAATCATAGGATCAAAAATTTTCAGCAGCAAAAGATTTTAGAGATAATTAACTCCAGTACTCTACATTTACAGATGAGGAAACAGGAAAAGAGAGGGTACTTGACCCAGATTTAGATACATACTCAGTGCATGCCTGATTCAGCATTTAAACTCATTTTCCTTATTTCTAGTTCAGTTTCCTAGGATTACTTTTCACAGGTGACAAGTATTACGTGGCATGGTAAATTTAGGAATTTAGAATGTAGAATCTTGAAGACATTCAGTACAAAGCATATATTATTTTAATAATAACAGTTTTTCATTTTCAAAATACATACAAAGATAATTTTCAACATTCTTTTCTGCAAAACCTTGTGTTCCAAATTTTCCTCCCTCTCGCTCTCTCCTTCCTCCATCCCCTAGATAGCAAGTAATCCAAATAGGATAAAACTTACATGCATTGAACATTAACTATGGAACATCAACTCATTTACTGCTCTGACCCTGATTTTACCCATCTATAAAATGGGAATAATAATAGCATCTTCCTCAAGGGTAATTATGAGGTTCAAATAAAAGATGTATATAAAATGTCTAGCAAACCTTAAAGTAACATAATTTTCTGGTATTACAACTTCAACCCTGTATAAAAGGGGAGCCACTGCAAAAGATCTGGTACATAATAGGAGCCAACTCTCAATAAATTCCCAACCTTTCAAATTCTAGTTTTGTTCATTTTTCCAATTCCTTTTTCTTTCCTCACCTTTCCCTATCCATCTCTCTCACTTCCCACTCTCCCCAGCTTCTTGCCTCAGGCCAGTTCATATATCACAGAACTAACCCTGCTTAAGTGTCCAACTTAAAAAGGCACATGGTCCAAGAGCTTTACATAAATATCAGCATCGGTGGCAGTAAGGATTATTCAATCAAATTTCAAATTGGCTGGAGAGAGACAAACTGGAATAATAATTTTTCAGAACGTTCAGCTGGTGAGCAAATTGGCCTTTTTCTCCAAAGATCTGCTCTCAGCAGTTCACAGCAGGCAGAGAGTGTTTCACAAACTCCAGATTCAGAACAACTGCATGTGAAAGGAGCCAGTAACTTAGAGAAAGCCATTTGCTGACAGAGCAACCAAGTTGGAAATACCATATAGATCAGATAACTGAGGCTGGCCTTTCGGGCGGCAGAATTGCACTGAGAGAGGAGACAGATATAATTGTGCTTCTGACAGTTCATTTAACTGTTCAGATTTTAATTATATTTTTGTCATTTGAAAGGAAACACATTCCCAAGAAATGTTCTCTCCATGTAGCTGTTAGCCTTCCCTCCAATTACAAGGAACTTACACTAGCCTTTTGGAAGATTAACAAAGTTTAATGAACATCATCAGCCCTGCTTCTTGTCCTCTGCTTTGACAATGAAATTTCTGTTTACCTGTTAGGAAAGCTAATGGCATCTGATGAAACCATAGGAGAGGGAAGGACTCAGTAGGAACTTGAGGCTTTTGTCTGCTATTTTTAAAGAAAACATTTTATTGTGTTCACCGTGGGAAATAGCCTGGCCTGGTGGACAAAGAGCTAGTCTTGGAGTCACTATCTGCCACATACTTAGTGACTGTGGGAGTTTGGATCAGTCACCGTCCCTTTAATGACTCCAAGAAATTCAACAACAAGGCAAAAGAAATAGATGAGTGGCCAACCTAAATCTGGGAAGATGCTTCCAGTCAGTCAGTAAGCATTTATTAAATATTTACTATGCTCCAGGCACTGAGCAGAAAATGGATAAAAAGAAAGGTACAGTAATTCCTCTCAAGAAGCTTATATTCTTTTTTTTATTAAAGCTTTTAAATTTCAAAACATATGCAGGGATAAATTTTCAACATTAACCCTTGCAAAACTTTGTGTTCTAATTTTTCACCTTCCCTCCACCTTCTCCCCTAAATAGCAAGGAATCCAATATATGTTAAACATGATAAAAAATATTTGTTAAATACAATATATGTATACATATTTATACAATTATATTGCACAAGAAAAAAAATCAGATAAAAAATGAGAAAGAAAATAAAAAGTAAGCAAATAACAACAAAAAGAATGGAAATACTATGTTGGGATCCACATTCAATTCCCACAGTCCTCTCTGAGTGTAGATGGCTCTCTCCATCACAAGACCATTGGAACTAGTCTGAAGCATCTCATTGTTGAAAAGAGCCACGTCCATCAGAATTGATCATCGTATCATATTGTTATCATGTAGAATAATCTCCTGGTTCTGCTCATTTCACTTAGCATCAGTTCATGTAAGTCTCTCAGAAATCATCCTGCTAATTTTCCATAACATTCATATACCATAACTTATTCAGCCATTCTCCAACTGATGGGCATCCACTCAGTTTCCAGTTTCTTGCCACTACAAAAAGGGCTGCCACAAACATTTTTATACACATGGGTCCCTTTCCCAAGAAGCTTATATTCTAATGGGGAAGGTAAAATAGAAACAAATACGTACCTACAAGATACATAGTGTTTATGGAAGATAATCTTAGAGAAAAGAAGAATAGGAAGGGACTAGTACACTGGGAGTTCCCAATTAGGATAAAATTAAAAGTTCATTATCATCATGAAATGTATATTTGGCCAGGTCTTTTAAATTTGTAAGGTGGTGCAGTGGATAGAGTACTTGCATCAAGTCAGGCCTCAGACACTTAGTAGCTGTATGATTCTGAGGTCAGCCACTTTGTTTGCCTTAGTTTCCTCACTTGTAACATGAACTAAAGAAGGAAATGGCAAACCATTCCAGATCTTTGCAAAAAAAACCAACAATAATAACAGTTCAAGGGCAGGCATCAGCCAATGCAATGGATTTCCCAGTGTAATCTGGAAATCACCTGGCTTTTTTAGTATAAAAATTGACATTCCCTGTGCATCAGATGGTCATGATGTTTATTTGCTCTCATTATTATACAAATTCAAGGAAAGAGACCAGTGCCATATTCTTTCCTACATTCCTTAACGGAACTGGGGCAATGACTTTATTTTTTTTACATATGCACAAGATTTTCTTCAAATACTCTTTTATATTGCAAAGAATGCCTGCCATCCAGGAGGTATTCAACTTCGTCTGAAGGAAAAGGTCATTCTGATTATATTTTAAACCTCAATCCTTACCTATTATCTCTTTAACAGTCAATAGGGATTTCTATTTAACTTCTCATTCTTTTATTTTTGAAAGCATCTTTTTTTGTATCTATTCAGAAATGGAGTCAAATTTCCACCCAAAGTGAATTCCTTTCCAGGGGACAAAAAAATTCATTTCAAAACTGTATATTGATTGCCAACAGAGAACTGAGCTAACTTCAGATGGGTCAGGGTTGGAGGCAAGGGAAGACCACACACAACCTAGTAGTAAGGTGATCAGTAGCCATCACCCTAGCCCAAGGAGGAAACCACGAGATTCTACCCTGAATCCCCTGGATCCTGAGTGAATTAAGCTCATACTTAGGCCTGTCTTCAACCACCAGGTTGGATTGATGGTATACTGTTTTCTCCTTCAAGTAAAGCATTTGTCACCAGACAGGGAGATCAGAATTGTAATCCTTCCTTGAGTCAATAGAAATGGAGTTTTCCACTCTGACCTTTTCAATGATATATATTTTGACTGACTTATATTTCCTCCCTTCTTTTAGAACAAAGGTTCTTCTATTAGGGAATGGAAGGGTAGAAAATTATATATTTATTTTTGTTAACCCATAATGGAAATTTAGCTTTCCCTTCAATTCTTTAAATATATGATTCTGAGGAGGAATCATAGACTTCTCCAGATCCAGGTCATTAAAAAAAAAAAAAAAAAAAAAAAAAAAAAGTTTTGAAGTGACCTGAGTCAGGAGATTGGGAGATAAAGGAGGAAGCAGGAAAAGAAAGCTGTCAACCAGATGAGAGATTAACTTGAATGGCTTGTCCATGACAAGTAGATGTGTTATTATTGTTGAGTCAGACACTTTGTGACGCCATTTGGGATTTTCTTGGCAAAGATCCTAGGGTGATTTGCCATTTTCTTCTCCAGCTCATTTTATAGATAAGGAAACTGAAGCAGAGTCAAGTGACTTGCCCAGGGTAACACAGCTAGAAAGTATCTGAGGCTGGATTTGATCCTTCTGACTCTAAGCTCAGAATTCTATACACATAATCACCTTGCCGTCCCTTGGACTATATAGATAGAACACTATAATCCAACAAAATTTGCTAGTTCTTATTCCTCCTTGAACAGAGAGAAACAATGGCATGATCTTAAGATTCAAATCCAGTGTGAGATATGATCTGAGAAACTTCATAATTTAGGATTATAAGTCTAAAACTGGAAGGGGCTTTAGAAGCCATTAGTTTATACATTACATGGGATAGCTAGATGACACAGTGGCTAGAACACTAGGCCTAGTTCAAATCTAGCCTGCAATACTTACTAACTGGATGACACAGAGAGACAGGGAGGGAGACAGACAGAGACAAAGATGTGTGTGAGAGAGAGAGAGAGAGATGAGAGACAGAGATAAGAGACAGAGACAGAGATGAGAGACAGAGATGGAGAACTATACAGAGATAAGAGAGACAGACAGATATGAGAGAGAGACAGAAGTGAGAGAAAGACACAGATAGAGAGACAGAGATGAGACACAGAGAGATATATGAGAAACAGAAGCAGACAGATATGAGAGACAGACAGAGATGAGAAAGAAACAGAGATGAGAGATCAAGATGAGAGAGACAGACAAACAGACAGAAATGAGATTTCACTGCAAAAGGGAAATTTCCTGAAATCTCTAGTATAGGAAACTGATTATAGGATATGATTAGGTGCCAGCCATTAAAAATACTAGCTTCTTCTAACAGCCTTTCCCAACTTTCTGGGAACAAAGAGACCTAAAACCATGTCTATTTTTTGAAGCTGAAAATCAAAAGTCTAAGATCTCTTGTCTCTCAAGCTGTCATCAGCTCTGACCCTCACCCCTCTTGGAGCATTGAGTTTTTCATCTCCACCAAGCATATAAATGGGCTTTGAGTGACAATTTACATACCTTTATCCATATACAATATTGGATTGAAATTTCCCCCTCTGACATTAGCTGCACACCCAAGGGCAAGCCAGATAAAGTCCCTGAGCCTCAGCTTGCTTGTATGTAAAATGGGAGGAGGGGAGATTTTAAGAATTAACTTCCTACAGTGTTGAGAAAATCAAATGAAATATTCTAACCCATAGGAATCTGACTCTAGCTCCAGCTTTACACGTCTAAAAGTGTATGTATTCTTTCAAGACCTTGGAAAAGTTGGGAGAGGAAGTACTATGATTAAAAATGTATATTTCCCTTTTGGGCTCACAAAGTGTTAGTATATTGACATGAGGGTAAGATGTAAGAATACAGAGGAAAGTAACAGCTTGTATAAAATGGAAACACTCTGGTTTGCTATAATGGAAAACATGTATTCAAAGGTCAGGAGATCTGGGACCTCTCCCAGGTTTTGCCATTTACAAGCTCCATCCTTAGGTGAAATGGTAAACCTGCAGCTGCGAAATTAAAGAAATGAGATCTCAGTTTGATTGAATCCCCATCACACTGCTTATTATCTGGGTGGCCTTGAGGAAGCCCCTTGACCTATCTTTTTTTTTTTACAGCTTTAAGGAGCACATCAGAAAGAATTGGGGTCAAAAAACCTGAATTTTGAATTTTGTCTCTGCCTCTTAAAAGTTCCATTGTCTTAGACACATAACTTAAACTCTTATTTTTTGTTTTCTAAAATGAAAGGGCAGGACCAAGTCGCAGCTTCTTCAACTTTTTCCACTAGTGATTTCTTTTCACCAATGAAATTTTTATGTGATCCCAGAGTATACAGGTATATAAAATAAGTATAGTCATCAAACATTTACTGATAACAAATCAAAATTCCACAGCTCCCACATTCAGTTACACAAAACCATATGGGGTCACAACCCCCAGTTTTAGAAGCTTTGGATTCAGTGAACCCTAAGATCTCTTTCCATTCAAGTATTATGCATTTATCCTACGTCTCAGTTGCTTTGTGTGTA
Source organism: Sminthopsis crassicaudata (assembly GCF_048593235.1). Taxonomy (NCBI): domain Eukaryota; kingdom Metazoa; phylum Chordata; class Mammalia; order Dasyuromorphia; family Dasyuridae; genus Sminthopsis; species Sminthopsis crassicaudata. The sequence goes on from NC_133621.1 coordinate 285,064,517, forward strand.
AAACGGAGTAGCTGGATTAGATGATCTCTAAGATCCTTCATGAGTCTAAAGTCTAGGATTTTCCAAATGTTCTGTTTCTTATCAATAATCATAATAGACATATATGTACACAATGTATGTATGTGTATGTACATAATGTATGTATATGTATGTATGTATAATGTACATAATGTGTGTATGTGTATATATATATATATCTTTTACCTACACGATATCATTTTAGTCTCATATGTATTCCATATATGTATATATGCACACACATTACATATTATAGATATACATATGAAGAATAACAACAATATTATAAAGAAAAGCAACTTTGAAAGACTTGAAAACTCTGATCAATACAATGATAAACCATGAATCCAGAGGACTGAATATTACACTATATCCTGAAAGGATATAGACTTAAAATGAAGGCTGAGATGTGTCTTGGGACACAGCCAATGTGAGAATCAGTTTCATTGGACTATGCATGTGTGTTATAAGGATTTTCTTATTTAAAAAAAAAATATTCATTGGAGACAGCCACAGAGTAGAAGAGAACTATAATTAAAGCTTGGAAAAAAATTTTAAATGAATTAAAAATAAAGTATTCAGGTATACACAAACCCCACCAGCAAACGTAAATGAAAATGAGCTTGTTCTGCTCCTCTCATTACTGTGTGGAATAAAGATTAAAAACCCTCCTAGCTAAAATGCAAAATATTGTGACATAATTGAAGAGCTAGACGATATATCACCAAGGAAGTGAAATAGCAGCCAATTCCTTGTAGCTTTATGATAAAGGAAAAGCATAGTCTACACAGAAACCTACTGAGCATTAAGCCCACCTCGAGACAAGCAATGTAAAAACAAACCGCTAATGATACCAAAACTGGTCCACTTGCTTGTAACACCTTCTTCTTAAAGAGCAAACTGAAATCCTTTCCCTTTGCATCCGCTCCCCTTCCTCGCCCTACTTTGCCATTAATCATTGACAGGTTGCCTTCCATCCTCTACAGGTTTGAAGCATAGTCGGACTTTTTTATTGTGATTTGAAATAATTTTATGATTCCATTCTATTGTTGTTCTGGGCATGTTGAGCAATGAAACATTTTTTAATGGTGTCTTCAACTCCTTTTTTGCTTTTATACTCCAGGCTTAATGACATTATTGGAAGGACCTCTGGGACCACTATGCAGATGTACTTCCTACCGAAGTTGCTGCTCCAGGATACACCGTTACTTTTTTGTGGGTCCCCAAGGCTCTGGGAAGGCGGCTTTTACAAACAGCTTCCTGCGACAGTTACCTCGTGAAAAATATGTTATGTGTCAAATTAACTTCTCAGCACAGACCTCAGCTAAGCAGACCCAGGACGTCTCCCTAACAGAACTTGAAAGGTACCCAGAGTTTTAATTAAAATTGAGAATGTAATTGTGCTTAGTTTACTCCACAGAGATTATCCACCGAATAATATATAGCGCTTCCCTTTCAGTTTCTGACAGAATAAATGAAAGTTGATTTGTTTCTCCCTGTAATGTTTATTACCAGGGAAACAACATTTTAATTGTTGTTGACAAATATTCTGATTTATGGGGCACGTAAAATGGAATGGAGCAGGGGGCTGGCTAGTGGGGGTGTCAACTTAACTTTTTTTTTTTTTCCTTCTTGGAAAAATTTGCTGTAGAAAACAAGCTCCCTTGTCTTTTCACGGGCATTCTTTCGTCCAAAGCCTATTAAAGTGAATCACCAGATTGGGTCTTGACTAGTAAAAAGAACCATCTGTTCCGGGAAAGATCTGAGCACCAGGCTAGATAGATGGTGGTTGCCAACACAGGGAGGGCAAAAGGCCCAACTTCAAGAATGGCAGTGCCCAGGGGATGCTGTCGAGAAACGGGTTGTCTTTCCAGCCTCTAAATCATGCATTTTTAAATCATCGCATGGCGAAAAGACAAGCCAGCCGCTATTGGCACAATAAAAGAAAATTCATCCTGGACAAGGGTTGGTTTGATGAAGGAGATTTTACATGATGCTCTGATGAAGGCAGCCTCTATTCGTTTTAAAGAAAAGTTGAAGAGCAGACACAAGGGCTTGCAAAATCTGTCAGTCTTACAAGAACAATTCTGAAGGAAGAATTGTCGCATTTGAAATTTTGTGACTCCATTTTCTTTTCTTCCACTTAGTTTATTTATTTTTAAAACACATTGTTTTATGAATCATGTTGGGAGAGAAAAATCAGAGCAAAAGGGAAAAAATATGGGAGACCAAAAAAAAAAAAAAAAACAGAAAAAACTAAGTGAACATAGCATATGTTGATTTATATTTAGTGTCTTTAGTTCCTTTTTTTGGGTTTTTTTTTTTTTTTTTTGAATGCAGCTGGCATTTTCTGTCCAAAGTTTATTGGGATTGCCTTGGATCACTGAACCACTGAGAAGAATCAAGGCTTTCATAGTTGTTCATTGCACATTTTTGTGTTATTATGTACAATGTGTTCCTGGTTTTACTTGTTTTGCTCAGCATTAGTTCATGTAAATCTTTCCAGACCTTTCTAAAATCAGCTTCTTCATCATTTTAATAGAACAATAATATTCCATTATCTTCATATACCACAATTTAGCCTTTCCCCAATTGATGGGCATCTATTCATTTTCCAATTCTGTGCTACCACAAAAAAAAAGAGCTGCTACAAACATTTTTGCACAGGTGGGCCTTTTTTCCTTCTTTAGATTTCCTTGGGATACCGACCCAGTCATGGCACTGCCAGGTCAAAGGGTATGCACAGTTTGGTAGCCTTTTGGGAATAATTCCAGATTGCTCTTCAGAGTTGTTGGATCATTTATGACTCTAAGATTCCAGTCATTAAATTCAACTCAAACAGCATTTATTGAATATGCGCTCAATGGAAAGACACTGTGTTATGGACTGGGAGGATAAAAGTAAAAAGAAAAATAATCCCTGTCCTGAACAGGTTTACATTCTAATGCAGGCACTTATATTTTGTAATGAGTAAAATTGCAACAAATTTGGGTTGAGACAGTTTTCTCCAGAGCAAGATAATAGTTTAGTAACAGTATGAAAATTATTGGTAAAATGGGTCATGCTGACTGTCTCAGCTAAAAACTCAGGGACCTGAGCACAATCAGTTTATGAGACAACCAATAAATTGGGTCAATGGTCTCCCTCAATGACCAAAGTGAGAGTGAACAGGGTCTTTTAAACCTACATGTGCCTTCCTTCTGACTGGCCTGACAGTACATTAGATGTACCACTCCTGGCAAAAGTGAAATAATCCCAAAAGGTAGACATTTTAATGAGGAGATGGGTTGAGTTATCTATTACTTCCTGATTAGGAAATAGGAGTAATCCTCAAGTAATAGCATTAATCTATAGTTGGGGAAAAAAGGTTGGCTTTGGGGGTGGGAATGATCTCTGATAATTAAGAAATGCTCATTGTTTTTATAGGCTTCAGGTGCCTCTTAAACTTGGTCAGAAAATCAGAACCATCCCAATCTGTTTTTCCCAAAAGAAATTTTGGCCTCTCCTTTGGAGACCAAATCAGCTCTATTTTGAACAGGAGATAGAAGATAGGAGAGCTGTCCCCTGAGGAGGACCTAGCTGGTACTGGTTCTCTGTTTATCTGTAAATAGAAGCAAGAACCCCTACTTAAACTGATTATCTAGTGAGTGCCCTGGGAGGAGGAGTGATCACATTACTCCAATCAATCCTTTGGAGCTCTTCTGAGAAATGGGATTTTGGCAAAATGGGGGAAAGGATGGATTACAGAGTAATGTTAATTATTAAATGATAGAGCATAATATTCATTTTCTTCAATTGTCATGTAATAAACATGAATTGGACACTGATCATTAGTTGTACCATATACCAAAGAGCTAGTCTATGATGACTAAGAGTTATTAAACTAATAAATCTTAATACTTAACATGGACTTTGTTCCCTAGACATTATTAAGCCTCAATGATAAACAAAATTATTTGATTTCCAACTCAAAGAAGTGGTAAATGCTAAATAGAAGGGTTTTCATGATTAGTTTTGCCTGTGGGTAATGAGGGAGAAAACTTTTTCTAAATTTATTTTGCTTTCACCTCCCCCCTTATTTTGTGATTGCTTTCTCAAAACTTGTATCCCCACATACTTAATTCTGTCACATTTCATAAAAAAAAAAAAAAAAAAAAAGCTCCTTCAGGCATAATTAAATAATTTAATGCTTCTAAGCATTATTTCATTCCATAAGAAATGCAATTTTCTGTCCTGTTTTAAATCTGAACTCCAATTAGTGCTTCTGTCTTTAAAAAGACCTAATCACTGCAGGTAGATCCCTGGAGCCAGCATTTGTAGGGAGTTAATCTGCTGATGGCCAGTATCAGGCTGTGAGTGGGGCAGGAGAATGTGTCTGGTTTTACTAGAATGTCCAGAAACATTATCATTTAAGGGCATACACCTTACCCAGAATCTCCCAGGGATGTTTTGGAATATATCAGACTTAACACTGGTTCTTTCTGATTTCAAAACCAGCCTTCTAGCTACTGGGTCATGATGCCTTTACTTTACACATAATAGTTACTTAGTTTATAAGAAATTCTTATTAAATAACCCAAGGAAGATTTCAGATTTAGTACCAAACCCAGAAAAAACTAGAGAATAGGGAAAGCAGAGCTATAATTGAATGCATCCAAGTGGAAGCAATAAAAAAGTGAGGGGGATAGGCAATGTAATATCTTCAAAATTTTTGATTGTATACTGCTATAATTTTTTAAAATTAGCACATAGTATTCAACATTTGTTCATTTACTTAATTATATATTCATGGGTTAGCATATTAATCATTACATACATTGTAAATTTTTCTAAAATAATGTTTTTGTAATTTTTTCTAAAATAATGTTTTTTAAAGGATGGGGTTAAATTAAATCATATTTGATCTTGAGTTCAAAGGGAGTCACTAGAATTTATTGAATAGAAGAGAGATGTGGTCAGACTCATGCCCTGAAAAAATCATTTTGTGCTCTAAATCTTTATGATTAGAGAAATGCAACCTAAGACAACTCTGAGGGAACACTTCATACCTCTCAGGTTGGCTCAGGAAAAGATAATGATAAATGTTGGAGGAAATGTGGGAAAACCAGGACACTGATGCATTGTTGGTGGAGTTGTGAACTGATTCAACCATTCTGGAATAAAATTTGGAATGATACACAAAGGTTATCAAACTGTGTTTCCCTTTGATCCAGCAGTATGTCTATTGGGCCTACCTCCCAAAGAGATAATAAAAAAGAGTAAAGAACCTATATGTGCAAAATGTTTGTAGCAGCTCTTTTTGTAGTGGCTTGGAATTGGAAATTGAGTGCATGCCCATCAGTTGAGGAATGGCTGAATAAATTAGAATGTGTGAGCTTAATGGATTATTCTTGTTCTATAAGAAATGATGAGCAGGCTGATTTCAGAAAAGCCTAGAAAAACTTTAAAGAACTGATGCTCAGCAAAGTGAGCAGAACCAAGAGAACATTGTACAAAGTAACAACAAGATTGCTGATCAACTATGATGAACTTGGCTTTTCTCAGAAGTACAGTGATCCAAGACAATTCTAATAGACTTGGGATGGAAAATTCCATCTGCATCCAAAGAGAGAGCTTTGGAGACTGAATGTGGATCAAAGCATAACATTTTTGCCTTCTCTTTTGTTTGTTTGCTTCCTTTTTCTTTCTCAGTTTTTTCCCCTTTATTATATAGCACAACAAATATGGAAATAAATTTAAAATGATTATACATGTTTAACCTATATCAAATTGCTTGATCTCTTGGGGATGGGAGAAGAAAGAAAGGGAGGGAGAAAAAATTTAGGACACCAAATGAATGTTGAAAACTATCTTTATATGTATTTGGAAAAATAAAATACTATTGAGGAAAAAAATCATTTGGTTATGTGGAGCTATGTGGAGAGGGGATTGCAGAAGAAAGAGATCGGGCATAGGACAGTCTTTTGATCATGAATCCAGAGCTTAAAGAGGTTGGAGTGAATGCTTGGGGGTGGGGTGGGAAACAAGGATACTAGAGCAAGGTGATTGGCAAAAAGAGAGCCAGAAATAAGGAGTGAAATGAAGCATGGATGGAGAATGTCTAAATAGTGAGCCACATGAAACAGTTACTGATAAAGACTTCAAGTCCCCACAGTGGTGGTCCAAGAAATGAAAGGGTCAAAGCCTCATCTTTGCTGGTGCAGAAAACTAGAAAACTATTGAAAGATGACTTAGGAGAAAAGAGGGAGGGAAGAACAGTTGGGAAGCTACTGAAATAATCCAAGATAGAGGTAATGGGGGCTTAAATTAGAGTGGGACTATATGTGTAGAAAGGACACAGAAGCCTGAGGTGTTAGGGAGGTAAAAATGATAAGATCTGACAACTGGTTTAATATGTGAGGAATCAAGAATAACATGAAGATTTAGAACCTAGGTTATGGAAAGGATAGCAGTGACCTCAACAAAAATAAGAAACTCAGGAAAAAGAAGTGGGTTTGTGTTCTGTTTTGGACAGGTTGAGTCTGAGATGCCTAGGGGATATTCATTATCAATAGGGATGAAAGCTGCAAATAGGTTTAAAAAAATTAAAACTAGATTTGGTAATTAAGGTCACTTAGGAGAAGGTAGTTGCAGCTAAGTGAAGAGTAACCTGACACACTGGACAAATGGCAGCACCCACATAGAATAGGAAAGTTCCGAAAAGGGATGAGATTGATGGGAAATATTATTTATCCAGTGTTATTTATTATTTCCTATAAAAATTTTAAATTGGGTGTGGGTGTGGGGAAAGTGGGGGTATATGGGTATGCGTAGGTGTTTGTGTAAAAACTGGAGTAGAGCAGGGGGCTGGGGGAGGGGAATACTTTCTTACCACCTTGCCCATGGTGATGGGGAATAGAGATGGGTGGGATAGAGTTGGGAGAGGGGCTGGATTTAATCTGCCCACCTATTGCCAAGTCCTGAGTCTGCTGAGGTTATACATATAACCTTGGAAGACAAGTATTAAGGGGGAGCAGGGTGGGAAAGCGTTGAAGAGGATGTCTATTTCTCTATAGACAAGCTCAGATTTGGCTGTGGAGGAAGGGGTAATGTTCCCCAGTTTCCAATTCTCCGATTTTTTGATTGCACACTCTTTAGAGTCAAGCCACATTCCCTTTGGAATTATTTTATAGGCCACTTTGAAGACCACTGTTGTCAGTATGTCAACAAGGAAATGGCTTCAGTCAGAAAGATTTGGGTCCTGAAACATTCTAAAAGTGTGAATTACAGAGAAGGGTCCATTTGTATTGGTAGAAGTTCCTTACCTTAAATCTAGACTCCATGATTTGAGTTTATGGATCCTCAAAGAGTCTATGAAGAGATTTCACAGAGTCTGTGAAAATAGATGGAAAAAAATCCATCTTTATTTAATATAATTGTTCAGTCTCCATCTCTTTTTCCTCCTTCCTCCTCCTCCTTCTTCTCTCTCTCTGTCTCTCTCTCCCTGTCTGTCTCCCTGTCTGTGTGTGTGTGTCTCTGTGTATCTCTGTCTTTCTGTCTCTCTTTCTCTCTTTCTATCTCTGTCTCTGTGTGTCTGTCTGGCTACCTCTCTCCCTGTCTGAATCTCTGTCTTTCTGTGTGTCTCTGTCTCTGTCTCTCTCTGTCTCTGTCTCTCTCTGTGTGTGTCTCTGTCTCTGTCTCTCTCTCTATCTATCTATCTATCTATCTCTGTCTCTGTCTCTCTGTCTCTGTCTCTCTCTGTGCGTCTCTGTCTCTCTCTGTCTCTGTCTCTCTCTCTCTTTCTCTCTCTCTCTCTGTCTCTCTGTGCATCTCTGTCTCTCTCTCTGTGCATCTCTGTCTCTCTCTGTCTCTCTTTCTCTCTCTCTGTGTCTCTCTCTCTGTGCGTCTCTGTCTCTCTCTGTGCATCTCTGTCTCTCTCTCTGTCTCTCTCTCTCTCTCTCTCTCTCTCTCTCTCTCTCTCTCTCTCTCTCTCTCTCTTTCTCATATTCTGATATTCTGCTTCAGTTCCTGTCTGTTGCTATGTACATAATGCATCCTTCAGAAATAGTACTGTATTGTATTGTGTTGTATTGAATTGAATTGACTTGCCTTGTGCAAGATCACCCAGTCAATGGCAGTTAAAGTTAGGACTAGTGCCCATATCTTCTTCCTCCTGGCCTCTCTCCTTGCCTCCCTCAGTGCCTTTCTGCCTGAGTCTCATAAATCGATTTAGCTCTTTGGAACACGATCTCCTGGAAGATATTTTGTGCCCTGTGCCCACAGCACCAGATACTTTATGGATACTCAGCAAACTGTCCTTGATCAAAATATAAACTACAGGTTATCTATGAACTTCAGTTTAAAACTGCCTCTGATGATAATAAAACTGAACCCTTATTTCTATCCTTTTTATGCTGGGAAAAGATGTACAGAGCTGAGAAGGAATCATCCAATAGGGTCCCATTTACTAAGCTGTCATGCAATATAGTTTATCTACCTCAGTTTCCCCATGTGAAAAATGGGGCATAATAACAGCATCTACTTCACAGGATTGTTGTGTCAATAAGTTAACTCACTTTGTTTAATCACTTGTTTAATTCCTTAATTATTTAATAACTACCATATAAATATCAGCTATTTTCTCTTCAAAGTTTTGAATGGTTGATAATCCTGGCTCCAAATGACCAGAAATACAGTTCAAAACATGCTTTTTGTATTCCTTACTAAGGCCCTGTCAAATTAACTTAATTTGTAGAAAAATTCTCTTTATACATAAAAAATTGAATTTAAATGCAAGAATTGTTACCATTATTACATAAATAAAATGACTTGTTACTGTTGTTCAGTTGTTTGTGTCCAATTCTTTATGACCTCATTTGGGTTTTCTTGTCAAAGATAATAGAGTGGTTTATCATTTCCTACTCCAGCCTATTTTTCAGATGAGGAAACTGAGGCAAACAGGATATTATTTGTTCTCATGTATTTAGTTTTTTGAGGTATATGACTTCAACAAGCTCTCTAACTTGAGAATTTCTCTGGTTAATTAGTTTAAAAATTTTAAGAAATTCAGTGCAAAGTGTTCTGTAACATAAAAAGCATTGGCTATGGGATCCATTTCTCACAAATACACACACACACACACACACACACACACACATCAGCACCTTTTGCTGTAACAGAGAACAGGATGTCTGCCATTTGGGGAATAAATGAACAAATTATGGTACATGAATATGATTTGAACCACAAGAAACAACAAATATGAAAAAAGATTTGTACAGACCAGCATGTAGAAAAGCACGCATAATAACATAAAAAAATGACCTTGAAGATATCAGAGTTCTAATGAAAGCAATGACCAATGTTGACTTCAGAGAATTAAAAGTAATAACTACAAATAAGCATTTTTCAAGCTCATAATATGTACCAAGAACTCTGATAAGTGCTTGCAAATATTTTTTTGGTTATACATAACTGAACTGGAAGTAAATACTAGTCTTATTATTATTATCCTCACATTGCAGTTGAAGAAACTCATAGTCTATCCACTGCCCCACCAAGCCATCTATTCCTGATACAGCATGATTCCATCTGAGAGAAATAGATAAACAGGTAGAGACACATAGAGAGAAGAGAAACAAAGACACAGAGACAGAAACAGATGGAGATAGAGACAGAGAAAGACAGACAGATGCAAAGAGAGAGAGAGAGAGAGAGGGGGAGAAACAGGGAGGAAAGAAGTAAGCAAGGAGGGAGGGAATGAAAAGAGGGAAAACAGACAGAGAGAAACAGATGACAGACACAGGAAAAAAGAGAGGTAAGCTAGGAGAGAAGAAAGGAGAAAAGGGAATGGACAGAAACAGAGAAAGGGAAGGAAGGAAGGAGAGACATTGGGAGAGGATAGAAGGAGGGAAGGAAGGAGACAGACAGACACTCAGAAGAGAGAAACAGAGAGAGAGAGAAAGACAAACAGAGAGAAAGGGGAGAGGGAGGGAGAAAGAGAGGGAAGACCATGACTGCAAAAGGAGGCATACATTGTCAGACATGACTAAGATGTTTTTTTGTCTTACTTAACGTAATATTTTATTATAAGAAGAGGCTGAGATGTGTCATTGGCAAATGATGAAGACATAAGAAAGGAAAAAATACATCAATGAAGTATCTGTTTAAAATATTTTTAAAACATATAAGGGTTTCTGTAAGGGCCCTTTAAATGGGCGGACACAGTGCATCGGGATTGAGGCCCAGAAATAATTTCTGTGGATATTAGGACTGCCCTTGGGCGGGATCCTGGCCATATTGAGATAGCTTCGTAATGGGTGACTCTCTCGCTGATTGGCTGTGTGTGTGACCTCACAGGCCCTATATAAGCCCACTGCAGGCAGCAACCGCCCTCTTTAACCTCCTGCTGTTCACCCTGGCTCCTAGCCTGGGTGGCCAAGCCAAGATGGGTAGCCGAAAGAGGTAAGGATTTTGGTAGTGAACACATGGGTCTTCTGACCAGGTGTTCACCAGGGAACCAACAAGTCAGGGCATCAGTTAGGGCATTATGTGAGTAGGTATAATAAAGGCTTTTAAGATTACATGTGGTTGTTCTTGAGTGCGCTACCAGTTACTAAGCTATAGATTCAAGAGATTGTGGCCAGAGACCTTAGAAGGCCTCAGAGGAGGCGAGCCGGGTAGAGCTCACACTGCAAAGGACAGTGGTCAAAGGTGCTCTGGTGGGTCTAGGACAGACTAGTAATTGTAACTGCCAGGAGAGCACGTTACAGGTTTCAGAATAGAAGACTTCTAAAGACACTTATGATTTTAAACAGAATTTTTGGCGGGGAGGCAATAAGGGTTAGGTGATTTACCCAGAGTCACATATATAAGGGTCTGAGGCTGTATTTGAACTCAGGTCCTCCTGACTGCTGGATCTAAGTTTTATCTTAGCAGCCCCTAACCAAAATTTTTTTGATGGCACAGATTATTTTATCTGTGATTTCCCAGAAGCATGTGGATCAAAAGATCTAGTATTTAGCCCTGACTATCTTTATACTTGATAGGCCATTTAAAATGAAAAAGATAGAAAGCTGAACTCAAAGCCAGGGAGCCTGGGTTCAATCCATCCATGTGATATACTAACTGAGTAATTTTTGACAATACATTTAACTTCTCACTGCTCAGGGTAACTCTTTAAAACTATAAGTTTCTAAGAAGGTGCCAGTCTGCATCAATAGAATGAGTTTCCTGATCTAAGAACTCTCTATGTCAATAAATTACGAATCTGGTCCCTAAGCTCATAATCATAATACATAATATTTTCCTTTCACTAGACATAAGTTAGTACATATTGCATTCCCCCAAGTCGCAGGGAGGCCACATGTTTTTTGGACAGGACATCGGATCAGTCATCAGAACAATTCAGTATGAATCCCAGTTCTGAATTTGCTCCCCACAATAATCATCTGGTGGCACAATAGATTGAGTTGTATTTAAATATGATCTCATATATTTAGTCACTAAGAGAACTATTTCAAAAACTTCCTTTCTCCAATATTGTTTCCCCTTCTATAAAATAAAAAAGTGGGACTAAATGACCTTCACTGTCAATTTAAGCTATCTGGAAATCAATGATCCCAGTAAGAAGCAAAATCTTAGAGAGTAAAGATCGTTTTTTGAGTATCCAATCTGTTACTCATGATAGATCTACCACAGATGTTTGTTGAGTTGACTCTGTCTTGAATAAGCTGTGTGATTTTAGATAATTCACTTTCTCTTTCTGTAAAATGATAGGGTGGATGACACTGTTTCTAAGATTCCTTGGAGTTCTAATGGTGTTTCGATGGGTCATCTTTGAAAAATTCATTAAAACTACACAGATAATTAAGTTTTCTATTACTTATCCACTAGCAATACCAAAGGCATTTGGTAACACAATGGATTGAGTCCTGTATTCAAATCTGGTCTCAGATACTTAGTAGCTAAGAAAATCATTTCTCTTATCTGCCTCAGTTTCCTCATCTGTAAAATGGAGATAATAAAGAGCATCTTCCTTACAGGGTTACTGTGAGAATAAAATGAACAAATATTTATGAAATACTTTACAACATTAAGGAAATACATAAATGCTAGCTATCATTATTATTTTTTATACAATCTAAGGATTTTTTTCCCAAATTGGACCTAAGCTGAGCTCATCCGATTTATAAAAAAACCCTCTAATTATGTAATAGTGTTCATATGTGGCTTAATCTGCTTCTGGAAATGTTCAACTGGTCAATATGCTTTGTCTTTATGACTTTCATGAAAAAGTACCCAGTATTTCTTTTTTCTTCATTAGTTAATTAAATATTAGCAGAACATGCCCATTAATCAGAAAGTAAGAGATATTATGCATTGTTGTCTCTTTTCCACCTCCCTGGGAGAAAGTAATGAAGCTGGAATGAGGATGAACTGAGTTTAAATGCCATCTCAGATACTTACCAGCTGTATTACTCCAGACAGCACAGAGGATAGAGTAACCTGACATTAAAAAGACTTATATTCAAATCCTGCCTCAGACTCAAAGCATTTTGTTCAATACTATAATATTATTGAACAATATTTTGTTCAACACATCACTACCAGATGTATAAGCATAGGCAAAGTACTTAATCCCTGCCTCAGTTTTCTTATTTGTAAAAATAAGGTTAATAACAACACCTATTCATTAGGTTTGCCATGAGGATCAAATGAAATATTTGGAAAATACTTTGAAAATCTATGTAAATATTATATAAATGCTATCTATAATTATCATTACTTCTCCTTTCTCAGTTTCCATTTCCTCAAATGTCAAATGAAGGGGTTAAACAGAATAATCTCTAAAGTCCTTCCAGCTCCAAATCTGTGATCTGATAACCTTTGGACAGAGATTGGGGGAATCCCAGTAAATCACATCTTATCCATTCTCCTTAAACAATGGCTGTGTTTGTGCTGTTTATTTATTTATTTACTTGTTGTTGTTGTTGTTGTTATTTATTTATTGCCTCTCTGTCCAATTCCAAATGGCACTTCTGGGAGAGCCTCTACCACATCCCTTGGGATTCCACTCCAGTCTAATTAACCTCATCATTAGAAAAGTTTCTTAATTCAATGAAAAGTAAATTTGCATTTCATCATTCAGATGTGTTTTGACTAAGATTCCCTGTGTAACAAATATATTCCCACAGAACTGAAGGATGTGACTACATCCAAGCCACCAAGAAACTGCATGGTACTTGAGCAAAAGAACTTGAGTCCTATAACTTGTTTAAATCATGAATTAGTCTTAATTTAACAAAATTAAATCAAAATACTTTGTTCAATGGATAAAAACGGACACGAGGAGGAAATGATGGCTCTTCCATCCTTTCAGGAAGAAACTAAGGATGGCAATTGAGAGAAAGAAAAGAAGCTCCCCCACCCCTTTGTGGGAGGATAATTTACCTGTTTCAAACTTAATGCAAATTTCACGGGGTTGGATTTTTTAAAAAGACTTTCAAATAACTTCACAGGCATAAATAAAAATCTTTGCCTTCTCACAGGTGAATGGTTTAACATGGTAATAGCCATTTGTCAAGCCTACGAAAAAAGGAAGAATGACTAAAGGGATTTTTCTATACTGCAAAGTAGTAATCAAGTCAAAGGAAAGCTTTCTATAATCATTGTTATTAGGAGTAATCACAAGGAGAAGAAAGTGTGTCAGACACCCTCTATAGTCTAGAATTAGCCCCTGCCCTTTGGATTCTGCAATTTACATCATATAAGCCAGGGAAATAAGCAATGCTTATGCTATAGGAAAGATAGGTGACCAGGTGATTTAAATGGTAATGTTTGGAGTCAATACAGGTATACTCATGAAAACAGATAGGATTCTCTCGACTCAACAAAGCAATCACCTGCTGGAAACTGGAGTTCATAACCAGTTTCATCCTTAAATAACTGCATGCCCAAGTCCATTGAAGGATGATGGTCATTGATATTAAGCTACCAGAGGGCACAATGGATAGAGTTTGATCTTAAAATCAAGAAGCCCTGATAGTCAGTCCTACCTCAGATGGTTAACTAGATGTTTGACTCTGGGATGATCTCTCAAGCTCAGTTTCCTCATCTGGTAATAATAGCCCATATCTCCTAGAATTTCATGAGTTTTAAAAGGGTTAACTTACACAAAGTACTTTGCAGACCTTAAAGCACTATTATTATCATCATTAAATAACAGTTTTAAGACTTGTTTACATATCATTGGGAAGAATGGCTTCTCTTGATGTGATTCAAGATAAATTTGTTGGATCCAAGAGGCATTTTTTTTTGGTTTTGATTTGTTTTGCCATTTGACAATTAAGTAAGAACTCTGTGGACTGATAGATTGAAAGGTATTGGTAGATCTTCCATCCTATGAAAATAAAAACCCAAGTTTAAAAGAGAAAGAGACAGAGAAAGAGAGAGAGACAGAGAGAGAGAGAGACAGAGACAGAGACAGTGAGAGAGAGACAGAGAGAGAGAGAGACAGAGAGAGAGAGAGAGACATAAACAGTGAGAGAGAGACAGAGACAGTGAGAGAGAGACAGAGAGAGAGAGAGAGAGAGAGAGAGAGAGAGAGAGAGAGAGAGAGAGAGAGAGAGAGAGAGAGAGAAATGCTTCAATCTATATATAGACTTCTCAGTTCCTTCTCTAGGTATAGATAGGATTTTTTTCATAAATTCTTCAGAGTATAAGTAGATGATTTTACTACTGAGAATACTAGTGAGAACCACTCCCTCCCCCAAAATCCCCCTTCCTATATCCCAATCCCCTCCTATTTTTCTGCAGGGCAAAATAGATTTCTATGAATGTTATTTCCTATTTAAGCCAATTCTGATGAGAATATGGTTCTCTTATTCCCCCTTTCCTCCCCTTCTTCTCCTCCACTCTAAAAGCTTTTTATTGCCTTTTTTATGGCATCATCTTACATATTTAGAAATTGAGGCCAAAGGATGTCCAGTGACCAGGTCACTCAGTATCTGAAAAGGGAGTAAAGTCTGAGACTTTCTGACTTGAAGTATACAAAACAATTCAAGACGTTCTCTGTGAATTTATAAAGTCCTTTCTTAACATTATTTTATTGGATCTCCTCAACAATCCTATGAGGTAGGTGCTGATAAAATAAATAATAATAAATAAATAAAATAAATAAAAATCTTTGCCTCCAAAGGAGGAAACTGAGGCTCAGAAAGATTTGAAAATGTACTAAAGGGACTAGAAGATAACCAAAGTTAGGAACAAAAAATAAACCAAAACAAAATGGTGGCAAACTATGAATTCTATCACTATAAGAGACAGGTGGTCTGGAGTGATGGATTTGGAATCAGATACCTCAGAATTCAATCACTATCTTAGATACTTATTCTCTGTGTAGCTTTAAGCAAGTTACTTAACCCCTCCCAGAGTTAGTTTTCCTCATCTTTAAAATAAAGAGGTTCAACTTGGTGGATTCTAAGATTCCTTTCAGTTCTAAATCTATGATCTTAATAAAATAATAGAAAAGGCATGAAAAGACTTCAAAAAGAAGTCTATGCTCATAGTTACATGAGAATGTATTTAATAATTTGATATTGGCGGGTTAAAAAGGGCCTGAGAAAATTAGAATAATCAAAAGATGATCAAAGCAGGAAAGATTTAGTTTGCAACAGAAAAAGGGCAGAAAGTATATTTTCAGAAAGTTTTGGGATTCATTCATCAATACATTTAACTGGTCAGATACTAAAAATGGATGATGGTCTGGGCCTAAATTGAGTAAGAGAAAAGTCGGACTGTCCTTGGGAATTTACACTGGTCTTTTTTTTAAAAATCAATCAACAAGCATTTATTCTAGACACATGCTAGGTGCTGAGTTGGTTGTTAATGACTCAAGATTCCACCTAAAATAAAGCTCCCCCCATTTTAGTCCCAATATTCTTGTCTATACATTGTGGAATATCATCATTTATAATGACTGAACCACTCAAAGGGCAATGGAGGATACGAGGTGGGATATTTAAGATTGTGATATCAATGAGGAAGCACTCAAGAAAATCCTTGTAAAAGAATTCACCAAAGAAATGAATGACAAGAAAGAAAAAAATATGACATCTAAATATAAGTAAATCCATAAATTGTGATGACAAAAGAAAGGGTAAATAAAAGACAGACCTAATGTTCCATTGACATCCACAAAATGTCACAAGAACTACAGGAAGGTCCACACACATCACAGTATGTTGGGTAGATCTAAAAGAAGAGATGGGACCATTAAGGATCAGAATGGATGGTTGATATCTTCAGAGAGAGTGCTCACCTTAATAAGATCACAAATCCATTCAGTTCAACAAATAACCTCTTAAACAACGCATCAGGCATTCTGGATCTAGAGCTGAAGGAGGTCACCGACTCCAGTTATTTTACAGATGAGGAAATTGAGGCACAGAGAAATGAAGTGATACATCCAAGATTACAATAAATCAATGCTTTCAAGGAACTAAAATTCTTCTGAA
The DNA here is from genome assembly GCF_048593235.1 of Sminthopsis crassicaudata. Lineage (NCBI taxonomy): Eukaryota > Metazoa > Chordata > Mammalia > Dasyuromorphia > Dasyuridae > Sminthopsis > Sminthopsis crassicaudata. The sequence continues at coordinate 285,081,031 of NC_133621.1, forward strand.
ACTAACAAAAGTATCCCTCCTGGAAGGAAGACTTTCTCTAGAGGAGAGTTTCTTAACCCGGAGAGTCTATAAACTTGTTTTCTTTAGATTTTGATCATTTAATTTCACTCTTAATCGTTTTCTTTTGTAATCTATGTATTTCATTTTATGAATACAAAAAAGATTAGTCTGAGAAAAGGTCCAAAAGTTTGCTCAGACCACCAAAGTGGTCCCAGACACACACACACAAAAGGGTTGAGAACCTCTGCTTTCGAGAATGAATGTTTCTCATTGTTCCCCTGCCAAAAGCCTAATTTGGAGAAAAAAATCATAGTATTCAAAACCAGGCAAGTTTGCTGATGGGTTGATAATGCCACAGGTGCCCCGAACAGAATCAATAGAAACCTGAGTTCCATAGAAGTATTTGGTGCCCCACTTTCCTCTGCCAATTACTTTCCCTCATAATTAAATTTTTGAGTAAACACAGTTCCTCAGCAGTGAAGGGCTTACCACCATGCACTATAGAATGATTCACAGCATTGATATAAGCCGCCTGGCTCGCCTTGCCAAATTCCTTATTGAAGGGGAGATACCAGTGGCCATTTATTATTTTGCTGCTTGCTTAATTAAATCCTTTGCCAACTATGTATTGATGGGAGCTGGGGTTTTGTTTTATTTGGAGTTGTTTTTGCTGTCATTGTTGACACTGTTTAACAAAAGTTTTAAGTGAAATAGTTTTTATTAACTTGTTTACAATGTGGGTAGCTTGCCACCTTTGATTAAACTTCATGTGGATTTATAACCATGTCTTCCCCACATTTCGATGACCTTTAAGGGTTGTCTGATAAAAATCAAAGGTCACAGATTCTGAAAGCCATGGTTTTAATAAATGTTAGACAGCTTACCCCCAAATGCAGCTATTTCTTTTTCTTCCCTTTTCCCTTTTTTTCCTCTTCCCTTCCTAACTATTCTTTCCACCAAGGATAGAAATTAACCCAAATAAAATGAATGATTTAATTTTACAGGAGAAAGGAGAGGACTTGCAGGGCTCCACTGGGGAGAAGGGGCTTTTGTCTTTGTTGATGACCTAAACATGCCTGCCAAGGAGAAATATGGTGTCCAGCCTCCCATTGAACTGCCACGACAATGAATTGACCATGGCTACTGGTTTGACAGGTGCAATAAATATTAATTAGTGTGCTTGGCTACAGAGGGAGTAATGATATACACTGTTTCTCTCAAGCGTTAAATTGTAGTGTTAGTCTTGATAATTCTTCATCTTTTCCATCACGCCGGGAAAAACATTTGGAGTTACATGATTCCGATGGTTCCCACCACCCCCCATAAAAAGAGGCACGAAACTTGATATGTGGCAGTGAGTTTGAGTGGCAGACAGTGGGAGCTCAAACAGATCTTCAAGACATGCAATATGCATGTCCTAAGTGGATTTGTTTCTAAATCCGCATCTGAGCTGCTACAAACCAATTTCAAAACCGCTTGCTGCGGTGGAGGAATGGAGTCGAAGCGTTTTCCTGTAGACGAGGGATTTGATTGCCTCTAAAATTGATTTCAAAGGGCTTAAAAAAAACTAATATGCATTAAATGTTGAGCGGCACGTTGCTTATTAGATTAGGCTTGCGTGTGTGTGTTTATGAGGTTGGATCGAATACCATTGTGGGGTCCTCCCTGGTGTTTCACTAGAAAGTACACCCAGGGAGCTGTACTGTGCTGCAGAAATGGAGAAACCCCACCGAAGTTACAATGCTCTTAAAATTCAGCTTTGATCAAGCACAGCAAAACAGGCAAGGAAGCCTCGTTAAGCAAATTAATGCGAGTGTTATGATCCTATTCGAGTTTTGTAAGTGGGTATATTTAGTTGTTTACACCTGAAGAAACAACAAAACAACAGCATTTCACCAAGAAAAGAGGCCCTAATTAAATACTGATATTTTCCCAATCCTTAATTATAATGGCTCACAGTTATGCCTAAGAGCTTCTCCTGCAGTTAATTTGTCGGGATATTACCATTTACACGTTTTCATTTGTGGAAGGTCTTGCTCCCCAGTGAAGTGCATTTTTTGAGGATAATGTAACTCCATTTGGCAATTTCATCCTCTGTATGTTCCCTAGACCCTCTGAAAAATAAAAAGAAAGAAAAGATGGAAAAAATTATCCAGGGAACTTGGAATATAACGTTCTTTTGCAAGTGTGGATCTTTCTCCTACATGATTTTAACATCCTGATATGGGTTTGGGTCCTACAATTGTAAAGAAATGGATCTTGGCAAGATGTCTAGCAATGAGTCGTGTTCATTCCTTCCTGGAGCTCCGGGCCTGGTTGGCAGCATTTCCCAAACTAAGTTTTTCTAGAACAGCAGTTAGCAGTGTGCAGCAGTTCCAAGTGGGCACTAAAATATTAATTGATGATGAGATGAGATGTTGTGATTCTATAACCCAAGTCCAGCAGAAATGCTCTGGTGACTAGAGATGGCATTCATTTGATCAGGTACCTCCTAGGTGCCCGTCACTCCTCTGGGTACAAAATATATAAAAGCAAATAATGAAATAGACCCCACTGCTCAAGAAGCTCAGTGTCTGTTATGGAGAAACAGCACAAATACAATAAGTAAACACAAAGTTTATTTATAAAGAAAATAAAATAATTTTTTCAACAAAGTAAATTCAAAATCATATTTGACAGAAACAAAGGGCATTCAAAGGTGGACGAATCCGAGACTTCCGGTGGAAGATAATACTTAAGCTGGATCTTAGAGCAAGAGTTCTTAATTTTGTGGGTATGTCTACAGACCTTTTGTCGACACACACTTATTAAGCATCTGCTACGAAGTGGACTAAGTAATGAGAATAATGAAAAGCAAAAGATAGTACCTGTTCTCTCACTGTCAAGTGAGAAAAGACAAATTAAAATAAACTGGTATAACAAAATAGAAACTTGACCTCAAGGAACTTAGTGTCTAATCTGAAACATAACATGCACAGATAAGATTAAACAGATATACTGATAAACAGATAGGTGAGATAGAGAGAGAGAGAGAGAGAGAGAGAGAGAGAGAGAGAGAGAGAGAGAGAGAGAGAAACAGAGAGATAGAAAGACAGAGAGACAGAGAGATAGACAGAGAGAGAGACAGAGAGAGAGAGAGAGAGAGAGAGAGAGAGAGAGAGAGAGAGAGAGAGAGAGAGAGAGAGAGAGAGAGAGAGAGAGAGAGAGAGGATAGCTTAGATATGATCTCAGAGGAAAGTGACCAGGAATTAAGGGAAACCTAGAAAGGCTTCTTCCAGAAGATTGGATTGGAAAAGTGGGATGAAGGCTATGATGCCTTTTCAGAATGATGTTTTTAAATGCATAAAATAAAATACAAAAAAATTAGAAAAAATTAATTCTATAAAAATAAGGTTAGCAAAAGATTTCCCCATCCAAGTTCACTGATCCCCTGGAACAGAGGTGCCCCTGCCTTTAGAGGAAGCTAAGGATTCCATAAAGGGAAAATTAGGAAGTAATGCATTCCAGGCAATGGGAAGAGCCTTTTTCAATGTATGGAACCAAAAAGTGTAATGTCATGTACAGGTTAAAAACATTTTGACTAAAATATATGATATGTGATAAACAGTATACAATAAGCTTGGGAAGATAGGATGCAGATTATGGAGCAGTTTTATTTTTTAATTCAATTTTATTTTATTTCCAGTTTTGAATAGCCTTCTTCCCTTCTCCCTCTTACCTACCAATTGAGAAAGGAAGAAAAAGAAACTCCATTACAAATGTGTATAGTAATACACAATAAACTCCCTACATAACAAATACAAAAGAAATGAAACTGAGGAAGGAAGGAAGGAAGGAAAGAAGAAAGGAAGGAAGGAAAGAAGGAAGGAAGGAAAGAAGGAAGGAAGGAAGGAAGGAAGGAAGGAAGGAAGGAAGGAAGGAAGGAAGGAAGGAAGGAAGGAAGGAAGGAAGGAAGGAAGGAAGGAAGGAAAGAAGAAAGGAAGGAAGGAAGGAAGGAAGGAAAGAAGGAAAGAAGAAAGGAAAGAAGGAAGGAAGGAAGGAAGGAAGGAAGGAAGGAAGGAAGGAAGGAAGGAAGGAAGGAAGGAAGGAAGGAAGGAAGGAAGGAAAGAAGGAAGGAAGGAAGGAAAGAAGAAAGGAAAGAAGGAAGGAAGGAAGGAAGGAAGGAAAGAAGAAAGGAAAGAAGAAAGGAAGAAAGGAAGGAAGGAAGGAAGGAAGGAAGGAAGGAAGGAAGGAAGGAAGGAAGGAAGGAAGGAAGGAAGGAAGGAAGGAAGAAAAGGAGATGAGGAGGGAAGGGGAAGGAGAGAGAGGGAAAGAGGGAGAGAGGAATGGAGGGAAGGAAGGAGGGAGGGAGAGATAAAAGGAAAAGAAGAGAAGTAAAAGAAAAAGGGGAAAGAAAGAAGAAAGGAGAGGAGGAAGGGAAGAGAGAGCAGAGGAGGAGAGGAAAGAGGAGGGGGAAATTTTTTAACATTTAGTATGAGTACATCACTTTTCTCTCTGGAAGAAGATAGCATGTTTCATCATAAGTCCTTTGGAAATGTGCTTGGTCATTGTATTGATTAGAGTAACTTAATATTTCAAAGTTTCTGTCTTCACAATAATGCTGTTACTAGGTACATTTTTCTTCTGGCTCTTTTCACTTCACTTTGAATCAGTTCATCCAAATCTTCTAAAGCATTTTAATGCCCCAAAAAGGAGCTCATTTTTTATCCTGGAGGCAGGAGGGAAGAGGAAATCCCTGGAGTTTCTAGAGCAGGGGGTGCCATCCTCAGATTTGTGTTATAAGAACATCACTTTAGCAGCTGCAGAAGGAGAGACTAGATACAGGGGAAACAATAAGGAAGTTTTTGAGATAGTTCAGATGAGAGGTGATGTGGCAGACTGCCTATCAGTTAAGTGTTTTTGTTTTTTTTTTCTTGCATTCTCTTTCTTCCTTGGACCCAGAAGCCAAAACTAAGAATGATGAGTGAAAGTCCAAGAGAGGCAGATTTCAGCTTTTTGTAAAGAAAAACATTTAAACAGTTGGAGCTGTCCGAAAGTGGAATGGATTGCTCCAGAAAACAATGGGTTGTCCCTCACAGAAAGTAATCAAGCAGAGGATGGATAACGTCATCACAGCAAAGGCACAGAAGGAGTTCTTACTCAAGTGTGGGCTGGGTAAGATGGTCTGATATTCCTTCAACTCCAAAAAGTTGGAGTTCATTCTGTGGAAGACATAAAGGCTCTAGGATCTGAAAGGACTTTGCTAAGGCATTCTACCAAGTAGAATCTGAAAGTAAGCAGGATATATTTACATGGGTATGGGTATCTGTGCTTGTGTACGTGTGGATGTGCTTGTGTGTGTGTGTGTGTGTGTGTGTGTGTGTATACATGAGAGAGAGAGAGAGAGAATCAGAGAGAGACAGAGACAGAGAGAGACAGAGACAGAGAGAGACAGAGAGAGAGACAGAGAGAGAGAGAGAGAGACAGAGAGAGAGAGAGAGAGAATCAGAAAGAGACAGAGACAGAGAGAGACAGAGAGAGAGACAGAGGGAGAGAGAGAGAGAGAGAGAAAGAGAGAGAGAGAGAGAGAGAGAGAGAGAGAGAGAGAGAGAGAGAGAGAGAGAGAGAGAACGCATTTCACTTTTTCATAGTGCTATTCCCAAATGAAACAAAATGGAATGAGTTGCCCTTAAGGGAGTGGATCCCTCATCATTGATCATATTCAAGAATAAGTTGGACAACTACCTATTAGATATATTTTCAAACATGGTATTCATCCAATTGAGAAATGGATTTGAGATCTAGAAGATCCCTTCAAATTCTATGGAGAGTAGAACTTGAAGTTTATATAAATAGTGAGAGGTTAGAAAAAAATATTTATTTTAATGAATTTTATTATTTATCTCTTACACACACACACACACACACACACCCCATACACCCATAGATAGTCTGTCTCTTAAAGATCTCTCAAAGAATTTTAAAAGGGAGTTAAAGTTTAGCAAAAGTAACCAATATGATGAAAAAAGCCTAGCCTTTTTCAAGATTTAAATAATATTATTTAACATAGGCTAAAGAGAGACTTCTGGTCCTTCTGTTTTAATTATTTCTTGAAATAGCTTTTTCAAAATGTTTGTTTGCATAGATGGTATACTCAGTTTATGACAAGGTTTAAAGAAATTCAAGCATATTAATATATGCAAAATAATTGGGGACAATCTAGAAATCATGAAGTCTAAACCCCTCATTTTATAAATGAGAAAACTGAGGCACACGGTGACTTGTCCAGAGTCATACAAGCAATCAGCGTCTGAAGGCAAATTTGAAATTATTCTTTCCTGGCTTCAAATCTGGTGTTCCACCATTATATGATACTGTCATCCTAAGAATCGGGTAACCAATGAATACCCTGGCAGCCTCTGCCAAGCATTCAACAAAAAAGAAATCATGATTCTTTGACTGACAAATCCTGAGACACGGAATCTCACACTCATAGAAGCCTTTACTTCTGATAGAGTCTTTTCAGAGGACAGTTTTATCACATAGCAATGTGGAATTCATCCAATCTGATATTCACTTCAATAATTCAAGCATCCATGATTTCAGCAGCTGTGGTTTCTCATTCTACTGATATTGATCATGTCACTATACTTTAGGAAACAGTTTCATAAGTTACTTGTAGTATAAAAGAAAATCCATCACTGGCTGCCCAGCATCCTGATAATAAGGCTCTCCAACCTGGACCAGTCCTCTGACGACAGATACACAATCTGCAACTGGGCAGAGATTCCAAGTCCTTTATATCTTTGTATGACTTTGATCTGCCAGTTTGTGCTGGGATAATCTTCCTGATCCTAGGATCATCACTTTCAGGCAGCTAAGTGGTATAATGGACAGATCAGGGGCTTTAGTCAGGAAGACGTGAGTTCAAATACTGCCTCAGATATTAGCTGTATGGTCCTAGGCAACTCATTTAATCTCTGCCTCAGTTTTCTCATCTGTTAAAAGGTAATAACAATAGTAGTAGTTGTAATCATGATAATAGTAGTAGTCACCATCACCATAGTAGTAATAGTATTTATTTCCCAGAGTTGTGGCAAAGTTAATATTTACAAAATGTTTTACAAATCTTATAAAGTGCTATATAAGTGCTATTACTGGGGGAATAAGTCATTAGGAAATAATAGTAATATAAAAAAAAGAAATTAGAAGCAATAAAATATTATTTAAAATAAGCATTGATCATATGTAATCAGGAGACTTCTGATTCTTCTAAAACACAATGTTTTCCAATAATCTTTTCACAGTTCCTCCCCTATGCATTGAAGTCACCAAATAGCAGAATACACTGACTGCAATTCATAACATCCTACCTAGATCTAGCACCTAAATACTAAGTAATCCATTTTGTAGATGGAGAAACTGAGGTTCAGGAAAGCTAAGTGACTCACTCAAAATGAGTGGGATCTGACCCAGATTATTTTATTTAATAATGAGTTAATTATAAAGAAAACATTAAAATCACCATTCAATCATTCGGTCACTTGACAAGTATTTATTAAGTGCCAGGAAATATCTAAGGGATATTTTTAAAAAGCACAAAAAAACCCCAAGAACCCTGTCTTCAAGAAGATCACATTCTAATGGGAACAACATGTTCATAAAGGATGTATAAATGGAAGGCAAAGGAGGGGTGATTCAATTTTCAAAATGATTTTGTTTCCTTTGTTTCATGTTTTGTACTGTAAGGAAGTTGCTGTGTGACCCTGGGCAAGGCACTCAACCCTGTTTGCCTCAGTTTCCTCATCTGTAAAATGGACGGAGAAAGAAATGTCAAACCTCTGCCAAGGAAACCCCAGAGGAGGCCACAAAAAGTTATACATAACTGAACAGCACCAAAATAATAAATTATAATAATATTGATTGGATAATAAAGTTGATACTTTAATTTCACTGCTGCATACAAAAATGAATGAGGTTCCATGAGCATCCTGGCTATAATATACACCCACACAACAATAACAACAAAAAAAGATTTCCCAGCGCTGTGCTCTGCTTCTCCCCAGCGGAGGCTTGCCATCCTTTCCAGCCACCAAGTTCTGGGTTAGTGGTTTATTGGCAGTCTCCTGCAGTTCATTCTGTAGACACAAGCATGTTCATTATGGCCCTGTAGGAGCTGCTATGTTGGCCCTTGTTAGCAGGCACAGCTACCGCTGCCGAGGTCAAAGGCTGCTGCCTCTGCTATGGAAGCTGCCATGCGAGCAAGCAATTAGGGAAGAGAGCTGGCTGGGAAAAGGCACCTCCAGCTCCTTCTGCTTCCCTCGTCTCCTATTTAGTTCTCTCTCGACGCCTGGGTTCTTGGGTGGTCAATTTAAGCAAGACATGTGAAGTACATCTTCAAGTCAGAGAAGAATGACCACTTCTTTTACCATTTGATTCCAAGAGGGTCATTTTCATCGACCCAGCCACAGAGCTATAGCTGATCCTTTCTTTATGATAGAGCTAACTGGAGGCAAAAATAGCACTTTGTACACCAGAAGCTTAAATTAATGAAGCCAAAATATTAAAAACTAAATCCACGCTTGCTCTTCAGCCAGCCAAACCTTGCGTTTGTTTTATTCTAGTGAAAGTGTGCTATGCAACACAAAGTGAGATTTGGAGGGTCAGCAAACAAGTAGAGATCCCCCATTGCTTCCTAGACCCTCTAGGGTGTGAGCCTGAGTATCTACAGAAAAGGATGCATCATCAAACGAGCCTGTCCGAAACTGCCAGCAAAAAAACAAATATAAAATCTGTGGACTAGACTTTGGGAAATGAGCCGGTGTGTATGGAGGTGAGAGACAAGAAGGATGGGATGTGCACCCTGGCTGGGCTCTCTCATTCCATCTGTTGGAGTCTAGCTAGTGTCAGAGTCCGGTCTTTACCACAGACGGACAGCCATCCAGGACCCTCCAATGGTGGCTGAGCACAGAGACCCCATCAATGTCAATTATATGAGTCTCTCTGCATCCCAGAGCCTCCTTTGCCAGTTTGTTCACTGCTTATTTCTGACCTGCTGCCCCCCTACTTCTCCCGTTAGATGTGCCTCTTGGCTTTTGGAACATTGGATCCAGCCTCCCTTATCCCTGTTTGCCTCCCTAGTTTCCAAGAATGTCTCTGACTCATAAATTCCATCTGATCTGCCCAGATGCAGCTCTGGTAATCTGTCTCTTTCCTGCCTGGCAGCTGAATAGCCTTGAGCTACTAAATTGACCGTACCAGGTCTCTTGGCTGCAAAAGCTTTATACTTTCAGGGTCTACTGTCAAATTTCAAGGTATCAAATTTAACACCTTGAACCTTAAAAGTACCCTTCACTTGTCCCTCAACTACCACTAGAAGACAAAAGTCAGAATCCAACAGTCTAGCATATAAACTCATTCATCATAGAATTATTGCATAGTAGATATCCTCCCAGGACAATGGTTAACTTTAGGTCATGCTGTTGGAAGGGATGAATACATATATCTTAGACAGACACAGACAATGGACAATGTATTGCATCCAAACTTGAAGAGAAGGAAGAGGGGATGCTGAATCACTTTTGAAAAATTGACACAATTTGATACAAATCACAATTTGAAAAAAAAAAGTCACATTTTCAATGACATCAAGAATAGTCAGAGATTAATAATTCAATGCTACTCCCTATCATGAAAGCCTATATTTCTATGCATCAGTAGTCTCCCATTGATTCTACAGGACTAAAAATCAGAGAATATAATCATTTCAGAAGATTAAGATAACAGGTGGTTGTTAATCATTGAATCATAGTGAATAAAAATAAGTTATAATCTATTGCCCACAATGACTTATGCTCAAGAAGTGGCATAATTCGTGGAACTACATGTAGGACTAGAAAAGGAGGTGAGTCAATAATGATATATATGAGACAGAGACGGAGACAGAAACAGATATAAAGTGGGAGAGAGAGAGACAGAGAGACAGAGAGAGAGAGAGAGACAGAGACAGAGACAGAGACAGAGAGACAGAGAGAGACAGAAGAGACAGAGAGACAGAGAGAGAGAGAGAGAGAGAGAGAGAGAGAGAGAGAGAGAGAGAGAGAGAGAGAGAGAGAGGAGAGAGAGCGCACTAGCAAATAAATACTCTGAGTATTATGCTGATAACTCAAAAATTAACCAAATGGGGGGCAGCTAGGTGGCACAGTGGACAGAGCACCAGCCTTGAATTCAGGAGGACCAGAGTTCAAATCTGGTCTCAGACACTTAACACTTCCTAGCTGTGTGACCTTGGGCAAGTCACTTAACCCTAGCCTCAAAAAAAAAAAAAAAAAAAAATTAACCAAATGATTCAAGGCAATTCCAATAGACTTGGGATGGAAAATGTCATCTGCATCTAGAGGCTAAATATGGATCAAAGCATAATATTTTCACCTAGGGGGTATTTATTTTTTTCTTTCTCGTGTTTTTCCTTTTGGTCTGACTTTACTTGCATGACATGACAAATATGGAAACATGTTTAAAAGAATTGAACATATTTAACCTATATCAGATTGTTTGTGGTCTTGGGGAGAAGAGAAGTAAGAAAAAGAGGGAGAAAAATTTGGAACAAAAAGTCTTACAAAATGAATGTTGAAAATTACCATTGCATTATTTGGAAAAATAAAATATTATTGAAAATCAAAAAACAAAAATTAACCAAAAACAAGGAGAAGGCCTCCATATGTCAAAAAGATCTCCTATTGAGGATTTATGATAAGCCAAGATAGCAGTGTTTGAAGACTCAATCCAGCTGAATTCTTCCAATATTCCCCTCTACACAATTTTAAAGCAATGTATAAAATTAAATTTTGGAGTAACATAATCAACAAAAAGTTGGAATAAGATTTTTTTGAATGAGAGATAACTGTCAGTAAAATAAACAGAGGTCTATGAGACTGGAATGAGGGCTGGCCAGAAACACAGACTAATGACAACATTGAAGCAATAACAGCAACATGAGCATCAGTATCAGATGCTTTCACTGCCCAGAGACAGAAATGGGATTGGACACATGGTCAGAAAGAAATTATAGGAGATCCCTATGGTCACACTAGAAACAGCACCAAGCAGCCTGTGGCAACTTCATTGACCATTATTGCAGGTTGAAGCTTCAGGGGAGAGAGAAGTGCTTTCAAATTCAAGGGAGCAGAGGGCCTAGTTATGGGTCACGATTCCATGACTGAGAGGGAGCAGGAACCATAGCTACTGGTTAAAGTTCCACGGCAGAAAAGTGGAATACTTGCCGTCACAAAAAAGCCGAGGTCAAACCTGCGTACTGGTCATAATTCCAGGGAGAAAAGAGTCATGAAAGGGATGGAGTTGTACCTGGATAAGGGCCACAATACACTATGGGGGAGCATTGATCCAAGCTCTCCCCACATTGTTGTTGTTGACATTATTCAGTATTGTCTGACTTTTTGTGATTCCATGGATTGTAGCATGTCAATACTGTCACGAGTTCTTCTTGGCAAAAATATTGTTTCCCTTTCCTTCTCTAGTGGAATAAGGCAAGCAGAGGTCAAATGATTTGCCCATAATGACTTACATATAGCTAGTAAGTGTCTGAGACCATGTTGCTCTTCCTGATTCTAGGCCCAATATTTTATCCACTGAGCCATCTACCTAAAGTACCTAAAATGTATAGACTCCCAGAATTAATTATGAAAATAACATGGTGAAAAAGCCTGAAGCTCATAATAGTGACCTTCTTGCCTGCCAGAGATGAGCAGAGCCCAACTCTAACATAAAGTTCAAAATTAAGAAACAGAATGGAAAAATGGACAAAAACAAGAAGAACTTGGTCATAAAAACTTCTATGGTGACAGGAAAGTTTAAGGCAAAACAAACTTAGAACTTGAAAATTTCTATAAGCCAAGCTTCAAAGTAAAATATATATTAGACAGAAGTTCAACAAGAATCCTAAGAACAGCCAAAAAAGGTGATTTTTTTAAAATCAAATAAAAGTGGTACAGGAAAAATCAGGAAAGAAATGAGAGCAATGCAAGAAAAGTATGAAAAAAAAAAATTCACGGCTTAGCAAAAAAAGGTACACAACACACACACACACACACACACACACACACACACACACACACACACACATGCAAAAACACACGCCTAAAGAAAATAGCTCCTTAACAAAACAGAATTAACTAAATAGTAAGAGAGGCATAAACTTTATTAGTGAATAGGAGCAGAATTGGCCAAATGGAAAAACCTCACTGACGCAGAATTGAAGAATTGAAAGAAAATTAGAATTGCTCAAGGGGAAGCTAATGATTCCATAAGACATTAAGAAATGATAAGACAAATAAAAAATGGAAAAATAGAAGATTTATGAAAAGGCATGAACTAGAATTAGAATAAGAAGGGATGAAGGAGTACTAGTCTACATTGGAGGGAGAAATACCAGATGGAGGAGATCATGGAAGCGTGGATCATAGATTTAGAGTTAGAAGAACCTTCGAGGTCACTGTACCTCTCATATTTTCCTCAAATGAGGAAACTAAGGCCCAGAAAGGTAAAACAACTTATCTAGTTATACAACTAGTAAATGTCTGATGCAGAATTCAAACTCAAGTCTTTATGACTTCATTTAGCTCTTTATCCACTACATCATGATGTCACCTGGAAATATTAATATTTCTGTGTAATTTGGTGTCATCAACTCTAATTGTTGTAATAAAAAATTATCCTTCATTGACCAAAAGCTCTTGGCATATTAAATATTATTTTCTTTATCTCTGGATATATAAAATATAAGACTTGTAAAATTCAAGCACTTGTGAAGTCCAGAAAATTTTTATTTCCATATAAATCATATCTCTCAGATGATTTCTTCAAACTATGTTTTAGAAAAGGTGCTAACCTACATCAATAGGGAAACTTCCTCATTGCAAGTTCTCTCCATAAGTCAAGTCTCTCGCCTTTGAAGATGGGTTGTTTTTCATTTCACTCTCAATGTTTATTGTCATTCTGCCTTAGCTTGGAGATATATTTGCACAAATCTTATTTCTTCTGATGAATTAAGTTCCACAAGGATAACATGAATGTCTACACAGTGCCATACATTGGATGTTATCGGTGGGAAAGGGAGGGAATAAAAGAAATTAAGTCCACAGTCTCTTCCCCAAAAGAATAGGAGCAGTAGATGGAATCCCTGGAAACACATAGTTTCCAGAAGACAAAGCCCCCAGTTAAGCCATGGTCTTGATAAAAACCATTTATTTCTTACCCTTCAAAGATATATAATTAAATTTCTGGGTGGGCTTAGACTGTGCTCATTCTTAAGCACTTCTCAATAATTTTGACTCTGACTCTTGCCCAAAACTCCAACAGGGAATGCATCTCCTTCCCTTGGGCCAGAAATATTTCCACCCAAACCTAAAACTTGAAAGGAGATGAACCAAATGTAAACATCACCTTTCAGTGACTTGCAAATTATTTTTTCTTCTTTCTCTCTGTCCCTCTTCAAACTAGCACAGCCTTGATTAAAGTGGACTTTCTCTCTAAACATCAAGGAATTGCTGAAGGAAGAGGGGAATGTTTGATTTAGATTCCAATTAACTTTACCACTGATTGCTTTGTAACTCTGGATGAGTCATTGTTCCTGTAATAAGTAAGGGTGAAAATCTCTGTGATTAACAAGAGTTGGTGAAGGTGATAGGAGAGCAAAACTCTTACGTTCACATTAGCTGTTCTCCACTTCCACCACCAGCCAACCTTCAGTATTAGGGGCAAAATTAAAATCAAAAGCTCTTGGCATATTAAATATTATTATCTTTATCTCTGGATATGTAAAATATAAGCAAGCACTTGTGAAGTCCAGAAAATTTTTATTTCCATATAAATCGTATCTCTCGGGTGATTTCTTAAAACTATAAGTTTTACAAAAGGTGCTAACCTCCCATTGCTTTACTTTGCCTTGATTAGCTCCCATCACCCCATTCTTTCTGTATTTTTATTTGCCTCTAACTGAAATTAGGCATTTCCTCCAATTATTAAATAAAATATCATTTTTAGAAGTTTGTATATTTCAGCAAACTTCCAGAGGGGTCCAGGACACACAAAAATGGCTAGGAACTTAGAGAAGCTAAAATTCTGGGGACTTTTTTCAGATTGCCAAAGTTTTTGTCTTCTTAAAAAAAAAACATCCATTTTGTGACTTTCAAGACTGTCTTTGTAGCTTGTCTACATTACAATGAAACATCTTGGTCATGAAATATGGACCACATTTTCAAAGGATCCAGTGGGTGTTCTTCCCCTTCCTTCAGTGTCTTTTTGTGAAGTAGATTGTCAAAGTTTTTGTCTTCTAAAAAATACATCCATTTTGTGACTTTCAAGACTGTCTTTATAGCTTGTTTACATTTTGGAATATGGACCATGTTCTCAGAGGATCCAGTGGGAGTTCTTCCTCCTCCTTCAGTGTCTTATTGTGAAGTAGAGGTGACTCTAGGTAACAAAAGTCTATGTAAGCTGAGGGCAAGCAATAGGAGGTTTGGCCATGTCAGAAAGGCTTGATTATGGTCCTGCTGACTGACTGCATCTGCCATCCAAGGACCAGCAAGTCAAGTCTGGAGAGACTCAGCAGCAGCAGGAGAGGCCACAGAGAAGCACCGTGAAAAAATATTCTGCAATATGTGGGATGGGATTCTTTGGCCAGGGCACGCCATGGAATAGACGGAAAACAAAATGGCTGCTTACCTCTGGCTGGGATGAGTCATGGGGAAGACTGAGTTCATCAGCAATGACTTCTCTGTCCTTTCCCACCTGCCTCTTATGTAATTTCCTTATGTAAGTCCCTTGATGGCAGGGACCAGGTCATCCTTTGCTTTTCTATCACCGGCTGCTAGCACAGTGCTTGGCACATGATAGGGACTTGACAATTTTTTTTCTCTAAAACAATAAATGAATGATGATAGGTACCCTCTAGATCACCCAGACTGAGGTTTTATAGAAGGCTTATGATTCCATCAATCAAAATGTATGTGGCTCTATAAAATTCTCAGAAGAGTGACTTAGCAGAGAAGTTGCTTAGGACACAGAGAGGTTAAAATTATTTTCCCCATGGTCACACAGCCTTTAATGTGCCAGAGGCAGAGTTGGAAAGCCCAGCAATGTCCCCTCTGCCAACCACCCTCCAGGTTCATCCAAAATTGGAATAATAAATAACACTTTTATTACCTACCCTACAAGGTTGTTCTAAGATAAACCAGGTATAAGTATTCCATAAACATGTGCTGTCATTTTATCTAAAATGAAGATAATAATACTTTAACTTAAAGGCAGCATGGTATAGTAAGCAGAGCCCACTGTGCAGTAAAGAAACCTGAGTTCAACTCCCACCATGGGCACATACTACGCAGTGTGATTCCGACAAGACACTTAAATCTGTGTCCTTGGTAACTAAGACCATAAATTGTAAAGGGGGCTATTTTTATTGGTAAAGATGATTTCTCTGTAAATTTATGAAATCACAAATCCAAAAACAATTACTAGCACTACCCATCTCACCATATTATTGTGAGAAGAGGACTTTAGAAATCCTAAAGGGCCAGGAGCACTAACCCTAACTCCTGAATTTGACTTGACATAAAAAAAAAACTCAGTGTTAGCCATTGAGCTGTCCAAAAGTCAAAATTGTGTCACGAGATTCCCATCAAAAGAGCTCTTGAAATAAAGATTAACTTAACAGTCCCAGTTTTGGGGAAGTATAGGGACTTTTGGAGTCCATTGCATTTAGTGTTTCCATGCATTTCCCCAGTGTAAGGGGGAGAATGGAATTCGAGGCTCCCCTTCTCATTCCATTCTTAGGCAACCAAGGCAGCCAAGAGGAGTCACTTAAAATAGTAGAGCTCCAAAATAAAATTCAGCTTCCCTCAGCCCCATTTCCCTGAGGTATCTGGTTCTCAAAACCCTTGCACTTTGTGGATAATGGTGTCTGATAGATTGTGGTGCTGTAAATTATAATAGTAACATAATGCCGTTTATGCCAGAAAATAAAAATGAGAACTTGTTTATAGCTTTCAACATTTTCTATGCTAATTAACCTTCTGCTAACCATTTTTGAAAAGTCAAGAAGTAGTCTGTGAGTCTTGCAAAGTTCTTTTCTTATCTTCCCCAAACTCAAGCATCAGATGTTTGTTTAAAACCCACAAGAGCATCAGCTGTTGAACTTTTAGAAGGACCAGAATACAAGCAACAACAACTTTAAACAATATCTCTTTTCCTCGATCCTCCTCTCAACCAAGACAAGTCATTACAACTTCTTTGTCAAATGAATTACTATTCAGTGTATTAATAAGTTGGCTCTGAAGTCTCTCCAGGTTTTATTTTTCAGCGATTGCTCCTGAAGCTCATAAGACCTTTTACATCTTTTTTTAATTGTTGTTGTCCACATTAAGATCCTAGAAAATTCTAGTCATGCTCTCTGGTCCAAATTGATTTGTGTTTGTATTTATTACCTTGACCAAAGAGCAGAATGAGGTTCCAAAAATGCTAAGGATCTGCTCTTCAAAAGCCAGGCGGAAAACAATAGGCAATATTGTAGTTGGATGAACAAAGAGCTGAGGTTTGCTTTGAACTGGGGCTGTTCCCACCCGTACCCAAAAGCACTGCCAACTTAGCACAGGTGTACGCCACATGAGCAGACGAAGAAACACGATTATAAAGGCTGTCAGGATGCTACTGCGTCCATAAAGCATCTCTCCCAAAGTGGACTTGTGCATCTGTTAGAGGCTGAAGTGTATGTTTACTTGGAAATGTGCAACAATTTAAATCCCTGAGCACATACACCTAATAGCCCATATGTTTAAAAAGAGATGGGGAAGACGGTACACTGACAAGATGTAGGTGTCAAGGTGTGCCCTACATGAAGAAAAGAGTGTAGCTTTACAGAGCAGAAATGATGGGAGCATGACAATTGCTATTGCTCTATCCCTTTGTTCTGGAAACACGTAGCACTGCTAAGGATGCCGAATTGTAAGGGGAAATTAATGCAGTTATTGGAATGAAGAATTGGGGTGGCGGAAATGTATTCATTCTGAAAATAAATATGGAGAGTTTTTCCTGGGAAGAATCTTAAAAGGACTTTTGCATTAGTGCAGATTTTTAAAAAATAGATTAGAATAGAGCTGACCTCAGGCAAAATTGGGAGTTTCTCTCTGATTTCCTCTGACTTTAATGCTCACTCTCAGTAAAATCTCCCACGGTGATTTGGGGTAGGGAGAGACTATGTCTTTGTGGTGCCCTAGAGACCTCCCACTACAATTACTCATATTTCTCTTCTCCAATGGGAACCTCACTCTTCCTCACAATCTAACAATCTTTTGCCCTTTGCATGGTGCCAGTTAGCTATTCAGATAAAGTAATACTCTGGGGATACAGGAGAAAGCTACCTTGGTTCTCCTTTCCCTCTCAGCCTGTATGCATCTGTTGTAATAATTGGTCTCCAGGGACCATGTAACTACCAATACATATTTACATATATGTGTGATGTGTATAGAGCTATAAAATAGGTTTATGAAGCACTTTTCGTACATTATTTTATTTGATTCTTGAAACAACCTTGTGAGGGAGTATAAGAATTATTATTCCCATTTATTGTTATTAATCAGTATCATAAAAATAACCAAACATGAAAGTGGGAAGTGATCCCAAAGGCTAATCTATATCTAAAAAAAGGATCCACTCAACAACACCCCTTATAAGCGATCATCCACTCTTCCTTGAAGACCTCCAGTAACAGGGAACTCATTACTTAATGAAACCATCCATTCCATTCTAGGATGTAAATTATCACCACCTGATTTATCTAATTTGTTAATTCAGGATTTTGTATAATCATGTTTGTTTAGATAGTGGATATTTTTGCCCTCTAAGGAGATAGCTAGAGACAATAAAAGAGTGAAGGATTTGCAGTCAAAAGGCCTATGTTCCAAACTCATTTTCTTCCACTTAATGTGATCTTGGGCAAGTCTCTTAATTTTGGGAAGGATTAAGTCCAGCTCTGGAATCTGAGTCAAGTCAATACAGACTTAATGTACATGTCTTTCAACTCCCCAATGGATTCATTAGCCATTCCCTTGGCTCCTCAAACCAAAACCCAGGTTATTATTCTCCCATATGACTTCTCCCATCATTATAAAGTAAGTTCCTTAAGGGTACGTATTGTCTCACTTTTCTATTTTGTCTTTAGGACAGTAAGTAATACACAGTTCCATCAAATCCCTTCTCAACATTGATTAGATTTAACAAAGGGACATTTATTCCAAAGATATAACAAGAACAAATGTACAAATATTTCCCAATACATCATCCCAGTCACTGGGGCAAATAGGTTCATCTTAGCTCAGTTTCAACTCAGCATTGTAACAACCAAGTTCATATTGAGATTATGGCGTGAATACAGATGAGTCTTTGACCTGAGCATTCTGCACATGCATCAGATCTCATTACTTTAATAAATGTATTTTATTATTTCATTAATTTAATGGGCAGTGCATGCAGAAAAGGGAGTCCTAGATTTAGAATCAGAGGACCTAGGTTTGCATGAGGGCTTTACCATTCATTACTGGAATATTGTCTGGCCCTCAGTTTCCTTATATGAAAGCAATCCTGTTTATTTCTATTCTATTGACTTTTCTCATCAAATAAGAATTAAGCTCTTTGTCATCCATGGCAGTGATATTTGAAAATCCATTGAATTGATTACTTTTCCCTCCTAACAATCATTTCACCAAAGACACAAAGAAATTAGCACAGCATATGTGGCCAATAAATATTGGCTGAATGAATGAACTGTGACATTAAAAACTTAAAAGTTGAGTCTTGTTTTTAAGGTAGAGAGCAAAAGCTTAATTCCTGAAACAGAAGTACCTGTTGAATATTTGAAAAAAGAATTCATATTTCTTTCTGGAGTACTAGAGATTACTAAAGCACTTCCCCTAGAGTCCTGAACTTCCTTTAAGGCTTCATTCAAACTGTGCCTTCTACAGGAAGCCTCTCTTGTACCCCTAGCTATTGCTGTCCCCTCCCTTCACAATCACCTGAAATCAATTTCTACCTACATCATCTACCTGGTGGCCAGGGCTGTTTCATTGTCTTTTTATTCCCAGTACCTTGCACACAGCCTGGCACACAGTAGGCACTTAATAAATATTCATTAGAATGTAAATTCCTTAGGACAGGGCTGTTTCATTGTCTTTTTATTCCCAGTGCTTAGTACACTGTAGGTACTTAAGAAAGGATTGTTGATTGATGGATTGATTGAACAATCTATGAGATAAATATGGCTAGTATCTTTCCCTTCATCTCAAGGATAAGAAAATTGGGGTCTCTTCCAGGGGTCAGAAACAAATTTAAACTTGACTGCCAAATTATACATCTTCGTCCCCTTTCCTCAATACCAGGTCCCCTCTTTCATTTAGTTTCAGGAAACAGAGAGAATTAATTCCCCTCAAAAAATCTCATAAAAAATAAAGATCTGAAAGAAAGCAGTAATGGGGACCTGAGTTACAGAAGAAAGATCATGCGATTTAGAGCAGAGGACTATTCAAATCCTTGCTGGATCACTTCCTATCTGCAGCTACCAAGATGTATCAATTATATTATTATTATATATTAAGCACTGCAAGGTATCATCTTTACTTCTCTGAGCCTCAATTTCCACACAGTAAAATGAAGGGACTGGAATAGATGATTTCTAAGGTCTATTTTAATTATGTATCCTTGATTCATTGTTATGGTTATCCAGAAAAGCTATTTTCAAATATTTGAATCAGACTTGTCCTGCTTTACCGTGTAAGACAATTTAGGTCCTGGAGGTTCAGAATCTGGGAGTCTATGAACTCTTTTTTAATTAGATAACAGTATTTTGACATAATAGATTTCCTTTGTAATCATATGCATTTTATTTTATATTTTTAATAACCAGACTACCCAAAAAGATTAATATATACCCCAAAAAGGTAAAGAATCTCCATCAGTGATGAAGAGAGCCATCTACACCCAGAGACAGGACTAGGGAAGCTATGTATCACAACATAGCATTTTCACTCTTTTTATTGTTGTTTACTTGCATTTTGTTTTCATTCTCATTGTTTTTCTTTTTGGTCTGATTTTTCTTGTGCAGCATGATAATTGTAGAAATATGTTTAGAAGAATTGCACATGTTTAACTTATATTGAATTAATTGCCATCTTAGGGGTGGGAAGAAGGAGAGGAAATTTGGAATACAAGGTTTTGGAAGAGTCAATATTGAAAAATTATCCATGTATATATTTTGCTAATAAAAAGCTTTAATTAAAAAAAAGAATACAAAGGGACCATGGGACCAAAAATTTGAAAACTGTTAGTACAGGTTACTAGTTCAATTAGATCTTTACATATACTCAATAAAATAATTAAGCAATTTCAATATCAAAAAAATTTAATCTCAGTCTAAGAGCAACAGGAGAAAATTAAGTCACACAAACCTAAGTACTCAGAATCACAAAGACCTAAATTACAATCCTGCTGGGCAAGTGACTTCACCTCATTTAGCCTCAAGTTTCCTCATCAAGTTGTTGGGTAACTAAAATGAGTTGGCAAACATAAAGTGTTTTGATAGTCTTAAAACATTATGTAAATGCTAGCTATAATCATATTAATAAGAGTCAAAAACAAGTTTGATATAAACAAAAACTTCTTACCAATCAAAATGAAAGGGGAAGATGCTTCTCAAGTGGGTTTACTTTCATTGAAAATCTTTAAGCAAATGCTCAATGGTCACTTGTCAAGGATTTTGAAGACGATGTTTTTTAATATGAATTGGAATGGGTAGCATTGGAAGTTTCTTCCAATCCTGATCTTTGCCAATACAGGTCAGCATCATCTCTGTAATTTATTATCTTAGAAAGTTGTTTTGAACACTGAAAAGTTAAAACTTGTCTAGCATCCAGTCTGTGTCAAGGATGAATTTGAATCTGAGTCTTCCTGGATCCAAACCTGGCTTTCCATTCCCTACAGTATACTGGACTTACCTATATCTTGATGTCATTTCCCTTCAATCTAATCTCCTTGAGGCCAGGGATTGTTTTTATCAATGAGTTAATGAACAAAAATTTAGAGGTGCCTAATCTGCTCCTAGTTTTCTGCTAGGTGCAGACAAAATAAAGACAAAAAATGAAACACTAACTAGATTGTCTCCTTTGATTGACACAACTTTGGGGATTATTTTTCCTCCTTTAAAGATAAAGAAACCAAGGTTTAGAAAGGTAAACAAATTGACCAGAAGCACATAGCTAGCAATTATCAAAGGCAAGATTCATACATCCGTCTCTTCTGTCTGCCTTAAACTATTTTTCTAATAAAAATCATATGATTGATAATTTCCTCAAAGACAGATTTTGGCAAAAAAAAAAAATATGTTTTGGTCCTCTGCTAAAATAATCTCCCAGTGCTTCATCAAGGTAGAGAGAAAGAACTCTGGGTTCTTAAATCCAGTCCTCAAAGTACCATCCCCAATCATAGATTTATTTCTGAAAGCAACCTTCCGAGCCATCAAGTCCAACAATTCCATTTTAAATATGAGGAAACTAAGACCCAGAAAAATTAAGAGTTCCTCCTTAACCACCACTCCCAGGCATGTATTGTCTTGATGAGAACTGTCTTTGCTTTTGAATATGCACATAATATGGTCAAGTGGATGGAGAGTCCAATAGGAAGGCCTGAGTTTAAATGTAACCTCAGGTACTTATTAATTATATGATGTTAGGCAAGTCATTTAATCTCATTTACCTCAGTTTCCTCATCTAACAAATGAGCTGGTGAAGGAAATGGCAAATTTCTCTGGTATCTTTGCTAAGAAAATCCCAAATAAGGTCATGAAGAGTCTCACACAATTAAAAAAAATTGAACTGAAAACACTTAAATGCTTTTTGTTCATCTATTTATCCTTTGATTAATTTCATCTTTTGAAAATTCAATTTCTTTATCTGTTAAAAAAAGAGAGAGAGAGAGAGAGACAATGAGCTTAGATGGCCTCTGAGATTCCTTCCAGCTACAAATTTATGAACCTGTGTCTATCAGTGGGTCAAATATGGGACATCCCTCAATATCCAGATCCTGGGGGAAGATGATATCTGAAAAGCCTTTCCCTTGAGCAGGTGTTTGTCAAGAGTCTGATAGCATCTCATCACATGAGACTCTGAAATCTGTCATATTATTTGTCATCTCTTTTTTTAATGCAGAAATATAACCAGAAGATTACAAAGTTAAATTTATGTAAATCTTGTTTTGGAAATTACTGGAGCAGACGGTGGGGGCTGTTTGTATTCAATCTGCTAATGAAAGATTCCGTTTCGCCAACACAAAATCAAATGAAGAAAATATTTTGCTGCACTTCTCATGGTCTGTTTGGAAAATGCAAAAGGTTCTGCAGAGAATTCCTTCCTTCCCTCCTCCTTCTCTCCCCTCTACCCAAGGGCTTTATTTAAAAAGGAATGACAGAGAAGTTGGCATCTATTGTTTCAGAAGCGTCCTGGAAAAAAGATGAAGGAAGGTTTCCAATAATTCCATGTCACATAAAGCATCCTGGCTCTGGTTTGTTTTTGTTTTTGTTTTTGTTTTTTCTCAGAATGCTTCCAACAATCCCTAGTAAGCTGAGGCTACTCTGTCAAGCACTAAGAGCAAAGCATCCTATTTCTTGAGTCACCTTAAGAATGATGTTTTAAACATTCGACCCAATCAACTCAATCACTGAATCTTAGAGCTGGAAGGGACCTGACAAAGAACCTGGTCCAGGAAGAACAAGAGAAAGAACAACACTGAAACTCAGATGATATCAACAATTTGCCTATGGTGGTAGTTACATAGTTGTTCATTGGCTAAGTTGGAACTTGAGTTTAAATCTCCCAATTCATACTATATAGATTTAGAGCTTGAAGGGACTCAGAGACTATCTAATACAATCCCTTTATTTTGCAGATGAACCAACTGAGAACCAGGGAAGGAGTCATAACATAATAGCATGGAATCAATTAATCAAATATCAGGGATTGGTTGAGGCTTTACATGGTGTAGTAAGGACAGGTAGCCTTAGAGCCAGGAAGGAAGGAAAGAAGGAAGGAAGGAAGGAAGAAAGGAAGGAAGGAAGGAAGGAAGGAAGGAAGGAAGGAAGGAAGGAAGGAAGGAAGGAAGGAAGGAAGAAAGGAAGGAAGGAAGGAAGGAAGGAAGGAAGGAAGGAAGGAAGGAAGGAAGGAAAGAAGGAAGAGAGGGAGGGAAAGAAGGAAGAGAGGGAGGGAGGGAGGAAGGAAGAGAGGGAGGGAGGGAAGGAGGGAGGAAGGAAGAGAGGGAGGGAGGGAGGAAGGAAGGAAGGAAGGAAGGAAGGAAGGAAGGAAGGAAGGAAGGAAGGAAGGAAGAGAGGGAGGGAAAGAAGGAAGAGAGGGAGGGAGGGAGGGAGGAAGAGAGGGAGGGAGGGAGGAAGGAAGGAAGGAAGGAAGGAAGGAAGGAAGGAAGGAAGGAAGGAAGGAAGGAAGGAAGGAAGGAAAGAAGGAAGAGAGGGAGGGAGGGAGGAAGAGAGGGAGGGAGTGAGGAAGGAAGGAAGGGAGGGAGGGAAGGAAAGAAGGAAGGGAGGGAGGGAGGGAAGGAAGGAAGGAAGGGAGGGAGGAAGGAAGGAAGGAAGGAAGGAAGGGAGGGAGGGAGGGAGGGAAGGGAAGGGAGGGAGGGAAGGAAGGAAGGAAGAAAAGGAGGAAGGAAGGAAGGGAAGAAGGAAGGGATGGAGGGAGGAAGTGAGGAAGGAAGGAAGGGAGGGAGGGAAGGAAGGGAGAGAGGGGAAGGAGGGAAGGAAGGAAGGAAGAAAGGAAGGAAGGAAGGAAGGAAGGAAGGAAGGAAGGAAGGAAGGAAGGAAGGAAGGAAGGAAGGAAGGGAGAAAGGGAGGAAGGGAGGGAGGGAGGATGGAAAGAAAGAAGGATGGAAGAAAAAGGAAGGAAGAAAAAGGAAGGAAGGGAGGGAGGGAAGGGAGGAAGGAAGGAAGGAAGAAGGAAGGAAGAGAGGGAGGGAGGGAGGGAAAAAGGAAGGATGGAAGGAAGGAAGGAAGGAAGAAAAAGGAAGGAATGGAGGGAGGGAAGGAAGGAAGGAACGAACGAATGAAGGAACGAAGGACGGAAGGAAGGAAGGAAGGAAGGAAGGAAGGAAGGAAGGAAGGAAGGAAGGAAGGAAGGAAGGAAGGAAGGAAGGAAGGAAGGAAGGAAGGAAGGGAGGGAGGGAGGGAAGGAAGGAAGAGAGGGAGGAAGGAAGGATGGAAGGAAGGAAGGAAGGGAGGGAGGGGAAGAAGGGAAGGAAGGAAGGAAGGAAGAGAGGGAGGGAGGGAGGGAAAAAGGAAGGATGGAAGGAAGGAAGGAAGGAAGAAAAAGGAAGGAATGGAGGGAGGGAAGGAAGGAAGGAACGAACGAATGAAGGAACGAAGGACGGAAGGAAGGAAGGAAGGAAGGAAGGAAGGAAGGAAGGATGGAAGGAAGGAAGGAAGGGAGGGAGGGGAAGAAGGGAAGGAAGGAAGGAAGGGAGAAAGGGAGGAAGGGAGGGAGGAAGGGAGGATGGAAAGAAAGAAGGATGGAAGAAAAAGGAAGGAAGAAAAAGGAAGGAAGGGAGGGAGGGAAGGGAGGAAGGAAGGAAGGAAGGAAGGAAGGAAGGAAGGAAGGAAGGAAGGAAGGAAGGAAGGAAGGAAGGAAGGAAGGAAGGAAGGAAGGATGGAAGAAAAAGGAAGGAAGAAAAAGGAAGGGAGGGAGGGAGGGAAGGTAGGAAGGAAGGAAGGAAGAAGAAAGGAAGGAAGGAAGAGAGGGAGGGAGGAAGGCAGGATGGAAGGAAGGAAGAATGGAAAAAAAGGAAGAAAAAGGAAGGAAGGGAGGGAGGGAAGGAAGGAAGGAAGGAAGAGAGGGAGGGAGGGAGGAAGGAAGGATGGAAGGAAGGAAGGAAGAAAAAGGAAGGAAGGAAGGAAGGAAGGAAGGAAGGAAGGAAGGAAGGAAGGAAGGAAGGAAGGAAGGAAGGAAGGAAGGAAGGAAGGAAGGAAGGAAGGAAGGAAGGAAGAGAGGGAGGGAGGGAGGAAGGAAGGATGGAAGGAAGGAAGGAAGAAAAAGGAAGGAAGGGAGGGAGGGAAGGAAGGAACGAACGAACGAACGAAGGAACGAAGGACGGAAGGAAGGAAGGAAGGGAGGGAGGGAAGGAAGGAAGAGAGGGAGGAAGGAAGGATGGAAGGAAGGAAGGAAGGAAGGAAGGAAGGAAGGAAGGAAGGAAGGAAGGAAGGAAGGAAGGAAGGAAGGAAAAGAGGGATGGAGGGAGGAAGGAAGGAAGGGAAGAAGGGAAGGAAGAATAGGAGGGAAGGAGGGAAAGAAAGAAGGGAAGGAAACAGTATTCATTAAGTACAGCTACCCATGCCTTGGATGTATTCCTTCACCCAACCTCTTAAGATCCCCAGTTTCCATCAAGTTCAATTAAAACACTAATTTCTACAGGAAGTCGTTCTTGTTCCTTCTAGCTATTAATAACTGACCCTTTCCACCATTGCTCCCCAAAATAAAAATCCCTTTGGAATTTTCTTGTATAGTACATATGCAATATGTTGACAAATGCTTAGCAACTGATTCTCTAGGGGAAAAAGTACTCAGGAATACTTTTAAGTTTAATATGCATCATTAATATTTTCTCTACCACTTTCTTAAGTCTAGACAATCAATAAAAGCATAAACTAAATTCAGATTGGTAACCATTTGCAGATTTGAGTTGTAACTGCTCACTGAAAATTTAACAATTGGCTCTCACAAACCCATTTGAGTTGATTCCAACACATACCTCTGCATATATTGTCTTCCTCAATAGAGTGCAAGTTCTTTGAAGCCAAGGTTTGTTTTGTTTTTGTCTTTATATTCTCAGCACCTAACATAATCCCTAACACATTTTGAGCTGTTGTTGAATTGTTTCAGTCATGTCTGACTCTTTGTGACTCCTTTTGGAGTTATTTCAGCAAAGACAGTGGAGTAGTTTGCCATTTCCTTGTCCAGCTCATTTGACAGATGAGGAAACTGAGGCAAATAGGGTGAAATGATTTGTCCAGGGTCATCCAGGTAGGAAGTGTCTGAGGCTAGATTTGACCTCGGGAAGATGAGACCACCTGACACCCAGTGTCTATCCACTTTGCCACCTAGCTATCCATCCCTAACACATAGTAGACATTTAATCAATAAAAGATGCATTTGTTAAGCACCTACTATATTCTAGGAACTGTTCTAGCTATTGGAAATCTAAACACAAAGAATGAAATAATCCCTACTCTCAGGGAACTAAGATTCTAAAAGGAAAATGCTTATTGATTGATTGATTCAGAAATGTGGCACAGACTCTGAGTACTGGAGGAATATGAAGGAGGGAGAAAGATCACTGTGTACTAGGTTTGATTTTAGAATGAGATCATTCATGTTTACATAATTACCCATGTTTAACCTATATCTGATTGCTTATTGTCTCAGGGAGGAGGAAAGGCAGGAAAAGAGAGGATAGAGTTTGGAACTCAAAACTTTAAATAAAAATAAAAAATAAAGAATGAGGTCATAAAGTGTCATTTCAAGGGTATATTGGAGGAAGTACAAGTATATTAGAGGTAGTACAAGAGTTCATTCTTGTTCTGGACCTCTGCTTCTGAAAAGATTTGTAGTGTGTGATCCCAAGCATGGAACATGGAGAACAAACATATACCATCTTCAGATTCTGCTCTGGAACTCTCTGTCTGTCATACTGGAGCTCCTTGTACTACTTAAAAAGCAGCCCAGAGAAATACATTAGAGGCAGGAGTGAGGAGCAGTCAGATTTTTTTGTATCTAGAGTGATCTCAGGAGAGGAAATGGGGGACAGGGAGGTATTTGTACCTTGCGAGGCTAAAATGATATTTTTGGAGTCTCACTAAATGTGTATCACCCCTCAGTTGATAAGCATTTATTAATAAGCACTGGATCACAAATGTATATTTCTTGGATCTTTAGGAAGTAATATGAAAGTAACTCATCAGAACCTTACTCCTCTTTCTTAAATCTTGCTTCCAGAGATAGCATAGACCTTAATATTGCAAGGGACTTTGGAGATGACCCAGTGCATTCCCTTTCTTTTACAGATGAGGAAATTATGGTTCAGATACATTGAGGGGGTTTATTCAAAGTTACATCTAAAGTCAGAAACCAGAAGGGAAAGAACCATATGTAACAAGTATCATAGTTTCTTCTCCTTAATGGAGCAACAACTCTAAAATAGATAACTTTCCTGGACTCCATGCCTATGATTTAGGTGAACCAATTCAAAGGAAGTTTCTCAGGTACAAAACAAATACACAGGATAGATTGCTTTGCCATTTCTCTCTCACCCTTCTTGCGACATCCCTATCCAAGTTGTCTATCAGCAAAAGACTTCACAGAGAAATGATTTTTCAGAAGGATTTTGAAAAAGCATTTTTTAAGTCTCAAGCAATATGAAATGGGAGAGATGAGAAATGACAATCTGGAGGGCCCTGGGATTACCCAGAGCCAGAATAATTGACATTAGGAAACTGAAAAAGAATTGGAGGGATATCTAAAGCTGGCAGGATGTCCCTTGTAGTTCAGCCGGGAGATACCACGTTCAGTCCATCCTTTACTCTGCCTTCTTTATGGTATCAGATTATTTTCAAGAATGCTAGAATGAAAAGAAGCAGTACATTGTTGCTCTGTTAGGTAACTGAAGCAAACTATACCCAGTGATTTCAAGCCTAAGCTTTTTAACGTGAGCAGCTGTCATTGTCTCCCACATTTAGAAACAGTGGACTTGCTTTGTATTTCAGAAGGGCTGCCCAGTTGGCTGCTATTTCACACAATTCTCCTTGTTGGGGGCAGGGAGAAAGGTCAGAGATGTTATCTCCGTCTGATCTTAAAGAAACTAGATCTAGGCCCACAGAGGCGGCAATACTGCACCTGCTCCCTCTCCCCAAGGGGCTGCTCAGCTCTGAACCCTGGAACAGGTCCTAGTCAGACTCCAATAGCCTGTTTTCTAATGAGAGTGATTACACTCCCTTTTTTATACTCTTCCTCTCATTAAACTTGCACCTCAATTCCAAGAGGCAAATTTCTGATAGCTTAACTTACTGATAAACTCATATCCAGACTTTCTTTCCCAAAAAAAGGTTTAGGAAAGAAGGTCCACAATGTACACTATGAAGTCCACAATGTACAGAATGAGTAATTTATTCCTGCACACAAAAGAAATGCTAAGCATAAGACTCACAGCGAACATTAATAAAAAACAATTTGAAACCAGATTCTGTAGCAAATTAGAACTGTGAAAATCCATTAGCAGACTGATACTTAAAATCTCTAAAGGTCCTACATGGTTTTCCTAGAAACCAACCCTGAGTGTGCTGTATGGTGGAAACACAAAGGGATGGAGGGTTAAGGAAGGAAAAAAGGATATCCTTTATATACTTGTTTCACCAACTAACCCTCACTCCAATGCAATTCAATGATAATCAATTTGCACAAGGACAGATAATAAGAAAAGGGAGAATTGGATATGGCATCTAAAGTTTGAGATCATTCATTTATAGATGGAAGGGATCTTTGGGGTCATCTAATCCAATCCCCCTATTTTACAAAGGGGGAAATTGGAGCCCAGAAAGGATAACTGGCTTTCCGTGATCACCAAGCTAGTGTTTAGCCTGTCTTTCTTATTCTAATTTTTAATTCTATTTCTATTTCAATTCACTTCAATACATTACTATCTCATACTGAATGGATTCCCAGTTTGTGCTGACTTGATATGAAATGTTGCTCTCTGAATATTCCTTGTACTTTACTGGAAGAATGATATAGCAAAAGATATTGGTCTGATCTCTGAAGATTGTAGATAGGACTCAGAGTAAGAAGTTGGGTTAGATGGATAGAGAGAAATATAAACTATGAGTAGGTCATTAGATTGTGAGAGTAACACATATACTATATTTCTGACAACAAAGCAACAGCTTCCAGCTCAAGATTATAGAAGCTTTAGAGGAGATTAACTAGTGATATAGTTTGGATCAAAGCCACACCAATCACACACCAATCACACAACAACAGTATAGTATCTGAGACTGAAGGAGCCCAATGTACAGGAGCAGATCAGAAAGAGGGCAATAATTGAAGCAACGTATCTGTGACATGCCCTTTTCACTTTTCTAACTCTACTGAAGGCAATTGTTCTCAGTTTATAAATCAAGAGTACCTTTGATGCTAGTGATCTGACGCTGATCATTTGCCTTACCTAGCTGAAACAAGTTAGCATAGGGGAGTGCAGTTTGTCACCAAGTACAAGTACTAATGCTTTAAGAAATTCCATTCCCAGGTTTAGACATTCATCCCCTAGTAATCCTTCATATCAGTTTGTGGATCCACTTAGGGATCTGCTTATGTTGGGTTAATCCCAAGGACCTATAACTTTTTTGTTTATTTCTGGAAAACTGGGAACCCCTGGAAATAGGGAGAGCTAGCTGAGTTCTACCTTCAATTAATGAGAAAGCTAGTCAGACTGCTAAGAATTATAGACACTGATGAAAACTATCCCCACATTAGTGAAACTCAGAACTTCACTTCCAATGGACTCTCTGACATTTACTCAAGGAACATTACACTATGAAGATGACCTTACTCTGAAATATATTATGTTTATAACATATCAGTGATTCATTTGCCAGAGGCAGTTAGGTGCTAGGCTTGGATTCAGGGTAGCCCTACGTTCAAATCTAGCCTCCCTCAAATACTTACTGTGTGACCCTGTGCAAGTCAATTAATCTTGATGTATCTCAGTTTCCTCAACTGTTGAATGAACATAATAATGGTACTCTTCTACCAAGGTTGTTTTGAAGCCTCAGAGAGATAATAGTTGTAACATGTTTAGAACAGTGCCTGGGACTACTAATGCTTATTTCCTTCTTCCCTTCCCTTCCCATTTGTGGGAAAGGGCATTTCTAATAGATAAGGCATTTTTTGAATGGGGTAGGAGGAAAAAGGGAAACTCTATATAGGTCTCTTTTTTAGATTAATTTATTTATGTATTTCTTTATTAATTTTATAATTATAACATTTTTGACAGTACATATGCATAGATAATATTTTTTTTAACAGCATTATCCCTTGTACTCCCTTCTGTTCCGAATTTTTCCCCTCTTTCCCTCCGCCTCCTCCCCTAGATGGCAGGCATTCCCATACATATTAAATACCTTATAGTATATGCTTGGTACAATATATATGAACCGAATTTTGTTGTTGTTGTTGTTGTTGTTGTTGTTGTTGCAAAGGAAGAATTGTATTCGGAAGGTAAAAATAATCTGGGAAGAAAAACAAACAAAAAAAAATGCTCACAGTTTACACTCATTTCCCAATGTTCCTTTTCTGGATGTAGCTGATTCTGTCCATCATTGATCAATCGGGATTGGATTAGCTCTTCTCTATGTTGAAGATATCCACTTACATCAGAATACATCCTCAATACAGTATCATTGTTGAAGTGTATAATGATCTCCTGGTTCTGCTCATTTCAGTCAGCATCAGTTGATGTAAGTCTCTCCAAGCCTCTCTGTATTCCTCCTGTTGGTCATTTCTTACAGAACAATAATATTCCATAACATTCATATACCATAATTTACCTAACCATTCTCCAATGGATGGACATCCATTCATCTTCCAGTTTCTAGCCACTATGAAAAGGGCTGCCACAAACATTTTGGCACATACAGGTCCCTTTCCATTCTTTAGTATTTCCTTGGTTTATAAGCCCAGTAGTAGCACTGCTGGATCAAAAGATATGCACAGTTTGATAATTTTGGGGCATAATTCCAGATTGCTCTCCAGAATGGTTGGATTCTTTCACAACTCCACCAACAATGCATCAGTGTCCCAGTTTTCCCACAGCCCCTCCAACATTCATCATTATTTGTTCCTGTCATCTTAGCCAATCTGACAGGTGTGTAGTGGTATCTCAGAGTTGTCTTAATTTGCATTTCTCTGATCAATAGTGATTTGGAACACTCTTTCATATGAGTGGAAATAGTTTTAATTTCATCATCTGAAAATTGTCTATTCATATCCTTTGACCATTTTTCAATTGGAGAATGGCTTGATTTCTTATAAATTAAAGTCAATTCTCTGTATATTTTGGAGATGAGGCCTTTATCAGAACCTTTAACTGTAAAAATGTTTTCCCAATTTGTTACTTCCCTTCTAATCTTATTTGCATTAGTTTTGTTTATGCAAAAACTTTTTAATTTGATGTAATCAAAATTTTCTATTTTGTGATCAATAATGATCTCTAGTTCTCCTCTGGACACAAATTCCTTCCTCTTCCATAAGTCTGAGAGGTAAACTATCCTATGTTCCTCTAATTTATTTATGATCTCATTCTTTATGCCATTTTGATCTTATCTTAGTATGTGGTGTGAAATGTGGGTCCATGCTTAGTTTCTGCCATACTAATTTCCAGTTTTCCCAGCAGTTTTTGTCAAATAATGAATTCTTATCCCCAAAGTTGGGATCTTTGGGTTTGTCAAACACTAGATTGCTATTTTTATTCACTATCTTGCCTTGTGAACCTAACCTATTCCACTGATCAACTAGTCTATTTCTTAGCTAATACCAAATGGTTTTGGTGACTGTTGCTTTATAATATAGTTCTAGATCAGGTACAGCTAGACCACCTTCATTTAATTTTTTTTCATTACTTCCCTTGAAATTCTTGACCTTTTGTTGTTCCATATGAATTCTGTTGTTATTTTTTCTAGGTCATTAAAATAGTTTCTTGGGAGTCTGATTGGTATAGCACTAAATAGATTAGTTTAGGGAGTATTGTCATCTTAATTATATTCGCTCAGCCTATCCAAGAGCACTGAATCTCTTTCCAATTATTTAAATCTGACTTTATTTTTGTGGCAAGTGTTTCATAATTTTGCTCATATAATTCCTGACTTTCCTTTGGTAGATATATTCCCAAATATTTTATACTATCGACAGTTATTTTGAATGGAATTTCTCTTTATATCTCTTGCTCTTGGATTGTGTTGGTAATGTATAAAAATGCTGAGGATTTATGTGTGATTCATTTTGTATCCTGCAACTTTGCTAAAGTTCTGAATTATTTCTAATAGCTTTTTAGCAGAGTCTTTGGGGTTCTCTAAGTATACCATCATGTCATCTGCAAAGAGTGATAGTTTGATTTCTTCATTTCCTACTCTAATTCCTTGAATTTCTTTCTTGGCTCTTATTGTCAAGGCTAGCATTTCTAGTACAATATTGAATAGTAATGGTGATAGTGGGCAACCTTGTTTCCTGATCTTACAGGGAAAGGTTCCAGTTTATCACCATTACATATGATGTTTACTGACGGTTTTAAATATATGCTCATTATTATTTTAAGGAATAGTCCATTTATTCCTATACTCTCAAGTGTTTTTAATAGGAATGGGTGTTGGATTTTATCAAATGCTTTTTCTGCATGTATTGAGATGATCATATGGTTTTTTATTCATTTGATTATTAATATGGTCAATTATACTAATAGTTTTCCTAATATTAAACCAGCCCTGCATTCCTAGTATAAATCCTACTTGATCATAGTGTATTATCCTGGGGATGATTTTCTGAAGTCTTTTTGCTAACATCTTATTTAAGATTTTAGCATCAATATTCATTAAGGAGATTGATCTATAGTTTTCTTTCTCAGTTTTCAATCTACCTGGTTTAGGTATCAGGATCATGTCTGTGTCATAACAGGAATTTGGTAGGATTCCTTCAATCCCTATTTTTTCAAATAGTTTATATTGCATTGGAGTTAGTTGTTCTTTAAATGTTTGGTAGAATTCACATGTAAATCCATCTGGTCCTGGGGATTTTTTCTTAGGGAGTTGGTTAATAGCTTGTTCTATTTCTTTTTCTGAAATGGGACTATTTAGACTACTTACTTCTTCCTCTGTTAATCTGGGCAAGCTATATTTTTGAAGGTATTCTTCCATTTCATTTAAGTTATCAAATTTATTGGCATAAAGTTGAGCAAAGTAGCTCCTAACTATTGTTCTAATTTCCTCTTCATTAGTGGTGAGTTATCTCTTTTCATTTTCAAGACTAACAATTTGCTTTTTCTCTTTCCTTTTTGTAATCAGATTTACTAAGGGGTTGTCTATTTTGTTGGTTTTTTCATAGAACCAACTCTTAGTTTTATTAATTAATTCAATATTTTTTTTTACTTTCAATTTTATTAATCTCACCTTTTATTTTTAGAATTTCAAGTTTCATGTTTGTCTGGGGGTTTTTAATTTGTTCCTTTTCTAGCAATTTTAGTTGTAAGCCCAATTCGTTGACCCTCTCTTTCTCTATTTTATGCAAGTAGGCCTCTAGAGATATAAAACTTCCCCTTATTATTGCTTTGGCTGTATCCCACACATTTTGGTACGATGTCTCATTATTGTCATTTTCTTGGGTGAAGTTATTAATTATGTCTATGGTTTGCTGTTTTACCCAATCATTCTTTAGTATAAGATTATTTAGTTTCCAATTATTTTTTGGACTATTTTCCCCTGGCTTTTTATTAAATGTAATTTTAATTGCATTGTGGTCTGAAAAGGATGCATTTACTATTTCTGCCTTACTGCATTTGATTTTGAGGTTTTTATGTCCTAGTATATGATCAATTTTTGTATAGGTTCCATGAACTGCTGATAAGAAAGTGTACGCCTTTCTGTCTCCATTTAGCTTTCGCCAAAGATCTATATCAACTTTTCTAGTATTCTATTTACCTCTTTGACTTCTTTTTTATTTATTTTGTGGTTTGATTTATCTAATTCTGAGAGTGCAAGGTTGAGATCTCCCACTATTATAGTTTTGTTGTCTATTTCTTTTTGTAGCTCTCTTAATTTCTCTTTTAAGAATTTAGATGCTGTACCACTTGGTGCATATATGTTTAATATTGATACTGCTTCATTATCTATGCTACCCTTTAGCAGGATATAATGCCCTTCCTTATCTCTTTTAATTAGATCAATTTTTGTTTTTGCTTGATCTGAGATGAGGATGGCTACCCCTGCTTTTTTGGCTTCACCTGAAGCATAGTAGATTCTTCTCCCCCCTTTTACTTTTAGTTTGAATGTATCACCCTGTTTCAGGTGTGTTTCCTGTAAACAACATATAGTAGGATTCTGACTTTTAATCCAGTCTGCTAGAACTGCTTCCTCTTTATGAGAGAGTTTACCCCATTCACATTTATGGTTAGAATGACTAATTCTATATTGCTTGCCATCTTGTTAACCTCTGCTTATGCTTTTCTCCTTTCCTTCCCTCTTGCCCCCCCTACCCAGTATTAAATTTGTGAACACCACTTGCTTTTCACAGCCCTCCCTTTTTAGTATCCCTCCCCCACCTTAAAGTTCTTCCCCCTATTTTACCCCTTTTCTTCACAATTTCTGCATTCCCTTCCCCTTAGCTTACTCCTTCCCTCTCACTTTTCAATGAAGTGGAAAAAGTTTCACCATTAATCGAATATGTCTATTGATACACACTATGTTCATCCCCCTCCTTTCTTTCTCTCAGATATAATAGGTTATCTTTGCCTCTTCATGAGATGTAGTACTACCACTTTACCCTTTTTTATGATATAATTTCCTTTCCACCTCTAGTTTCTAGGACAAATTATAGATGTGTTCTTTACATATCTTTATGGCAGAAATATAATTCTCAAGATTTCTTTTTACCTTTTTAGAAATCTCTTTAGTTCTGTATTTGAAGATCAAACATTTTGTGTAGATCTGGTTTTTTCATCAAAAATAGATGGAATTCATTTATTTCGTTAAATGTCCATCTTCTTCCCTGGAAAACGATGCTCATTTTTTCTGGGTAAGTTATTCTTGGCTGCATACCAATTTTCTTAGCCTTTCGGAATATCATGTTCCAGGCCCTTCGTTCCTTTAATGTGGATGCTGCTAGATCCTAGGTTATCCTTATTGTGTTTCCTCCATATCTGAATTGCTTTTTTCTAGCAGCTTCCAGTATTTTTCCTTCATCTGATGGTTCTTCAACTTGGCCACTATATTTCTTAGCATTTTGATTTTAGGGTTCCTTTCAATAATTGATCGATGAATTTTTTCAATGTCTATTTTACCTTCTGTTTCCAAAATGTCTGGGCAGTTCTCTTTGATAATTTCCTGGAAAATAGTGTCCAGGCTCTTTTTTTCCTCACATTTTTCAGAGAGTCCGATTATTCTCAAATTGTCTCTCCTGGATCTGTTTTCCAGGTCTGTTGTCTTTCCAATAAGGTACTTGACATTCTTTTCAATTGTTTCGCTTTTCTGGTTTTGTTTGACTACTTCTTGGTTTCTCCTTGAGTCATTCATTTCTACTTGTTCCATTCTAATTTTCAATGATGTGTTTTCTTTACTCACTTTTTTTATATCTTTTTGTAATTGTCCAATTGAGTTTTTATCTTCTATGGAATTTTTTTCCATTTTATCCATTTTATTTTTTAGACAGCTGTTTTCTTTTTCCAGATCACTAATCCTGTTTTCCTTGGAGTTGCTTACCTTTTCTAATTCACTAATTTTATTTCTCAATGATTTGTTTTCTTTATCCACTCTGTCTTTAAATGTGTGGAATGACTTCTTCAGGCTCTCTTGCCAAGCTTCCCTTTACTTTTCCCATTTCTCTTCTAGCTCTCTTGTGTGTGCCTTTTTGATTTCCTCTATGAGATTCTTTTGTATAGAGGAACAGATCATATCCCCCTTAGGGGATTCCTCTATGGACAGTCTGCTTTTAGTGTCCTCTGTATTTGAAATCTGCTCTCTCTCCATACAAAAGCTGTCAATGATTAGAGCCCTTTTAAATTTTTTGTTCATTTTGTCAGAGCAGAATCAAAGAAAACAAATTGACAAGAGAAATAATTGGTCTGTTTTGGGGGGATGGGGCTGGATGGTGTTAACCAGCTTCCTCTACAGACTGAGGGAGACAGCAGCGAGGCGCTAACAGGACAGTGATGGCTGTGCTATGTCTATGCTCTGAGGCTCTGAGAACAGGCTGAGTCACTCCCCATGGGGGTTGGAGGTGGCCGGTCCTGAGAGACGCTAGCTTTCTGAGGTTTTATTCTTCACCTCTGGTGTTTACACCTTCTCTGCTGATCCTGTCTTGCTGCCAAGATGGAATATCCACACTGGGGTAAAAGTCTTTTTGCAGAAACGGCAGAGATCACACCCCTCTCCCCTCAGGTCTGAGCTGTGTGAGCTGCCTGCCTCACTCTTGCTTCCTGCCTTCAGTCTGTGCCCAGTCTGTTTGTCCCCTCCCTCGAGGAAACACAGACCTTTTTTGGCGAATTTCAAGGATGTCTTCTGTTGGTGATTATTTGTGGATTTCTTTTCCAGTCAAGCATTAATTCCGAGGCTTGTCATGAAATAAATTCTGAGAGAAAACGCGGAGCTCAAGCAGCTGTCTGCCTCCATGCCACCATCTTGGCCAGAAGTCATATGTATTTATTTTTAATACACATGTTGGGAGAGAAAAATCAGAACAAAAGAGAAAAACACTGTTTTCAGAAAACAGAAGTGAACATAGCATGTGTTGGTTTACATTCAATCTCTATAATTATTTTTCTGGATACAGATGGCATTTTCTGTCCAAAGTCTATTGTGTTTGCTGTGGATCACTGAACCACTGAGAAGAAACAAATCTTTTATAGTTGATCACCACACATTTTTGCTGTTATTGTGTTCAATATCTTCTTGGTTCTTTGTAATGTTCTGTTTCTCTAGATTGTAATCTTTCTCTGGGAGCAGATTTCTTGGGGAGCTTTTGGGAGCAGCCTTAGTTTCAGTTCAATTTCATAATCCCAAAATGCAGCCAGGAGCTCAAATCCAGATCTTTTATTGTATCCTTCAAAATCCTGAATCTTTTCCTGGGCCCAGTTAGCTTTCTTAGAGGCTTCTCTCTCTCTTTGGTTCCTGAGAGCTCTTGTCCCAATGTCTCCAGCACATGAAGATTGAAGTGGGAATGAATCTTCACTCTGAATCTCCCAAGAAGTTTTCCCAAAGTCCTCCTTAGCCCTGAGAGTTCCTTACTTATATGACGCACACTGAGCACACACCAATCATTTCATCACTAGGAAACCATTAGATTTAATCATTGTCTCCTCAGTTCCACTCAGTACCTTGTTTCAAGTTCTGGCCCATAACATCTCCTTGTAGAATCAGATCAATCATACTGAATTAATTAATTACATCCATTCCAGTGACTTAGCACCTTGTAAGAATCCTAACAGTTCTTCTTGTTTCACTCAGCATCATATAAATCTTTCCAGACCTTTCTAAAATCAACTTGTTCATCATTCTTTATAGAACAATAATATTCCATTACCTTCACATACCACAACTTGTTCAGCCACTCCCCAATTGATGAGCATCTACTCATTTTCTAATTCTTTGCTACCACAAAAAGAATTGCCACAAACACTTTTGCACATGTGGATAATTTTTCCCTTCTTTTATGATATCTTTGGGATACAGACCCAGTAGTCTGCTGGGTCAAACATATGTACAATTTTATAGCCCTTTGGGCATAGTTGCAAATTGCTCTCCAGAATGATTGGATCATTTCACAACTCCTCCAAAGATGTATTAGTATCCCAATTTTCCCACATTCTCTCCAAAATTTATCATTATCTTTTCTTATCATCTAAGTCAATCTGAAAGGTGTGAGGTGGTACTTCAGAGTTGTTTTAATTTGCATTTCTCTAATCAATAGTGATTTAGAGTAACTTCATTTGGCTATAAATGACTTTAATTTCATTATTAAATTGTTCATATCCTTTGACCATTCTTATAAATTTGGCACAGTTCTTTATATATTTTAGAAATGAGAACTTTATCAGAAACACTGAATGTAAAAAAAATTTTTTTTCAGGTTTGAATTTCCTTTTTAATCTTGTTTCTGTTGGTTTTGTTTGTGCAAAGACTTTTTGATTTAATGTAATTGAAGTTGTCCATTTTGCCTTTCATAATGTTCTTCTTTGGCTATAAATTCCTCCCTTCTCCAAAGATCTGATCGAGAAATTATCCCTTGCTGTCCTAATTTGCTTACACCCTTAATACCTAAATCATATACCCATTTTGACCTTATTTTGGTATGGGGTATGAGATATAGGTCTATTATGAGCTTCTGACATATTATTTTCCAGTTTTCTCAGCAATTTTTGTCAAATAGTGAGTTCTTATTCCAGAAGCTAGAGTTTGGGGGTTTATCAAATATTAGATTACTATAGGCCTTGATTATTGTGTTGTGTGTATCTAATCTGTTCCACTGATCCACTATATTTCTTAGCCAGTATCAAATGGTTTCTATGACTGCTGCTTTATCATACAGTTTTAGGTCTGGTACTGCTAAGCCACCATCCTTTGTATTTGTTTTTCTTTAATTCCCTTGATATCTTTAATTTTTGTTCTTCCAGCTGAATTTTGTTATTGCTTTTTCTAGTTCCATAAAATAATTTTGGGCAGTTGATACTGAACAAGTCGACTAATTTAGGCAGAATTGTCATTTTTACTATATTAGCTTTGCTCAGCAGATAGACACCCAATATTTTATTTTGTCTATAATTATTTTAAATGAGATTTCTCTTTCTATCTCTTGCTGCTAGATTTTGTCAATAATACATAGAAATGTTGATGATTTATGTGGGTTTATTTTATATCTTGCAACTTTGCTAATGCTGTTAATTGTTTGTATATTTTGACTGATACAGTTTTTGACTGATTTTCTAGAATTCTCTACTATATCATCATATCATCTGCAAAGAGTGATAGTTTCATTTCCTCATTGCCTATTCTAATTCCTTTAATTT
The DNA here is from genome assembly GCF_048593235.1 of Sminthopsis crassicaudata. NCBI lineage: Eukaryota > Metazoa > Chordata > Mammalia > Dasyuromorphia > Dasyuridae > Sminthopsis > Sminthopsis crassicaudata. The sequence continues at coordinate 285,119,935 of NC_133621.1, forward strand.
CTTTTCCTTTTCTTATTGTTGAAGCCAACATTTCTAGTACAGTGTTGAATAATAATGGTGACAATGGGCATCTCTGCTCTTATTGGGAATGTGTCCAATTTCTCTCCATTACAAATTACAATTGCCTTTGATTTTAGATAGATACAGCTCATAATTTTAAGGAAAGTTCCCTTTATCCTTGTGCTTTCTATTATTGTTAATAGGAATGGTGCCGCATTTTGTCATTTTTTTCTGCATCTATTGAAATTATCATGATTTCTGTTGGTTTTGTTATTCACATAGATGAGTATGGTAATAATTTTTTTGATGTTGAACCAACTATGCATTCCTGATATAAATCCCACTTGTTCATAGTATGTTATCTTGCTGATAAGTTATAATCTCTTTGCTAATATTTTATTTAAAATATTTACATCAATATTCATTAGGGAGATTTCTTTCTCTGTTTTGACTCTTCCTGGTTTGGGTATCGGAATGATATTTGTGTCATAGAAGGAATTTGGCAGAACTCCTTCACTACTTATCTACCCAAGTAATTTACTTAGTAATGGAATTAATTGTTCCTTAAATGTTTGGTAGAATTCACTTGTAAATCCCTCTGGTCCTAAGATTTTTTCCTTAGGGAGTTCATTAATGACTTGTTCAAAAAATTTTTTTTTCTAAAATGGAACTATTTAAGCAATTTATTTCCTCTTCTGTTAATCTGAGCAATATATATTTTTGTAAATATTCATCCATTTCAGTTAGGTTGTCAGATTTGCTGCCATACAGTTGGGCAAAATAGCTCCTAATAATTGCTTTAATTTCTTTGACATTGGTGATAAGTTTCATTTTGATGCTGGTGATTTTTTTTTCTTTCCTTTTTCTAATCAAATTAATCAATTATCTATTTTGTTGAGTTTTTCATAAAACCAACTCTTATTTTCATTCATTAGTTCAATAGTTTTCTTAGTTTCAATTTTATTAATCTCTCTTTTGAAATTCAGAATTTCAAATTTGGTATTTAATTGGGAGGTTTCATTTGTTCTTGTTCTAGATTTTTTAGTTACATGCCCAATTCATTGATTGACTCTCTATTTTATTCATGTGCCTATTTAGAAATATAAAATTTCTCCAAAGAATTCCTTTGTCTGCACCCCAGAGGTTTTGGTGCATTGTCTCATCATTGTCATTCTCTTGCATGAAATTATGGATTGTTTCTGTGATTTGTTGTTTCATTCTGTATGGATCTCTTTAACGCAATTAAGCTGAATTGTTTTAGTTATTAGTATGTTTTCCTTGTGATTAATATGATTTATAATGATAGAGAAAGCTAAGAGGGTTATAAAAGTTCAATTAAAATAAACAATTTTAAAAAACAAATGTTTACTGTAATATAATCAAATACTCGAACTTTTAGGAGGGTTTTCTACAACTCCTTGGGCAGCTAGATAGGGCACCAGTCCAGAAGTCAGGAAGATCTGAGTTCAAATTAGGCCTCAAACATTTGTCACTTATTATCTGTGTGACCCATTACAAGTTAAATCTGATTGTCTCTCCAAAAAGATGAATTATAACTCCTATAATCTGTGTAGCACACCTGACAGCATTACCTGTGCCACCAAAAACATTAGCTCTAAAATTACTCAAAGAGACAACTCAAATCAAAACACACCAAATCTAGTTAATTGTAATACTTGACAACTCACTATTCACCAAGCTTCTCTTTCAAAGGTCACCAATAACCTCTTTTGAAAATTTCTCCAATTAAAACATATTTATTATCTTTTCCTTCCTACCTCCAATTTGGAAGGGTTTTCTCTTGTTAGGGAAGGTTTTTTAGCCTTTGTAATAAAAATTCAGAATCAAGCAAAACAAATTCCCATACTGTCTATGTCCAAAAATATCTGCCTCATGCAAGGTCTGGAGCCCATAACCTCTTTGTTAGATCATGAGTAGCATCCTTCATCAATCATCCTCTGTTATTGTGGTTGATCATTGCACTGCTCAGAGTTCTCATATCTCCAAAGTTTCTTGCTTTTAATGGAGAATGATTTAATAAATTATAGCATATGAATGCAATTGAATAATATTATGCAAGTGACAAAAGGATGGTTCTGGAGAAATCTGGGAAGACTTATATGAATTGATATAGAGCAAAGTCATATAAACCAGAAAAAGAATATGAACAATAATACTAATGACTTCTTACCCAACAGCAAAGACTCTGTGTTAACCTTCATAGTTCTTGCCTTCTCTGTAGCTTTCAACATTGTTGACTGCCTATTCAGCCATTCATGACCTCCATAGCAAAGCTTTCTTCTCTTTCTCCTCCTAATTGTCAGATTTTTGTGGATCACTATCCTTTCTCTATCCCCCTTGTAACTGTTTCACCAAGCTCTGCCCTGGAGCTTATTCTCCTCTCATATTCTCTCTTTTATTTAACTATCATCAATTTCCATGGATCCGATTATCATCTCTTCACTGATGACTCCCTAATCAATGCATCCAGCTTTAACTTCTATGTTGAACTCCAGACTTGCATTTGCAAATATTTCTTGGACATCTCTATCCTGATGTCCCATCAGCTCCTGAAGTTCAACATAACCAAAATGACCTTATTCCCCATCACTATCAAACTTCACTACATTGTGCAAACTTGGACAATACCCTTCATCTCACTGGCCTTCAATTTCTTCATCTGCAAAATGAAGGATGGACTTTATGGTCTTTGAGATCCCTGGCCAATTTTAACCTATAATCAGAGGTCCCTACCATATAATGCTCCAAACTTCTTCCTCATTGTTGAGGATCTCTTGATCTATCCAAGTTTGTAACCCTAAGCTTTGTAAGATTCTTCCATTTCCCTTATCATTTGTGGATAATAAGTTACTTTTCCCTTTCCATTTTGCCCAATATCTAGGATCCTGACATCATACTGGCCCTATTAAACTGTGAGTTCGTTGAGGAAAAAAAACTTATTTTTGTCTTTCTATTATTCCCAGTACTTAGCACAATATCTGTCACATAATAGAAACTCAATAAATGCTTGTTGACTGACTGTCTGATTCAAGAAGAACCCATGTCTATACCATTGCAACAATTGCCTATGCTATCTTAAATCCTCCTTAAGACTCACTCTTGCTCACTTGGGAATTATTTTCATCAACTCAAATCTCACCAAGCTAAGCTACAAAAAACTCCCAAAGTATTTTTGATCCTTGAATATTATTCACTGAATACCATAGGAAAAAAATAGCATTGGGAGCAATGTGGCCCTAAACTTCTCTCTTCTACTCCATAAGTTCCAAAGAAACTAACAGTTAAATATTTTCCTAAACTTTGCTTTGCAAAATGAATTCTCTTAGAGCAGCTAGGTGGTACATTGCATAGAATATTGGGCCTGAAGTCAGAAAGACCCATCTTTCAAATTTGGCCTCAGACCCCAGGTTTGTGATCCTGGGCATATCATGTCACCCTGTTTGTGTCAGTTTCCTCACCTGTAAAATGAGTTAGAAAAGTAATGGCAAACCATTCAAGTGTCTTTGCCAAGAAAAATGCCAATGGGGTCACAGGAAGTCGAGCACAATTGAAAAATAATAATGTATTTTCCATTTATCATCACTGCCTTTTCACCTTAATTTTTGCAACAGCCTTCTAATTTTTCTGCTTCCCTCTCTATTCCAGCCTCTACACATCTGATAAATTAATGTTGCTAAAACGCAAGTTTCACTGTGTTACTCTCCAGCTCAAGAAACTTGAGTAGCTCTTTAGGGCCACTAAATTAAAATACAAACTCTTTTTCATTTAAAGCTCCTTCAAATATGGTTCCATGCCTCTCTTTTCAGGGTAACTGACTTATCCTCCCTCACCTAGTTTGCATTTCACTCAAGATCCAGGTATACTTGCTGCCATCAAGATATGACATATCATTTCCCATCTCTCTACTTTGGCACAAGCTGTCCCCTTCTCTTGGAATGTTTGCCTCTTTGTAAACTCCTTATCCAAGACTTAGATTACTTTAAGGTCCATTATCACATCACCTTCAAGTATTCTTTCATGATCTTCCAGTTCCTTCACTAAAACCCCTTTATATCTATTCTGTATCTATTGTGCATTTACTTATCTATCTATCTATCTATCTATCATCTATCTATTTATCCAGCTATCTATCCATCCATCTATTTTTTCTCTGTTTCTGTCCATTTATCTACTTATCTATCAATCTCCATGTCTCCTTATTTCTATTCATCTATCTATCATCTTTCATCCACCTATCTATCTACCCATCTATCTGTCTGTCTGTATATCTATCTATCTATCTATCTATCTATCTATCTATCTATCTATCTATCTATCTCCACTTCCAGTGGAATGTGAGTTCCTTGGGGCAGAAGCTATCTTACTATTGTATTTACACAGTCACTTAAAATTAAGCTTTTTGAGCTAGAAACTGGAAATAGAAGGGATGCCCACCAATTGGAGAATGGCTGAATAAATTGTGGTATATGAATGTTATGGAATATTATTGTTCTGTAAGAAATGACCAGCAGGGTGAATACAGAGGCCTGGAGACACTTACATGAACTGATGCTGAGTGAAATGAGCAGACCCAGGAGATCATTATACATGGTAACAACAATACTACATGATAATCAATTCTGATGGAAGTGGCTTTCTCCAACAATGAGAGGATCCAAATCAGTTCCAATTGATCTGTAATGAACAGAACCAGCTACACCCAGAAAAAGAACTCTGGGAAATGAGTTCAGACCACAACATAACATCCCCACTCTTTCTGTTGATGTTTGCTTGCATTTTTGTTTTTTCTTCTCAGGTTATTTTTACCTTCTTTCTAAATCCAATCTTCCTTGTGCAACAAGACAACTGTATAAATATGCACACATATATTGTATTTAACATATACTTTAACATATTTAACATGTATGGGACTACCTGCCATCTAGGGGAGGGGTGGAGGGAAGGAGGGGAAAAGTTGAAACACAAGTTTTTGCAAGGCCGTGTTGAAAAATTATCCATGCATAGTTTTGTATATAAAAAGTTATAATAATAAAAAAATTCAAAAAATAATAAATAAAATCACGCTTTTTAATTAGGTATGTGTACACGCACACACACACATACACACACACACACACACATGCATCCCAGACATCATGCTAGGAGCTGTGTATACAAATATAAAGAGGGAAACAATCCTGATTCATAAGACAACCCTTAACACAATGCCTGGCATGGTGCTTAATAAATGCTTATTGATCAATCAATTAATGCCTTCCTATTTCAAAATTCTGAAGTGGCTCAAAGAGGCAGGAAAGCAAAATGAGAATAGCAAAGCACAACACAAAAAAATACATGGTAAAGGGGACATAGACTGAAGGCAAGAAGGTAGGTAAGGGGCTTGAGTGTATAGAGGGGAAAGTAAACTTATAATTTTTAAAACAAATCAGAAACAAAAAGAAAGGACATTGATTTTTCAAGGAAAACAAAGAAGATGATTAGCTAATTGAGGGCAAATATAATTTCTCAATCAAATACAGAGAAAATCCAAGTTTAATATGTTAAAAATACAATTGACATCCATTCACGAAGCCAGGCTTGGTAATATAGGCCTTATAGAATGCTCTGAGTTCTTAGCTATCAGCTCTTGCCCCTAAGAAATTAGAGTGGAATGGTGAAAGGGATCTTTTTTCTAGTTGTAGAGTTTAAAACGAGGGATTTACTTTCGCTGGACAATGGTAGACCATTTCATTCTCCATCAAAGCTAGATGGGGGGATCTTTTGTGGGTGGGTGGGCTTTAGAAATTCTTTTCTTCCATTTTGTCTCTGCCAGCTCAGTTCAGCAGGAGAATTACATTTCAGCTCAAGAGTAAGGACCTTCTATGCTGAGATTGTAGATCTCTACTAATTTCTCCACTATGCCTGCAGAACCCACAAAGAATAAGAATGCAATTTCCCTCTAACAAGTCCCTGGAAAGAGGAAATTTTTGTTAATTTCCTAAGATCAATATGGACAGATCCTTAGGTTTCTCTACTCTAATTTGCTTATTTCAAAACCAAGGGACTGGCCATCCTTTGGAGCCTTTTTCCATGAGGGGAAATCTTGCTCTGCCAAGCCTCAGTTGTTGAATGGGACTTCCAAGGACATTTGTTTTTGGTTGCTGTTGTTAATCCAGACTTAAATATTTAGAAAGACAAAAAGTTCATTGTGTCCTTTGGAGAATCACAACGGCTGACAGATCAAGATTCTGCAGCCCTTTTGATGAAAACATGAGGGGGGGGAAAAAAAGCTTCCTCTCTTTCATTTCCAATCAGTCAACACTATAGTTTCTCCTTATTTTGTAGTGAAGACTTTGTCTGACTTTGTAATGTTCATTTAAAAACTGAGGATATCACAGTGTGTTTATATTACCCACAAAAGGCCATACATTTCTTAGGGGGGTATAAAGCACAGGATGCAAAAAAATAAAAAAATAAAAAAGCTCTTTCAAGTGGCTTTTGTTTTTCAGGCAGGAGGGAAAGGCTACTGGAGAGATACAAGTCAAGGACACCTCCATGATTGTAGCTCTGGCCCCTCCTGGTGGCAGAATGAGATTAATGCTTGAAAATTGTTAGGTTTTGTTTCATTTTTCGTATCCACTTTCACTAACAAAGCCTGGAATATATACTTACATCACAGGCCATTGGGGGGAGGTTCTGTTTTTAACCAGAGTTTTTTCACCTCCTTCAAAGAAAAATCAGGAGGAAAACATCCCTTAGGCTTTATTTTCTTTAAACTTCTTTCCACACCGGAGTTGGACGTTCTGATAATAATAATTCTTTTTTTCTTAAATTGAACAAGTATGATATGTGTATACTCATTGAAAATTTTTCGAGTTGGCAATTAGTTGGAACAAAATGCAATTAGGTGTTTTCTTTCAAGTGTTCATTTACATACTGGGAAGCACAGGGCAATATTCTGGAGTAATTGCAAAAATCAACCCTACTCATTGGGTTGCATGCAAATAGGAAAAATCAGAAGCACACCTGCCTTTTTTGAAATAGAATAGAGTCCCCGGGGCCTCCTTGCTTTATGATCTTAGAGCCATGCATGGAGAGGAACCTGATAAGCTTTTAGGAATAAACATTATCTGTAAAACACTTTATGGTAAAGGGTCCAAGTCATTTCCCTAATTGGCAATGACTTAACCCACAGGTTGAATAAACTAGTTTCTGGGATGATTCTCTTCAAACCCCCTGTGAGGTGTGTTATTGCTCTCAGGAACCACTGAGTACTGATTTGGTGAATTGGCACAGCTCCTTAGCCCCAGGTATCCTGGTTCTAATAAGACCCAGAGGTGGAAGGGACTTTGAAAGCCATCTGGTCCAATCTTTACCTGAACAAACTTTTGCAGCATCTATACAACTGGTCATCCAGGACCTGATTGAATGGAAATCCTCCTATGTCCTACATCTCTCTATTATAAGAGACAACCTAGTCTATTTGGGGTTAAAATTAAATTTTTAGGAAATAATTTTTATATGGAATTGAAATCTACCTCTCTGAAACTTCCACTCATTTTTCCTGCTTCCACCCCTAAAACTATGCAAAAGTCTTCTTTCACATGGAAGCCTTTTAAATACATAAAGATAGAAATCATGTTCTCTCCAAAAACTTCTCTTTTCTAAGATAGACTTTCTGCATCTGAAAAATGATGGAGCTAAACTCTATAGCAGTCAAGTAAGTAAACATTTTTAAAGTATCTATTATGTTCCAGCCACACTAGGCTGATGAAAGAAAGAAAGAAGAAAGAAAGAAAGAAAGAAAGAAAGAAAGAAAGAAAGAAAGAAAGAAAGAAAGAAAGAAAGAAAGAAAGAAAGAAAGAAAGAAAGAAAGAAAGAAAGAAAGAAAGAAAGAAAGAAAGAAAGAAAGAAAGAAAGAAAGAAAGAAAGAAAGAAAGAAAGAAAGAAAGAAAGAAAGAAAGAAAGAAAGAAAGAAAGAAAGGAAGGAAGGAAGGAAGGAAGGAAGGAAGGAAGGAAGGAAGGAAGGAAGGAAGGAAGGAAGGAAGGAAGGAAGGAAGGAAGGAAGGAAGGAAGGAAGGAAGGAAGGAAGGAAGGAAGGAAAGAGTTCCAGCTTTCAAAGTGTAAACACTCTCAAAAAGAATAACCTCAAAAGTAAATTAGAATTCTATCTAAATACTCTGAACTAATTCTCATATGATAGTTTCCTCTAACATCATTATTCTAGTAATTCTCTTCTAGACATGTTCTGGTTAATCAATTTCCATCCTAATATGTGGCACCTAAAAATGAACCCAGTTCTTCAAGTAAGGTCTAACCATTAGATCAAATAAATACAAGAGGGTTATGACCTCAGTGATTATGGACATTTATACTTCAATCCTAATATCCCAGTAGCTGTTCTGGCTGACATTTCATACTATTGGCTCATTTATTATAGTGCCCATTAAAAAAAAAAAAGTGTTGGTGTCTATTTTTATTTGTCCTCAGTAGGAAATATTGCATGTCCTTTTTCTGTCCTTACCATTCAAGTCCATTTTGTCCTTATTATTTTTTCCTAATACTGCTGTATGGTAACAATTGGTGCAACTCCACAGTTTCAGAGTTTTGAGTGACCCAGAAGGTAAGAGAGACATACATTGTGTCCACCAGTAGATTGAAGCTGTTTTCTTTCTCTTTTGAAAAAAAGATTTTATTGATTTTTTTACATTTTCCAATATCTCCCCGAGAGCCATCTCTTATAACAAAAAATTAGAACGGAGATGGGAGAGAAAAAGAGATCAGTAAAACTATCCAACACATTAAAAAGTCTGATGTATATACTATCCAGAAGATTATAGATCTGAAGTTGGAAAGGACTTCAAGGGTCATCTAACTGAATGGCCTAATTTTACAATAAAGAAACAAGATTCTGAAAGGTGAAATGAATGAATGAATGAATGAGCATTTGTTGTATATTTACCATGTGCCAATTGTATTTCCTCTGACAAAATTCCCATAGCCAGTGGACTGCTCAATAGAAGAAAGTTCTCTCTCATCTGCAAGGGTTTATTGGAGGGGAATAAGATTTTTTTGGGGAAAAATTAGGTTTGGGGAACTAGATATTGAGTAAAGATCACCATGGTAGTAAATATTAGAGACAGGATTGAAACCCAGGTCCTTTGTCCCTTTGTCTCCAGAACTAGTACTCTTTCTAAAGGGAAAAAAAAAGTGAAGGAAATTCCTTCTCATAGCTTTATCTTATAGCAATCTTTTAAAAATTATTTTCTTGTTTCTATTCTTTCTATCTATACCATTGCTCTCACTTTTCACATTTTTTGCTGGTCCTGCTTACTTCTCTTTTCATTAATTCACATAAATTTTCCCAAGCTTCTCAGTACTCTTCATAATTAACATTTTCCCCAGCAAAAGTAATACTCTACTACATTCAGATACCCAATCAATGGGCATGTACATGAAATGAAAAAAAGACCTAGAGGAAGGACTTTGTCATGTTAAGTAAGTTTTCATGGAACATTATTGAAAGAACATGCAATAGAATCATTTGACATGAAAAGAGAATGATAGTTCTTACCATGAGAGAAGAAATAATGACATAGATAAAAATCCCAACCCCATGAAAGAAGGAAATTCATGAGACTCAAAACTTACTGGAACATGTTTCTATGTATCTAAAGTAACAGGACGTTGACAATTATCAGCCCATCATTCTCATCCTTCACAAAATCAGTAGTTCGAAGAGTGGCCCAGAATAATCAAGCCTTAATTGGTTTCCATAATTCAAAGTCCATTTTCTACTCAAAAGTAGTAATTTTCCTTAAGCCCATTCACCTAGTCAATAAATTCAAATGAATCCAGATTCAAATTTAACGTTTGTGTTGTTTTTAATATCCTTCACAATCTGACCCCAACCTATCTTACAAGGTTCATAGTACATTACTCTCCTTCCAATCAAATCTTAGCCTTCTCTCTGTTTCTCATATATAATATGACATATCTCATCTCCATCCCTTTAAACTAACTGTCCATTGGACCTGGAATGCACTCCCTCACATACCTGTATCTTAAAGAATTTCTCTCTTCATTCAAAGTGTTACTGGAGGATCATTTTCCATGTGAAATCATTCCTGATCTACCCAAAATTCTAGTGCCCTGGTTCCCTAACTACATTGTACTTAACTACTTTGTTTAATTATGTTTCTTCTGTATATATTGTATTTCTTCTATTTTACTTCTATATATAACTACTTAGTATAATTGTATTTTTTTCAAAATACACATTGGTTTTTCTCAAAATATATTTTTCTCTTCCTCCACCAATATACAAGTTCTTTATAAGTTGAGATTGTTTTATTCTTTGTCTGTGGTTCCCCGGAGCCCAGCAGAGTGCTTGGAACACAGTAGGCACTTAATAAATAACTAATTCAATGGACTGGTTGATTGATGAATGAATCATGAATGGGAGTAGACTTGCATATAGAGAGAAGAAGCTCATGGAGCATTCTGAAGAGTGGAAGGGAAGATCCTTCTTCCCCCATCCCAAACTCCAGTTCACTCATTATAGGAGACAATAAATTAGAAGACATTATATGAAGAGACAGAGTTCCCTCATAGCTTAAGTTGTGACAGTGACTACTATTAGAATCTAATATAACATGTATATATATATATATATATATATATATATATATACATATATATGTATATATATATGGAATATATAGCTCATGAACACTGCCAGACAGTAGAACTCCTTTATTTGTGACTTCTACCTGCAAGATGTATGTGGCCTGAAGACAGTTTGAATAAAAGGAACTTCCCTAATACCTGCATTGAAGCCTTCATGAACATCAGCTAACGATGATAGATAGAATAGTCCTCTACAAGTGACCATTCTGAAGGAGATTTTTTGGCTAGGGATTCCCTAATTGCTAGAAACAGGAACTCTATTGCCTTTAATAAAATTTATTTTTTACAACCACATTACAGTTCTCATTTTCCTGGTGATTCTGATTTGAATATAAGTCCGCCATAGTCAGCATTTGTTCAGTGATACCTAAAATGACCTTAACAGAAATGAAAAATTTGTATTTTATAGGCCATGGGGTGACAAATACATCTGAAAAAAATGATATAGCAATTTAAACTCCAGTAATACATAAATAGTTTATTTTAGGGAAAAGGGGAGAACACACTAAATGCAATTACATCAGGTCTAGTCAAAGTAGATGTTGACTGAAATATAAGAGATACAAAAAATAAAACACACATTGCCATTTCTTAGAGTTTAACCAACATAAACATTCTCAACCATGAAGAGGCCAAAAGAACTCAGAAATTACCTCATCCAATAAACACTTTAACTCCTCTCCAAATAGACATGGTAGCCAAGGGCGATACTGGTTTAGGGTATAAACTCATTTGCAAAACATTACAGAAAAAGATGGCAAAGATTCTGTGCCGTGTTGCCTCACAAAACAGCAAAAAAGCACTGGAGGGGAAAATGAGCCTGCAGAAAAATTGGCAGGAGACTCAACAGCCAGCTCATCCTGAGAGTGCTTATAGAGGAAACTGGAAGACAAGCAATGAATAGATGGGAAATGGAACCAATCTCCCAGCATTCTAAGAGCAGGCAGTTTTCATTATCAAGGATAGTAGAACCACCATATTTGGACTCTTAAGCCTCAACACATAAAGAAGTCAAAGGAGTAATTTAAGAATAAGTCTGAAAAAGCAGTTGGACCAGACCAAATACATACCAGAGAAATCCATGCTATCACTGCAACAATTTTAAGGACACTCAGGGACCAATTGTCAGGATATCTCAGAGAGGAAGATTACAGAAGAATAAAAAAAACATATTGACAATACCATTGCATTGAAAAGTTGAACAAAAAGGTATCAGCAACCTTTAATCAATATGCTTACTTCTTCCAAATGCTAATGATTTCCCTCTAAAGTTATTATATAATCTATTCTTTATATATCTTATATAAACACCAATGTCTATACATATTGGCTCCTCCATTACAGAGAAGGCAGGGAGTAGCCTTTCTTGGCATATCTAGCATTTAATACAATGCTTGGAACACAGTAAGTGCTTAATAAATGCTTATTGATTTATGGAGTAGTTGGTTGACTCAAATTGATAAAGATTTTTATGAGAATGGTTGTATAGACCATATTCCTGAGGAAAAAATTATAAAAAGAACAGCCAAGCTTGCCAGACAATTTTCTATGCAAAATATATCTTCAATAGTTACATAACTGATAGAAAAACATAGAAAATGCAAGATTCCACCACGTGTATTAATTGTTGGTTATCAAAAAAATTTTGATTAAGTAGAACAAGATGATTCTCCACAGATGGAACCAAAAAGATAACTGATCCAGTGAATATCTGATTATCAGGATCAAGGGGTAGGAGCATAAAAAGGAAGATGTTGATCAAAGATATTTCTCATTATAATGAAGGATATCCTCTTCAAAATGCAGTTGGGAGGAATTCCAAAGATTACATAGCTCTCCAAATAGTCCAATTTGCAAATTACATCAAGATGAAAACATAGCCTTTAAAAGTTTCTCAATAGAGTCATTATCCTTATCATCCACATGGGAAAAACCAAGTGGATAAAGGATGAATGTTTCCCATATTATTATGCAGTTAGATAAACAGTCCTTACAGTTATTCCAATAATACAAATTTAGCCTTGGACACTTATGAATTATGTGATGCTGATCAAATCACTTAACTTCTGGATGCTTTGGTTGCTCATCTTTAAAATGGGGACAATAATACCATCTATCTCCTCAGATTATTTCAAGAATGAAAGAAGATAATATTTGTAAAGGATTTTGCAAACCTTAAAATGCTATCATCATCATTGTTATAATAATTATTCCAGTACAGACCTTTTTCCACCCTTTAATGCCTTTTTCTTTGATGTCATCACATGAATCTATTCACAACCATACCTCAGTCCATGTGATGCCTCTTCTGTCTGCCCCAGTGACATATCTCAAGAGTTTCAGACCTCAAGAGTTTTTAAGAGTTACAGATATTATTTTCCCACCGAGGGATGTAAATAGTTTAACCTTTAAATAATATATATTTTCACCTTTCTATGCTTCTCTTGAGTCCTATGCTTATACGTTAAATTTTCTGTTTAGTTCTGGTTTTTTCAATAGAAATAATTTAAAGTCTCTTATTTCATTGAGGCTCCATTGCCTCCCCTGAAAGATGATGCTGAATCTTGCTGAGTAGTTAATTCTTGATTGTAACCTCAGGTCCTTTGCCTTCCAGAATTTGGTATTCCAAGCCCCCTAATCCTTTATTATAGAAACGGCCAGATCCTGGGTAATTCCTTAATATTTGAATTTTTGTCTGGAAGCTTGCAGTATTTTTCCTTGAGATTGTAGTCCTTGAGTTTTGCAACAATGCTCCTTGGAGTTTTCCTTGTGGGAATTCATTCTGAAGGTGATCATTGGATTCTTTCAATCAGTATTCCTTCCTCTGTTTCTAGGATATTGGGACAATTTTCTTTAATGATCTCTTGAAGAATGCAGACTTTTTTTGATCATGACCTTCAGGTAGACCAATAATTTTAAAATTGTCTCTTCTGGATCTATTTCATTTTTACTAAATAAATTTTCATTTTTAAAAATTCCTAAAATCTATTTGAATTGCAAATATGGGGTCAGGATTGAGGCAGAAAGCCCTGATCTTCCAGCCACTCTGATTGTTTCTGTTACTGTCTTCTGATACAGATCCTGTATCAATAGCTCTGTTTCCAAAAGAGCAGTAGACTGGTTCTGTTATCCCTAAAGGATTCGTGGCATTTCTAATGACCTTTGAAGCCTAAGTTTTGGAGATTTCCTAACTCTATGCACATGACCCACAGTAAGCACTTAAATGAATGCTTATTAACTAACTGATAGTAGAAAACAATGAAGTCTCTCTTACTACCACCCTCCATCTCAAATTTGGTGATATCTATAATAACATGCAGAGGGAGGATAGGACTGAGGATCTCTGAACAGCAATTCAGTAGTGGGATCTGTAATGCAAACCTGAGGGTATATTTCTGAATTTCTGTTGTTTCTGGGAGAGTGACATGGAAATGGAGTTGAGGAAGGTGGTTCACCAAAGATGAAAAGATTATTAGAGACATAATTCAAGGATAGGGTTATTGTGGAAAGGATCTCTAAAGCCATATAGTACAACCTCTTTAATCCCTTCATTTCATAAATGAAAAGATCAAGTATCTTGCTTCAGGTCACACAGCAGTAAGTGTTCAACATTTTCTGATTCCAAACTCAATACTCTTTCCATTTGAAAAGTAGATCTTTCCCAAAGATTGGGGCTGACAAAAGGAAGGTTCTTTAGAAAAGAAGGAAAAAAGTCATGGAGTATTTTTTAATAAAGAAAAACATCCCTAGAAGGATCAGGGAATGGAAACAATCTAAAGACTGGCAAGGAAAAGTCACAAGAGACATGAAGATCCAAGAGCTAAATGAACCTCCAAGTGAAGGTCAGCTTGGAGAGAAGACCACCACCTGACTGTGGCTGAGAGCTTGATCTGACACTCTGTAGGCAGCTGGCCTTAGGATCCTCATCAAAAGAATGTGCAGAACGAGGAGAATACAAAATGAAATAGAACATATTAAAAAAAAAAGACATTGGTTAATTGCATTAAGGACTTCTTCCTTTTATCAGATGCTTTGCATGTGGGCAGTAGGAATAAAGAGCAAAAGCCAAATTGCTCTCTAATTCTATAGTCTGATGTGAGAATGTAGTTTTCAAATCTGGAACTCAGGTTTGGAAAGACAGTAGAGCATAGTATATGGGGCCAAGTGCCAGGAAAACATATACTTGAATCCCACTTCTTATGTTTACTAGTGAGTCACCTTGTGTAAGTCACATAACCTCTAGCAAGTTCCCTCACCTAGAAAAGGAGAGGTTTGAATTAGATATGCTCTAAAATTCATTCCAGTCTACAACCCTGTCTCTATTTATTCTTAAATCTACCTGCACTTAATCTGAGACTACTTTATAATATAATGATTCCTTAGGTAAAGCAAAGATTAACTTTAAAAATTCAGATGGTGTGGATTGCATTAAGAGCTTCTTAAAGATAACATATTTTTCAGTACTTGCCAAATCTGAGCACTATAGAAATATGTAATAAATGTAATAAATATTATTATAAAAGAAAAATTAAGAAATCATTTTGCTTGGTATGTATGGAAGTATTTTTCATTCATATGAGGCAGTTCATTGAAATGGATGAGCACTTTTCTGTGGAGAAGGATGCCAGGTTCTGGCTCCAACTAGCTGTGTGAACTCAGAGAAGTCACTCATTCTCCCCACCATTGCCTTGTTTCTTTACACTTTATTATAATAGCTCAGATTTATATGTTTTAAAGTATACAAAGTGTTTCTCTCTCTCTCTCTCTCTCTCTCTCTCTCTCTCTCTCTCTCTCTCTCTCTCTCTCTCTCTCTCTCCCTCTCTCTCTCTCTCTCACTATTTCTATGTCTCTCTTTATGTATTTCTCTATGTCTCTGTCTCTCTCTCCCTCTCTTTCTTTCTGTCTTTCTCTTTCTCTGATTCTCTGTCTCTGTCTCTCTTGATGTAGATATATAACCTCTTTTGATCCTCACAATCATGCTAAGTATTAAATGTGATTATTATTATTACCATTTTACAGATAAGGAAACTGAGATTCAGGTTAAGTGATTTGTCCTAAATCATATAGCCTGGTTCTTATAGCTCTAAAACTCCAAGTATAACAAATGTTATTTACTGTTCTTTCTCAGTAGAGCCAAGAAGGTCATTCATAGAAGTTCTTCCAACAGAAAGCCTGTACTACCCTATGTGTTAAATAAATGCTTGTTGATAAATTGATGGCTTGGCAATATATTCCCCAGCTAATGGTTGCCAAGTTTCACAAAATATAGGAACCAAGCACAGGATTGTGAGAGTAAAATTTAAAAATAACCTTAAGGATCATCCAGTCATTTTACAAATGAGGAAATAGAGTCCCAGAGACAAGAGGCACTTTGCCCTGAATCACACCACAACCAGTGCTTTCCCCAAAACCAGACTACAGAGAAGGAATCAACTCCTACTTCTCTACCAATCAATCAATGTACAAGAACTTGTTTAATGCTTACTGTGTGTCAGATAGATGCTCTGCTAGTCCCTGATAATTCAAAGTCAAATTAAATTGGACCTACCCTTGAGTACCTTACATTCTGTTAAGGAAGATATGTATGTATATAATTATGTACATGCTAAAAAGTTGAGAAAAAACAAGATAAAGAAATTTGAGAGAAGAGACAAGCAACTAAGATCAAGAAAATCCCTTTTAGCTTCCTTTGAAGAAAATGAGAATGCTAAGAAACAAAGGTGAGGGAAAAGAACATTCCCGGCTCACTATTGTCCAAAACTATATTTAGCTTATGGAAAATTATATTTCATTCAAATGGGAAAGAATAAAATGTCATTGAGAACTATGGTACATTGGAAAGATATGCTAGTGTATTGAAAATTCATGAAACAGAGTAGGGAAATACAAGAGAAAATATTCAGGTGAAGATCAAGGGAGAAACAGTAGCAATATTATGGTGGTGGGATACAATGTACCATCTGGACAGAAGTAAGAAATGGATGATGAATTCTGGATACAGATCCCAAAACTTACACAGAAGTATTCTATAATGATGATGGGGAATTTCAACTAGACAGCCAGACATCTGCTGGAAATACTATACTAAGAGCAAAGTAATAAAAGCTAATAAAGTTTTTATGTTCCTTAATGACAATTTCATCCTTCAGAAAATAAAAGAAACGGTAATAGATGCTATATTCTGAACCCAATTATGACAAAGAAGGAAAATTTGATTGCCAAAGTAGAAATAATAAGAATTTTGAGCCTATTAAGTCTTAGATTTTATGAAAGATGTGGAAGAGAAACCTGGGAACCATCTTATATAGGCTGTAGATGTTGGGGAAGTTGATTTTAAAGAATTCGAAGAAAATACCACTACTAGATCTGATCCTCAAAGAGATCAAAAGAACAGGAAAAGAAATGCTATGTACAAATATATTTATAGCAGCTCTTATTGTGGTGGCAAAAATAGAAAATTGAGATGTTTATCAATTGGGGTATGGCTGAATAGGATATGGTATATGATTATGATAGAATAATTTTGCACGAGAAATGACAAGCAGAATGTTTTCAGAAAAACCTGGAAAGACTCACATGAAGTGACACAAAATGAAATAGAGCAGAACCAGGAAAATATTGTACATAGTAAGAACAATACTATAAGATGATCTACTGTGAATAACTAAGCTCTTCTGAGCAATACAGTCTCAAAGATAATTCTGAAGGACTTATAATTAAAAGTGCAGTAAATTTCCACAGAAAAAACTTCTGGAGTCTAAATGCAGACCAAAACATACTTTTTAAAAAGTTTTTTTAATTATTCTTGGGGGATTTTGTCTATGTTTCCTTTTGAAACATGACCGGTATGGAAATGTTTTTCATCAATACATATGTGTAACCTATATTAAATTACTTGCCTTCTTAATAGGATGACAGGAGGGAAGGAAAGCATATGGACCTATATTGTTTTAATGTTTAAACTGTTTGTGTACATGTAATTAAGAAAATATTTGAATTAAAAATAGATGCAAAAAAAAAGAATTCAAAGATAGGTCTGTACTCCAAGATCCTTAAAGGAGAATGTGGTTCAATAAGTTTGAAAAGACTTGCAAATAACTTTTGGGCTACACAAAAACAATTGATCCTAATGAAGATGAAAAAATGGTGATCTAAGAATGTCTGTATTGACCACCTGTCAATTAAATTTTTAAGATATGTAATATGATATAATGTTTCTTTATGGTTTTAAGATTTGCAAAGCAATTTATTATCTCAATTGAGTCTCATAATGACCCTTTAGGTAAGACCTACTGCTACTATTATCCCTATTATTAATACTATTATTATTATTATTGAAAATAACTGAGGTTCAGAAAGCTAAATGATTGATCATGATTACAAAGATTACATCAAAGATGCATTTTGGACCAATTTGACATTCTGGGGTTAATAATCCCTCCAATATACCATGGCTCTTCTATAGAAAACAGACACAATGAGAAGTAACTAAGGCTGAATTAAAAAAAAAAAACCTTTCTTATAAATAAAAATGTCAGGAAAGCTAAAACACAAAATGAACAGAAGCTTGAGATGAATTCTTGCTAAGAACAGTTTTTAAAAAACATATTTGGGGTGAAGGAAAAAAAAGGATAAGATTGAATCTTGATTAAGAACTATGGAGAATAGCTCATCTTATTTTGCTTCAGTCACTAAGGTCCTTTCTAGCTCTAAATCTAAGATCCTCTGACCTAAAGGCATAGGTGTGAAATTATGGGTCTTTAAGGACATGACTTTCTAACACACAGAGAAGAAGGATTAGAACTGATGTTCAATTCTGCTTCCCCCATTCTAATAGAGAGGTGCTGAATAATGCACACATTCTAGGAATGTGGGAATTTGTTTTGCTTGACTGCATATTTGTTATAAGTGATTTGCTTTTCTTTCTTTTAGTGAAGGAATGAAAATAAATAAATGTTTGTTAATTGAAAAATAATTAAAATAAAATAAAAAAAAAAAAAGATTCAGTGAGTAGAAAGAGCTGGTCCTCAAGTCAGGAAGACCTGGGACCAAGTTCCCCTGTGATACATGCTGGCTATGTGGCTTCAAGCAAGTCAGTTAACCTCTATAATTACATCCCACAACCTCACAATCCTTGCACATCAGAAGATTCTGATCTGCATTGATAGTTTTTTAAATATCAATGAAATCACAAGTTCAGTTCCTATCCCTATCCTAATTTGAAGAACCAATGGATATAATGGTGGAAGTGGCTAAAAGGTATATTTCAACCAATATGAAAACATCCTATCTTTAGAATATAAAAAAGGGAAATGGGAGCAGCTATGTGGCACAGTGGATTGAAGTCAAGAGGATCTGAATTCAAATCTGGCCTCCGACACTTAACACTTCCTAGATGTGTGACCCTGGGCAAGTCACTTAATCCCATTTGCCTCAGAAAAAAAAAAAATACTAAAAAATAAGTGAAATGCAGATACTCCATCAGAGACCACCTATTAACTATAGAGAGGGGCGCCTGTAACATTATATATTGGAAGTCTGTTCATTCTATTAATCAGTGCTTGCTTTGAATTTTTTCATTTTATTTCAATGAGGATAAGTCTGGGAAAGATTTCAGATTCAAACTTTGGAAGGGCCTTCAATATGCTTGAGTTCTAAGAGACTGATCCTCATCTTCATTAACTGGAGACTTTGATAATTAGGTCTTCTATCACTATGTCCAAACAGAGCAAGAAGAACCAAACAACATTAAACTTCAATGACCTGCATTAAATCAATATGAACAAAATGGATAAGGTGACCCAATTTTTTAATCTCTTCCAGGATGAAAAGCTCAATCTCTTTATGCTTTAATTGCCTCTCTCATTTTTTTAAAAGTGTGTTCCCATTACATCCATGTATTTCTCAATTCCCACATTATGCCATTGTTAATATAATAAACCATTGAATTTAATGTATTTTAAGAGATTATGAGTGTGATCATATAATGCTAAGAATCAGAGAGAAGCTACAATAGCATCATAAACTGAGCAGGCTTACTATTTTGCCCATTTTAATTTCAATTAAATGCTCTATGTTTTCCTCTGTAATTGTCAGTACCATTAAATCTTCTTTTCCAATTAGAAGAGAATCAAAGATGTTAGCTGTTGAGCCTATCTGAGTTATATGTAAGTTGCCTTTAACAGGTAGAATAAAATGCCACATTTAGCATCTTATCAGTCCCCAACAGGGCTATGATACAACAGACAGAGAAAAAATATAGTGACATGTCTCTATAAGTCTGGGTGAGAGAGCCTGTGTCTGGAGTGTTCTGTTTTAATGAACTGATTTACCATTCAACATGCCCAAGATAAAGAAGATTGTATTGTCTTGAATGGACGAACCAATCAGAACTCAGGTGCAAATTAAGAGGTGATAAAAATGACTAAATAAGAGACTTAGAGTTAGGAAATTAACAAAGGTATAATGGCAGCAGGTGACATAGTCATCCCTTCCACTAGGAAGATACCCATTATTTTTCTTCTTTTCCTTTCTCTTACCTTTCTCTTTCACCACCTTTTTGTTTTTGTCATTCTCCCTTTCCTCCTCCACGTCCTTGTGCTCCTCATCCTCCTCCTTTTTATGTTCATCTTTTACTTCCTGATTCCTGACCTAGTCCTTCTTCTCTTTCTCCTCCTTCTCCTACTTTTCTTGTTTCTCCATCTCAGTATTGGTCCTTGTCTTCTTCCTTCTCATACTTTTTCTCCTCCTTTTTTCTTTTCCTTCTCCACCTTTATCTTTTCCTTCCCCAGAATTACAAGTAATATAAATATGTAATGTAAAAAAAAATGAATGAATGAATATCACCTAGAAATGAAAGAATGAATCTAGATATAGAATCATATATATGATCTATAACATATAATGAACTTAGACAAAATTTTTTAAAGTTCAATCCAGGTTAAAACTGAGTAAACTAAAAAATATAGTTAATCTCTACACTGAAACTCCTTAAGGATAAAGATACAAGCATCTTAGAAGGGGTAAAACAGTAACCACTGAAGCTTTTTTAATGGATTTTAAAAAACATTTTGTATCATTTATGGAAGTAACTTGCAATTCACCCCCTGGAGCTTTCCATAGTTACAGATGGTAGGAAAATATTGAACATGACTTCAACCTTTAAGTCATACTTATTTTAATCTTTATCACTGGTTTCCACTGCTTGAGTCTCCTCCAACTACTCGCATTATTTTTCTTTTGATATTCAACTTATGAAAACTAAAAAGAGGGAGAAAATTGAGGAATAAGAATGGAAAAAACCAAAGCCAGAAATGTAAAAACAAAGTGAAGAAAGTAGCAAGTCTATATGATTGTTACTTTCACAAGAGATCCCAGACCAGTTCTACATATGTGTATAGTGTATAAAAGAGTCATATATTTAAAGCTTGAAGGAACATTGAGACCATTAATTCAAACTTTCTCATTTTATAGGCAAGGAAACTGAGTCTCAAAGATGTTGTGTGATTTGTCCAGGGTCTCATAGCTAATAAGCTTCTGAGGCAAGATTTGAACTGAGATTTTTCTTAACTCCAAATACACTATACCACCTAGTTATGTCAGGTTAACACATGATATGTAGGCATAACATTTAATGCCATTAACTGCCTCTATAAAAACACTACAGGTTAGGTAATACCACACTATTAAGTGTATAGTCCCATAGGAACAATATTCTACTTGGCTTGATAAGCATGATTATTAGGAGAGTTCATACCACCGTAGCTCAAGGGCTAATTCAGATCTTTGTGGACTATCTGATTTATACACAGTGCTAGGCACACAGTAGACATACATGCTTGTTGAATGAAGAGCTATGTCAATGGATTAATGGAATGGCATTGGTTTAAGTGAGATTTCATACAATTATGATGGAGTTTGCTTATCCCATATTTATGATTTGATTGTAGAGTGACATTGATCAGAATAAAATAATAAATACTATGCTTGTAATCTAGAGAATTATAGGATTTAGATCTGAGATTTAGAAGGGACTTTGAAGGTCATCTAGTCTGATCCACTCTTATTTTATAGATAAAGAAACTAAGGTCTAGGAAGGTTGGATGATTTCCTGAAGTCATTGGGACAGTATCTAGAAGAGTTAGGATTCAACCCAAGACAGTAGAGAAAATACTGGCTGTCAAATTGGAGAATTTGGATTCAAATCCTGTCTTTGGTATCTCCTACTTGAGTGACATTTGGCAATTTACTAAGCTTTCCTGGGCTCAGTTTCTTCATTTGTAAAATGAACAGGAGATTAGATTAGATGGCTACTGAGATCCTTTCAAGCTTTATATCTGTGAGCCTATAATGATTCTTTGGGCTTCAGATCTAGAATCTTTGTACTACACAGTAATGTTGTAAAAAAGTGAGAGCTTTTTGAGGAGGGTCATATTAATATAATTACCCTGCAGCTATGATCCTCATTTTGCATCCGTCATTCTCTGAATGCTCTCCAAATTATCACCGTCCTTCCTAACATCTAACACATAAATATTAAGCATCAATGAGGTTTTTAAAATCTCCACATCTTCTTCTCTTTTCATGGAAAGCCAACTACCCCTGTCTCTCCTTTGCTTTACTTTGGTCAATATCATTAGAAATAGGAATATAATACATGGTAACTATGAGAGCATCTCTAACTGATTAACAGGTAACATCAATGCAATGTTGAATGGTAGATGATTATTTAAAAATTCAAAATGGCAAAACATTGGAGGATTGATAATTAATTTTCCTTCTCTCATCATTTTAACTGTGAATGGGAGAATTTGTCTACTGAAATCAACTGGCTCACTGGAACAAAAACAAACAAACAAACAAACAAACAAAAAAAAAAAAAAACCCAGGAAGATAAGAAAAAAAAACTTAATAAATTAGGGATAGGAATCACAGTTCTCCCTTACCTGTCCTCCCTCAAATACAAAGTACAGTTTAATTCAATATATTCTTATTTTGTTTGAAGTGCTGTATTAATCATTGGAGTTGGAAAAAGAAAAGCCAATATACTTAATCATCAATCAACAAACACTTATTAAGGATTTATTATGCACCAGGCACTATGTCATATACTAGGTATACACAAAGAATGAAACAATCCCTCCTCACATGGAGCTTACATTCTGTCTAGGGAGAGAACAGGCACATGCAGTAATATATGCAGAACAATTAAAAGAATCAATACAAATAAATGCAAGGAAATTAGAGAAGGAAGTCACTAACAGATGGGGGATTGGGAAGGGCATTAGATAAAAGTTAATGCTTGAACTATGCCTTAAAGGAAGGAGAAGATTCCTTGATGTGGAGAAGAAGAGAGGGTATTTATTCCCTGCCCTCAAGAAGTTTACTTTCTACTTGCAAGCTACAATTTATACGTAAGTAAATAAAAATTAAGTATGTACAAAGTCATAGCAGGAAAGAAAGCACATTAGCACTTGATGAGACCTTAGGCTCATAGATTTGGATTGAAAGGGACCACAGAGATCATCTAGCCCTCATTTTACAAATCAGGAAACAGGACCCAGGAGGGTAGAGTATCTTGTCCAGGGAAAAGTAAGCAACAGATCAGTCTCTATGACTATATGAGGTGGTTCCTGAACCATGCCTTGAAGAATAGGATTCCACACTAAGAGACAAAGGAAAGCAGGCAAGAAATCCCAGGTATGGGAAACAGACTATACAAAAGCATGGAGATGGGAGATAAGGCATATTGAGTTCAGCTAACAGCAAGTAAGTCAATTTGAGTGGAAGGCAGAGTGCATGAGGCAGAATAATGTGAAATAGCTCTGAAACCAAGTACAACTTACCAACACTGCATACCCTTCTGTTATTATATAACTTATTTCAACTATTGCATTTTTTAATAAACTGCCATGTGGCAGAAAGGGAGTTTAGAAATCTTATTTGCAGGTAACAGCCCTCGAGTCAAGAAACCTGGATTCGAAATTTTGGCTTCTTTTACTAATCAAGTAACTTTGGAAAAATCATTTAACTTTTTGGTCAGTCTCTTGACTTATAACATGACCTCTATGATACTTGAACCATTTACCTCATGGGATCTTTAGGAGGAAAGTGCTCTTGAAAATGTTTGATAGATATTTAAATGTTTGAAAAGTGCTCTTGAATCTAGTAATTGCTGTAATGGCATGGAGTATTAGAGTTGTATCAATGAGAGCAAAAGTTCAAGATGTAGGTGGATCTAGTTAGTCTTTGAAAAGTTCATTTACATTTTTCTTAGCAATAGAGAATAGCCATTTCCTTTTTGAAATGGTTGTTCTTCACAAAGTCTTACAAAAATGAATGTTGGCAACTATTTTGACATATTTAAAGAATAAGTATTATTTAAAATTTTAATTTAATTTTTAAAATTTTTTAAATAAAAAGGAAATTTAAAAAGAAGAAATGGTCTTTCTTTACCTCTCAACTTCTTTATTGTATCTATTAAAATGTTTTTTGACATTCTCTCTCATCTCAATGTTATCCCAGGTCAGGGCAAAAACAGATAAATGATTCATGACATTTGACTGAGCTGCAAATATCGGGGAGATGAGGGGGAATGTGTTTCTTGGGATTTCCTCTGAAAGATAATACCACATTGCTCTAACATTCCTATGTGGTTATTATACCAATTATCGATTTTGAAAAATTCATATTCTCTGCTATTTCCTATTGATTACTCCAAGTTAGATTATATTGAAGGTTGAACAAGTACCTAATGGAATTGAAAAAGAACAAAAATGAAAGGAACTTTAGATTCCATGAGCCTGTTGAGTCCTTTCTAATATCTCTGTAAACAGTCATGTGTGAAAATATCCTTGCCCAAATGTCAAAGTGGGCTGGGGGCAATCTGCCAATAAATCTTCTTGATTTTCAGAAAGATTTTTAAGTTTAAATTTTTTAATTTCCTCAAAAACACCTCTGGTTCATTTTCCCCCTCCTACTCATTTCCCAAGTTTCCCATTGCCTTGCTAATAGGTTCCAGATTTAGGTTATGAAATTAAGTTGGCACAGTTAATGATGCCATCCTAAGGCCTCTGCATAGAAAAATGCTTGTATCCCTGACCACATACCTAACCCCAGCTTGGTATCTCATAAATGATGCTGTCAATCACAAGAGGGTTTCAGCTGGGGAATAATAGGATCTTGAGTTGGCAGGGATTTAAAGCTCATTCCAGTGTTCATAACCTGAAAGGTCTGGGAATTTTTTTATATTTTTATAATCTATGTTATATTTTTAAAATATTTTGATAAACATATTTAACTGGTTTGCTATTTTTCCTTCATGATCCTATCTATTTTATATATCTAAAATATTATTCAGAGAAGTCCTATAGACTTCTCTAAACTACCTAAAGGAAACTTCAATTTATGGATAGGGCAACTAAACCTCAGAGAAGAGAAACTACATTACCTAAAAGAAACACGACACAAAAAAAGTTAGGAACCTCTGACTAATTGAACCACTTCATTTTATGAATAAGGAAACTGAAATGCAGAAAAGAGAATCCATACCACTACTATAAGAGTCAGGCTTAAACCTGTGGGCCTCTCTAAATCCAGCCTTTTGACTGGATCAATGCAAACCCTACCAATGGAAAAAAAAAAAAAAAAAACTCAATCATCCTACTCACCTCATGGTCAGTAGTATCTCCATCTTTCATACAGAGCAGATGATCTCATAGAAAATAGAAATAGAAAATAGAAATTATAGAAAATCATTATTAAATCAAATCATAAAATAAGGTTCCCTATAGGAATAGTCACAAAAAGCATAATAATTTTGATCCTAAGACAATTAATGTAGAACTCATGCCTGGTTTGAAAAATGAACATAATCATTTATTTATCCAACCCCTTACCTTGCAGAAAGCTGTCCTTCATGCCTGCAATGTGCTCCTTCTCAACTCTACTTCTTAGAATTTCTAGTTTTCTTCAAAGTTTAGTTCAAGCATAATCTCTTTTGTAAAAACCCTTCCTGATTCTCTGCTAGACACACACACACACACACACACACACACACACACACACACACACATACACACACACACACACAATTTTGCCCCATTTTTAATATAGTTTTGTAAATGCTTTTGAAAGAGTGGAGAATGACTGAATCAATCAATTGCATGCACCTGAATTAATATAAATTTAGGATAACCTTTACCTCAATACTATCATTCGGTAAAAACATCTCTATTGATAGAGAGAGGAAGTGGTGAGAGATGTATGTATGGATAGATAGATGATGGATAGATATACTAATGGATAAATAGATGGATGGATATATTAAAGAATGGAAGGAAAGGAAGGAAGGAAGGAAGGAAGGAAGGAAGGAAGGAAGGAAGGAAGGAAGGAAGGAAGGAAGGAAGGAAGGAAGGAAGGAAGGAAGGAAGGAAGGAAGGAAGGAAGGAAGGAAGGAAGGAAGGAAGAAAAGGAAAGAAAGAAAGAAAGAAGAAAGGAAGAAAGAAAGAAAGAAAGAAAGGAAGAAAGAAAGAAAGAAGAAAGAAAGAAAGAAAGGAAGAAAGAAAGAAAGAAAGGAAGAAAGAAAGAAAGAAAGAAAGAAAGAAAGAAAGAAAGAAAGAAAGAAAGAAAGAAAGAAAGAAAGAAAGAAAGAAAGAAAGAAAGAAAGAAAGAAAGAAAGAAAGAAAGAAAGAAAGAAAGAAGGAAGGAAGGAGGGAGGAAAGAAAGAAAGAAGGAAGGAAGGAGGGAGGAAAGGAGGGAGGAAAGGAGGGAGGAAGAGAGGAAATGAAAACAAAGAAAGAAACAGAATTTTTATTAAGGGCTTATTCTTGACCAGTCACTGTATTAAGTGCTGAGGATATAATTAAGAGCAAGTAAAATTGTACCTGCCCTCAAGGAGCTTGCATTCTAATAAAGAAAAATAACATATAAATAGGAGATTTTTTTTAAAAAAAGAATCCTTAGAAAAGTCCATAGAGTGCTACAGAGATCTGGAACCAAGAAAAACAAAGGTAAATCTGTCTTCTCAAAGTTCAGTGTAGTTCCTGGGGATGAGGCCAATTTTCCAGTAAGGTGGGAATGGAGATGTTCATTCAAGCAGAGGGCATGGCTGAAGAAATACTGAAATGACTGAATCCATCAATCAAAGGCACGAAACTAAGTGTAAATAACCTATTTATGTTGGGAAGCAAAATTGTGCTTCAAACCATGGGATGAAATGCATATGAACATATAAAGGAAAAATTCTACATATATTGGGATTGTTTAAAGAAACTTAGTCATACTTTTGGGATTCTGAAATAAAATTATAAGCCAACTTGGAGCTTCCAAAAATTGAGAAGATTTGGGAATTATCATCACCATCATTAGCATTGTCCCCAGATAGCAGTGATTAATTGGAGCATCTGCTTTAGGAGCTAAGGATAAATCAGACACCTAAAGTAAAGGCAGACTCTTCTACAGGGAGCCCAGAAGCAAGGTATACCATGCCTAATAGCATCTTCATGACTACTCCTGCAAAGGAGAGAAAAGGATTTCCAGCAATCAAGAGATGGGTTACCTCTAGCTGCATGAGTTCTCTAAGTTTGAGTTCCCTTTCCTGGGATGAGATCTATTCCTTGATGACTTTGCCTATATTTTTTGCTACGCTTGACACAGCTAGGTGGCACTATGGTATTCAGAAAACCAATACTGAAGTCAGAAAAGACTTCTTCCCCAGTTCAAATCTGGCCTCAGGCACTTATTAATTGGATGATCCCAGAGAAGTCATTTAACCCTGTTTGCCTCAGTTTCTTCATCTGCAAAATGAGCTAGAAAAGAAAATGGTAAACCCCACTAGTATCTTTGCCAAGAAAACCCCAAACAGGGTCACAAAAAATCAGAAACAACTAAAATGAATAAACAACAAAATCAATTCCACTTTTGAACCTCAGTTTCCCCATCTATAAAATGAATTGATTTATATAGATTACTTGCATCAGATACTTGCCTGCCATGTGATTCTGGGCAACTCACTTCATCTCTGCCAATTTGAATTTCCACCTCTGTAAAATGGGTAGAATTAATAGCATCTACTTCATAGAGTTGTTATAAGGATCAAACAGGAGAGCTCATTACAAATCTCAAAGCATCAAATTTATTATTATTACTAATTATGTCCCATGATTCTAAATTGATTTCCATTTCTAGCACAATTTCTTGGCAACAGAAGCTAGAGAAAGATAATGAGATGGGAATGAATAAACCACATCAATACCTTTGAAAATTAGGAAAAATATTGAGGGGGGAAGAAACATAAAAAATATGAAAGTAAAAAAAAAGATTTAAATTTAAATAGGATTTCTTTTAATGTTATTCTATTATGCAAAGGTCCATCTTTAATTCATATGACACTGAGTAATTTGTAATATGGTGTCAAAATGGATATGCAAAAAAGGAAATGCATTTGAATTTAAAATCAGAGCCCTAAGTTTGAATTTAATATAGCACCCTAAATGGAGCCCTGCACATAGAATGGGAATTGGGATTCTGTTTTGAATGTCACAGGGATCAGCAGCCATGCATGCAATGTTATCATTGTTCATTATCTTCCACGACTCGTGAAAGAAACATGAACTAACATCAATCATTATTTTATACTAGTAATAATATACTTTTGATGCAAATTTCTCCATTTGCTCAACATCTAGCAGAAAGAATTTCTTAGGTCCTGCCCATCCCCATTTTCATCCTGATTTTGTAGTTGAAAGCTTGGTGGTAGATGATTGGTACAAAATAGATGGATTTAAAGAAATTTGGATACTGTCAGATTATCAGGGAAAAAAAGTGAACCCATGGTCTAAACCAACCAATCAATAAGTATTTGTCATGTGCCAAATACTGTGCCAGGATGTGGGAATATGACTTCATCCTGGGGAAATCACATGTAAAGAAGCATATGCAAAAGAAATATAAGGCCCTTTTGCAGAAGAGCCAGTTGATAAATAAATAAATATATGAATGATGTAATATATAAAGAGCTGATCTTGAGACCAGGAAGACTTGGTTCAAGTCCCACCTTTGACTTGTGTGTTACTGTGCAAATCACGCAACTTCCAGTGCTCTAGGCAACCCTCCAAGATTGGAAGTTGCATGGATGGTTCTGACCTCCTCTGGTAGAAAGAAGTTCCCTATAATAATGAATTCCCAGGTCTAGCTCCTATTCCTATCACTATATAAAAGACAGATCAAATATATCTATTGTAGGTAAAAAGCAAAAACAAATAAAGAAATATAGATAATTTTTTTTAAAATGCAAGAAAATTTAAGGAGAATATCTGGAGTACATAAGCAGAGACCAAGAACCTGAAAGTTCAAAGTTCAAATGTCAATTCAATTCGGTCCAATAAATATCTGTGAAGGGGATTTACTTTTTTCCCATTCTGTGCAAAAATTAAATGACCTTTTCTTCTTCTTCTTCTTCTTCTTCTTCTTCTTCTTCTTCTTCTTCTTCTTCTTCTTCTTCTTCTTCTTCTTCTTCTTCTTCTTCTTCTTCTTCTTCTTCTTCTTCTTCTTCTTCTTCTTCTTCTTCTTCTTCTTCTTCTTCTTCTTCTTCTTCTTCTTCTTTTTTGCTGAGGCAATTGGTGTTAAGTGACTTGCCCAGGGTCACACAGCTAAGAAGTATTAAGTGTCTGAGGCTGGATTTGAACTCAGGTCCTCCCAAATTCAGGGCCTTGGTGCTCTATCCACCTAGATGCCCCTAAATGAGCTTTCTTCTTAAGAAGCTTATATTCTTCTTTGAACATAGATGCAAATAAAGAAATGCAAATACATACACATATACATACACACATATATATATGTATATATATATTCAGGGTGTTACAAAAGTCTGAATGCAGTTTAAATTGCAGATTAGTTTAATTTAAACTTTTAATGTATTAATTTATTTTTTAACTTTAAAGTGCAGATCAATTGATTAATAGATGTATGTGTGTATATATCCATATAATTATACACACACACCAATTCATATGCAAATAATTTTAAGCATAGAGAGAAAGAACACAAATATCTAGCATATTAGCAAAGGACTCATTGGCCTTTAAGTAACCACGGTTCTGAACAGCTAAAATACAACTCAGAAGATATTGGATTGGGTTTATTGGTATCCAAGGTCCACTGCCCAACGAAGTACCTGACTTGCTAAAGAGAAAAAACTTTTTTTATCTTTATCATAAGCTTACTACAACGTTTTCTGCCAATATAATATGGTTTTTGTTGGCACAACTAAGTTAAATAAGGTGGTGGGGGGAGGAACTTCTGTAGCATGAAATCAGTCTCGTTAAACCCATTCTTCCTGCCAAATTCCAGAGACACAAGCAGATTTTCCAATTGGAGATCCTATATAATCTAATAGGACTGAATTTCCTTAAAAGTGAATAAAAATGGTTACCATTTATACAGCGCTTTGATTAGTAAAATAATTTCCATGTTATCTCTCTTGAGCCTCTAATCCTGGGAAGTTGCTATTATCCCTATTTTACAATTGAGGAAACTGATGTGATTTGTCCAGGGTGACACACAGCCGGCAAGTGAATAGTCTTCGCTGACTTCCAGGACAGAAACCTAGACCGTGTGCCAGTCATCCACGTTGTCAGAACAATTCCAAAATAGAATCCTAGCCACAGAATACAGAACTTTTGAATCATTTGAATTTAGTTCATTGTGGGAAAAATAAATTTGTGAAAGCATTTTGTTGATGAATCCAACAATTATGGATGAAGAGCCTACTTTGTTCATAATAATATTAAGTTTACATATTTTCAGTGGTGACAAGAGACCATCAATCAATTGATTGATCAACAAGAATTTATTGAATACCTTCATGTGCCAGACTCGGTGCTGTAGCATTTCTTTCACTGATTTATTTAATTATGACTGTGTCTGGCCTATGACATGTGGCTTCTTACTTTAAAAGAAAGTCTTCTTGCTATACCATTTTTAAGAATTAATTTAAAGAAATATTCAAATTACCTTAAAAGTAGGTGATTCCTGCATGCATATGGAGGTTAGGCTCATATCTATTTTCAAAGAAGCATAAATTTCTTCTGTCCCCAATGACACTCCAAGTGCCATACTTACAGCAGTCTAATCAAATCCTGGCTCTGAAACCAATCCAGTCTTTGCACACACATAAAAATAAATAAATAAGACTAAGAAGCAGCCTACTAAAGTGACAAAAATGCTATTTTTACATTCAAAGTACATGGGGTCAAATCCCGCTTCTGATCATTGTGATCTGTTTGACCTTGTATTTAGCATTTCTGGGCCTATTTCCTCATTCCTAAAAGGCGTGGACTACACAATCTCTAAGGGCTTTTCCTGCTCCACATCTACTTTAAAATCTGCAAAGGACTTTACAAATATCATGTCATTTGACTCTCATTTTACAAATTTACAGATTCTGTTTCACACAAAAACATTTTATAAGTGGGAAAACTGAGGTATTTGTAAACTGAGTGACTTTCCCAGGTTCTTAACATTTGAAAGCAGATCTTCCTGACTCCAAGAACAACACTATCCTGAGAGCCATCCAACCACCTGACAAGGATTTGTGAAGAAGGGTTGTAAAGAAATGGTGTCAAATTCAAATAGAAACCAATCCCAGATGGACACATATTGACCTAGAAAACCAAAAAGTACCAGTTTCTAGCTTGTGTCTTATTTTGTTTGTTTTATTAAATATTTTGGGAATGAATTGTCACCTGTTGTAAGAGGTCTCTTTAGAAAGGTAAAAAAAAAAAAAAAAAAAAAAAAGTGGGTTAGTCGTACAGTAGGAGTGAGGTATATTTAATGGACATCCTGAACATGCCTTTGGTATCCTTCCAATGTCAAGAAAATAGGAAGAAGGCCCTCAATATATGGGGGCAGGTGCCTGAATTCATAGGAGGATAGGGACAGGTATCACACTTTATAAGTAATCATGGATTCCCATCATCATCACTGGAGGAAATACTCATTTCATCCTTACTGATCCATGCTTTGAGATCAAGCTAGAATCTTGGAACCAATTATCCTCCTTATATTTTAGATTTAGACTTGCAAGGACATGTAAAATAAAGACACAGAGATCGATGCAGAGATAGAGATAGTGATGAGGAGGCACAGAGAAACACAGAGAGAAAGAAAAACCAGACATAGAGATAAAGAAACATACAAAGAAAAAAATCTGGGCTGGTTATTTGGAAAAAAACCATTTTGGCAGCAAGATTCGGGGCTGTGATAATGAATCTAAAGCTCTATTAGGAAAGAGAACTGTGTGACTCATAGAATCTGAGTTGGAAAGGACCTTCTTTGGACCCATTTGCAACCCCAGGTCCCTGATGCAAATTAATTCTCCACTTATGCAGGCAGTACATGGAAAAAATAATCTGTAAAGTTGGCCACACATCCAGATACACTTGGCACTGTGGGAACAGCCAGTGGGATGTTGTTAGGGCCATGCAAAATGCCATAGTCAAAGCTATAATTATTCAAATCTCAAAGTCCCTCACCCTTTCCTATTTTCAAGTCCCTAAGCAATGTCACCCTCTGGCAAATGGAGTGGGTGCATCTATGAACTTGACAGGTCCAGCCTATCTGTGCTCAGCCAGTTTCCTCTAAGAATGGAATCAGTGGGTTATTCTCTCTCATCTCAAAGCAACTCTTGAAGCTCCAGGCAGAGAAATCCATCAGTCGGTCTCAGCTTTGGAGAGGAATTCACAGGTTGAAGACCCCTGGTAGTGAGAAACCCATTGCCCATGGAGGCAATTTTAGATGGGTCTTTTGTTAAGCCAAAATCTGTCTCTCTGCAACTTCCATGCTTTGCTTATACATCTGCTCTCTGGAGCCAAGAAGAAAATAAGTTCTAATTCCCTCTTCCACGTGTCATCTCTTCAGATATTCAAAGACAACTCATGGTTCTCGTTTTGCTTCTAATGTGCAAGACAGACATTTTTCACCTCTTTGGTTGATCTCTGTACGGCACAGTTGTAAGGATCTTCATCTCCCTTAACTAAAAAAGATTCCCATTTTGAAAGTGTTCTCCTTAATATGTTTAGATGAATTGCACATACTTAACCTATATTAGATTACTTGCTGTCTTAGGGAGGGACCAGGAAAGGGAGGAAGAAAAATTCGGAATACAAAGTCTTTCAAAAATGAATCTTGACAGCTATCTTTACATGTATTTGGAAAAATAAAATACTTTTGAAAAAAATTTTTAAAAGAGTCCTTCTTTACAAATGGCACCCAGGATTGAATATAAAATGCCTGAGTTCTGACCACAGCAAAATGCAATGGGACAATCATTTTTCTCATTACGAATATTCTCATTCTATTAATGTCTAGGTTTTAGTTTTTATTAATGTTTCAAATAAGTGATTTGCATTAAGCTTGTAGTCTGGTCTTTTTCAGATGGATTTTTTCAAGTTATCATTCTTTGGAGAATATGATTTTTTGGAACTGTGTAGGATAATGAATTCCTTATCCAGTAATTGTAATAGCAATAAATAGGACAGAGAGGGTCAATGAGAAAGAGGTTCTTAGGTGAAGCCCTCTTATTTCCCAAATCTACTTCCTGAGAGACTGATAAGGGGCCTTTGGCTCAGTCTGCTCTCCTCCTGGGGTCTGTCTTGCCTGAGTTCTCATTTGACTAAAGGCTTTTCTGTGTTAGTTCTCAGCAGATGTAAATTATGGTATCTGCTTATATATGCTTCTCTGTTTAAAGAAAATTTATATTATCCCAGAGATATGATTATGATGTGTCTCTATTACAGGAAAATCAAATAGAATCATTGCCTTCTGCTATCCTTGGGCTTCAGAAGCAAGGAAATCACTCTTTTTCTTAAAAGAATCATATCCTCTTCCCTAATCTCTATCTAGATCCATTTTAACACTCAAGTGTGATATAAGTAACTACAAGAGATTTTTATTTATGATCATGGACAGGAATATTTGTAATAATGCAACCTAGTGTGAAATATATGTGATAATGCAATGTAAGTGATCACTGGCCACTTTGGGCCAACAGCCAAAAGGGTCTGAATCTCTATCTTTCCTTCTGTTTCTTCCTCTCTGAACTAAGTTAACCCTAGTAGGTGTGTACCAACCTTTCAATTATCAGAGTCCTGAAACCACAATCTACCAGAGTCCTGGAGAAAAGGGACAAAGGAGCAGGAATCCAGAAATCAGACATCCCTACAGCTTACTCATCACATTTTCTCCCACATGGAATGATGATGTCTTCAAGCTCCTCTTTTCCAAGAATTTCTCAAAGCCATCTTCAAAAAGATGGCACAAAGCTAAGGAATTCTGGAGCAAATCTATTTGCTCTTCCTAGAATCTGACATTTCCAACACTCTCTGTGAAGCAGCCTAGAATCCAACTGCCTGGAACATACTTTGTAAAATTCTTATTCCCTTCCCAAGGGTTACTTGCATATTTTTCATTTATTCCAATTATACTTTATCTTTTTAGATATAGATCATTGTTGTAGCTTATCAGGATCTTTTTTGGATCCCAATTCTGTTGTCCAATGTACTAGCTATATCTCTTAGTTGTAAGTTTGATGAGTATGTCACCTATGCCTTCAGCAAATGTTCAACGAATCAACAAGCATTTATTATGGTTTTTTTGTTTTGTTTTGTTTTGTTTGCTGAGGCAATTGGGGTTAAGTGACCTGCCCAGGGTCACACAGCTAGGAAGTGTTTACTGTCTGAGGCCAGATTTGAACTCAGGTCCTCCTCACTTCAGGGCTGTCGCTCTATCCACTGCACCCACCTAGTTGACCCTATTATGTATCTTAAAATAGTGAATGGGACACAAGTAGATGGCTCAGTGAATAAAGCACTGAGTCTGGAATCAGGAAAAGCTGAGTTCATATCTGTTCTCTAACGCTTATTAGCTGTGTGATCCTGAGCAGCCTCAATTTTCTGGAGAAGGAAATAGCAAACCATTCCAGTATCTTCATCAATAGATCACAAAGAATTGGCTATGAATGAAAATTACTACAGATGTGTGTATAAGTGTGTGTGTGTGTGTGTGTGTGTATGTGTGTAGAACAGAGAGATACCTCAGAACCAGGAAAGAAAAAAGAGGTAGGGGAGCAGAAAACCAGAAACCAGTTACCCCTTCAACATGCCCATCACATTTTCTCCCACAAGGCCCAACATGGCTGATGTTTTCAGAGCCAAGAAGATCTGGGCTCAAATCTCATCTTTTTTTTTTTTTATTAAAGCTTTTTATTTACAAAAAAATGCATGAGTAATTTTTATTTTTTTTAATTATAGCTTTTTATTAACAAAACATTGCGTGGGTATTTTTTCAACATTGATCCTTGCAAAAATTTCTGTTCCAACTTTTCCTCTCTCTCTCCCCACCCCCTCCCCAAGATGGCAGATAGTCCAATATGTTTTAATATGTTAAAATATATGTTAAATCCAATATATGTATACATGTTTATAGTTATCTTGCTGCACAAGAAAAATCAGATTAAGAAGGAAGAAAAAAAAAAACTGAGAAAGAAAAAAAAAAGCTTGATCCGAGATCAGGATGGATGGCTACCCTGCTTTTTTTTCTTTTACTTCACCTGAAGCACAATAGATTCTGCTCCAGCCTTTTACCTTTACTCTTTATATCACTCTACTTTAAATGTGTTTCTTGTAAACAACATATTGTAAGATTCTGATTTTTAGTCCAGTCTGCTATCCACTTCTGCTTTAAGGGAGAGTTTACCCCATTTACATTTATGGTTAAAACTACTAATTCTGTATTTCCTGCCATCTTATTAACACCAAATTATACTTTTCTCTTTGCTTTTCCCCTTTCCCTCCTCCTCAGTATTTTACTTATGAATACTACTTGCTTCAAGCAGCCCTCCCCTTTCCCCTACTATTTCTGTTTTCTCTTCTATTTAGCCTACCCCTTCCCTTTTCCCCTTTCCCCTCCCACTTTTCTATAAGGTGAGAGAAGTTTCTTAGTGGAACCAAATATGTCTAATATTTTCTCTTTGAGCCAAATCTGATGAGAGTAAGATTCACACAATTTTCATCCCCCTCCCTTCTTTCCCTCAATTATAATGGGTTTTCTTTGCCTCTTCCTGAGATTTAATTTCCCTCATTTTACCTCCATTTTCTCCTTTTTCCATTATAATAGCCTTTCCACCTCTAGTTTCTTTTTTATATTATAACAGTAAAATCAAATTATACATGCATTCTCTAAGTATACCCATAACATATTTGGAGGTCAAATTTTCTATACAGCTCTGGTCTTTTCATCAGAAATAAATGGAATTCATCTGTTTCATTGAATGTCCATCTTCTTCCCTGAAAGAAACTGCTCAGCCTGGTGGGATAATTTATTCGAGGCTACATTCCAAGTTCCTTCACCTTTCAGAATATCAGATTCCAGGTCCTTCCATACTTTAAAGTAGAAGCTGCTAGGTCCTTATTATGGCTCCTAGGTATTTGAATTTTTTTTTTCTGGCTGGTTATGTGTAATAATTTTTGTGTGCAAGATTTTTCCTTGGTCTGAAATTTAGGTGCAATATTACTTGAAGTTTTAATTTTGGGGTCTCTTTCAGGAGGTGTTCATTGAATTCTTTCGATGGCTATTTTACCTTCTGATTCTATGTCAAGTCTCATCTTTGATACAACTGGCTGAGTGACTATGAACAAATTATTTAATTTTTTAGTGCCCAAGAAATTCTCTAAGACCAGAAGTTGCAAATGTGACAAACTCCACTAGTAGGAGGACCTTCTCTAAGAGACTTCTAAGGAAACCCTCATCAAAGAGTTCCCCATATCAGTGAAATCATGGGTCTAATCCTTAACCTTTTCTCCATGTGACAGTCACTATGCTCAATGCTGAGAACCAAACATGAAACAATTCCTGCCCTCAAGGAGCTTACATATTATTAGGGGAGACAGTATGTAAATATGTAAGGGTGTTCAGAATAAAAATATGAAAAAAATACAAAACAAATGTAATGCTTATCAATCATTTTATTAAAATGCTAACCAACATAGGTTCATGGGTAAATCTTTAGTGTGTTTCAATGAAATCTTCTTGGCATGATATCTATTAATTACTTTGATTTTCATCTGATCCTTCAAGTAGTTCTCAGTCAACTTAACTGTGATCATTCTTTTACTCCATTTTGCCCAAAAAATATTCTGAGAGACTTGTTAAAAGGTAATCCTTATGCAGAGATCTGATCATGTTTTCTCTATTAAGTATCTTTTCTTTACTCAGGAAATACAGCATTCAAGGCAGTTCTCATCCTAGACTTCCCTTCCTCACATCTTTCCAATCTTAGTTAATATTATGTCCCCCAGAATCAGCTACATCCAGAAAAGGAACACTGGGAAATGAGTGTAAACTGTTATTTTTACCTTCTGAATCCAATTCTTCCTGTGCAACAAAAAAGTCGGTTCTACACACATATATTGTATCTAGAATATACTGTAATTTATTTAACATATATAAGACTGCTTGCCATCTGGGGGAGGGGGTTGGGGGAGGAAGGGAAAAAATCTGAATAGAAGCAAGTGCAAGGGATAATGTTGTAAAAAATTACCCATGCATATGTACTGTCAAAAAAAGTTATAATTATAAAATAAAATTAAAATTAAAAAAAAATTACAAAGTAAAAAAAAAAAAAATATTATGTCCCCAATATCATGTGTTCCCTTCCTCATAAGGTTTCTAGTATTTCAATTTCAGCAACCAGAACTTCCTGATGGGTCAGAATATGGCCTAGATTGGGAGCATCTTGTTATTTCCTCTGTCTTTTGAGGAATAACGCGAAATAATTGAGGGAATGCTTTAACAGCCTATGACAGTACGGTATTGTGGGGAAAATAATGGATTGAAACCTAAAAGCCTTATATCTCAGTCCTAGTTCTGCCAAGGCTAGATGTATACTCTTGGATAAGGTCCCTCCTCTCTGGATCTCAGCATCTTGTTTTAGATATGTTAAATAAGAGAGTTACAGCAAAGCACAGTGAAAATAGCCTCACTGGGGAATTTGAGTCTCAGTTTAAATTCTCACTCTTCTGCATACTACCTGTGTGACTTTGTCTAGGTTATAGTTCTCTGAGCATATTTGATGAGAAGTTGAACTGGGAGGCCCCTTAAGGTTTTTTCCCAGCTCCAAAACTATGACCTTCTGACTCAATAAGTTCTAAATTCCCTTACAGCTCCAAATTTCTATGAAGTCTGAATGTATTCCATTTAAAAAAAAAGTATAAAATGTACTTTCAGAAGGCACTTTTAAAGCAATGAATTTCTAAGTGTGGTTATGCTAAAATGTTTTTCAATTACCAATATAGCCTAGTTGTGTTGACTTTACACCACTTGACAACTTTTAACGAAAGTGTGTTTAAAGTGTCCAGCATAATTTTGCCTTGCATATCTCTAAATTAGACCTGAATAACTAGCCAATAGACACATAGGAGAAAATGGCTTATTTGTAACAGGAAAATTGTTCAATCTATCTTGCTTTAAAACCAAGTTCCATCAGCTTTGATTTATTGGTACAGTTTAAAAAGCTTGTCCCACATCAAGTTGTAAGATATCACTTTCATTCGGATGCTAACTGCTTTGGATATTTTTCCCCAACACGGTCAGCAGCCTTAGGGACTGGTTTTTAGTCTCTTTAAACCAGTTCTCATTATGTGGGTCCCTAGTAGGAAGAAATGGTTAGCTTACCATGCCATAGACTTCATGGCCAACCAACATCTCTATCTGTTTCAAAGAAGAGAATGAGATAGCATGTACTTCTTTCTAAGAAGTCTGAAAGGCTGGATGTTGTACTCCATATGAAAAAGGATTCTTTGAGGGTATTTATTTTCTACTTTTCTTAAATAGAGTTTTCTTATACTATAAAATATAGTTGCTGTCACTTCATTAAAAAAAATTAGATAAATCATGGTAACACATATTGAGAATGGTAAAAGACCTTAGAAGGGACATTTAATTCAACGGTCTTATTTTACTGGTGAGGAAACTGAGGACAAGAGAAGTTAAGTTAAATGTGTGTATGTGTATACACAAATTCATGTATGTGTATATACATACATAAATATGTATGTATATACACAGAAAGATAGGGAGAAGAAGGAGAGGGGAAGGGAAAGAGAGGAAAACAGGAAAAGAAGGAAGGAAGGAAGGAAAAAAGGAAAGAAGGAAGGAAGAAAGGAAGGAAGGAAGGAAGGAGAGAACACTGATATATGTTAGAGAAATAAACGGAGAGAAACAGACAGACAAGTAGACATTCTTGGGTTATACTCTACTTTTCAAATTATTTATGTACCTTTGTCCACAAATGGATTTTTCATCTTATTCAGTCACAAAGTTCCTATGGGAATTATCCCTTCTGGATAAAATCATGAATTCATCAAGATTCTGGAAACTAGATCTTAAAGCAAAAGAATTCCTAATTGAAATAACAAACTAAGGAGATCGGTGGATATGAAACAACTACCTCATTTCAACTATAAATTTGAACTTCGTAAAGGCAGAGTTCCAATCAAAATATTTAAAAGGAGCACACATATTTCTTAAAAATCTGAATGAGTATGTGATTACATTCATTCATTAATTTACTCAGCTCATCAATCATTTTTTTTTCACTTGACAAGTATTCACTGTGTAAAGCACTGTACTACATATAAAATAGAAATAAAATAGGGCCCTTGACACCTGTGAGCTTACAATCTAATAGAAATGCTGTTAATAGACATTCCTTATGTTTTATTTTCAATATTTGTAGCTTCACAAATGCATTGCCTCCTAATCTCTCTTTGAAGCTCTAACTCCCTTCAAAGTCCCCACCCTCAACATTATCTTGAATTATACATGAACCTGTGATCTGCCCAGATGGAATTCAAACTCCTTGAAGACGAGAACTATTTACTTTCTTTATTTTTATTTCCATACCTGGCACAGTTCCTGGTATGAAGCAGATGCTTAATACATGCATGCTGACTGATAGATGATGTGATCATAGATATAGAGCTGAAAAGGACTTTAGATGCTATCAAAGCCAACCTTTCATATTACAGATTGAGGAAATGAATCGGTGAAAATTAAACAACTTTGTCAGGATCCCATAGTTAGTATATGGGATGGGATTTGAACCCACGTCCTCTGGATTCCAGTTCATTATTCATGACTTCATGATATGTTTCAATTGGCCACTATCAATAAGAATATCTCTTCCCTCCTTTTCAACTTTGAAGGCATAACAGCTTCCAAGATTTCATGCTAACATAAAGCACTGTTATCCAGCACAATGAAAAGTGAATAGACTCAATCTATTCCAGACTGTGACAAAGGTATCAAAAAATGAGTGAAGTCCAAGAACTCAGATCTCTGACATTTGTTATCTGTTTAACTTTGGGCAAGTAACTCAGCCTTTGGACACCAAACTTCTTCATCTATAAAGATAGTCTCTAAATATCCTTTCAGCTGTAAACCTATGAACCTAAAACTCCCAAATGGGGACAAGAACTAGATTAAATGCTTAACAAAATAAATAAAATATACTACAATAAAAATAATATTAATTTTTTATCTATAATCCAATATGCTACTGGCAGAAATCCATTCCTTGTGAGACTGACACCACTTTTACTATATTCCCCAGGATTTCACCTGACTTGTTCAGAAGAATTGGTGCAACTATGCCCAAAGGGCTATAAAACTGTCCATACTCTTTGATTCAGCAGTATCTGTATCCCAAAGAGATCATAGAAGAGGGAAAAGGACCCATATATGCAAAGCTGTTTGTAGCAGTTCTTTTTGTAGTGTCAGGGAAATGGAAATTGAGTGGATGTCCATCAGTTGGGGAATGACTGAATAAATTATGGCATATGAATGTTATAAAATGTTATTGTTCTATAAGAAACGACCAGCAGAATGATTTCAGAAAGGCCTGGAGAGATTTTCATGAACTGATGCTAAGTGAAGTGAATAGAATCAAGAAAATATCATACATAGCAACAACAAAATGTGGTAGCTCTCTTCAACAATGAGATAACTAAAAAAAAAATTAAATAATGTTTTTATTTTGAATATAACTGAGGAAAATTATTAAATAAATAAAAAATTTGTAAAACCACAGTAAGATGATTCAAGCCAATTCCAATAGACTTGTGATGAAGGGAGCCATCTGCATTGAGAGAGAACTGAGGACTGAATGTGAATCACAACATAGTATTTTCACCTTTTGTTGTTGTAGTTTGCTTGCTTGCTTTTTTTTTTCTTTTTGATCTGATTTTTCTCATCAATGTTTACAGTTTTAAAAAAAACTGTACATGTTTAACTTACATTGGATTACTTTCCCTACCTTTGCATATATTTTAAAAAATAAAAAGTTATTGTAAAAAAATAAAAATAAATAAAAGGAAGGGGATAAGCATTTATAAAGTACCAACTGTGTTCCAGGCTATGTGCCAAATGCTTTGCAAATATTATCTCATTTCATTCTCACAAAAGTCCTTCAAGGTAGGGCTGTTATGACCCCAAAGGGAACCATTAAACTTTCATTTCAGGAAAATTTCATATCATCTCCATTCACTTCCTTCCCTGGCTCCTTGACTATAAAGATGCCATTATAACAGAGCCAGAAGAAAGAGTTAAGATCTGTGTTTGGTACTTTCCTCTGGAAGTTGTTAGGCCCTTGCAATAGCTTAACTAGAGTTGTGGCTGGTGTTTTTCCAACTCCTGAAAATGCTGACAGACTGACTTAACTAAGGAGTCATCTTAAATCCTATGGCAGGCTAATTAAATCCTACACATTGACATATTTTGGCTAAAAATGCTAACTATGCTAATTAGCGCGTTAGAAACCTGTTCGTATCTCATTGTGCCAAATGAGAGGGAATTCCTCATAATTATTCCTCGAGGATCACATGTGACTGGCATGGAGGTGACTGGATTGCCAGCATCCACCAGCTTCATCCAAATCCCTTCACTCTACTTAAAGATCCCAATGCTGAGAGTACAGTGAGGATGGAGGAGGTGGAAGAGGATCTGTCTCCCAGCATCCAAGCTCATTATCCCTCCACTCTCAACTTTTAGGAACTTAATGAGTTTTTGGAAGCGATAATGCTGTGGCCC
Organism: Sminthopsis crassicaudata; assembly: GCF_048593235.1. Classification (NCBI taxonomy): domain Eukaryota; kingdom Metazoa; phylum Chordata; class Mammalia; order Dasyuromorphia; family Dasyuridae; genus Sminthopsis; species Sminthopsis crassicaudata. The sequence continues at coordinate 285,161,767 of NC_133621.1, forward strand.
CTGACTTCTTACCCATTCTGCACTGTCTGGGGAGGGAAGGATGCCAAAACTGTGGCAATGAGCATGCTGCGCAGACAATTAAAAACATCGTGAGCCTTTATATTAAGAAGTTGTTAAAGCTATACGATTTTATTTGCATGCAAGGAAATAGAGCCCATTAAGGGCTTTCAAGAAATCATTGACGCAGATGAAATCAGTAAGGATTTGCTAAATGTCAGGCAGTGAAATTAAAATGTCATCGTATGACATGGAGGTCAAAATAGACTTGATCAAATGAAACTAAATTAACTCCATGATTGTGATCCTCCAAAACCCCTCAACTTTTGCATCTGAGGCAGGATGGGGGATGGGGTAGGCAAAGGTTAAAAATAAGGTGTGGTTTCCTGACTATGAGTGACAAAAGTCATTTAAATGAAGCTTTTGTGCATTTTATTCCTTCTGAAAGAGTAATAACTTATTCCCATAGCCTATTGAGTTCTAAAGAGTAATACCACTAGCAATACCAATATCAGTACCAATTGCCAAAGGGTAATAATACGTATTACAAGCTGCCAAGATAGCTCAAAAATAACTATCTTCCTTTTACAGAAGGGAAAATTGAGGTTCAGAGAATGACTTGTCCAATGAGTGTTAGGACCAGAATCTGAATAGAAATCTCTCTCGATTCCTGTCTAGAATATTGTCCATGATCTCATACTGCTTCTCAACCACAGAAAACAAAGTGGCTCATCTCTGGTAGTTGAAACATATAGTCTCCCCCCCCTCCCCATCACACCCTCTGCCTCTTCTCTGGACCTTGTTGTTCTTCCCTAATTTCTTCCTTTTAAAATTTTACTTATTCTTCAAAATCCTACTCTACTATCAATCTCATCCTCAAGTTTTCTCTTATCAATCCAAGAAAGAGCATATCTCTGTCTCTTTAAATCTATAATAGTGTTTTGTTTTTCTCCATCCTTATTTCACTTCCTGCCATAATTATTTACATATAACTTTTGTCTCTGCTATAAGATTGTAAGTTATATAAAAGCAGGATTGTTATTTCATCTTTATATCCTCCAGAACCTAGACTATTGGGCACTGAATAAATACCTATCAAATTCAGTCATGGTCATAGTATACATTACAATCGTTGTCATATTACATAATACATATGTACAAGACCAAAAGAAAAATAATAACTTTGTTTGGCCTGTGCTGTTTAACATAACTATCAATTGCTTGGATGAAAGCATTAATAGAATGCTTATCCAATCTGCAAATGATTCAGAGCCAAGCAAGCTAGCTAATACATTTGAATGACATGATCAGGAAACAAAGAGATCTTCAAAGGCTAGAACAATGAGCCAAATTTAATAAGATGAAATTTATTAAATATGAATGGTATGTCTGACATAGCCTTAAAAATTAATTTCTTGTGAGCAAAAGCAAGAGAACAGAGTAACAACAAGATTATATAATGTTCAACTATAATGGACTTGGCTCTTTTTAACATTGAGGTGATTCAATACAATTCCAATAGATTTGTGATGGAAAGTACCATCCACATTCAGAGAGGGAACTATGGAGAGTGAATGTGGATCAAAGCAGAGTATTTTCACCTTTTGTTGTTTGTTGGTTTTGTTAGCTTATTTTTTTTCTTTCTTGTGTTTTTTTTCCTTTTTGATTAGATATTTTTGTACAACATCATAAATATGGAACTATGGTTTGAAGGATTGCATGTTTAGCCAGTATCAGATTGCTTGCTCTCTTGGGGAGTGAAGAGGGGGAAGGAGAGGAAGAAAAATTTGGAACACGAGGTTTTTCAAGGGTGAATGTTGAAAACTATCTTTGTTTGTATTTGAAAAAATAAAATGCTATTTGAAAATTCATTTCTCAAGCACAAAATGGATGAGATGTGACTACACAAGAGTCTTCATGAAAAAGATGTAGATAGATGAGTAGACAGCAAGCTCAAGATGACTCAAAACTGTGATATGATACTCCAAAAAGAAAGTGCAACCTTGGGCAGAAGATGGAAGATGATCCATCTTCCTATGCCCCATCCTAGGCAGATTACATCTGGAATTTATTGTGTTCATTTCTTAGTGCCACATTTTAGGAAGGACATTGAGAGAATATGAAAAGGAGGACAAGCAGGGTGGTCAAAGGCTTGGACACAATGATATACAAAGATGAGTTGAAAAAAATGAGCACATTTTAGCTCAGAAAAGAGAAAGCTGGAGTTGGAGAGTGAGGGAGGGGAATGGAATAATAGTGACCTTCAATGTTTAAATTGTTATGAAGAAGAGGGATCACAACCATCTGGAGAGCAATATGGAACTATGCCCAAAGGGCTATCAAACTGTGCATATCTTCTGATCCAGCAGTTCATAAAAGAGGGGAGAGGAAGAAGGAGGAGGAGGAGGAGGAAGAAAAAGAGAAGGAAGAGGAGGAAGAAGAAAAGCAGGAGGAAGAGGAGCAGGAGAAGGATGAGAAAAAGGATGAAGAGGAGGACAAGGAGGAAGAGAAAGTTGTATCTAGCACTTCAAGGTTTTTACAATATTTTTCATCTGTAATCTCATTTTATCCTTATAACAATCCTAAGAGATAAGTGCTACTATTATCTCTATTTTACAAATGAGGAAATTGACAACTAGAGAGGTTTACTAAGGTCCTCTGAGACAAGATTTAAACGCAGGTCTTCCTGACTCCAAGTTAATTACTCCTAGATGCCACCTAGCTCTCTTGATGCATCCATTTTTTAAGATCATAGCCTTAGAAGTCTTCACAGACCATCTAACCAAATCTCATCTTTTTACAGATGGGGAAACTGAGGCTGAAATGTTAAGTGACTTGCCCAACATTCCATCGGTATTAAACAATAGAATCAAGGTTCAAAGTCAACTCTCCTGAGTTCAAGGATCCTTTCCATAGTTCTATATTTCCAGCGGTCCTTTTCTCTATGCTTACTATAACTACTACAAAGCAAGATGACCAAATATTCCATAAAAACACTATGAATGACCCAAAGAGCAGGAACCCTTCATTATCTCCCAATTTGGATGTTGCAGATCAGATTCTGTATTTGGGAAGAGAGTTTTGCTAGGTGTATATTTCAACATTGGCTAAGATCACTGGATATTGTCATATGAATTTTCTACTTTGGTGATTTAATTTCACATTTTTATTTTTAAAGAGAAGAAATCTGGATGAATGTTCTAATGTGGTAATTAGCAGTTGCATTAATAGAATTGATTTCACATTACTCTAATCATATTTCTCTTTAAATAATTTTTCAGACCATAATCTCCTACTCAGACAACTTTGATATCCTGAACAACCTCTCCTCCCTATGAAACACCCTAAATTAGCGATGTTGTCAAGTCTTTTTTTAACCAGGCAATCACAGCTAAAGAACACTCCAAAGAGTCTGGTGTCAGTTTGTTCCCTCCAATTCAATCAGCAAAAGAACAAAACAGCTTTGCAGACCAACTTTAGGAGCAGCCGTATGACGTGTCCTATATGGTGGGTTTGGGATGGAGGGAATGCTTGGCAGACCTCTTAGCTTAAAAAGATTTTCCCCCAACAGTAATCAAGATGGTACCTGAAATTCACCATTAAAGTAAGCAGGTGCAGAGGGAAGAACAATGCATTTGGAGCTATAAGACTGATTTAAGCTGGGAGATTATTGGCCAGTCCTTATCCTTTTATGTACCTCATTTTTCTCATCTGCATTACAAGAGAGTTAAACAGGTTATCTCTAAAATGAGGGGTTAGGCTAGTTGGGCCTCTGAGGTCCCATCAACTAACATCCCTTGAGCTCTAAATTCTATGAGAAGTCATTAATTAAAACGTAAATTATTTTTATTTTAAAGTTTTACTAAAATTAAGTAACTAGGGAGCATAGTGGATAAAGTGTTGAACCTCAAATGAGAAAGATCAAAGTTTGAATCTAGCCTCAGACAATTACTAGCTCTGTGACTTGGGGTAATTTCCCATAGAGGGACATCTCTGGTCATCCTGATTTTTATCTTGCCACTAGACCTGGATAAATCCAAAGGAGAAAGTGGGGTTGGTGACTTTGCACAGCTTTCCCTCACTTAAATCCAATTCATTTGCAAGTTATGACATCACCTCCAATAATAACCTCCTTTAGCCTTAATTTCCTCCGCTGAAAAAAGGGGATAATAATAGCACCTACCTCCCTAGGTTGTTGTAATGATCATATGAGATAACAGATGGAAAGCTTTTGTACACCTTAAAGTGCGATCTAAATGCTAGTCATTATTTGATAAACTAATGGACTGAAAATGAGAACTCCCATAGTCTGCTATCCCAAAAATCACCGGATGCTTATCAACAAATTACTTATCTTTCTCCATCCCTAAAATGAGCTTGATGAAGATGAGACCTGCCCTCAAACCCATCCCTGAGCAAAAATAAATTCCACAGTATCAATTAATATACTCTGAATTTCTTGCCTGTGTGCTGTAAGCCTCAAATACTACAGATTCACTGCCAAATCTTCTCTTTCTCAAATCAGCCAAGTTTAAATGATGATTTTCTCTTCTTTGACATGAAGAGTGGAAGTTTTATCTCATTTTAGAATAAATGAAATAACAGTCATTGTTTAGATGAGAGTTTTGGCTGGGACTCTTGGGCTGAGGTCTTACTCCCATGTCCACTGGAATGCTTTCCCCCAAGAAACATTTATGAGCAACTTAGGCAGGTAAGGACATTATTATTGATCTCAGAAGAGCTTGTCAAAAAAAAGGAAAGTGATAAATATTGGAAAGGATGTGGGAAATTTGGGATATTAACACATTATTGGTGGAGCTGAGAACTTATCCAATCTTTCTGGAGAGCAATTTAGAACTAATCCCACAAGGCAACTAAACATGCACAGGTAAAGACTATGCAATGGTCAGTTGACAATCGTTTACAAAACCCATTCGCCCGGACCCTTTATGCTCCTATATGGTTCCCCAATAACCAAGACCTCCCAGAAAGAAAGGGCAGATTACCCAGAGCCACCAAAGCCAAGTATCAAACCAAGTCCTCTAAACCCAAATTTAATGTTCTTTCCATGATACCATATAGGAACCAGTTTGACAAGGTAGATTGGAGCCATGTTGCTATGGGGTTAAATGCCACGCTGAATTTATTTTATAAACTAAAGTTTATAGTAGTAAAGTAGTAAAGAACCACTGAAGATTTTTGAGTAAGGAGAAGACATGGAAGAAATCTGGCAACCATCAAGTTCAACCTCCTCATTTTATAGATAAAGACCCTCAGAGATTAGATCACTGGCTCAGGCTCACACAGATGATCCATATGTGAGGTAGTACATGAACCTATAACTTCCTAACTTCAAATCCAGTGCCCTTTAGACTATATCTTGAAGCACAAGTTTCTCTTCCTAAGGTGAGGGAATTTGAAAGAAAATCAAGTGGTAAAGAAAGGGAAGGACAATATTCCAGGCATAAAGAACCTTTGCATGGGCAAAGGCAGAAAGATGGCAAAGTCCAGGGAGTGTTTGGGGCAAAAGGAATAAGTAACTAGAACAATTTGGTGGAACCTAGAGTATGTTGAGAGAGTTCTTCTTCCTCTGTGGAAAAGCTCTCATATCTATTACTTCCTTCCAAATGTTTGGTTGTTCTCTTTTCTTCCCATTCACTTTCTACATCACATTCTTTTCATTGTCCAACCTCATACTTTCATTTTGTGTTAAAAACAAAACAATGAGTTTCAAACTATTAAGTTCCCTTACTCAGGGGGACTATTGACAGACCTAAGTCTCAAACCCAGGTTTTGTAGTTGCTGCTTTTAATTGTATATTATTGCTACTCTTTGTTTTTATATCACCTTCCTTCCCAATTATATCTTTCCTTCCCTCCTCTACTGAGTGAGATACCTTTATAATAAAGGTTAGAAAGGAAAGTGCTGGAGGGGCAAAACTTTGCAAAGCTAATCAACACATCATTCAACCAACAGGCATTTATCAAGTACGTATAATGTGCTAAACATCATACTAAGCTCTATCAGTTGTGTCTGATCATATAAATTGTGTCTGACAGTATATGTAACAATTCACACCCTAATTCTGAAGAAAAAAAAAGAAAAGAAAGGAAATATAAGAAAGAAAGGAAATGCATTTTTTTTTTGGAGCCAAAGTTAAGGATTATTTCATTTTTTACACTTGTATCCCCAAAGTTTAGTGCAATACCTAGTACAGAGTAGGTCCTTAATAAATAAATGTTGATTGTTTGATCTTCAGACTCAAAGTCCAAGCTCCCATCCCTAACACTATGCCCTTTTTCCTAAGTATTTCAATTTGTTACCATAAAAGCTGTTATTTTACAATATTAAGAATGGAACAGGAAGAGGGAACATCCATTATTTATAGTAGACATGTTAAGAGGAAGCTCTCTTAAGTTAGTATTCAGATGTCACATGCATTTGTTGATCATCAAAATGCTCTCTGGAAGGGGCAGAGAGTGAGAAAGCAAAAATGGGATGCCCACTGCGTTTCTGTTTACTGATGATCATTTAAAGGTAGAGCTTGCTGTTATTGAAATAAGTTAAACTGGGGAGAAAAATATCAAAATAAGCCTATTACTTTGGGCCTCAGCCATTATAGGCAATAGAATCATACAATAAATCCTTTGAAATGAAGAAATATAGCGAGAGGCCCTCAAAGACTGAGAGGTTTTGTCACCAAATTGCAGCATTAATAGCATTTGGACACTTCCCGCTAAATTGTCTATTTCTGACACTGAAAACGAAGATTAGAAAAAATCATCCTTATTTTATGGTGACTCGTTAGCAGGAAGCCTGCAAATAAAATGGTATTTTAAAACCATAAATTCCTTTTATAACTAACTGTGAATCTGATAACATGAGTAGAAGGAAATGAATCAAAAGGGAAGAGGTGATTTGTAAACTGGTTTTTGTTTTGTTTTGTTTTGTTTTCTAATCAGGAACTCAAATGAAGCACTATCTTATCAACGGTGGGATTAATCCCATTTAGAACATTAAATAGAACACTGAATTCTGGTGACATGACTCCTCTAATAACGAGGGGAAGCTGGAACTCATAAGAAAACAAGTTATTCCTTTTTTCATTATCAGCAAGGTCGCAGTACCAATTTCCATATGCTTACCATTTTGTATCATTTTTTGTGTTTGACAGATGTATTGAGTTATACCTTTTTAATGAGATTCCATTATTCCCATTAAATACCTAGTTCATATTACTTCCCACACATTGTACATTTCGGGCAACCTTGAATTTACTGGATAATACCAATACCTGATAATTCATTTCCCTTCTTCAAGAATTTGCACATTGAAGTGTTCTTTCTCATCTGTACCTCTTGGAATTCTTGGAATCCTGTCTCCAAAATTCAGCTCAAATGTAGCCTTGTACAGTAAAAAAAAAAAAATCCTTTTCTGCTTCCCCCTAATTATTAGTGTCCTTTGCAAAAATTGTCTCTTGTGTATGTGAGACAATAGAGTTAGAAATGAAAGGGGACTATCTAGTCTAACCATTTCATTTTACAATTAAGGAAAATGAAGGCCAAATAGGTTAAGTGCCTTAATTAAAGTCATATAACTATTAAATGGCAGAGCCAAGACTCCAACTTAAGTCTTTAGATGATGTATTCTCTTCCCACTAATCCATACTACCTCCTTTATTTATTGTTTACATGTTTAGAAAGTCAATCTTAGAGTTGGAAAAACCCAGATCATGTACTGGTTCTGTCATTCAGAACAAATCACTTAACTTTTCAGTGGCTCCAAGCAAAAGTCTAAATTAGGATTCTTGACTTTTCATTATGAATCCTAAGGATTCCTTCTCGAAATTAAATAGGATAAAATACATAGGATTACAGAGAAAAAAACAATTAAATTAAAATAAAGATTGAAAAAATTTAAAATTTTTCTCATCTAATATTAATCAATCATGAATTGTATCCATGAAACTTAAGTTTTATAAAAGCAGGTCTAAAAATTGCAAATTGCAGAGATGATGTAATTTTCAATAGTAAAGGGAATTTCCTCATTGGATGCATCTCACACTGATGATTGAAAGACAGACAGACAGTTAGAAAGATAGAGAAAGATATGAGAGAGAGAGAGAGAGAGAGAGAGAGAGAGAGAGAGAGAGAGAGAGAGAGAGAGAGAGAGAGAGAGAGAGAGAGAGAGAGAGAGAGAGAGAGAGAGAGAGAGAGAGAGAGAGAGAGAGAGAGAGAGAGAGAGAGAGAAGGAAAGAGGGAAGAAGACCTAGGGGAAGGAAGAGAGAGAGAGAGATTACTTCTTCCTGACAGAGAGTTCCTTGAGGAGAGACAGACTGTTTGATTTTTTTCTTTGTATCCCCAGTGCCATCCATAGTGCTAAAATACAGTCATGTGCTTAATTCTATTGAATTGAGTCAAACACTACAAATTTACAGAAGGAAACTGAAGGAATTTGTCAATATAGAGGCAGTTGACTCCCTTGGAAAGGCCTTAAGGATTTCTAGTTCAGGTTCAAGCTCTTACTCTCCTGTCTCTGTTGCCCAGTTTAAGATGCCTGTTTATTACCTAATCTTCTTTAATTTGTAAGCAGAAATCAAAGTCATGACTCATCTGAAACATGGAAGCATTTGAGTACTATGTGGATTTGCAGATATACTAAGTGATGCTCTAATGAGATATATCAAACTCATTTTTCTTCCTGTTAGTTCTAATTCAAGCTCATTGCACCCAAGTATTTCTATAGAATGTGTGTCTATGTGAAAACTTTATTTTATAATTATTGCATTGCTAGTGCAGTGGAAAGAGTGCCGTGTTTGGTTTCCAAGGACTTGAATTTGCACTTTTGCTCTGTGATTCTGGGCAGGTTATTTCATCTCTGTTTCATTTTCCTCATCAGTAAAAAAGAAGGACATGGATTAGAATAGAGTTTCACTAAGTACCTTTTTTTAGCTCTCAATCTTTGGCCCCCTGACCTTGCTATATCCAGTTGGGCTTCTCAGAGTCAGACCTTATAGAGGAGATTATCATAAACAAATACTAGGAAATCTTGTAGGAATATATGTTTGGAGGCTGCAACAGCAGGGAATTGTGGACATAAGAATGGATTGAAAATAAAAGAGAGAGATTGAAATACTCTCTCATCATCAACTCTCACTTCTCTGGACTTTGATTGCATTTGTAAAATGGAAGGGTTGGACTAGATTCCTTTGAACGTCCTGTTCATTCTTGAGCCTCCAGTCTTCCCATCAAGCAGAAGGCAGCAAGCCTCTTACAGGGCCCTACCTTTCTTACTATGAATATATTTAGAAAGATGTTTCCTACAGGCAGAGCCATAGGGAATTTTTATATATATTTTACAGCATTCTTTCTTCTCATTCCCTACTCCTAGACTCTCTTCTTAACTCCGCAGGATACGCTGGTCCAAATCAAACCCATTAGCAAGAAGTAAGCTGATTATGTCTCCATGCTATAGACAGAGAACCACTGACTATTGAAGGGAGAAAAAAAACCTGACTGTAATTTCTATGTATTATAAAGCAATGATTAATCTTCCAGGAACCCTAGGGGGTCATCTTGATGAAACTTTGTGAGACTCTCCATTATTTGTCCATCCATCAAGTCTACCATTCTCTTTAACTGTTGGTTTCATACTTAGTAATACTAGGTGTCTTTGTCCAAATCCCCAGAGAGTGATCCTTACAATGGCAGAGTTGCTATTACTGCACACTTAGTTGGATATAGGTAGAGGGAAAAGCATGCCATTGTCATTTTCTAGTGGGTGGCTATAAGCTTGAGATTTTTTTGTGGTTAGCTTAGTGTTAGACTTTCTAGTCCCTACTAATTTTCTTGTCCCCCTCAATGTCAAAAGGAAAAAAAGAAGGATAAAAAAAATAAGATTTTGATCCCAAGCTTATTCTGTAGCCCAGCTAAAGCTCCCATCTTCTGGGTGGGTATTGCTCCCATCACCCATGCTCAGATAAAAGTCCTAGTTTCCCCAAACCCAAGAGAGATATTGTCCCTGTTCCTCTTATTACCTATGTGGCTTAGTGCTCTATCCCTGAACTACTTCCAGCTGTTTCCTTAGAAACAAATGTCTCTGAGAAGAATACAGAATATGTGCAAGACACTCTCCTCTGTCTGCATTTATGCCCTGCTCCCCACTCTGTCCTCCATGGACCAAAGGGATGAGGGACAGTGTCATCCATAAATTTATAGCCCTCCACATTGATATGCATTAAGCCAACCATTTCCAGTCACATCAGCTCTTTAAATAATATACCTTCCTTGAAGGAAAATGCTTGAAGCTGATTCCCACCAAGACCCAGTTTGAGGAATTAATTGTATTGGGCATCTTCCCCAGGCTACACTTAAGGAAAATAAATGGTTAATGAAATTCTCCTCACTTGGTGAATTTTCCATATCTCATTCTGATGGAGCTACATGTCTCTATTATAAGTAGTCGATGCTTTCTGGCTTGATGTGGTAGCAATTAATGAACTGCCAATTTCATAAACTTTTTTCAGACATATATAGGGCTGGGGAACTGGCCCAATTAAAAAGTTTTTATCCATTTGGCTGATCTGCACAAAGGACCCTCTACAGGGAGATAAATATCTCTGACTCAGTGAGCCTTTAAAAAAGGTCCAAATGGCTTTGTAATGTCGTTTATAAATATTATAGTAATAGCATTTATAGAGATGGTTAAAGTTTGCAAAGCAGTTTAAATGTGCTATCTCATTTGATCCTCACAACAACCCTATGAAATAGGAGCTTTTATAATCCCCATTTTATAGACAAGGGAACTAGACCTTTATTGGAACCTGGATAATAGAAGCAAATTTGAGGAGATTAAATGACTATTATATGGTCCTATTGTTAGTAAGGGAGTTTAGATTTGAACACAGGTCTTCCTGACTGTGCCAATGAGCATTTGTCAAGCATCTGCTTGTTCCAGACATTATCATAGGTCCTGGGGAATACATTAAAAAAAACATAAAATAGTTCCTCAAAGAGCCGATATGTTATTGAGGGAGACAATATATTGTTTAGTAACATTTCAATTGTGTTCAACTATTCATGACCCCATTTGGTTTTGGTTTTGGTTTGTTTAGCAAAAATACTGGGATGGTTTACCATTTCCTTCTCTGGCTCATTTTACAAATGAGGAAGCTGAAGCAAAAGGGATTAAGTTTAAGACTTGTTTAGGGTTACACAACCAGTAAGTGTCTGAGGTCCCATTTGAACTCAAGATGAGTGTTCACAATTCCAGCCCCAGTGCTCTGTATACTGTGGTTCTCTAAAACAACATGTTCACATTCAAAATATAGGCTAGAGACCAGGCCTTTAAATTCATTGGCACAGGGAACTCCCAAATGAAGAAATCCACTTTACCAAAATGGTGGCCGGTTGTTGCTCTTATCACCTACTTGACAGGTAGTGGTCAATTTTCTCTGCAACTTCTAGTCTTACAGAGTTGCCCAGGCTCTGAAAGATTATTTGATTTGCCCAGAGTCTTACAGACAATATGTGACAATGGAAGGACATTAAACCAGATTTTACTGACTTTTGCTGACTTTTTCTGTTGGAAATAAGGCAATTGGAAGGTGGAACCAAGATGGCAGAGAGAGGACACATCTTTATCTGAGCCCTTCCTGACGTCCCTCAGATGAGCACCAAATCAAGCCTCTGAACTTGTTTTGGAGTGACAGAAAATAAAGCAATTATGAAAGGTAAGGAAATTGTAGCTTCAAGATTACAATTCTCTTGATATTGCAAGTAAACCACTGGATTATACAAGGTGTCTGTTACTTATCCCTCACTCTTACCACTTGACTAGCTCATCTTAGCATCCTGGATCTAAAGCTAGATATAAGGGACATCACAAGATATCTAGTATCCTTCTTACTATATTAAGCTAGTCTTTAAAGCCTCTGCTATCTAACTCAGATCTACTTCTCCAATCTTATTTCTGATCACTCTCCTTCATACACTCTATATTCTGGCTAAATAGCTATACTGGCTACATCTGGATTAGACACATCTGCTCCTGCCTTTGTACATTGGCTGGCTAAAGGCAGGCAAAATTTCAAATGCATTTCAAATAAGGAATTACAATGGGAAATAGTATAAGGATGTCACCAAGGAAATATGTGATCAAGGAAGTAAGATCGTATGGCAAAAAGAGCATCGACTTTGGATTCAAAATTCCATTCCTGATATTCACTACATGAGTGATCTTGGGTTAGTAAACTCTCCAAATAATGGGGATATTACCAAAAAAACATTGTAGTGAAAAATCAAATGTATATAATTCTCTTTGAGGAAATTATAACCCCCAAATAATTATACAAGCATAGTTTTCCACTATAGTCTTTATTAAATTAGTCCTCAGATATAGTATTTTTAAATAGCCTACCAAATTTAATAAAATGAGATTTCTAGACAATCTTTAAAGATCCACCAAACAAGTTTGGAGGTGAGGAATAGAGGTTCAGGGGCTTATTTTTTAAGTTATTTTTAGACCTAAATCTTCTTCTCTGACCTCCTTGGCACTACTGCAAAGAAACTCTTTAAGAAAGAGCTGAGAATTATGTTTCAGAGAAGCCAAAGTTCGAACAAATGAGGATTCCATTCCACTTAACTGCACATAAAGAAAATCGGCTTTGGAAAATTACCTTAGCCCTCAGGACTATGTTGCCTCTTGCCAGTCAACCTTGTTTCTTTAATGTGTATTTGTAAGCAGACATCTTCGGTTTTAACTTACACTGGACTGAACAAATTCTCATTAATAAAACTGGCCTCAAGCTGCTCTTGAGGAGACCACTAACCATTTTCTATGCGATGAGAGATGTTGCACAGCATCTAAAATGCTGGTGTTTCTGCCGGAGTACTTCCACCCCGGGATCATGGCCTATTGGAGCCAAAAGATTCATTGGAATCAGTCAGAACCTCTCTTCAGACTAATTCCAATTCAGGAATCTCATCCTCAGGTTATTAAATAGAGCAGGACTTTAGACCTCATTATGCAATAAAAGAAAGGCATTTTTCCAGGATTTCTAGTTTGTATCCCAGAGAGATTAAAGAAAGAGGGAAAGGATGCAAACATACACACAAAAAAAACAAACAAACAAACAAAAAAAAACCATTTATAATAGCGTTTACATATATGGGCAAAGTCTAAAAACTAAGGAATTGTCCATTATCTGAGAAATGGCTAAATAAATCACGGTATATAAATATGATGAGAATGTCATTGTTCCATAAGGAATTATGAAATCATGAACATGGAGAAAATAAATATATTTGAAAAAATAAGTCCATGAATTCTAAATGTCTTTCTAAGTCCTTGAATTTCTCTTAATTCTAGTTCTTCATTTCTGGCTGTCATTGGAACTCTGTTCCTCAAAGTACTGATAATTTTTCCAAATTAATATGGCCAAAACTGATAAAAATAATAATACAAAATTAAGGACTTGAATGAAATTTTTTTAATTAGGTGTGATAAACTATTAAAATTTTTTAAAAATTAGGTGTGATAGACCTTTTGTGATTAATAAATGGGAATAAAAAAAGTATACAAATATCTTAGTTATGCATGGCAACTTGACAAAAGCTGATCATGTATCAGGACATAAAAATCTCACAAATACAGAAAAACAGAAATATTATACATATTTTTTTACAAGTACAATGTTCCAAAAGTAAAGTAAAGGAGCACTGAAAGTATGAAAAACAATTGGTAGATCAAAGAACAAAGCCTAGAAATGGGAGCTTTTTCCATTAAAAGTAATAACAAAAATGAGACAACATACCAAATTTGGGAGGATGCAATGAAAGTAATACTTAGGGAGAAATGTATATCCCTTAGAAAAAACTATCAAGAAGAACAAAAAAAGAAAAAAGAAAGAAAGATCAATGAACTGGGAATGCAACTAAAAATACTCAAAAAATATATTTTTTAAAACCTAGTTAATTACTAAAATAGAAATCCTTTTTTTTCCCTCAGTAGTATTGTATTTTTTAAACTAAATGTAGATAACCTTCAACATTCATTTCCAAAAGATTTTGAGCTCCAAATCCTTTTTCTCTCCCAAGACAGCAAGCAATCTAGATTATACATATGCAATCTTTTTTTTTTTTTTTTTTTTTAAATCTGAGACAACTGGGGTTAAGTGACTTGCCCAGGATCACCCAGGTAGGAAGTATTAAGTGTCCAAGACCAGATTTCAACTCAAGTCCTCCTGACTTCAGGTCTTTATCCACTGTGCCACCTAGCTAATCCATATGCAATCATTTTAAACATATTTCCATATTTATTGTGTTGTGAAAGAAAAATCAGAACAAAAGGGGAAAAAAATCCGTGAGAAGGAAAAAGCAAACAAAGGCAAAAAATAATGTGTTTTAATCCACATTTAGTTTCCATAGTTCTCCTTCTGTATGTGGATGGAATTTTCTATCCCAAGTCTATTGGAACTGTCTTGCATCACCACATTGCTGAGAAGAGTTAAGTCTCATAGTTGATTATCACATAATTCTTGCTGTTACTGTATGCAATGTTCTCCTGGTTCTGTTCACATCACCCCACATCAGTTTATATAAATCTCTTCAGGCTTTTCTGAAATTAGCCTGCTCATCATTTCTTATAAAACTTATAATTTATTATTATCATATTTCATTATTTTCATATAGCAAACTTATTTAGCCATTCCCCAATTGATGGACATTCACTCAATTGTCAAATTCCTACCACTACAAAAAGAGCTGCTACAAATATTTTTGCCTATGTGGATCCTTTTCCCTCTTTTATGATCTCTTTGGAATACTATGGTAATACTATTGAATTAAAGGATATGCACAATTTGATAGCCCTTTGGGAAATAGTTCCAGATTGCTCTCCAAAATGGTTGAATCAGTTCACAACTCCATCAACAATGCATTAGTATCCTAATTTTCCCTCATCCCCTCCAACATTTATTATCTTTTCCTGTCATCTTACTCAATCTGATAGATGTGAGGTGGTACCTTAGAGTTGTTTTAATTTACATTTCTCTAATCAATAGTTATTTAGAGCATTTTTTCATTTGAGTATAATTGGGAAAGGGAAAATTAGTGAGAAATGAAAAAGAAATAAAGGATATTTTAATAAACCATTTTGCCCAACTATTTATGTCAACAAAACCAACAATTTTAATGAAATAAATATTTACAAAAAATAAAGATATACAATCACCAGAACAAGAAATAGAAGTTTCAGAGGAAGAAATTAAATAAGCCAAAGTGAATTTCCCAAAAGAAAAAAATTTCTGGGCTAGGTATATTCAGAAGTCAATTTTATCAAACATTCAAAACAGTTTATTTCCCATATGCTACATAAGCTGTTTGCAAGAATAGCAAAAGAAGCAAATGCCTTTTGTGACATAGATATAGTCATGACACATAATCCAGGTGGTGTCTATAGAAAAAATATATATAGAAAAAATGTTCCTAAAGAACATTGATGACAAAAAAAATTGAAATAAAATAATAGCAAAAAAGCTATACTGTTGCTAGTTTAAATTTCTTCCAGGAATTCAAATTTCCAGATCAAGGATAAAATACTACAAGCAACCAGAAAGACAAAACTTAAATGTTGTAAAGCTACAGTCAAGATTACACAAGATCTAGCAGCTATTACATTAAAAGACCAAAGAGAATGAACATTATATTACAAAGAGCAAAGGAGCTGGATTTATAACCAAGAATAACTTACCCAGCAGAGCTGGATGTCATACATTGGAGAGGGGGGAGAAAGAATAGATATTTTAATGAATTAAATAATTTTCAGGTGTTTACGAGGAAAAATACCAAAACCAAACAGAAAATATGATCTATGAAAATCAGGAGAAACAAAAGAATGCAAACATGAAAGAACAATTATAAGGGATAATACGGTCTGTTCATTTCTTATGTGGGTAAAATGTTATCTGTAACTCTTGAGAATATTATCATTATTACATTAATTTGGAAAAACATATATAGATAAAAGGCATGAAAATGAAATAAGTATGATGACATGATCCTAAAAAACAAATTGGATAGGTAAAAGTAAAATGAAGAAATTATCTCATGCAAATGGTAGTAAGGAAATACAGCTACAGTGAAGGGCAGGAGGAAGTGGAGGGCTGATAGTGCTAAAACCTTATTCTTATCAAAACTGGGTTAAAAATGGAAGAACGTCGTTATCTAGAAGGGCATAAAAGTTTTAACTTACAGAGAATTAAGAGGAGTAAAGGATAGAATAAGGGAGTAATTCTTAGAGGGACATGCAGATTAAGAAATAAGAAGCAGGGAGATAAGATAAGGGAAGAACTAATAAACAATGAGGAAAAATAGGATGAATGGAAACAAACATCCAACTAATAATTATAATTTATGGAGCAGCTAGGTGGAAGAGTTCTATAGATAATGAAATAATACCAATACTAAATCTATATACTTCAAACATTATAACAACCAAACTTTTAAAGGAAAAGTTAAATGAATTTACAGGTAGAAATAGATCACAAAACTATAATAATGGAAAACTTCAGCCTTCTCCTCTCAGAAATAGATAATTCTAACCACAAATAAATAAGAAGTCAAGGAAATGAATAGAATCTTAGGTAAGCTAAATATGACAAAAACCTAGAGAAAATTGAATGGGAATAGAAAGGAATAAATCTTTTTCTCAGTGGCATATGGTGCCTTTACAAAAATTGACCATATATTGGAGCATTAAAAACTTTATAATTAAATGCAAAAAAATATTGAATTCATCTTTTCCAGATCAGGATGCAGTAAAAATGATATTTAATTAGGGATCATAAAAAACATTAAAAATTAACTGGAGACTATGTAGCCTAATATTAAAAGAATGAATGGGTTAAAAAAAAACAAGTCAAAAAGACCCTTGCAAAACCTTTTGTTCCAAATTTTTCCCTCTTTCCCCCCAACCCCTCCCCTAACTGGCAGGTAGACAAATATGTGTTCAATATGTTGAAATACATGTTAGATCCAATATATTTATACATATTTATACAGTTATCTTGTTGCACAAGAAAGATCAAATCAAAAAGGAAGAAAAAGAAAAACTGAGAAAGAAAAAATAATGCAAGCAAATAATAACAAAAAGAGTGAGAATCCTATGTTGTGGTCCACATTCAGTTTTCACAGTCCTCTCTCTGGGTGTAGATGGCTCTCTTCATCACAAGATCAATGGAACTGGTTTGAATCATCTCATTGTTGAAGAGAACCATGTCCATCAAAATTGATCATTGTTTAGTCTTCTTGTTGCCTTGTACAATGATCTCCTGGTTCTGCTCATTTCATTCAGCATCAGTTCATGCAGGTCTCTCCAAGCCTCTCTGAAATCATTCTGCTGATCGTTTCTCACAAAACAATAATATTCCATAACATTCATATGCCATATTCAGCCATTCCCCAGCTGATGGACATCTACTCAGTTTCCAGTTTCTTGCCACTACAAAGAGGGCTTCCACAAACATTTTTCCACATATGGGTCCCTTTCCCTTCTTTAAGATCTCTTTGGGATATAAGCCCAGTAGAAACACTGCTGGGTCAAAGGGTATGCACAATTTAATAACTTTTTGAGCATAGTTCCAAATTGCTCTCCAGAATGGTTGGATGCATTCACAGTTCCACTAACAATGACAGTGTCCCAATTTTCCCACATCTTGAGTTGTTTAATTAAAAAAAATAAATAAATCAGATAAACCATTGCTTTATACGATTTTTAAAAGAGACAACAAAACCAAATCATTGTTATTAACAATAAAAAAATACTAACATACCACTATGGTATGGAGGGGAAATCAATTATTAGGAGTTATATTGCCCAAATACATGCCAGAAAGTTTAATGATTTAAATAAAAGAGAAAAATATATATATATAAACTGCCTAAATTAACAAAACAGAACAGGCCATAAATGAGTTTCTAAAAAAAAAAAGACAGTAGGACCAGATGGATATACAATTCTATAAAAATTTTAAGATCAATTAATTCCAAAACAAAATAAATTATTTAGAACAACAGGCAAAAAAGGAGTCCTACCAAACTCCTTTTATGAAACAAATGTGGTGCTAATATCTAAACCAGTAAAAGCAAAATCAGAGAAAGAAAATAGTGGAGCAATTTCATTAATGAATATGAATGCCAAAATTCTAAATAAAACTAGGTAGGAAATTACAATATATCAAAAGGATCATATGTTGTGATCAAGTGGGACTTATACCAGAAATATAGGAATAGTTTCACATAAGGGAAACTATTAATATCATTAATTTAAGAACACGAATCATCCCCAATTGACAACTGGTGAAAAGATATGAATAGGCAGTTTATCAAAGAAGAAATTATAGTTATATGTAATCATATGAAAAAAATGTTCTAGATCATTATTGATTATAAATACAAACTAAAATAACTTTGGGATATCATCTCATACCCATAAGAATGGATAAAATGGTTAAAGAGGAAAATATCCAATGTTAGAGAGGATATGGGAAAATTGGGAAACTAATATATGCTTGGTGGAACTAGAACTGATCCAATCATTTTGGAGAGCATTCTGGAATTATACTCAAAGAGTTATAAAACTATATACCTAGTAATATCACCATTGGGTCAATTTTCCAAAATGATCAGGAAAAAAGGAAAATAATATTTATAGTAGTTCTCTTTGTGGTGGCAAGGAGCTGGAAATTGAGGAAATGCCTGCCTATTAGGGAATGTCAAACAAATTGGGGAATATAATTGTGATGGAATATTACTGTGTTGTAATAAATGAGGAAGAGGATGATTTTAGAAAAATAATGAAGAGTGAAATGAACAGAGCCAAGAGGACCTTATATACAGTAACAGCAATTTTGCTAGAAGAATAACTTAATGACTGAGCTATTCTAAGTATTAAAAATTTAAAATTAACTTATAAAGGAAGATCTTTTGTTGTTGAGTTTTCAGTCATGTTTTCACAAATCCAATTAAAGATATTATGGGAGTATAATTGTTATTCAGTCATTTCAGTAATGTCTAATTCTTCATGATTCTTTTGGGGATTTTTTTTTTTTTTTGACAAAGATATTGGAATGGTTGGCCATTTCCTTCTCCAGCTCATTTTTGCAGATAAGAAATCGGAAGCTAATAGGGTCAAGTGACTTGTGAAGGTCACACAGCTAATAAATATCTAAGGCAAAATTTTAACTCAGAAAGAGTCTTCTTACTGATTCCAGGCCCAGTGTCCACTGATTGGATATCTACCTCTAGGGGAAAAAAAAAATAGCTGTTAAATAGCAGTAGGCATAGTATGGTTTTGCTTATATATGTATGTGTGTGTGCACATGCACATGTGAAATGGCCTTTTTTAATGGGAGTGGGGAATGAGAGGAGACAATTTGGAACATAACATGTAACCCAAAATATATTTAATTTAATTTTTAAAATAAAATCAAAAGATGTAGATTTGAGTGCTGGCCCTCTTATTTCCTGACAGACATTTGGACAAGCCACTTGAGTTCCTTACCCATAGATTCTCTGTTCAAATCCCAGAATAAAACATTTTGAAAAGTTTGGATTATTCTATTTTCCAGGGAACAAAAGCTTTCTGGAATAACCAGAGTCTCACCTCACGAACCCAGAAATTCACTTGGCAAAGAACTAAGGTCTTAATGGCCCACCAGTTTAATATTAATCACTATGATATGATTCCTTATCTTTAAAATAAGATATTAAACGCAAAGGTTTCTAAAGTCTCTTCCCACTCTAAATCTAGATCTATGAATGAATGCATGAATGAATGAATGAGCATTTAATATAAGCAAATTCTGGGCAAATGAGGGAGGGTTTTATGAAATTCCTTGTTCTATTTTTTCTTATTTATGCACATAACTAAATTATAACAAAGATATGAACTCTAATCAGAGAATTATACCAGATATTTTGCTCACTGGACCATAAGAGAAAAGATTTAGATATGGATTGAAGACCTTGGAAGAGAAAAATTACTAGTAAAATGTTTTAAAACACATTGAAGCAAACAAAAATGACATTTAGAAAGAGAAATAAAGAAATGGAGCAGTTTTGGTACCTTGTTAAATTTAATTTATGCTTTTTAAATTTTTTTAGGTTAAACATGAAATTCTTCTAAATATATGCCCATATTCCTCATGTTGCACAAGAAAAATCAGATCAAAACTGAAATAAAAATACAAAATAGAAAAAACAAACAACAAAAGTGAAAATACTATGCTTTGATCCACATTCAGTCCTATAATTCTCTCTGGATGCGATTGTTACTTTCACAAGTTTATTGGAATTGCCTTAAATCACCTCATTGTTGAAAAGAACCTAGTTCATCATAGTTGATCATCAATAATCTTGTTGTTGCTGTATACACTTTTTAAAATAAGACAAATTATATAACAAAAGTTGGTAGTTTCACATACAGGCTTCTTTTGGTCTATTGGTATACAGATATATATGGAATTCTTTAAGGTCTTAAATTAAAAAAAAAAAAAAAGATTTTAGATAGCATCAAATCCAATCCTGCTATTTTTGTAGATGAGAAAATTTAATTCCAGGAGATTGAGTGACTTGCTCTAAGACACACAAGTTGGTGAATCTCAGAGATGACATTTGAACTCACACCTTCTGACTTTTCATCCTGTGATCTCTCTACTAAGTAATACTGCATACAGAAATGACTGTACTTGCCCATTCTCATGAGTCTTGAGGAGAAAAAAGTAAAAACAGGATTTTTAATGGAGAAGTGTAATGGATGACCAATATAAGCTGTAATCTTTTTAGATCTTCAATAATAAAGCAGGTGGGTGCTCAGTGGAGGGAACTCTCTTTTTAGGGTCACTTAGAACTGAAATCAATTCTTGAATTAGACACTTCTTAGCTAAGTGATCCTGGGCAAGTCATTTAATCTATTTAACCACTCTGGACTTCAGAGTCCTCATCTCTAAAAAAGATTTGAGTGTCAGACCCAATGACCTTAAGAGACCTTTCTAATTCTAAATTTATAATACTATGCCTTCTCACTTCTAAAAACTTCCACAACGGAGACTCAAAGAATGGTCAAGTGATAAGACCATAGTCATATAGTTGACAAGACCAAAGTCATATAGTTATTTAGGGTTAGAACGAGGGTTAGAGTCCATTTCCTTTTATTCTTTGAACAAGGATTTTCCAACTCAATGATTTTGTTTCCCCAATTCTCCTTTGCTAGGATTTGGAAATAAGACATATATGAGATGCGATATAAAATACAGAGAGAAGATCATGGCTCTGAAATCAGAAATCTTGGATTCCAACCTTGCTTATTTCCTCATCTGTAAAATGAGGGAGTTGTACTTAATGGCCTCTGAACCTCTGATTCTTTTTTTTTTTTTGCAATAATATTTTATTTTTTAAATAAATATGAAATAATTTTCAACATTTATTTTTGCAAGACTTTGCATTCCAAATTTTTCTCCCTTCCCCAAGATATCAAGTAATCTGATATAGGTTAAATGTGTACAATTCTTTTAAACATAATTCCATGTTAGTCATATTTGGCAACAGAAATTAGACCAACAGGGAAAAAACCACAAAAAATAAAACAACAAAAAGGTGAAAATACTTTGTTTCCATCCATACTTAGTCTCCATAATTCTCTCTCTAGCTTCAGATAGCATTTTCCAGCCCAAGTTTAATAGAAATTTCCCAGAATCACCACATGGTTGAGAAGAACCAAGTCCCTCAATATTGATCACCACATTATCTTGTTGTTGCTGTGTACTTGTTCTCTTAGTTCTGTTCAGTTCATTTGTTATCAGTTTATGTAAATCTTTCCAGGATTTTCTGAAATCAGCCTAGAGCCTCTGATTTTTTCCCCTTCTATAACTATAATCCTTTCTTATTAGTCAATCAAAGATTATTTCTTTATTAAGGGTTTACTCCATGCCCTTCCTCCTCTAAATCTCTGAATAGACAAGTAAGACCTTCCTGAAAGCCAGACAGAAGGGTAGAAATTATTTACTCCAAATTGGAAATATACCTAATGCATACTGACTTTCTGTGTGGGGTACACAATAGCTGTAACATTATCAGGCCTGTCTGATACACAACAGTCTAAAGTGATGAACAATGGGATGTAACCTTTGGTAATGTCGACACTCAACAGACACCAGATCTCTCATTTTAGGTTCATACCATAGTATACTTTCTAGAATCCAGCTAAAACAGCAAGTTTGCAATTTCATTGACTAGGAATGCTAATTAGAAGCGTTTTAAAGATTTCTCTCATCCACTGAGGCTGCTAAATAATCTCCACATGTTTAAGGCTCTATAATCACACCATTGTCTCATTGACTATAAAAGTCAGGGGATGGAGCCAGGTTAGAAGAGCTATGGAGAGCCATGTGAGAGAGCTTAATAGAATCCCAAATCAAGCATGTACCTGAGCCCACTCAGCTTTTTTATCATGACAGAAACTCACCCTTTCTGATCATTAAATAATAAAAAGCATTTTCTTGACCAGCATCCCCCTCTCATCCCCTTCCCCACCATCTGCTTTTAAATACATCTTTTGTTAGATATTAAAGCTTATAAAATATTCATCAATGCAAGCCACTGTAATTTTTTTCTGCTGACCTAACCCCAGAGCTTCTCAAGTGGAAATTAGATTTCTTCTTTTTTTTGTTGTTAACTTGGTGAAACTGCATTTGCTGGATTTCCTAAGGAGCAGAGGAAAGTAATTCTGTGGGATTAATAAGGGCAGTGAACATTTTTATTCCAAAAAGGACACAGAAAGGAAGGGGGAAATGCCATTCATTTAGAATAATTGTATTGTAACCAAGAGTTCTGACTAAGCTCATTGTGTTTGGAACTGGCCCACGGGTTCTTTGAATCTCTGAAGAGAAAGGCCTGTGTATCATTAACTCCTTACCTGGAATTAACTAAGAGTTTCAGGGACCTTGTGAAATGTAAGAGGCTTGGAATGATAATCAGCAAACACTGTTTGATTGAACTGGGAGAAGAGGAAAAAAGACTGAATAGCACTGAGTCTTTGTGAGGGATCTATCAGAATAGCTGTGTCTGAATCCAATCTCTTCTATGTATGACCTTGGACAAGTCATTAAGCCTTTATTAAAATGATGGTTTAGACAGGGTAAGCTTTAAGACTTTTTCCATCTCTATGACCTATGATCTTTTCTCTTTCAGTCAACAAAGGAGTATTGATTAAGGGCTTACTATGTTCCCAGTACTGGAAACAAAAGAGAAAACTTCAAGAAGCTTTTCTTTTATCAGAGAAGTTAATATGAATATATCCTAAGTCTATTATCTCATCATTTCATCAATCAGCAAGCATTTATAAAGGCTCTGTGCTCTCTATACTACACTGCCTAAAAATGAAAAGGTATCATAAACCATGGCAGACTTTCTGAAGGAAAGTTTGGAGCCAGCATTCCTAGGCTTAAAGGATTTCCAACTGGAAGAAAAAAACAAAAGCGAGAAAAAGAGGAAGAAGACATGTATAGGAACCAAAGCTAATAGGTGAGTGATTTTTTTTTTGGAAGGGGAGGAGTTAGGTTCTGTTTTATCCAGCAGAGGAAAGACTTCAGTGTTATTCAGTGTTTTTTCCTCTTCTCCCAGCCCAATGATCATCCCAAGCTTCTTGCAAGGCTAGGGATGCAAAGAAAGGAAAAAAATAATCCCTGTCCTTAAGGATCATACATTCTAATGTCTATTATACAAGTGAATTTGTTGTTCAATCATTTCTCTTGTGTGTTCAAATTTCCATAACCCCATTTGGTGATTTCCTGACAAAGATACCAAAGTGGTTTGCCATTCCTTCTCTAGCTCATTTTACAAATAAGGAAACTGAAATAAACAGGGCTAAGTGACCAACCTAGTGTCTAAGGCCAGATTTGAACTCAGGAAAATGCCAAGTCTGGCCCTCTGCACTGTGGGACCATCTAGTGAATAAAGAATATATACCAATGGATTGGAAAGGTTGCCATAGAGGAGAATAAACTCAGTGGCAACCAGTATAGTGCAGAGATTCAAGATCATGTCCCATAAAGTAGATGGAACTCAAGTTTAACATGTAGCAGAGACTGCTTAGGGTGAAGACGGCTGTCTTCAAGAATTAAAAGTGGCAACATGGCCTGTTTTTAGCCAATTGCTCAATTATTAAGCATCTATTATGTGTTAGACACTGGGCTAAATGTGTGGTCCCAATGGATGGGAGTAACAGAGACAAATATTGGCTTGACCTAAGGGAAAATGTCCTAATGAGAAGAGCAATCCCCACATAAAAAGGAGATATCATAGGATCATAATTTTAAGGGACTCTAAAGGACATCTAGTCCAATCCCCTCATTTTAGAAAGGAGGAAACTACTAATTTTTGTTTGTTTTTTGTTGAGGCAATTAGGGTTAAGTGACTTATCCAGGGTCACACAACTAGGAAGTATTGAGTTTGAGTTCAGATTTGAACTCAGGTCCTCCTGACTTAAGGGCTGGTGCTCCATCCATGGAAACTACTAGTTTCAAGAAGGTTAAGGCATGATTTTATTCTATTCCATAGTTGGGATCTATTCCACAGTTGTGAATACTTGAAGAGTTCATCAGAGCTCTTAAAAGAAAGGTGGGATGACCACTTCTTAGGAATACTGTAGAAGGATTTGCCTTCAGGTACAGATCTGAGATCTAGGGTTCTGAGATTCTATGACAGTGAAAGTTTCTAATACCAATGTAGTTATCACTAGCACCCTTCTCTTCATTCATAAAGCTTCTCCCCTAGACCAAGACCTCACTAAGCTCAGCAAAACTCTTAATTCATCTCCCTGCCTTAGCTTCTTCTCTCTTTAATCAATTGTAAGACAATCATAAGCATTGTACCAAGAAAGAACATAACAGCTCAAAGGATCATAAGTTAAGCAGCTTATTACTCACAGGCATGTAAATGGGGTCAGTGTCTATAGAGCAAGTCTGGAGTCAGGAAGACCACTCTTGCTCAATTCAAAACTGGCCTCAAATACTTACTAGCTATGGGATCTTGCTCAAGTCATTTAATCCAGTTTGTCTCACTTTCCTGATCTGTAAAATGAACTGGAGAAGGAAACAGGAAACCATTCTAGTATCTTTGCCAAGAAAATGGGATCCTGGGGCAGCTAGGTAATACAATAGTTAGAGCACTAGCCCTGAAGTCAGGAGGAGTTGAGTTCAAATCTGGTCTTGGACACATAACACTTCCTAGCTGTGTGACCCTGGGCAAGTCACTTAACCCCAATTGCAAAAGAAAGGAAGGAAGGAAGGAAGGAAGGAAGGAAGGAAGGAAGGAAGGAAGGAAGGAAGGAAGGAAGGAAGGAAGGAAGGAAGGAAGGAAAGGAAGAAAAGGAAAGAAAAAGAAAGAAAGAAAGAAAGAAAGAAAGAAAGAAAGAAAGAAAGAAAGAAAGAAAGAAAGAAAGAAAGAAAGAAAGAAAGAAAGAAAGAAAGAAAGAAAGAAAGAAAGAAAGAAAGAAAGAAAGAAAGAAAGAAAGAAAGAAAGAAAGAAAGAAAAGGGAGGGAGGGAGGGAGGGAGGGAGGGAGGGAGGGAGGGAGGGAGGGAGGGAGAAAGAAGATCCTAAAGAGTTGAACAGGGCTGAAAAATTACTGACCACAATGTAAATGTGCAACATCTAGCTCTGTATAAATGAATGCTATAGATTGGACATACAGTAGGATGTGTTCCCCAAAGGAAAGTTCAGACACCTGAGTTTCTGCCCTTATGTCTGATTATTGTTGCTGGGCAGATTCATACACACTAAGAGGGACCTGCAATGCAGTCTGGACTGTGACCTTGTCTTATGACTCCATGTGCATTGTGATTAGGAAAGTCTGCTACTTGGATCTGATGAAGTTTGCTAAGTTGATTATAACCAAGAGAACCTTATATTCCTTGCTTACATAAAGCTGATTAAGCCAATATTTTGAGTATAATATGGGAACTTCCTGCTGAATAGGCAGGTCAATTAGTGATCAAATATAGAGTCACTTCTGTCAGGTGGAGTCTACCAAGAGGTCAGTCCTCACATTGATGTTCCACATAACTCTCAAACTGAAGTTCCTAAAATATAATTATGGGAGAGGCAATGGGACTATGTCTATAGCCCATAAGATGCTGGCTATGGAGTCAGCAAATCCCACCCCAGATACATAATAGCTATGTGGTCCTGAGTAAATCTTTCTGGGGTTCAGTTTCTTCATCTGTAAAATGACAAGGTTGCCTTTGACCCTAAGATTCCTTCAAGCTCTAAATCAGCCTTTCCTCAAAAATCTTCAGTGGCTCTGTTGGGCCATCATTCAGTGGTCTTCACTTTGTTCTTGCCACTGGACTCTGATGGTTCTGGAGGAAAGAGTGAGACTAAGAACTGCACAGCACTTAGATTCAAAGCACTTGAAAATCAATTCCTCACCATCTTGATGCCATGAGTTCTCTCTTTTCTATATAGAGCTTTTCATTTACAAGATATATTCATGGGTAATTTTTTTCAGCATTGACAATTGCCAAACCTTTTGTTCCAATTTTTCCCCTTCTTCCCCCTACCCCCTCCCCCAGATGGCAGGTTGACCAATACATGTTAAATACGTTAAAGTATATGCTAAATACACTATATGTATACATATCCACACAGTTGCTTTGCTGCACAAGAAGAATCAGACTTTGAAATAATGAACAATTAACCTGTGAAGGAAATCAAAAATGCAAGTGGACCAAAACAGAAGGATTGGAAATGCTATGTAGTGGTTCACACTCATTTCCATGGGTTCTCTCAAAGGTCGAACAATAACGATGGTTTTCTGTTGCTTTTAGGATAAAATACAAAATCCTTAGCCTAGGATTTCAAGCCCCCAATCTGGACCCTCTTTTACCTTCCAACTTCCATTTCCTATTTCACCAAACTCCATGTATCTTTCATCTTAGTTAAATGGCTCTTCCTGCTCTTGCCTATTCCCAGCCTTCCTCTCTTGCCTTTCACTTTTGTGCATGTACTTTTTCCTATCAGAAATCTACTCCCTCTTCACCTCTATCTCACTGAATTTCTAGTTTCCTTCAAGGCACCTCTAGAATTCCCAGCTTCCTTCTCAGGGAAGATTCAGCTCAATCATTATCCCTATATAACAATTTCTTTGATCACTTCTCCATTTATTAAACCTGTCTCTTTGTATTTTTATATTACTTACTTACAACTACATGTTTCCTTCATGCCTAACCCAGAAGAATGTAAGCTTTTTGAGGGAAACACTGTTTCCCTTTTTGACCTTTGCATCCCTAGCCTTATCATGGTGTCCAACACAGAGGATTATGAGACCATAAATATAAGGTAAGGACCTCAGAGGCCATCTAATCCAACTCCCTCATTTTACAGATGAGAAAATGGAGGCGAGTCTATAAAGGTTACGACTTGACCAAAGTGATAAGAGCAGTAAGTGGCAAAGATAGAATTTGCATCCAGATCCTCCAATTCCAAATCTGGAGAATTCTCTCCATTGTCTCTCATCTCTATCGTTAAAAGACACTTAACAAATTTTTGTTCAATTGAATTAATTGAAAGGAATGAAATACATCAGAAACCAAAGTCAATCTAGGTAGTCCTCATCTATTCCTCCACCCCTAGCATCCCAGTGAGGTGAATTTTTCAGGCAGATGGCAAGGGGAGAATATAACTGCACAGGCAAAGGACTTTGCTGATACCCTGGCAATGTCAGAAAAAGCTAAGGAGGTTGGAAGGACCTCCAGGAGTTGAATAGGATGGGATATATGGACAGATTGTGACCTCTCTCTTTGGAGAAAACAACCACATGGATGAGATCACAGATTCAGTGATGTATTTGAGTACTTGTTGACAACACTTTTCCTGATCTGTGCTAAAATCAATCAAACTGTCTTCTCTGCCCCTCACAGCAAGTACTCTATCTCTCCTTTCTGTCCTTCTGCATCAGCTGTCTCCCCATCATGCACTGTACTTCCAATTCTTCTTAAAAAAAAAACTTTCAACAAAAACTCTTTCCTGATCCCTCCCCCAACTTCTAGTGCCCTTTTCCCCAAACTACCTTGTATTACTTACTGTGTGGCCCTGGACACGTCAGTTAACTCAGCTTGCCTCAGTTTCCTCATCTGCAAAATGAACTGCAAAAGGAAATGGCAGGTCACTTAGTATCTTTGCCAAGATAACTCCAAATGGAATCAAAGATCAATCATGACTAAAGAATATCTGAACAACATTTATCTTTATACTACCTATACTTACATATATAGTAGCTGTCTTAAGACATGTAATTAATTGGAATGATTTCATCTGCATCTGGCATATTACTGGACATATAGTCGGAGCTTAATAAATACTTACTTGTATATGTATTAAGTGATCAGAGGATGGGGGGAAAGGCTGAGTAAATTGTCCAAAATGCCCAAAGCAAATCCTGCTAGAGCTGGGGAAGAGATCTGGTTCCCGTGACTCTTGGTTGTATGTCTCCAGTATGCAGCCCGGCTGCCTTTTGTCTTCTCATTTTAATGAGATTTTAATTTTCTCTCATTAGAAGAGAAAGAAAACAGCTCAGCATTTAAGTCAGAGAAGAGATGGCAACTTTAGGCTATGAAAGAAAAAGGGGTTGGGGATGAAGAGTGCTTTTCTATTACCAGCAGTTGCGTGTTTCCCACTTGCCCAGGACCTAATTCTACAAGGATTGAGATTTATGTTATTGATTATTAAGAAAACTGTGCTGGGTCATCTGAAAATACAGTGTGGTCTGCCCCTGATGCTGAGGGGTTCTGGTTTAGCTTTGGAGGTCCTCAAGGACATTTGTGACACCTGCTCAAAACCTTCTCCATCCCTGTGGTAACCTTAGCAACAGGGGAGGGACAGCCTGTGGTTATTTTTGCTGACATCTTGTCAGATTGACAAAGATGTTTACATTTGTCTGGTGACGTGGGACAAGGAGGAATATTGTGAAACCCTCTCACTGATGGCTTAACCTTGTTCCTTTCCTTTTTTTTTTTTTTTTTTTTTTTTTAAATCTCCTGCTCTCACTCAATTCCCACCTCCTGTTTGGAATTCCCAAAAATGGAGTCTGTACTCTACTGATTGGGCACAGTGAAGAGAAATCCGGGCCTAAGTTTGAATTCCACTTCAGATACTTATCAGCTGATTGAATGAACAACTTGTTTTTACCTTTTCAGGACCTCCATTTTCTCATCTATAAAATGGGGGCAATGAAGGTGCTTCCCTGTCAAGGTCATTATGAGCATCCAGCGAACACTAAAAGTTGCAAAATTTCTTGGCAATCAAACCACTTTCTAAATATAAGTTATTATAATATGTTTAATCAAGCTCAAACCCAGTGCTTCCTAAACTCTAGTAACACATTTATCTGGACTCCTCAAATATTTGACCTAAACATCTACTCCTTGCTTTCTCTCTTTTTGCCAAACTGTGATTTAATTGTTGTAGAAAACCCCAAATTTGGAAACAAACTCCATCAATACAGATTTGTCCTCCCCTCTAGAATGGGTGTTGTGTAATATGGCCTAAGAGATCTGGACCTGGAAAAATAATTTGCCCAGGGTCATAATAGGAGGTACCACATGAAAGGTGGGATCTGAGTGAGTGTTCAAGATTGGTTTTTCATACAATATAACATGTTGTCTCTGTCATGTAATTTGGAAGGGGTTTGTGTGAGAGAAAGACAAATAGACAGAGACAGACAGAGAAACAAAGAGAGAGACAGAGATTGGATCTTAAAACTGGAAATGACCTCCATGGGTATCCAACTCAACTCTAATCTATAGTATGAATGTGTATCTTCTGAATGTATATCTTCTTAGACCAGTTTCTGCAGTCATCACACATTAAAAAACACATTAAACCAAGCCCATAATTGCTATTAAATCACAGAGTTTTGGACCAACTGCTAGCAATGTTCCTAAAGTGATCATGTCACTTCCCTACTCAATAGTGAACTTCGATAATTCCCTATTTTCCATACAGCATCAGCTATAAACTTTTATTTTGGGGCATTTAAAACTTCTCACAACCTGGGTGCAACCTATCTCTCCAGCCTTATTATCCAAAGATCATTTATTAAATACTTACTATCATCCGGGCACATGCCAGACGTGGAAATACAAATAATAGAACAATCCCAACTCTCAAAGGGTTTATAGTCCACTCACAATGACCCTCTTACTTTGCCACACATACAACACTCTTCTATCTCCAAGTCTTTGTACAGGCTGCTCCCCATGCCTAGCATCTACTTTGTCCTTACTTCTTAGAATCCTGAGTTTCCTTCAAGCTCAGCTCAGTCTATATTACCTTCATGAGATCTCTCTGTCTCTCTCTGTCTCTCTCTATCTTTCTGTCTGTCTCTCTGTTTCTCTGTCTCTGTCTCTCTGTCTGTCTCTCTCGTTCAGTCAGTAATTATTTTTTAAGCACTTACTACATGCTTGACACTATGCAAAGTGCTAAGAATATGAATACAAGCTGAAATATGGTCCCCTCCTTCAAGGAGATTGCATTCTAATGGAGAAAAAAAGGACTCCTAAAGAGAACTTGAAACATAGACCACTGCAATAGTCTAGTCCAGCAGTGGAGAGGGCCTGAACTGAGGTAGCTGGGTGAGGAAGATCAAAGGTCACATGTGAAAACTGTATGGAGCAATGGCTAGATCCAGAATGTCTGGGATGAGGGAGAGTGAGGAGTCCAGCATGACTCCAAGTTGATACAACTGAGAGAGTGGAAGAATTGTCGTATCTTTGATAGAAATGG
Source organism: Sminthopsis crassicaudata (assembly GCF_048593235.1). Taxonomy (NCBI): domain Eukaryota; kingdom Metazoa; phylum Chordata; class Mammalia; order Dasyuromorphia; family Dasyuridae; genus Sminthopsis; species Sminthopsis crassicaudata. The sequence continues at coordinate 285,192,601 of NC_133621.1, forward strand.
AAACAGTGAGGGAGAGCTGGATGGCACAGCATCATCAGAATGCACCTGAAATAATCCAAGGTAATTTTAGGGAGGAGATAATAACAGCTGGGAGAAGAGATTCTCTCTCTCTCTCTCTCTCTCTCTCTCTCTCTCTCTCTCTCTCTCTCTCTCTCTCTCTCTCTCTCTCTCTCTCTCTCTCTCTCTCTCTCTTTCTCTCCCTTCCTCCCTCCCTTCCTCCCTCCTTCTCTCCCTCCCTCTTTCTCTCTCTGTCTCTCCCTTTCTCTCTCTGTCTCTCTCTTTCTCTCTCTGTCTCTCTCTGGTCTTTCTCTGTCTGTCTGTCTCTGTCTCTGTCTGTCTGTCTCTCTGGCTTTTGCCCTTTCCTTCTCCCCTCTAATACCTTCCTCACTTGTTTGGGGAGTAACCAATGAGGAAACGCCTTCTCCCTAAAAAGGTCTCCACTTCCCTTGCAATTTTCAGTCTCAGAAAGCCACCTGGAGGGGTTAAGTAACTTGCTTAAGGAATCATGCCCAAGATATATCAGAGGCAAGAACCTAAGTCTTCCTTACTTTGAGACTAGTTCTCTACCCACCGCACCATGCTACTGCTTTGATTCTAGTTATTTGGGTTTGTATCTTATTTCCTTAAAGAAAATACAAAGTTCTGAGGGACAGAGTCTGTCTCATCTACATGATCTCTCTCATATAATACTTCAGAACTATAAAGTTCCAGGATACATTGATATAATCACTCCCCTGGCCTACACTGATCCCAATCCCTCTTCAACTCATCATGGAAGTCTGCAAACACTATTGGGTACGCCAAGCTCATCCCCATATGGTCCACCTGGTCCTGAACCTCTCTAAATTCACATGTACTGGTCCTTGGACAAAATCCTCAGCCCAGAGTCTAACACCTTTCCAGATTGGAAGGACCTGTCCTTTGAAGCACCCCCTGACCCAGACTTAGGAGCCATCTAGAACCTACCCTTATGCCAAAATGGGCCACCAGAGTAGAAGTCTCTTAGAGATTACCTGTAATAACTTCTCCCTAAATATTTATTGAATTCATTTGTTGACTAAGCTCGCTTTCTTGGGTCTAACTACATTTCCTCTTGCAGCAAACTGTAACATCTGGGGGAGTATCATCATTAAGTCTTCCCATGCTCCAAGGGAATAATTGTTGCTATTTAGCCTTAATATTCTTTTTTTTTTTAACTTACTAAGACGTTCATAGGTTCTAAAGAAGTCGGGCCTCCCAAGGAAACCCCCCAAATGATCATGAAGTTCTCTAACAAAATCTTTCTTGTTTCTGTCTGCCTTTGTATACAAGCATTTACTTAATTCAGTTCCTGGAACAGAATACAAGCTTAACAAAGGCTTGTTGACTGTCTGATTACAGGATAGTGCACTCTGGAATAAGTAAGCCCTAATGGAATTAAAGCATTTTTGATTATGGGTAATAATAACAGGCATTTCCATAATGTCTTTGGGTTTGCAAAGTGTTTTAAATAAGAAAATGGCTTTAGAGCTCAAAGGGACTTTCAAAGTCATGGAATGGAATTCAATGTCATCCTTTTACAGATGAATAAATTGAGGTTCAGGGAGGTTGTGAACTTGTTCAAGGTCAAGACAATAAATAGCTTGGACAAGATTTGAATCCAGGCAGGACTTCCTGATGCTCTGCCCAGAACTATTTCCCATTATGCCATGCTAAGGCCAAATAGATGGCAAGTATCTGGAGCATAATTCAAACTCAGATGAAAAGGGAGCATGCAAAGAAAATTAGCCCCCAAAATTACCAAGAGTCCACGGTCCAATGGCCAGCATGTCACAATTATAATAAGAAAGATATGGGTTCAAGTCCTGCCCTGATACTTGTTAGCTGTACAAGTTCTTTATGACCTCAATTTCTTCCAGGAACACTGTATCTATGATCCTATAACTTCCAAGTATAATGCAAGAATTTCCAAAAGTTTTAGTGGCAGTTGAAGCTTTTTGTTGTTTTTCAGTGTTTCAGTCATGTTGTACCCCTACTTGGGATTTTCTCGGCAAAGATACTGGATAGATTTGCCATTTCCTTCTCTAGATCATTTGTCAGACAAGGAAACAGAGGCAAGTAGGATTAAGGAACTTGCCCAAAGTCACACAGCTAATCTATGTCTGAGGGTGGATTTGAACTCAGGAAGAAGAATCTTTCGGACTCCATCCTGGCACTCTACTATACTACCTGGCTGCCCCTTTTAAGGCTATTATAGCTTAATATTTAAGCCATAATAAACAATGTTAATATTTCATCTAAAATACCATAAAATAGCACTAAGGGTTTTGGAACATCCTATATAGTGAAAGCCCCAAAGTTCAAGAGACCAGTCCCTGATAGTCTACAGTTCTGGCAGAGTAACATCTGGTCAGATGGCAAATGGGCAATAACATATTCTGAATTTGAATCAAAGGGCCAGAAGAGGAGCAGAAATTGGTTATAAGATGACAGAGGAACTCCCTTAGTGGTATAACACTTCATCCTCACAATAAAAGCTAATACACTAAATCCCTTTTCTGAAAGAGCTGTTTCTGTGTGTGTGTCTCTTTCTGTCTCTGTGTGTCTCTATCTGTGTCGCTGTGCCTCTGTCTCTCAGTCTCTGTGTGCCTCTCTGTGTGTCTCTCTTTGTCTCTGTTTCTGTCTCTGTTTGTATTTCTGTCTCTCTGTGTGTGTCTGTCTGTCTGATGAGGTTAGTGGCATTGAAGAGAATTGTAGGAATCCCCCTTTTGGTCACCACAGGTCCTTTGTGAAAGAATTCATGAACCCAAAATATTGAATGGCAAAAGGGAAATTTATTGTTGGATGAGAAGTCAGCTTTGCTAGGAAGACTGACTTCTGAGTGGCAAAGTCCTATTAGGGAAATGGAGGCTGGCACTGAGAAGAGAAAGTCTTCTCAGCGGGCAGGAGTCCTGGCAGGCAGTATGCCCTACTCCAGACTTCTGCAAGGATCAGGAGTTTAGAAATATCCTTTAATAGGAAAATCTGAGGTCCCCAGGCCTAGATATTTATGAATATCAGGCCCAGAGCTCCAATTGAATGGAAATCACTTTTAAGGCTTCCGGAATGAGAATCAGGCTATCAATGTGTGAGGAAGGATTTGCCTTAGGAAAGGCCAGCCAGGAGGATATGCTCTTTCTCATAGACTCTCTGGAGTCAGGGAGGCCAGAAATCAAAGGGACAGAATTTCAGAGATTTAATTTTACAGATCAAAAGGGGACAGTTGTTTTACAGGGTTTACCGGCATTATGTCTGTCTTCATCTCTGTGTGTCTCTATCTGTCTTTCTCGGTCTCTGTCTCTGAATATGTCTGTGTGTGTGTGTCTTTTCTCTCTGTCTCTGTCTCTCTCTGTCTCTATCTCTGTATCTCTCTCTTTCTCTGTGTGTGTGTGTCTCTCTTCCTCTGTCTCTGAGTCTGTCTCTCTCAATCTCTCTCCCTCTCTCCCTTCTTCTCCCTTTCCTTGCCTCTCCTTCTCTCTCTGTCTCTGTTTTTTCTCTGTGTCTCTCATCTCTCTGTCTCTGTCTCTCTCTCTTTCTCTCTCTCTCTCTGCTGAACCCTACCTGAATCCAGGTGAGCTGCTTGATTCAAAAGTTCTCCAATCTCACACACCCCCATCAGAAAGGTGGGGGTTCAAAGGTCACAGGGGTGAGACCCAAATTCTCTCTGCAGAAATCCTTCCAGCCTCAGAGGGTCAGCACCTACGGGCTCTCAGGCATTCCTGAAGACTTTAGGGAAATTTGGTGATTCTGCCCCCACCAAACTGCATCCCTGGAGGAAAAGAAGAGATTGGAAAGCTTTAGCAAGTCAGCCCCACTTCTATTACAGTTTCCTTATTCATTGCTTCGCAAATGAGTTGCAAGAATTTGCCCTGGAGACAAGGGGATGCAAATACAAACTACCCAGAATGGTAATAACATAAACTGTTATGAAACAATGCAAACCAGTTGGGCCCCCCATAGAGAAATAATCCCCAAGCTCCTTTCCGGAATTGTCTTTATGGAAATTTCTTTAAAATTTGCCATTATTAAAACTGAGTAGCAATTATTTCACTCTTTGGTTCACCAGTTATGAAAAAAATTAATTGTTTTCTTCCCTGTTTCCTATTGTAGGTTTTCTTCTTCTTTTCCTCCCCTTTTTCTTCTTGCTTTCCCCAAGAAACAATACAAACCCAGTTGGGTTTGGAGCCTGTGTTGACGGCACCAGGTGGGGAGGCGGAAGGACCTGTGAACATTAGCACAGATGTGGCCTTTGGAGGTAGAAGTAGTTAAGTGAGTGGTAGAAGCAGATGCGCCCACAGCTAACAAGTCGCCTGTAGCCAGCCAAAGCTATTAAGGTATGTTGACATAACATTTGCAAGCTTCACATGGGGCCATCATTGTAAATTAGATATAATATTGATCAGTCAGTTCACAATCAGGGCCAGAAGAAAATTGGACACAGAGTTCTTAGTGAAAATTGGCTCACAGGCTTCTGCCATCTAATTAACATAGAACAGAAAATCTAGGGCCTGCCTGGCTGACCTCATGGGGCAGGACCGCTTCCCCGGTCCCCAGGGCCATCTGGGAAGCTACAGCAATGTGCACTGAGGTTCCCTTTTCTCTCCCAGAAAAAAAAGAAAAAAAGAACTCCTGTTTCTGGGCTTAGGCTAAGGGAGAGAGAAGGGGTGAAAGGCTTGTCAGGGAAGAAATGGCCACCTAAGTGAAGGGTGCCTCATTCCTAATCATTATATCTAAGAGCATACGACCTTTGGGTTCATGCTCTGTACCTAGCTTGGTTTTTTGAAACAAAGGAACCGTTTGCTTTCAGTAACAAGAATGAGCCTGGGAGACAGCATTAAAAATTGCTCCAGCAAGCTGTCCAGGTGCCAGGGTAGAATTACCCTGCAGGTTCCTTCTACAGGCAAAAAGAAAGATCCACTCTAAAGGGGCAGCAAGAAAATGCCATCCCAGTTGCAAGTCTGTATGTCTGTCTCTGTTTTTCTGTCTCTCTCTCTCATCACTCTGTCCCTGTCTCTGTCCTCTCCATCTCTTTCTCTCTGTCTCTGTCTCTGTTTCTCTTTGTCTGTGTCTGTCTCTCTGTATCTCCATCTCTGTCTCTCTCTGTCTCTGTCTTTTTGTTGTCTCTGTCTCTTCATCGCTTTCACTCTGTCTCTATCTCTCTGTTTCTCTCCATCTCTGTTTCTCTGTCTGTCTCTGTGTGTGTCTCCTGGAAACCAGATGCAAGAAGAAATGCTGTGTTTTTTTTTAATTATTATTATAGCTTCTTATTTACCAGATACATGCATGGGTAATTTTTCAGCATTGACAGTTGCAAAACCTTTTGTTCCAATTTTCCCTGCCTTCCTCCCACCCCCTTCCTGAGATGGCAGGTTGATCAATACGTGTTAAATATGGTAAAGTATATGTTAAATACAATATATGTATACATGTCCATACAGTTGTTTTGCTGTACAAGAAGAATCAGACTTTAAAATAATGTGCAATTAGCCTATGAAGGAAATAAAAATGCAGGTGGACAAAAACAGAGGGACTGAAAATGCTATGTTGTGGTTCACACTCATTTCCCAGAGTTCTTTCTCTGGGTGTAGCTGTTTCTGTTCATTATTGAACAAATGGAACTGATTTGGTTCATCTCATTGTTGAAGAGAGGGCCACTTCCATCAGAATTGTTCATCATATAGTATTGTTGAAGTATATAATGATCTCCTGGTCCTGCTCACTTCATTCAGCATCAGTTCATGTAAGTCTCTCCAGGCCTCTCTAAAGTCATCTTGCTGGTCATTTCTTACAGAACAATAATATTCCATAATATTCATATACTACAATTTATTCAGCCAATTGGAGAATTGATGGGCATCCATTAATTTTCCAGTTTCTAGCCACTACAAAGAGGGCTGCCACAAACATTTTGGCACATACAGGTCCCTTTTCCATCTTTAGTATTTCTTTGAGACATAAGTCCAGTAATAACCCTGCTGGATCAAAGGATGTGCACAGTTGGATAATTTTTTGAGCATAGTTCCAAATTGCTCTCCAGAATGGCTGGATGTATTCACAATTCCACCAACAATGTATCAGTGTCCCTGTTTTCCCACATCCCTTCCAACATTCAGCATTATCTTTTCCTGTCATCCTAGCCAATCTGACAGGTGTGTAGTGGTATCTCAGAATTGTCTTAATTTACATTTCTCTGATTAATAATGACTTGGAGCATCTTTTCATATAGCTAGAAATAGTTCCAATTTCTTCATCTGAAAATTATCCTTTGACCATTTACCAATTAGAGAATGGCTTGATTTCTTATAAATTAGAGTCAGTTCTCAATATATTTTGGAAATGAGGCCTTTATCAGAACCTTTGATTGTAAAAATGCTTTTCCAGTTTATTGCTTCCCTTCTAATTTTGTCTGCATTAGTTTTGTTTGTACAAAAACTTTTCAATTTGATATAATCAAAATTTTCTATTTGTGATCAATAATGATGTCTAGTTCTTCTTTGGTCACAAATTCCTTCCTGCTCCACAGGCCTGAGAGGTAAACTATCCTATGTTCTTCTAATTTATTTATTCTTTATGCCTAAATCATGACCCATTTTGACCTTATCTTAGTGTTAAGTGTGGGTCAATTTCCAATTTTCCCAGCAGCTTTTGTCAAACAGTGAGTTCTTATCCCAAAAGCTGGGGTCTTTGGGTTTGTCAAACACTAGATAATTAAGGTTATTTACTATTTTGTCTTTTGAATCTAACCTATTCCACTGATCAACTAGTCTATTTCTTAGCCATTCCAAATGGATTTGATGACAGCTGTTTTATAATATAGTTTTAGATCTGGTACAGCTAGGACACCAAGAAGAAATACTGTTAAGGAAAATTTATTAATTGATCATGGGGATTCATAAGCATAGACAGAACATTCCCAGATCTTTGCCTCACCCCCATCCAAACCATGAATCTTCTCAGCAACATTCCTAGCAAAGATTTATCCAACTTCTGTAGGGTTATTTAAGTAGTTTAGTGGTAAAAGCTTGAAGCCAGAAAAACTGGGTTTCAATCTTGCCTCCAAGCAATGACCACCAAGCATTTATTAAGTACCTAGTATATGCTGTTGGACTGTGGACAGAGATAAAAAATGAAACAATCATTTGCTCTCAAATAGCTTGAACCTGTGAAGTGAATACACTGCTGGGACTGGCATCTGGAAGACCTGTATTCTACTTTACTTGTGTGATCTTGAGCACCTCATTTAATCTTTTTCTGTCTCAGTTTTTTCAACTGTAAACTAGTACCTTCCTTTCTGGATTATTGTAAGGATCAAATGAGATTATACAGGCAAAATGTGATTTTTAAAATGCTATTATTATTCATAGGAGAGACAATTATATACACTAGATGTTCAAAAAATCAGTTCCATTTTGAGCTGCTGAAGCTATAAAAGCTTAAAAACTGCACTAAGACTTTTGGGATGTTCAATATGCTTAATATAAATATAAATTCATATATGATAGTTGAGACAGTAACTAAGTGGCAGAGATTAGAGCACTGGACCTAGACCCAGAAAGACCAGAATTCAAATCTAATAAATACTTACTACCTCTGTGACTTAATCCTGCCTTCATAAAACTGAAGAAGGAAATGGTAAACTACTCCAGTCTCTTTGCCAAGAAAATCCCTAATGGGGTCACAAAGAGACAGACACAACTGAACAAAACTACTTCTGAACAGGTAGTTGGAGAGGAAGACCCCTGACAATTAAAGGAATAGGAGAGGGTTCATGGAGAAGTTAGTACTTGAGTACAGTTTTAAAGGAAGACTCTCTCAGGAAGAAATGAGGAGGAAGTACCTTAAAAGTATGAGTAACAGCATAGGCCAAGGCAGGGAGACAGGCAATGTGGGACCATGTGCAAGGAATGAAACTTATTCAAGACTGTAGAATATGGAAGGAGGAACAATATGCAATATGTATGGAAGTGTAGTTTGGAGTCTGGTTGTGAAAGATTTTAAAAGATTTAAAGAAGAAGAATATTTATTCCTATAGAAAATAAAGAATCTACTACAGTTTAATGAATCAGGGTAGACCTACATTTAAGCCAAAGCACTACCGATAGATTGATTCCAGTGGGTAGAGACTTGAGGGAGACACTAGGTAAGAAATCTTTACAACATTCTAGGTAAGAGATGATTAGGGCCTGAATTGAAGTAGAAATGTGAAGAGAGAGAAGAGATCAAATTCAAAAAAATATTATAGATAGAGGTAGAGTAGCCAGAATACATTAAAGAGCTGGAGTTGACAAATTACAGCCTGACAGTCAAATCCCATTGCTGCCTGTTTTTACAGGTATAAACTAAGAATTTTCATGCATGTCTGTATGGATATGTATAGATAGATATAGATATATAGATATTATTTGTTTTTAGCTTTGGGGTTTTTTTAGGTAATCAGATTAAGTGACTTGCCCAGGATAAGAGAACTAGTAAATGTCTGAGGTCAGATTTTAATTCAGATCCTCCTGACTCCAGGGCCAGTACTCTATACACTATACCACCTAGCTGCCCCTATATTTTATTTATTTTTTCTTACTGAGGCAATTGGGATTAAGTGATTTGCCCAGGATCACACAGCCAGAATGTGTTAAATGTCTGAGGCCAGATTTGAACTCAGGTCCTCCTGACTTCAGGGCTGGTACTCTATCCATTGCATCACCTAGCTGCCCCTACCCCCATATTTTAAAGAAAATAAAGCATTACTTTAAAATATAAAAACTATTTTTAGTCCCCTTATAGTAAAAAAAAAATGAGATCTGATATGGCCTATAGGAATAGTTTGCTGACCCCTGTGATAGAGACAAAAAATGGCAAGATTTTACAATTGATAGAATCTCTGAGATGAGAGAGACTAGGGAGTTGGGGCAAGCAAGAGGCTCTAAGAATTGTAGTGCCTTTGATTAGAAATGGGAAACATCAGGAGAAACTTGGAGTTGGGGCAAAAAAGAGTACATTCTGGTTTTGCCTCAGTAAGTTTGGGCTATCAATGGGACATCCAGTCTGAAAAGTCCAATAGACAATTGGTGATGTGGGAATACAGTTCAGGACTAAGGAGAGACCAGTGATGGGTAGATAGATAGATAGATAGATAGATAGATAGATAGATAGATAGATAGATAGACAGACAGACAGACAAATGGATAAATGGGTAAATAGGACAGATGGATAAATGGGTAAATAGATGGATGGATAGATATGTAGATGGATAGATGGGAGATAGATGGATGGATGGATGGATGGATGGATGGATGGATGGACAGATAGATAAATAGGTAGATAGATAGCTGGATAGGTGGTTGGATGAATGGATAGAGAGATATGTTTCACAGTTAGAAACAATAGTTAATCCCATAAGAAGTAACTGATGAAGTCACCAAGAGAGAAGAGAAATGAACCCCAAACAGAGTCCTGGCAAACACTCTCACTTGAGGGCATGAGATGAAGATCCAACGAAGGAGGCTGAGAAAGAAAAGTTAGACAAGTAGAAGGAGAAGGAATCCCAGGACAGCCCAGAAAGGAGAGAGCATGTCTTCAGGAAGAAAAGATGAATAAGAATGATAAATGTTACATAGGTCAAAAAAAAATGAGCATAGGCCATCTGATTTAGCTTAAGTTGTTTCATCTCAGTAAAGGGTCAAGGAGGAAGATGAGAATTTGGAAGAATTATTGTATATAATATGCTTCCAGTTCTCTATATCACACTGTCTCCCCATTGGTTGTGTAGTTCTGGACAAATCCCTTCCCCTCTGGATATGTGTTCTTGTCCCACCACTCATGGCTAATACTTGTAGGACCTTGAAGAAATGATATAATATCCCTGAGTTTGGGGTTCTTCATCTGTAAAATGAGCAGGTTAATCTAGATTGTCCCTAAAATCTCTTCCAGTTTTGAATGTGTGATCCAATCATTGGCCTGGATGACCTATTTTGTCTCAGATTCTTCATCTATAAAGTGAAGAAGTTTAGACTAGATGGTCCCTGAGGCCCCTTCTTATTCTTAATATGGGATCCTACAATGCTATTTCAGACTTCTTAATTGTCTTTCAATAGAGGGGTCGAGAAAGGTCCCTTTCCTTATTCTCCCTTCCAGAGTAACTGGCCAGCATCTCCAGCCACTGCTGCCTTTGTTCATTTCTCTCTAAGCAGGGAAGTAGAGAGAGAATTTTGAGGTGAGAAAAGCATTAGACATCTGAAGCCACTAACAATTATCACTAAAAATAGATCCAGAATCCTCTCCTCCAGAAAACTTTCTCAGTCCCAGCTCCTGCAGGCTGATGGGACTGCCTTCTAAACTAATTGCACAGCTCCTAGTCTCTGACCAGGGCCACCGAGCCGCAGTTCTCCATAGGAAGGAAGAAGCAGGGAAGCAGGAGGAAAAGAACAAGTCCTAGGGTGAATCTGACTGTCCTATTTATTATTTAGGAAATGTCTTCCTTCTGAGTCCCCTGAGTGCCTTTCAGGAAGGGATCAGCGTGCTGTGTTACTGCAGGGCTTACTGTGTCTGTGTTCTGAGCTCTCCTTCAGGGGCAGCCATCACCTTCCCTTCTGAAAAGCTGACATTCTGCTGTGAGTGCAGTTTTCTTCTTCAAATAACAGTGATTTTCCTCAGCCTTCCCTGCAGCTTCAGTTCCCCTTGCCTCGTTCTGACCGTTTGTCATTTTCTTCTCTCATCCATCATACAGCCATAATATAGAACTGAAGGGGACTTTCAAAGTCATCTAGTTTAAGACCCCTCATTTTCCAGATGAGGAAACTGAGGCCCAAAGAGGTCATAGAACCAAGTCTCAGGCTGAAAGGAATCTTCAAGGTCATCTAGTTAAATCTCTTCATTTCAAAGATGAGGAGGTTAAAATCCAGAGAAATCTAAAACTTCGAGGGGTCTAGGAGGCTTTCTAGTCCAATCCCCTAATTTTCCACATGGAAAACTGAAGTCCAGAGAGGTAAAAGACTTGCCCAAAATTATACATTTAACAAATAGCGAAACAAGGACCCTTCATGCAATTCTCCCAAAGCAGATTTTGTTCATAATTAAAACTACACATTTCAATTTTCTTCTAACCCAGTACATATTCATGACAGTTTCAGTTAATATCTATAAAGTGAGTAATTCTAGGTGTTCATCAGTGACCAGAAAATTAAATAGGTTGGACCAGTTTGACCCATCCTTCTAAATCTAATGCTTTGGTTATTTATCTGCCCTAATTAGGACTCAATCACCTTTTTTTTTAATTGCCTTGGGAACACATGAATAAACACAAGTACGGGACAGCAGTTTTTCAAAAGCATGAAGCACCATTTAAAGTAATCACAGCCTGTAGCAGAGATAAAAATCATCAGATAATAAGTAAATTGGGAACAGAAGCATGAGAACAGGTACCATCTACTACTTCACTGATAATAGATACTAGTTACAGGGTAATCACTCAATTTTTATTCTCCCAATATCAGACTGTTAGTTTTGCTCTTGATTTAATATGTACTTGGAAGGGAACATTATATCAACCAAAAGAATTACATTGCTTTGATTCTCAGCACTTTGATTCAAGACACATGTACATCATCATAGAAACTCTGCTATATGAAAGCCTGGAAAGACTTACATGAACTGATATTAAGTGAAATGAGCAGAATCAGGAGAACATTGTACACAGTAATAACAAAATTATATGATAATCAACCATGACAGACTTAGCTCTTCTCAGCAATACAGTGATCCAAGACAGTTCTGATAGACTTGCAATAGAAAATATCATCCGCATCCAGAAAGAGAACTATGGAGATTGAATGAGGATCAAAGCACACTATATTCACCTTTCTTTTGTTAGCTTTTTCTTTCTCATGGTTCTTTCTTTTATTCTGATTTTTCGTGGAAATATTTCTAAAATGATTGTACATATATAATCTAATCTATATCAGATTGCTTGCAGTCTTGGGGAGGGAGGAGATAAGAAATGGGCAGAAAGAAATTTGGAACTCAAAATCTTGCAAAAGTGAATGAAAACTATCTTTACATGTAATTGGAAAAAATAAATTGATTAAAATTAAAAATTGATAAAATTAAATTTAATTAAAAATTTAAAAATAAATTAAAAATTAAAAATAAATTGATTAGAAAACACTGTTGTGCTTAAAGAGATCTGAGTTCAAATGCCTCTCATCTGGAAAATGAGGGAGTTGAATTAGATGGTCTCGAATTTCTCTTCCAGCTCTAACTCTATGATACTATGATTCTACATTTATCCCTGGCCCTAAATAATGAGGGTATTTCATTATATCTTGCTTTCAATGTTCTAGAGAGATCATAAGATTCCAGAATCTCAGAATTCATCCAGCTCAACTTATACCTCAACAAAGAATCTCATTCATAGCAGCCCCAACAAGTAGGTCTTCTAGTCTCTTCTTGAAGTCCCCCAGTGAGTAGAACATTCTTCTTCATTTTTCTCATTCACAAAATAAGAGAATATCTCAAATACTGAGCAAAGGGTCCCACACTCTGCCAGACACTGAAGAGACTTATTCTTTCTTCATTTTTGAAGATGATCAATAACTTCAGAGGATGATGTCTTGACTTGCTCACAAATTGAATTTAAATGAAGCAAAATTGCACAGTCATCAACCTCATTCTCTCTCCTGTAGGCACTGAAGTTCAGTGACAAGACAAAGTCAGGACAACTGATGATGGCCCAAGATGAAATAGATGCTCTTTGCATCTATGATAGTTGACCAAGCTCTAAGCACTCCCTACATGACCATTGGAACAAATTGTTCTCATCTGCCCATTCTGCTGGAGGAAGTTTTTGCATGCTTGGGATAGACATCCCCCTAATTTGCTGACAGATTTGAGGCCCATTAGTTACCCTCAACATCTATGGAGATAGTTTTACTGGTTGGAGCCACAGGTAAGAGTTAGATGAAAGGTAGATACCAAAGGTGGATGAGCAGCCCTGAAAGGGCTTGGTAAATCCTCACACCACAGGTGCTGAGGATACTATGCTGCAGAATAAAGCAACTCCCTGCTTTCAGGGAAATTATCTTTTCTACTTGGGGTTACAATATTTGGACACAAACCTATTGCCTTTTTATATGTTATAAACATATAAATATATATGTTATAAACAAAGAAAGCAAATGGATCATAGGATTTGGAAGAAGGCTCTGAGGTCATCTTGAGTCCCCTTGGATTTGATGTGTTTAGTAGATCATGGAACATGCATGCCTTTGGAAATCTTCAGTAGGCAACTGATGATGTGGGACTCATCTCATCAAATCTCCTTTCACAAATAAGGAAACTGATGTTAGGGAAGAAAAATGAACACATCCAAAATCACACAGGCAAGTAAGTGACAGAGTTAGAATATGGCTTATAAATCCAGTGGTATGGATTGTCCTGAACCATCTTGCCTCCTTCAATATGAAAATAGGCTGTCTTTTTCAATACTTGGATCATTCTTTTCTAATTTTGTCTTTGGACAGCTAGGTGGCGTGATGAATAGGCACTAGGCTTAGAGACAGGAAAACTCATCTTCATGAGTTCAAATCTGGCCTTAGACACTTGGTCGACATTTAGACACCCAGACCCTGGGTAAGTCACTTAATCTTATTTGCCTCTGTTTCCTCGTCTGCAAAAATAAGTTGGAGAAGGAAATGGCAAAATGTTCCAGAATCTTTGCCAAGAAAACCCCAAATTATGTCACAAAAGTCAGACACTACTGAAAAAGAACTTAACAATTAATTTTGTTTTGTTCTCACACTATACATTTTGTATACATCTTATTGAAAGTTATGCTGACTCATTAACCTAAAGTTCTCAGATCTGATTATCAGTGTTGGGAGAGGTATCTCTCACTCTACAACTTTGTTGTACCTGATAACTGTCACATAGTAAGTCATGCTTTCACTTGTCTGTATCTGGAAATGATCACATACTTGATTCCTTGGAAAACTGAGGTGCAATGTTTCCTCCCCTTTTGCTGATGTCAACCTGATTTGTCTTTATCTCATTACAAAAGTTATCTCTATCTTGAAGCTGTTGCTGATCTCCTGGGATCAGCCTATCAACATGTTACTACCTTGACATATTTAATAAACTCCTTTTAATTTTCTGAGTTTTGTCTCCTTAATTGAGATGAAAGTCTGAACAAAATTTTCTTAACAAATTTCCTTCCAACAATTATAAATACTTACATTTTATGTCCATCTACATTGTAAATATAAATATTTTATATACATCCATAATGTAAACACCTTATCACATTTACATTTGTATGTTATTTTCTCCTGTAGAATGGAAGCTCCTTGAAAGCAGAAACTGTTTCCTTTCTTAATTTGTATATTCAGCACCTAGGACAGCAGCTAGGCCATATTCAATGCTTTTTGATTGAATGATTATTATACTTAGAAATTTTTCCTTTTTCAGTAGAGAAAGGAAGGAAATAGTATTTATCCATTCTGTCTTGCTAAGGGCTTTAGTAGATCTGCTCCACCTGATAGAAAGATTACTTCAGTATCTGATTTTCTTTTCTATTTTTTAAGATAAACAAAATTTATTAATTATATTAATAAATATGAATAAAAACATTGTGTTTGATGCATACATACATAGCTAGACTACATCAAAGTTGGGGTTTTTCTCTATTATTAATCCTCTGTATATATTTGTGTGACAGAGAAATAAAGAAAAAAAGAGAAAGTTCAGATTTGTTTTATATTCCTATGTATTTTCTTAGGTATGAACACTCTAATTGTTCTTTCCCCTACTAGTAAGCAGGCCCAAACTTCATCTAAAAGCATGTGTATGGTCTGGTGAGAATTAGTATCCACTTGGACCTAATTTTCCTCTTACAAAATCTTCCTCTGAATTTCCAATGAATGCCCTGTCCCTTTTTCCTTCCTGGAAAGGCTCTCTGACCTTAGGCACTTCTAAAAAAGACCTAGATTGGCCTCTTCACTTTGATCCTCAGAACCACTTCCCCATTTCTCGTGAAGATGGGCTGACTCTTTGGAGTGAATAAACAGAAACTTGCTGAGGACAAATGGGACTAACTACTGGCTCTATAACTCAAGCCTTAAAAATTTCTGGGCCTTTCTCTATAAGCTCTTAATTAGTTTTTTCCATAATTTCATTTCTGAAGTCTTATAAAAAGGTTTAAACTGATACAGAAGGTATTTTCATACTCACTACATTTATGAGGTTTTTCTCAAGGGTGAATCAGCTGATGTTGCATAAAGTATGAGAAGAAACTGAATTCTATTTAAGTATAGGATTATTCTCCAGTATGACTCCTCTGGTGGTTCATGACACAAAAAGATCTCCCCATATTCATCATATTTATAAGGATGAATTGTATGATGTACTTTAAGGACTGAGCTCTGAATGAAGCCTTTCAGTAAACTGACAAAGTAAATATCCAGTTTGAATTCTCCGACATATAATAAAGCTTAAATTATGAGCAATGCTTTCTGACATTCATTATGCTTATTCATCCTGAAGAATATGACCCAACTGATGCAGGATAAGTCTCACCTTTCTAGAGAATACTTTCTCACATAAATGACATTTATGCAGTTTCTCTTTAGCATAAATCTTCTGATATCATGTCAAGTTGGATTTTTATAAATTGATAGAACTTTGCAAAAAAAAAAAAAAAAAGGTGGGTATTGAGGAGAGCCATCAAGCCTGAGTAAACTATCAGGCTCTGTAAAGAATCGGGAAATGTAAAAATAAAGACAGGAAACTTTGAGAAGACATTTAAGTGAACAGCTAGGTGTTGCAGTGGATAGAATACCTTGCCTTAGAGACAGGATTACCTAAATTCAAATCTGGCCTTAGACACTTAACACTTAACTAGTTCTATGGGCAAGTCACTCAAGCCTTGTCAAAAAGGGTCCAGGGAATCTTGAAAGAACTAAGAAAAATGGTGGAATCTGGTAGAAATTGGGTATAGACTGGTCAGGGGTTTTTTGAAAAAGAGAAGATTTAAAGTGAATTGGGTATCTGAAAGACTGTCAGAAGAATCAGGGTATAAATAGATTCAGCTCTTCATAAGGAAAAACTCACCAATATTCAGAATTGTCCAGAAATATTCTCTTCAGTTTTATTTGAGGAAGTCCTATGGATTGATGAGTGTAGAGAACTCCTAGTATGAAATTTTCCTCTACCAATGCAAATTGGCACATTCTGAAAATTATAGTTTTATAAAGTTGCCTGAATCACTGAGGCTTTCTGTCTAGAATCATACAGCCAAAATGTATCAGAGGTAAGATTTGAACTCAGGTCTTCCTAGCTTGGAAGCCAACTCATTTCTATATCAATCTGTCTTTTACTAAAACCATATTAGGCACAAGAATAGAGATAGGGCTTAGACTTCTGAATTTACTGGTAGAGGAAAATCCCAAGAGAAGAAAATTCCTCTACTGATACAGAAAGGTAACTTCTCAGTAACTTTTGCGTCTTACACCTGTAAAATTCAATGACTTACCCAGGGATAGCCAAACACTAGCTGTGTGACCTTGGACAAGCCATTTAACCTCTGTTTATCTCAATTTCTTCCATTCTAAAAGTAGGATAATAATCTTACCACCATATTGTAAGGATCAAAGGAGGTAATATTTGTAAAGTACTTATCCATTGCCTGGCACAGAATAAGTGCTTCATAAATTTATTTATTTGTTACTATTACTCATTTTTTCATATTATCATAGTTAATTTTCTTATGTCATGTTGTTTTTCTGTCTCATTATGAGAGGTCTTTCACTGGAGAACACGTAACTATTTAGCAATGATTTCATAGAAGAAGTTATCTTCAGTAAGGGCGAGAAGAACAACTAGCTGGTGTAGTGAAAAGAATCACGCCTGAGGTCCTGAGTTAAAATCCAGCCTCAGACATTCACTAGCTGTATGACCCTGGATAAGTCACTTATCCCTGATTGTTTCATCTTATCTGAGAGATGAGTTGGAGAAGGAAATTGCAAAGCACTCTAGTATCTTTTCCAAGAAAACCCCAAATGGGGTCACAAAAAGTGAAATATGACTGAAAAACGACTTTTACAATGGGTTAGTTAGGGTTATGGCCTGGAGATCCTACCAGCTGTAGGATTCTATGCTGAAAGTCACCAGTTTGGATAGTTTCAATGAAAAAGGAATTTTGACCAAGTCTTCTAAGCTTAGATTTCCCCCTGTGCAGAATTTCTGATAATGCTGCCCAGTTAGGTAAGGGAAAACATTTTTTTTTTCTCTTGTTCAATTACTGCAATTTCAATTATGGCCTTTAAAAACCATATTTTGAACATAATAAACCTACTAACCAGTTAATAATGGGGTTGAAATGTTCTATAGAAAAAGAAAAAGCTCAAAGGATATGAACAGACAATTCTCAGAGGAAGAAATTGAAACTATATCCACTCACATGAAAGAGTGTTCCAAATCACTACTGATCAGAGAAATGCAAATTAAGACCACTCTGAGATACCACTACACACCTGTCAGATTGGCTAAGATGACAGGAACAAATAATGACAAATGTTGGAGGGGATGTGGGGAAATTGGGACACTAATACATTGCTGGTGGAGTTGTGAAAGAATCCAGCCATTCTGGAGAGCAATCTGGAATTATGCCCAAAAAGTTATCAAACTGTGCATACCCTTTGACCCAGCAGCGCTACTACTGGGATTATATCCCAAAGAAATACTAAAGAGCGGAAAGAGACATATATGTGCCAAAATGTTTGTGGCAGCTCTTTTTGTTGTAGCTAGAAACTGGAAGATGAATGGATGTCCATCAGTTGGAGAATGGTTGGGTAAATTGTGGTATATGAAGGTTATGGAATATTATTGCTCAGTAAGAAATGACCAGCAGGAGGAATACAGAGAGGGTTGGAGAGACTTAAATCAACTGATGCTGAGTGAAATGAGCAGAACCAGAAGATCACTGTATACTTCAACAACGATACTGTATGAGGATGTATTCTGATGGAAGTGGAAATCTTCAACATAAAGAAGATCCAACTCACTTCCAGTTGATCAATGATGGACAGAGGTAGATACACCCAGAGAAGAAACACTGGGAGGGGAATGTAAATTGTTAGCACTAATATCTGTCTGCCCAGGTTGCATGTACCTTCGGATTCTAATGTTTATTGTGCAACAAGAAAATGATATTCACACACATGTATTGTACTTAGACTATATTGTAACACATGTAAAATGTATGGTATTGCCTGTCGTCGGGGGGAGGGAATAAGGGAGGGGGGGTAATTTGGAAAAATGAATACAAGGGATAATATTATAAAAAAAATATATATATATATATATATATATATATATATATATATATATATATAATAAAAAAAAAAATAAAAAAAAAATAAAAAAAAAAAAAAAAAAGAAAAAGAAAAAGCAGCCAGTCTCTCAAAAGTTAATGCAACAGCCAACATAGGGTGGAATGGAGAGACAATGGACAGCCAGGGATGGGAGAGAGCGAGATAAGGAAAATAATATTAAGAACAGAAGAGCATTAGGGAAAGGACAAGAGAGGGATAGAGCAAGCATGAGGTTACATGGGTCCAGCTACATTATGCTATTCTTTTCAAGGGCTAGAAAAGGCAGAAGGGAATACCTAGTATGCTCAAGGCATTTGTGTAAGATAAGGAATGAAAAAACTTCCTGTCTTGAAGGGATGACCTAGTGCACACACTCAACAATAACACAAAGAAAATAATGAGATTAAGTGACTAAAACTTTAAACCTTTAACTCAGAAACTTCTGTACTAAGAATAGACCCAATGGAGTACACTGCAAAAAGAGAAAGGCCTTGAATTTCTGGCCATTTCCTAGCCAGTTTTTCAAATAGGCAATCAAGCTTCAGGATAACTCTTTCATCCCCAGAAATCCCACCCTAATCCCCAAGGTCCTGATTAATGGTTGTCTCAATCAAACTATACCTTGGCTCAGTTCTAGTCCATCCATCATGCTCCAATGATTTCCTTACTCTCTACCTTTCTCCAGAACTAGTTTTATAGTTCTGGAGCCATAATCAAAACAATTACTTTCTATATAAACAAACATTTATAGCAGCTTTTTTCTCAGGGCAAAGAATTGGAAATTGAGATGATTAAGGGGATGCCATCAACTGGGGAACGGCTGAATAAATTGTAGTATATGATTATGATGGGATATTATTGTTCTATAAGAAATGATGAGCAGGATGCTATCAGAAAAACCTGGAAAGTACTCCATGAGCTCAAATAAAATGAAATGTATGTGTATATGGTAATAGCTTTGCTATTCTCAGCAATACAATTCCAAGATACTTTGAAGGACTTAGAATGAAAAATGCTATCCATAACCAGAAAAAGAACTGATTGTGTCTAAATACAGTCTGAAGTATACCTTCTTAAACTTTTTTAGGGTTTTTTTTTTTGAAGGGGGAAGATGGAAAGAGCTGTTTTTCCCACAACATGACTTTTATGGAAATGTTTCACATAACTTCACATGTGCTTTTGTAGGGTAGGAAGAAAGCAGGAGAATTTAAAACTCAAAGTTTTAAAAAACAAATGTAAAATTTGTATTGCATTTAAATGGGTAAAAATTAAAATAAAAAACAGAAAAAAATCAATTGTCTTTGCTCCTGGATAGGGTATATCAATCCTACTCACTTATGATTCCATTTATTATTCCTGCACCTTTCCAAACTAAAATACCATTGCTTCTCTCCCCCATGTAAACTATGTATCCCTATTACTTATGATTCCATTTATTATTCCTGCACTTTTCCAAACTAAAATACCATTGCTTCTCTCCCCCATGTAAACTATGTATCCCTAACAGAATTAGGGAACATCTAGGTTGGCATCATGGATAGAGTTCCAGGCCTGTATGTAGCAGGAGAACTAATCTTCAAAGATTAGTTCCTGAGTTTAAATCTGACCTTAGACACTTTCCTAGCTGTGTGACCAAGTCACTTTGCCCTGTTTGCCTCAGTTTCCTCATCTGCAAAAAACTAGAGAAGGAAATGGCAAACTTCTCCAGTATCTTTGCCAAGAAAACCCCAAATGGGATCACAAAGTTGAGCACAACTAAACAACAGAAACAGATATCTGTCCCTTCCAATTTGAAGAATCAGGGAAGGCTTCCCAGAAAAAGTGTCATGTTCCCTTCCAGTGGCACTTGAAGGATGGGCAGTATATTAGGTAAAGGCAATGAGCATCATGAGGAAGATACAGAGATAGGGAAGCATCAAATATGTTTGGGGATACTATGTAACAAGTTCTAGCTGTGTTTCCATGAGTAAATCACTTCATCAGTCCTAGTTGATCTCAAGCCACTCTCTTAAGACCATAAGTAATAGATGAGTTGACAGTCTTTATCAATGAAGGGAGTTTCCCCCACAGAAATCAGATGTAGGAGGGAATTTTTTTTTAACCAGAGAACAATAACATACATTAAAACAACACTGAAAGCAGCCAAACTCAAAGTAACTGGGGGGAAAAAAAACAATTTTGGTCCCAAGGGCACATGGTAACAAAAAACATTGGATTTTAAATCTGAAATGTGAGGTTCAAATCTAGACTCTCATTCCCTATATGACATTGGGCATATCACTTTGCCTCTAGCCTTCCACTTCTCTGGATAATGGAGAAATTGGACCAAATAACGTCTAAGTTTTATTCTAGTTTGAAATCAGACAAACAACAAAATGATAAATTGATCCTAATATATAGTTTATCAATTTCTGAAATATCAATGCTTACACTGAAAATTTAACAATCATCTCACAAGAACTTGTATAAGCTATCTCCAAAACAGCCCTGGGTATATCAGAGAATGAAACTGCTACAAAAATAAACAAAGACATCCAAAAAAACCTCTTTAGCTTAGTAATTCTATATTTTTTAAACTTATAGAAGTTGTAGCCATCTAAATGAGGTAATAATGATAGCCAAGAGCTAGTGTTTATATGGGATTTTGGGGTTTGCAAACCATTTTGCATATATTATCTCATTCGATTCTGATCATCCCTCACATTTCCCCTCCTGTCATAAGAAGCAACATAGAATAGTGTGCTAGAGCTGGAGAAAGAAAGATGTGGTTCAAATCTGATCTCTGATACTATTCATTAAAATGTGAGTTTCTTAAGATCAAATACTGGGTTTTTGCTTTTGTAACCTTCGTGCTTAGCACAGTGTCTCGAACTGAATGAGCATTTAATCAGTGCTTGCTGAATGGCTGGCTGATTGATGCTATAAAGTTATAACTTCTCTAAGTCTCAGTTTCCCAATTTGTAAAATGAGATGGTCAGACTTATCAGTCTCTAAGGTCATTTCCAGCTCTACATCTCTCCTCCTCCTTTATTAAGTATCATGAAGCTAGTGCCTGGTACTTCCCTAGTCCATCCAAACTAAGAACTGAGTTCCATACTCCAGCCAGCAATGACACATCCTCTACATCAAAGGTTAAGGATTTCTTATGGCTTCATCCTTTCCTTCAGTTAATCGTAACTATTTTAAGAACAGGGGAGTTGTAGAAGTAATCAATTTAATTGATCAGTTTGACTTTGAGGTACTGGATGAAGAACCCCAGCGGAGACAAACAAGGCAATGGGGAAAAGGTACTCTGAAAGCAAACATAGAAAACAATGTGAGAATCATCTACAAGGAGATGAAAGCTGAAATTATTTTAGGAGATAAAATTGCCAAGGAGAAAGGGTCGTGAGAAGACAGAAAAGCCAAGGACCAAAGGCAGTTGTGAAGAATTTTAAATTGTCAATAAGTGTTCCCACTCATTCTTTCAGTAACTCTTGACCAAAATCTATAAATATATATTAGATAAATTTTCCTATCAGTTTGAGCTTTGTGACCATGATAGTAACTGACACCAGGCAATCTCATTCAGATTGTATTTTGTTGCTCTCTCTATTAGTTGGCTATTTAATAAAATTGAAAATATTTTAGTTCCTAGATACAGATAGAAGATACTTGCACTGTCCTTCTGCTTTAGCACACATTCAGCTCAATGGTGCATGAACCATTTGGTTGATTAGCCAAGTCAACCTAAGTTGATATTTTTGTATGCAAGCTTCTTTCATGACCATCCTCTCTTTAACTGTCCCCAACTCTTCACATGATGGAAAGCTGAGCAAGTTCCTTTTCACCAGCCTCAGGAAATCCAGCAACTGGCTGATTTTCACCTGAATCTGTGACTGAGCTGCAAATGGAAACTAGGTTCTCGGGTTCTGGTTAAGTGCCTGAGCTGCCAGATTTGGATGGTCCCCAGTAGTAGGGTCATTTTCTTTTTTCCTTCCTGAACAGTTCTGATGAGGCACCCTGCACTTTACCACTCTGCAGCAGGCAGGGAGACTAATGAATACTGAAATGAGCCTGGAGTTGACATGCTGGGCAGTGGAAAATAGATGGACTTCAGAGTGGCTGCTTGCCTGGAGGATCTGGCAAGCAGCAAACCCTCACTGTAGGGATAAGCAATAGAATCCTGAAGCCCTAAGAGTGCAAGGGACTTAGGGACAGGAGCCTGTTGCTTAAATGAGACCAATCCAAGTTTTCCAGCTCTTCCTTTGTTATTAAAATCTGATCCTAAGACAAGGGCTAGACTTAAATGATATTTTCAGTATCTCTAATTCCCAGATCCTAGTGCCATTAAGGAACTAGTTATAGATGTCTTTCAACAGCTTAGAGAAAAATGACTCTTTCCTAAATTTCCCTAGACTCATTTCCCAAAGATTCCATGGTATTGTTCACCGTGTTCTTTTTTTTTCTCATAAAAGAACTTTCTCTAAGTGTAACCTTCCTTTATTGTCATTTTTGGTGCTTTTAGACTGAACTGCCTCCTGCTGAACAATGTGAGACAATATTAGATCACTTTTAATAGTCTGAGACCAAGCTTTAATCGCTAGAGTTATTTACAAAATACTACCTCTTTTTCATTCAGCTTAATGGTGTTTTGTCCATGGTTTCCATCATAACAGCTCTTCACTTGACTTATTGGAAGACTATATTAAATGTCAAGAGACCTCGCCAGACTCATAAAATGCTACCTTCCCAAGTGTATTTTAGTTTTGGGTGAGGAAATAATAAATACGATAAATATTGAACGCTTTGACACTAATTGATGAAAAAACACCTGCTTTTCTAGTGGTATCAGATTCCTGTTGGCATAAAAAAGAGACTAGTGACAATTTATTGCCCCATCTGATGACCTTTACATAATTTTATAACTCTTCATAGTTTTGTCACTGAGATATAATCAGCCTTTCCTCTGCCTAGGCCGAGGTTATGACTTAGAATACAGGTTAAAAATACAATAGCTTAATTTTCAGATTCAGATCATAGAATCATAGACTTGGTGATGAAGGGGACCTTAGATATCATTCATCAAAAAATCAATCAACGATCATTTAAGGGCTTACTATGTGCCAGGCAATGAACCAATCAATTAAGAAACAGGAGAACAGCACTGGAATAGACTTCAGAGATGATCTAGTTCAATATCTTTATTTTACAAAAAAGGAAACCGAGACCTGGAGAGGTTCAGCATTTAAATGCCTATAAGGGTCACATTTAAGAGAAGCAACCTCCATTTTTTTCCAGATCACATTAGTAGTCAGAGGCAGAGTTCGATTTTTAACTCTAAAGTTTTTTTGTTGTTTTGTTTTTTCTTATTTTTTCTCTAACTCTTCTAGATCCAAATCCATTTTTTCCCTACTGCCCATGCTATCTCTTGTAATAGATCTAGATCTTATCAAAGTTCCAAGATGTTTTTCTAAAACATCTAAATTTCTTTGGCACATACATTTTTTAAACAAATAAAAAGAAAAAAATTATACAATCACAGAACAAGGAACACAGAAGAGGTCTTCTTACCATATGTCAAGTGAATGACATATTATTCAAAGCTCTGCAACAGTGACAATAACTGACTTCTATTAACACTTACAAGGGTTCAATTGGTGAAATACTTTAAAATGTACCACATATATTAAAGCAGGACTTAAATTTTTTTTTACTTGTGACCTCTTTTTGCCTGAGAAATTTTTACATAACCCTGGGTATATAAATTAGATAGACAATTCAAACATTTACTGATAATAAATCATATTATATTTGTGATTCTCCATTCATTTATCTCCATTATTTAAACCATGGTTTAAGAAGTTGGGCATTAGAACGACACAGTAAGATATAGGAGAAAGGACAAGGCAAGAGATCTAGATCTAATCCTCATTCTGTCATTTACTAACTATGTGACCTCGGGTAAATAAGTCTCTTTACTTCTCTAGTTATGTTTCCTCATATTTAAAATAAGGAGATTGAATTGGATGTTCCCTGCCATCTCTATACCAATGAATGAATCCTGAATGTAGCTCTACAAGTCCCCTCTACCCCCTTTACTTTATTTTATTTTATTTTTTTAAGGCTGGGGTTAAGTGACCTGCCCAGGGTCACACAACTAGAACGTGTTAAGTGTCTGAGACCAGATTTGAACTCAGGTTCTCCTGAATTCAAGGCTGGTGCTCTATCCACTGCTCCACCTAGCTGCCCCCTATCCCCTTTATTATAGAAAAGCGGAGGAAGTTGAGGCTTAAGGAGACAAAGTAGGGAGATTGCCCAAGATCACCCAAGTAGTAGACATTCTCCCAAGACAGGCCCTACAAATCTGATTGTTCTATTTTATAGATGAGATGAAGTTTCACAGAATAAGTATCAGAGTTAGTATTTGGATACAGGTTTTCCTGACTGTTTTCAGCATTTTACATAGCTTCTCTCTCTTGATATGAAATGAAAAGTGCTTTTGAAATCTTGAAGTCCTGTAGACCGGCACCTGTGATTTCATAGGTATAGAGAACACCCAGAGGAGGAAAGAACCTCTAATAATTCAGGGCTTCACCTTTTCTGAAATATATATTCTTAGAGAATTGCCTACAACGTGGATCACACAGTTTGTTTGTGTCAAAGACAGAATATAGACCAGGTCTTCATACACTAGTTTTCTCTGTTTCCATGCTGTCTCACTCACTGCATAAAGGTTTGGGACTTCCGTAGCAATGATGACAGTTGTAGCTTGTTGCCTGGTTTGGGGTTATTTTGAGAATGGGTTTCCCTATCTCCTCTAGGCCAGAAGTAGGGCATCCCATTACAGACTGGCACAAAATTTGTGACCTGGGTCAGATTACCACTTCTCAGAGGGGCTGATGACTTCTGCTCTCGGGGACTCACCATATTTGTGTCATATTTAGACCAGATACTAAATCATCTTTAGCCTTGCTGAAACTCAAAATTCCCAAGTTCAAGCAAATTACCAGCCTTCAGTAGCAAGGATTATAGTATGTGACACCATGCCCAGCTTATATAATGTTATTATTATCATTATTAATTACTAACTTCATTAACAATTCCTTTGAACCAAAATCCTTAGCAATGTTTTTTACAAGTTAAATCTCTACTTCACTATTTCCTTCTCTTGTAAATAAAAAATAAATAAGTAAATAAATAGTTATTCTGAGGAATACTACAGGGAACTGATAGGGAACTCTCAACTTTCTCTTCTTAGGTTAGATGATGCTAATGGATTTTTCACTAACTAATCCACAGAATTTCCCAGTCTTCAAGATATCACTCTTTGTTAGGTTGATCCAGAATTGCTTACATATTACAAGCTAGAAAATTCCTACTTCGTTTATTCCTAATTATATATCACATATGGTATTCTATTCAGTTGTTTAATAGTGTTTACATATTGGTCAGTTGTTGGTCCCCTCTCAGGTCTCCTTTAATTTGGACATTATTTCTCCCCCTACATTAAATGAGTATGAGATGTTTTGTTTTTAGCAGAGTCCTTTAAGATTACAGCTGTGAAGATACTATAAGGCACTAAGGTAACTGTTTTGAGGCAGGGAAGGGGGGGTGGAGGAGGGAAAGAATTCATGATTCCCTCTCGAGGGGCCATCTTCCATGTTCTTTCAATGACATGTTGATGGGAACTGTGCTGAAGTCCTTGACACTTATTAAAATGGTACAGCTGAGGTACAGACAACTCAAAGCTTTCTGTAAATCACCATTTTAGGAAAGCTTTGCAAAGTGATGTCTGTACAAGGACGTGCTACCAATTACAAAGAGAAACTCAAGACAGAAAAATACCTCCAGTCGGTTTCTCTAGCCAAAATTAGCATCTCCATGAAAGATCAGATGGCCACAGTCAGTCTTCTCCCATCATTTTACCAGTTGGATATTAGACTGCAATGTAACATAAGGCTTTTAAATCAAACAAGAACACATTTCTTTGATTTACACAGCCCACAGATAAACAAATTATAATTTCATAGAATCTCAGGCTTGAAAGGGACTTTAGAAGCCATCTAGTCCAATATATATCTGGGCAAGAATTCCCTACACATGCTACCCAACAAAGCGGTCATCCAATTTTAGTTTAAAGACTTTCAATGAGGGGAAAATGCATTTTCTTCTAAGGAAGAATATTGAACATTTGGATTAGAATACAAAA
Organism: Sminthopsis crassicaudata; assembly: GCF_048593235.1. Classification (NCBI taxonomy): domain Eukaryota; kingdom Metazoa; phylum Chordata; class Mammalia; order Dasyuromorphia; family Dasyuridae; genus Sminthopsis; species Sminthopsis crassicaudata. The sequence continues at coordinate 285,219,166 of NC_133621.1, forward strand.
GTATGCTGGTAAATGTTTTTAAAACCTTGTAGTTTGCATGTTTATGCTTGAGATACTTTGGTATTTATGTTTAACCTACACTATTAACTAACATTTTCTTAAGTCTGGGTAACTTACAAAATAATTAAATCAAGCCTGGATTTGTAGTGTCCCTTCAAACTGCTGTGAACACATCATCCGATGCTTTATTAATAGCAGATTTGGGGGGGGGGGACTTGGGGTTACTTTGTTTTTTAATACATCGAGTTTAAATGTGCTTCCTCATAACTTCTATTTATTGCTCAAAGCTTTCTCCTCTGGGGCTGAGGAGAATAAACCTCATCTATATATAAAGATAGCTCTCTTCATCCATCTGCCTCCCTCTAAGTGTGGATATACCACCTCCCTCTGGCCAAGGTCCTTTTTTACTTCTTTCACTCTTGATACTCGAATTCATCACTTGATACAAACTAAGACTCCTAACTTTATATGACCAACTGTGATCTCTCTCCTGAACTTCAGTCCCATATTTCCAACTATCTATCAGATATGGACATCCCACTGGCATCTCAAACTCTCAACATATGAAAATAGAACTCCACATTTCTCTCTTTAAGTCTTTTTTTCTTTTATAAACTCTGTTAAAAATATAGCCACTCTTCCAAAAGCCCGGGTTTGTAACCTTGGGATCATGAATGAATCAATTCATGGATAAATAAAATTCATTGACAAGTAAAAACCCATTTAAGGGAAGACACTGTGTTATGTTCTAGGGATATCTAGACTATCTCCAAAATCCAACCAGTTGCCTCTTCCTTTCAGTTAAACTTTCAAATCTCTTGTCAAATATATCCCCTTTTCTTTATACACAAGGGTACCATCTTAATTTTGCTTTTTATGACTATGGTGATAGTCTAACTGCTTTCCCTGCTTCAAGTTTGTTCCATTTCTAATGTATCCTTCACACCATTGCTAAAATAATCTTCCTAAGGCACCAACCTGACTGTGTCACTCAACAACCTTCAGTGATTCCCTCTGCCCTCTAGAATAAAATACAAACTCTTTACTTTGACATTCAAGGCCCTTCACTTCTCCACTATACTACACACTTCTTCAGCCTTATTTCCCTAATTCTTCATTCCAGCCAAACTGTCCTTCTATTCCCCAAAATCAACAGCTTATCCTCTGCCTCTATATATATATTTTCAGAATTGTACCCTATACTTCCTCATCATCTCTAACCTACATTATTCTTCTTTTCTTTCAAGGATTAGCTTCTCCATGAAACAAGTTCTCCCTTGGTTCTCCCCTTATCTATAGACCTCTCCTCTGTGGCCTTTGCTAGATCATCATCTATTTTCCATCTCCTTAGGGGTGGGTGTCCCTGAAGATTCTGTCTTGGGTCTTATTCTGCTCTGTATTCATTGGTGCTCTCTTCTGCTCCCTTGGGTTCAGTTATCACTTTTATACAAATGAGTATCTAATCTTTAATCTATAGAAGATCTCTTTACATACACATTCCCAATCATTAATGAGTTCTTCCTCCTCAAAATCACCTTTTATTATAATTTCCTTTTTCTATTTTCTATCCTAGGATAAATAGAAAATTATATTAATTTCCTATTTTCTATATCCACAAGCAAGTTCCTTGAAGAAAGGGGCTCTTTTATTTTTGTGTTTGATTAAGGTAGGCAGTTTTGTTTCCCCCTCCAATTAATGTAATTAGTTAAGATTCAGAATGTAATCTTCAGTATTAAGTAGTTTTCTGATAATCCAACAACTGTGAATAAATCCTTAATCAATTTAGAAGGATTATAGGAACTTGATCATTGAATAAAGGCGATAGGACTCATCCTGTGATTAGCTGAGAGAATTACTCACACCCATGGGCCAAGGTATAAAAGAAACAAGTCATTCAACACTAGAAAGGCACAGGTTAGGATGTCTTTGTGGAGGCAGACCCCTTCACTTATGTCGGAGGAGAGCAAATCGTAGTTAAGGACTTTCTTCTCTTCTTCCCATCAGTCATACCATAGAAGCTCTCGGAACAATCAGAGATGATGCATCCAGCCAGGAAGACAGAAGCTCACACAATATGGACAAGGAACAGAGAAATCGTCACCTTAAAGAAGGAATAGTCTCCAGGATCATGACCCCTCATAACAGAGAAACATGACAGCTATAAAGAAGAAAGCCCTGGGAACCCAGCTAAGTGTTCCACACAGTAGGGTCTCTGCTACTAAAAGGAGTGTGTAAGAACTGCACTAGGAGCAATAGAACTTGCAGGTCCTGCTATAAAAGGAATTGTGGGTGACCTCTGCCATAGATATATACTATACATGTGCTTCAGTGCTGTTGAACCCCCTTTTATCTTGGGTGCTATGTTTATTTATAGGAAAGCACACGGTGAGATCTTGTGGGAAATGACTTGTACCAAATGTTCTTATTATAGTAGATCATCTTAACAAATGCCTTTGCTAAAAAAAAAAAAAAAAATCTATTTTAGTCTACTGGCTGACTATTAATACAAAGCTTTCTGGTGAGTACTCATTAGCTAATGTGGTTAGGAGCAACCAGCTGAAAGGTTACTTCTAGAACCAAGATAATTAATAACTACCCTCTGGGAAATGGAGGCAGTTAGAGGGATAACCTCGAGGGAATGTTCTATTTGAATCCTAACACAGCACCTGGCACATATTGAGCAATTAGTAGATGCTCACTGATGGATTCTATTTGCATTGTTTGCTGGACATCCTCCGTGAGAATGCACGTAATTAGTATTTGTTGAATTAAGTTGAGCTAGCAGTGATAAGATGAAAGGATAAGTTAAACCCAACAGAGTGGGAAAGGGAAAGCTATGAGGGACCCAAGGCCAGTTTAACCAGAGCAAAGCATGGGGGAGACAGAAATATGGAAATGATGCAGGAATAATCAGCTCCATATACGGGCAAGGGGGTAAGGTCAAAGAGACGCTTATGGGCAATGGCAAGAGTTATAATTAGCAAGCTGTCCCAGAAACCTATTAGTCATTAGCAAAGGCTAATGATTGCTAAAAATTGCCAATTAGTAGCTAAAAGTAAAGCACAGCTGCATAAGTTATACCCATTCTGCTGTGGAACGTTCCCATGCTTGGTAGAGTTATGTAAGCTTGAAAGGGAGGGCCCAAGGTCCACTTGGGACCTACTCATTCTCTCTGCCAGAGGCAACATAAGAAAGGTGAATTAAGGTGCTAAATCATTCTTTCCTCTGCCCTTTGCCTTCCAGGGCCATTTCTATGCTATCCTGGAAATAGCAGCAGCTTCTTGAAGGGAAATAAGTTTCTATCACCCACCTAAGAAAAAGAGCAAGCACTTTAGCCTCACTGAAGGTACAGGAACACCTACGACTGAGGACAGTTAAGGGTCACCTGGAGGATTCTCCCGGAGAATCCTCTGCAGGGAGGGATAATGGCTAACACTAGGATATTTCTACTAAAGAGCTTAGCCTTTGAGGAAGCTTGTAGGCCCTGTAGATTTCTCTGAGGAATCTCTATCCTTTGTGCATGGAGAAAGGGATAGAAAATCTAAGCTCTAAGATTAAAAAAAAAATCTCAAGCGACACTACAATGTAATGCCTTTTCTAGAACCATACTGTTCAACTCAAACTTATATTCTGGGTCCCCCCAGGATGAAGTTACTCTGTCGATCTCCACTTCATGAGCCCCCACAAGCATTTACCTTTAAGTCAGTCACTTGATACAACTGACTCAAGAGAAAAGTATTTACTGACATGACTTCAGAAGACTATAGATATAAAATATTCCCTTCAGGATCCACCCTAAGGGGGAAGAGCTGGTATTTGTGTCATTACACTGAACAGAAAAATAGACTTAAGGAAAATACGTGGTCAAGGCAAATCAAGACTCCGATCTGTAAGAACCTGATGTTTTCCTCTGTTCACGGTGCTCTCGTAGATCTCCCCCATCCCCAGCCCAAGTACAGTGCCTCTGTTAAACAAATTATTCATTTGAATTTTCTGGACTAGCTCTTCTCCAAAGTTCAACTCCCAAATGTCAGAGCTAATTCTCAAGTCTCTAACTATACTCTCCAAACCTATTCTCTGTTGGGTAAACTCCTGACAGAGTCGGTTACTCCACGGCAATATAACATTGTTGATGGTAAGGGAAAGAAGAGGAAGAAAGAGAAATTCCCCCCTCCCAACAATAAGCAAGGAAAAATTTCCTCTCGAGGTTAAGCTGGCTTTCTTCTTGACCACAATATTTTATATTTCTCAAAACTATCTTCTATTGACTTACTCCCTAAAAAGTATAATATGCCTTTTTTTAAACTTATTTCCACTTAATAATATTTTATTTTTCCAATTACAGGTTAAGATCGTTTTCAACATTCATTTTTATAAGATTTTGAGTTTCAACATTTTCTTCCTCTCTCCATCCTTCCTCCTTCCCCAAGACAGCAAGCAATCTGATATAGGTTATACAGGAGTAATCATGACTATCATTTTTTAAATTACCAGTTTTCATAACTGATACTTTGGCCAGCTAATGGTCAGGCACGTTTTCATTTCATTATATTGGAGATTTTTTTCAATTGTCCTTAAGCAGATCTTAACATAAGATTGCAAACTTGTTTGTTCTATTACTTTGATAATTCTAATATCAAGGTTTCCTTATAATTCTATGTACTTTATTTCATGCATTTCAAAAGCATTATTCTGGAAAAGGATCCAAAAGCCTAATCAGATTAGAGTTAAGGACCATGATTTTAACAAAATAACGATATACAAACATTTTTATGCTTTCCTTAAGATTTTAGTTCATCGTTGTTTCTTGCACCTTCCCCTTATTGTCTATAATTTCAACTAGGCTAAGAGAAAATCAGTTGATCAGGGCTACCTTTATCAACTTTCCCCACATTACAATGAAAAAACAGTATAAATGAAGGGGATCATATATTAAACTATATTGTCCTTCTTTCTCTTTCTCTCCCTCTCTCCTCTTTGTGAGTCAGTCTCTTTTTCAGCCTATGTCTGTCTGTCTCTCCACTTTCTCCTTCCCTCTCTCCCTCCATCTTCTCTCTCTCTCTCTCTCTCTCTCTCTCTCTCTCTCTCTCTCTCTCTCTCTCTCTCTCTCTCTCTCTCTCTCTTTCTCTCTCTCTCTCTCTCTCTTCCTCCCTTCTCTCTGTCTCTATTTCTCCATCTTTCTCTCTGTGTATCTCTCTCTCTTTTTCTCCCTCCCTCCCTCCTCTCTCAGACTCTGTCTTTCTGTGTCTTTCCCAAATGTTCCATGACCTGATATAGAGGTATGAGCCCAGGAGAAGTATTGATTGTGTGACTTTATTCTAACCTCTCTACAGAACTGCTGTGTGTCTGTATCTTTATGAATATTATTAAGAAATATATTCTCAATTTATAGTAGTTCTTTTTGATAGATTTGCATATTAGTGCTGAACTTGAAACTTCCCAATAAGTCCATGTGCTTGCAAATTCTCATTAAATATCTCTCTCCCATTCTCTTGAGCAAAGATTTCTTCATTTATTGAGTGGGCTTCTTTGTCCCACAGGTCACTGGTAAAGGATACCAAGGGTTGCTGACTAGGAAGAAAAGACAACTGTACTCTCAAATCCCTCCCGGAGCAGTGTTCCAAACTGCCTTGCCAGAAGCTATTGCTCCCATCTCTCAACTCTCAAAGATGAAGGTCTTACCTCTTTTGCTGCACTTTGACATTCTATTTCTATTATTCCTATTCACAAACATGTCAAAGAAGGTATCAGGAAAAGTTCGCATAAAGGGATGGACTAGTCCAATAAAGCCAAGCTCAAATTTCATATTTGTTTGAGAGTTACTCTAATCATCTGTACCATTAGTCTCTCAATCTTTAGTTTACTTACACTTGGGGTTCAACAAACATTTGCTAAATACTTGCTATATGCTAGGCTCCTCACTGGGTACACTGCTTATAAAGAAAAAAAGGAAACAATCCTGGGGCAGCTAGGTGGTGCAGTGGATAGAGTACCAACCCTGAAGTCAGGAAGACCTGAGTTCAAATCCAACCTCAGACACTTAATATTTCCTAGCTGTGTGACCCTGGGCAAGTCACTTAACCCCAATTGCCTCAAAACACACACACCCAAAAAATCTTTGCACTAAAGAAGCTTGCATTCTCCTAAAGTAAAATGTAAATAGAGAAACATTCAAAATCTGTAATTATATATATACATATATACATATACATGTGTGTATACATACATAAGAAGCAACTAAAGTCTTAAGGAAAGTATAAAGAAACGTTTTTTAAACTTTGTACATATACAAATAGATATTAATATAAAATTTATCTTGGAAAAGCTGCTAACAAAGTGAATGCAAGTTATGGATTTGAGAACTGAGAATTAGGAAATAACAAGATCTCACATTTTTCTAAGACTTACTTTGGGGTTTAAAAAGTACTTTTGGAAAAAGTTGTCATGAATGTACCAATTCTGCACCAGTCCCCAGTCCCTAGCATATAATAGGCATTTGATAAATTCCTTTTGAATGAATTCATATACAATCTTCCACAGAGAAGCACTTTTAAATGCATAAAAAAGAACTAAAGGAAGCTCAAAAGCAAATAACACAGCTTTGAAAATAGTGAGAATTTAATATATACTTTTTAAATAACAAGCTGAATGATATTTTCATATAATACTCTATTTAACTTTATATGTAATTTTTTTTGGTTTTCATTAAATTCAGAATAAAAATAAATAAAAGAAAATACTCCCTCCATTAACATGGATCCCAAACCCCCTGTAGTAGAAGGTCTTACAGAGTTGTGGTAGCAAATAATAATAATAATAATAATAATAATAATAATAATAATAAAGTCATGCTGCAGCCAACCTGCTGGTGAACAATTTTGATCTTTGGATAACAACAGGCCTACAGCCCATCAGTAGACCCATATTTAAAGTCCCTCTGTTTGGTAATAATCTAGCCTTAATGGATATAGGTTTGTTGTTGTTTTTTTAATGGAGACATCTTCAAATGAAAAAACAAGTCATCATTACACATTGGTTGCCCCAATATTTCTTGTTTGAAAGAAACTTTTATTTGAAGTTTAATCTGCTCCCCCTCTCCCTGCAAAATGTCCCAGATAAACGTTGCAGTTTCAATCATGACCAACTCTTTCACCCCATTTGGGGATTTCTTAGCAAAGATAGAGCAATGTCATTTCCTTCTCCAGCTCATTTTGCAGATGGGAAAACTGAGGTAAACAAGATGAAGTGACTGGCCAAGGGCCCCACAACTAGCAAGTATCTGAAGCCAGATATGAACTCAGGAAGAAGAATTTTTCTGACTTCAGCCCCACTACTCTATCCACTGTGTCATTTAACTGCCCAAATAAATAATATACACCATTAAGAATATCTCTGCAAAGAAATAGAACTCTACATAAAAAACCTGAGCAGGTTGACAACAGCAATAAACATCCTATATATTCCAAAATATTCATAGCTACTCTTGTTGTTGTGGAGAGCTAGGAACAAAGATGGTACCCATCATTTGGGGAATGTCAGAATAAATTGTGAACATGGAGCCAGAATATTACACTGATATCCATCATAATGGCAGGAGAAACTGAGGAAGGTCCCTGTAACGTTCAGGGTAGGACGTGAGTGAAAAAATTGGTTTAGCTGGGCAGATATGGAAGGGTTGCAATATGTTTCACTGGAGCAAATGTCTAAAATAATGAAATTGTAGGTCCATTTGAGCATATGAATCTGTGAATACAATGCAATGTTCTCATCATAAGAAATGATGACTATAAGAATTTTTTTAAATGGGGATGTATTATTAAGTGCAAAGTGAAGTAAGAACAAATAATAAAACATGTAAAAGCATGATTATAGGAAGAAACTAACAAAAAGAACAATACAATTAAGTTAAAGGCTGTATAATTACAATTATACAATTATAATTGGCCCTGGAGAAAAGATGAAGGAATATTACTACCTCCTTTTGTTGGTGTATAGTGGGAGAGGGAAAAAGTATGGAATGTTTTATATAATGTCAAAGCAGACACTGTGTTAAGTTGATTGTCTTATTTTTCCTATTTCAAAAAGGAAGGTTCTTGGGGAGGTCTAAATGCAGAAATTAGTCAGTATTAACAATCAGAAAGTATCTATGTTCCAGGAACTGTGTTAGGTTCTGGGGACCCCTCTCCAAAAAAAAAAAACAAAAAAACAGTCCCATCCTTCAAAGTGTTTATATTCTAATGGATAAAGCAACACATATTTGATAACTGTTTAAAAAACAAAAATATTAAAATATTTCTATTGATTTATTTTTAAGAAATGTAATCATTTAAACTATGCTGAAAGGCTATCAAATTGTGCATACCATAAGATCACAACTCCATTGGATCATATTGTCCAATAAAGTTTCCTTGACAAAGACATGGAATGCTTTGAAATCTCCTTATATCCCAAAGAGATCTTAAAGAAAATTTAAAAAATTTGTGGCAGCCCTTTTTGTAGTGGCAAGAAGATGGAAACTGAATGGAAATGCCCATCAACTGGAGAATGGCTGAATAAGTCATGATATATGAATGTTATGCAATATTATTGTTCTGTAAGAACTGACCAGCAGGAGGATTTCAAAGAGGCCTGGAGAGACTGACATGAACTGATGCTGAGTGAAGTGAGCAGAACCAGGAAAACCTTGTATATAGCAACAACAAAATTATGTGATGATCTAATTCTGATGGATGTGGCTCTTTTCAAAAAGGTGATTCAGGTCAATTCCAATAGACTTGTGAGGGAGAGAGCCATCTGCATTCAGAGAGAAGACTGTGGGGACTGAATATGGATCACAACATAGTATTTTCACCTTTTTGTTGTTGTTTGCTTGCATTTTGTTTTCTTTCTCATTTTTTTCCTTTTTGATCTGATTTTTCTTGTGCAGCAAAATTGTAGAAATATGTATAGAAGAATTGTACATGTTTAACATACTGGATTACTTGCTGTCTGGGAAAAAAATTTGGAATACAATGTTATGCAAGGGTGAATGCTAAAAAACTATCTTTGCATATATTTTGAAAATTAAAAAAGTTATTATTTTAAAAGGTAAAAAAGAAATTTAACCATTCAAAACTGGTACAAAGAACTTTTGGTTCTTTGAAATGGGTACAGATACAAGGAAAGGATCATGGCAGGTATCCAGCAGGAAATAACATCGATACAAAGTTGAGTTGGATTTGAGGTAGTAACAGAGTCTTATTGTTGTTTAGTCATTTAGTTGTGTGTAACTCTTCACAACTCCATTGGATCATATTGTCCAATAAAGTTTCCTTGGCAAAGATATGGAATGCTTTGAAATTTCCTTTTTTAGTGGAATTAGGCAAACAGAGGTTAAGTCACTTGCCCAAAGTCACAAAGCTGGTAATGTTTGAACATGAGTGTTCCTGACTCCAGGCACAGTGCTTTATTCACTAAAACACCCTGATGCCTCTTAAGCAAACCAGTTAATTTACTTGCCCAGGTCACACAGATACCAAGTATCTGAGGCTGGATTTGAATTCAATTCCTCCTGACTAAGACTAGTGCTCTATCCACTGAACCATCTAGCTACCCACACTGAACTGAGCTTCCTTCTTTCTAATCCATAGATAGACTATAGAAAGAAACTATACCAAATGTTTACATCATAAAATATTCACATGGTTTTGCATACCTAAAGAACCATGACTTCTGGGATAAGGATGTGGCAGGAACTAACATCAATGTCCATCATCTCTAAAACAGAACTAAATACCAGCTCATTCCATAAGGAAAATTGTAATATGAATGGATGTGAATTAAAATTTAAAGTTATCAAAATGTTCCCATTATAAAGATGTACATAAGTAATAAAAATATCCACAGTGTCACAATGTTTCAGATTAAAAAGGGACCTCAGAAATCACCTGGTCCACACTGATCTTAGATAAGTATCCATCTGCATCTCCAAATGGTCCACACTGACCCTGGATGAGCATCTTCATTTATAACAGGATTTAAAGACCTCCAGAAAGGGACAGCTAGATGGCACATGGATAGAGCAACAGCCCTGAAATCAGGAGGACCTGAATTCAAATCCAGACTCAGATATTTAATACTTCCTAGCTGTGTGGCCCTCAGCAAGTCACTTAACCCCAATTACTTTATGAAAAAAGACCCTCAGAAAGAGGAAATCTTCTACCTTTTGAGGCATGTCCCCTTTTGGACAGAGCCCATTATTAGTATGTTTTACCTTTCCAAAACCTAAATTTTCCTCTTTTCAGCCCCCACCTACATCTGCCCTTTGGTTTATCTGTATCATCTGGTACTATCCTTTGAAACCAAGTAAGATGAGAGCTCTTTAACCCTGGAAATTTCTCAGTACATTGCCTGTTCAATTCTTCCCCCACCCCAGCTCATCCTTCATCTGCAAAGAGATCATTCTTCCCTCTATCAACTGTATTTTCAGTCAGTCAATAATATTAATGGTTCACTTTCTGTCTGCAAAGTCATGGCACAAGGTTGTAAAGCCATTGTCTATTAAGAGTTCAACAATTTCCTCCTTTCCTGGTTTTTTTTTTCCTTATTCAGCTCAAATATCTCTTTTTCAGAAAATTTCATAGTAAAGCACCAGTCTCTTCCTCTCTTCCCTTCCTACTTTCCTAGTCATCTAGGTCTTTGATTTTTCTTTCCTGACTCATCTTCATCCCTTTCACCCAAATTTACCTCCAACTCAGAATTCTGGAGTTTCTTATAGGGGGAGGATTGGCTATATGGACCTACAAAGGTTCTTAATAAATATTTGTTGATTGGTTGATTGATCTAATACAATCTTCTCATTTTACAGATGAGAAAATAGAGACTCAGAGAGTTTAAGCGATTTAATATTCATGGATTCTTAATTAGAAGAGATCCATGGAGACCATCAAGTCCATCTAATACCCTTATTTTACAAATAAATAAAATAAGGTCCCGAGTGGTTGAGTAGTAAGCATGTATAGTAAGCAAATAGCAGCAACGGGATTTGAATTCAGATTCTGTGATAAGTGAAATTTGAAATAATTAAGGAAACAAAGGTTCAAGCTTCCAAGCATATTGATTTATTAAGCATTGCGTGCCACTTATATAACAAATCAGGCCCGGGCTCCCTCAGCTTGGCATTGAACCCTGAATACACACAGAAACAGATTTTTAAGAAATAAAAGAAATTAACAGGCAATAAACCAAAATACAAGATTAGTCACCTATTTTCTAATTGGAGGAAAGATCAGGGATTTTTCCAATGGGAAGGGAAGAGCAACAGATATAATTCCCTGAAATCAGAAAAAGAGGCGTCTGACTCCCCTTCAAATATGTGTCTTCAACTGATTGACTATTACAGGACCAGTCTTCAGATTGTTTCAAGTGTTCCATGGTGAGAAAATCCCTTGAATCAATAGATCTGACTGGTTTTCTGATCAACACAGCTTATGTCCTTATTTAAGGACAGGAGGGAGAAGCAGTCCGGTTTCCCAGCCATGTAGAGCTGTTGTTGTAATCCCTGTCCTTGTCATCTTGATCACTGTTGTCATCGCTGCCACTGATGTTTGAAATTTTTTCCAACCAGAGACCCTTCTCATTCCCATTGCCCCTCCAATTTTCTATTCCCCAGAAATGATAAGCAAAAAAGAGCAATCTGTTCAGCAAATAGTGATAGAAACCACTGTCTTCTCTCCAAGCAAATACTGATACCTCCCACTTTTTAAGCTTTCAAAAAAATAAACAAAAATAGTCAGGGAATCCATGAATCCCATTATCATGCAACAAGCACATCTAATTGTCAAGAATTAATAATGAGAAATAAGTATAGATAATGGTTCAGCTGACACTGTCATATTTTAGTACAATATGTTCTGAAATATTTGCTCTTTGGGGCTAGGAAGATGCTATTTTTGTCACTAATAGGTTTATTGAGCCCTAGTGGAAATTAGAAGTTCTCGCAAAGAAAGTTGTAAGTTCTAAGATTTCCTGAGGAAGGCTAAGGGTCAATGTGCTTGTAGTTTCTGGGCTTCATTAAAATTCCACTTTGGTGCTGTATAATGTGAGTAATATTAATTTTCTAAACATTGATGTACAGCAGCTGCTAACTAATTTCCATAATGGGGCATCTATTCTAAGGGCATTAAACATGGAGAGAGAGGAAAAAAGAAGAGTGGATCCGAATGGGAAAAGTATAGCTGATGGCTGGCTGGCCGCCAAAATAAAAGATGCTTGGGGATATAACATTCCTGGAATCACTGAAGGTACATTTTTGATCTAATATTCACATTCTGGGCCACGTGTCGACAGTTTGACAGTAGGAAGGGGAAATATTGACACCGTGGCACACCTGGGAATTTAATTTTAGAGGTCTTTATGTAAAGGGCTACACTGCCAAAGAATAATGCAGGTAGAATTTAGAGTTGTTCAAGGGAAATAATCAAAAGGAAGAGAGACAGGGGTGGCTTCCCAAAGGGCATGAAAGGACAGGTCTTAATAGCATTCTCCTCTCTAAAGTCAAGAATAACCAGATGCTTTGCCCCTGGGAAAGTACACCTTGGCTCATGATTCCTAGCTTCTGATACTCAGCGTTTTCTCATGTCAATTGCCAGGATTTCTCAGTAAATTGTTGACATTTCTCTTCAATTCATCAGTCGATCCTTTCTGTGAGTATCTATCATATGGCCGATAAAGAAGGGAGAAGAAACGTAGAAAGATCCGACCTTCATGGAACATAAAGTCAATCAACAAATATTTATTAAGCAATTAGCTTATATCAGGAACTATACAAAATATTGAAAATCCAAAGGTTAAAAAACTGACCCCAAAGAGCTTACCTTCTAATGGAAGAGACAACATTTATATAAATAGGTATGTATATAATACATGCAGAGTATATACAAGATATCCCAGGCTGAGCCTAACTCAGGCTGGTCCCCTGATAATTTCTCTCTGACACTGAAACAAAATAAGACAATTATAGGTCTCAATAGTTTACAAATGGAAGCTTACTTAGCTGCAGTAGGTGGAGGCTATCCCCAAAAGGATATTCAGTGAGGATACCCCATTGATTCAGCTGATTATAGCTTCCTGCAATGGTTATCTTCTATGTCCATAATCGGAGCTTCAGAGAGGGAGTTGGAATGCCTTGCTTCCTGCTATAATCCAGGCATCTGGGGATCTGTATTAATAGTTTGAGCCACTCCTCTGAGTCAACTGAGTCTCAAAGAGTTTCCATATTTCCTAAGGAACAGACTTAGCCTAATTGGCATGGGATAAGGACTAGGGAAGCTAGCTCAGGCTACATGACTGGACCCTGAGAAATATTGCTCTTCTCTCAAGACAGATGGAGGAACCTGCTGCAAAAGTGGACACAAGTTGAGTTTTGTAGGAAGACGTGTATTCTACAAAGTAGAGGTAGAAAGGGAGAGTGTTCCAGGTATCAGAGAAAGTCTCCTGAAAGCATGGAAACAAGTGTGTTATATAAAGAATATAAGAATATGTCAGGAAACAAAGATTAATCCACCCAGATAATATAGTGCTTTATAGGTGGGGCTGGTGTTGGATGGGACTTTAGAGCTATCTAGTTCAGCTACCTCATTTTATAGATGAAGGAACTGAGACCCAGAGAGATAAAAAGGTTTGTCCAAGGTAATAAATGAAAAATTATATCGGAACTCAAGTCTTTTGACAAAAAAAGCCAATATTTTCTCTTGATGCGGTATGGCTACTACTACAGCATGTGAGTCATCCATCAGTTATCCATAGTTCTTACTACATGACTGAGCCATTCTTTTGTTCAGTTGTACATTTCACTAATTATATTTTAACACCCCTTTTTCTGTGCAGTTAATAAGGTGCATTGTATTCACATCCACCAATCTCTCCATTGTTATTTGGGTGACTTGAGTTTTATTCTTCAGAGAATGTAATATTCTTTGCTTCGTATAGCAGTCACATAGCATTACTAGAAGAATAATGGCCTTAATAAGATGGCCCTTTGTTTCAGGAAGAATGTTCAGAATATTAGAACTTTGCCATTTTCCAAAGACAACCTAGCTTTCTCCTGCTACTCAATTCTGAGACCAAACCTTTGTCCATTTGCAGTTTCTGTCCATATGACTGATAGGCTAATTCTATAGCTTACCCAACCAATTATAAATCATAATCTGGGTTGTAGGCATTCCTCATCCACTTCATTTTCTTGTGTGAGTAGTTACAATTAGTTATACAATCAACAATTGTAGTCGTCATTTAGAAGACTCTGTAAGTATTCCTGGGCTTCATACAATCAACAAAAAGTCAACAAGAGCATCTTGAGATCTATCTACAAGGTATCCATCCTAGACTGTTGTCCACCTCCTTCTTCTTCTAGATGAAGGGTCTCCCTTCTTCCCTGGGTCTTTTTGACACTGCTGTGTTATAATTATCTTCCAATCCCATTGAAATTATCCTTGGTATTCTTTAGAGAATTATCATTCTTTCTTTATTTATGGGTATGCCTAGTAATAGTAGTAGTAGTAGTAATAGTAGTAGTAATAATAGTAGTAATAGTGTAATAGTAGTAGTAGTAGTAGTAGTAGTAGTAGTAGTAGTAGTAATATGTTAGATTCTAGAAAATTGTTAAGTACCGACTTAGCACTTAGTAAAAACCTAATATCTCATTATCTCATTAGCACTTAGTAAGAACCTAACAGTAATAGTAGTAGGAGTAGGAGTAATAATAGTAGTAGGAGTAGTAATAGTAGTAGTAGTAATAGGAGTAGGAGTAGGAGTAGTAGTAGTAGTAATAGTAGTAGTAGTAGTAATAATAGTAGGAGTAGGAGGAGGAGTAATAATAATACTCCTACTCCTCCTACTCCTACTATTAGTAGTAATAATAATAGTAGTAGTAATAGTAGTAGTAGTAGTAGGAGGAGGAGGAGGAGGAGGAGGAGTTGATATTGTTGTTGACCCCAAAAACTGAGGTCTTTGGGTTTATCAAACACTAGATTACTATAGTTATTGACTATTTTGTTCTGTGACCCTAACCTATTCCACTGATCAACTACTCTATTTCAAGGCCAGTACCAAATGGGTTTTGATCACTACTGTTTTATAATATAGTTTTACGTCCGGTACAGCTAGGCCACCTTCATTTGCATTTTGTTATTAATTCCCTTGAATTTCTTGACCTTTTATTCTTCCAGATGAACTTTGTTATTATTTTTCTAGATTTGTAAAATAATTTCTTGGGAATTTGATTGGTATGGCATTGAATAAGTAGATTAACTTAGGTAGTATTGTCATTTTTATTATATTCACTCAGCCTACACATGAGCACTTTATATTTTTCTAATTTATTAGATCTGATTTTATTTATATGGAAAATGTAGTCGCAGTAGTAGTTCTTTTTATCCTTTTCTTTGTGTCTCTGTTTCTCTATGTCTCTGTCTGTCTCTGACTCTGTCTTTCTGTCTCTCTGTTTCTCAATGACTAAGTAGAAACAAAATTAGTGGCTATGAATTTTTTGGTACATAATCACTTAAGTAAAAAGAAGAGGCGTCAAAACATGAGTCACAAAAAAATGAGTTGGATCAGTCATGAAGCAAGAAAGAATTAACAAATGTAGAGTACCGGAGTCTTAGAAGACTAAAGGAAAGAGCTCCAGTGAATTCAGTAAATTCTCTGCATATAATCAATGCGAGAATAATAAACTTAGAACCAGAAGGGGCTTCAGGTGCCACTGAGTTCAATCACATCTTCATTTTACAGATAAAGAAAATGAGAATTAAATGGGGGGGTATAAAATAACACATTTATGATTGCACAAAATTTGAGAAATATTTCAAATGCAGCTCCTCTAATTCCAAATCCTACACTCTTTCCA
This sequence comes from Sminthopsis crassicaudata, assembly GCF_048593235.1. NCBI lineage: Eukaryota > Metazoa > Chordata > Mammalia > Dasyuromorphia > Dasyuridae > Sminthopsis > Sminthopsis crassicaudata. The sequence goes on from NC_133621.1 coordinate 285,235,052, forward strand.
TGCACCAAACTTCTACATGATAAAAATTCATGAATGGATTTCAATCCTATATTAGTGAAGGAACTACTGACAATGAAGAGTTGACAGATTTACATAATGTTGAAGTAAATTTCCTATTATTAATTGTAGTTATATTAAATAGCACAACACATTAAGAAGCTCTAATTTTGTCAATATAAATAACTCCTCTATAAATACAAGTTCTAATCCCTTTTAAACAGAGTAGATGAAATTTCGTGAACACTGTGATTCTCTTAATGCAGCCTAAGATTGTATTACCTTTTAATCTGTCATAGCAAAACTCTCAGCTCATATTGAATTTGCAGTCCACTAGAACTCCCAGATCTTTTTCATATTAACTCCTATCTTCCTACATCTCCCCCATATTCACCCAGGTCAGCCTTCTCATCTTCTGGAAGAGAGTGTGCACAAAAAGTTTAGCCACTGATATGAAGATATTCTAAGGTATCTCATTTCCCTGAGCAATAATCACAATCATAAATGAACTCAGGACACTGTGTTTTCTGAGCTATTCTAGATGCAAAGGATCCTGGCCTCCAATGGGAAGGGTTAGACTTCTTTTCTAATACCCTTTGGCTCATTAAACACACACATACACACACACACACACACACACACACACACACCCTAACCCTGCTACCTTAGGGAAAACTAGTTAAAGCTAAGATTGAAGAGTTCTGACCAGAGCTGCATATTAGGAAAATTAATATGGCAGCATAGTTTGGAACTAATGGAAGATAAAGAAACTAGAATCAATGAGACAAAAATCTATTTCTGAAGCCTAAATAAGAGATAAGGAAGGTCAAAACTATATTAGAAGAGAGCATAAAGGAATAGGATCAGGACATTTGGTCCAGTCCCCTTACTTTAATGATGAGGAAACTGAATCAAGTGACTTGCCCAGGATCACACAGTTAGATTTGAATTCAGGTCTTCCTGACTACATCCAGCATGCTATCTACTATCTATTACTCTATCTACCCAGTTGCTTTTGCTGATACCCTAATTAAGTCAAAGATTGAGAGATATTATGGTACAATCAGAGAACCTGGATTCAACATTTACATCTGTGATCTGCAAATTATGCATCAAAATTTCTGAGCTGATTCACATGGAGATATATATATTTTTAAAATGAATGTACATGTATAACCAAATGTTATTTTTTACATAGAAATAGGGAAAATAATTTTTAAATCTCTGAGCCTTAGTTCCTTCAATGATAGAAAAGGCTGAGATGTATTTTACAATCCCTTTCAACTCCAAGATGATAATCCTATGTTAGAACCAAATGTCCACTATAAAACAAAATTTTAACAACAACATTCTTTGTGGTAAGCAAAGAACTAGAAACAATGTGAGTGTCCTTGATTGAAGAATTGGCCCCAAACAGTACAATATATGAAGCTAACACATTTTGCTGCACAATAATATATGAAAAAACATGAAAAATCCAGAGAAAATTCATTATATTTATAAAATGATAAAGCAAAATGAGAACTGAGACAACTATGCACACAATGACTGTACATGAACTTAAAAATCACTAACAGAAGTCAGACATTGAGTTGGGGTTTTTTTGAAGCAATTAGGGTTAAGTGACTTGCCCAGGGACACACAGTTTGTTTGAAAACACATTTGAACTCAGATTCTTTGGACTCCAGAGTTAGTACACTATTCATTACATTACTGATGTAGGTTCATCTAGAGAAGAAGTAAAATGAATACAGGAGGATCAATAGAATATACTTTCAAAAGTAAATGGAGTGATGCTAGTTGAAAATGAATAAAGAAATAAAGAACTATTGAGAGGGAGAAAGAAAATGAATGAGATAAGCATAGAAGGATGAAGTACAAATAAATTCATCATCCCCAGCAACAGATGGGATATGAATGAATAGTGAGAAAGGAGTCAATATCTTGACTCCTTTCAAGATTATGGGCATGGGTAGCTTTAAGAACAGTGGCTAAGATTTTATTTGTAAATAGAAGGGACTTGAAAGGTTACTTAATTAAAAGCTTCATTTTACAAAAAAGAGAAACTGATACTTAAGTGAGGTTTACCCATGAAGCAGAATAAAGATCTGAACCTCCAAATTTCAAATCCTGGAATCTTTTCCTTCCACCCAAGCCACTAAAACAGAGGTAAAGTTCTTTGAGTGGAGTGATTCTTCCATGTTTTGGCTTTTTATCCCCAGGATTTAGCTCACTGTCTGGCACTTAATAGCTATTTGTTGATGGTTTGTTTGGGAAATTCAGCCAAGAGAAGGGTTAGGCAGGACAAAGGAGTTTAACCTCAAGTGTGTTATTTTGGTTCCTGGCGAGACATCCAGACGTAACTTCCCCACACACTGGTAGAATTTTAGGGCTAGTTTTCAGGGTAGGAGGCTACTTTGAGCATAGCAATTCAGGAATCCTCCTCAAAATGGAAATAAGTGATGCCATTTTCTCAACCTTCACCACTGATTCTCACTTCTTTGTTGCTTTAGAATCTTTCCTTCCTTCTCATATTGACTTGAGTTCACAGCCTGTCCCCAGCGTGACTGGATTTCTCAAGATGTCATCCTCATTTGAGATGAGAAGTCCCCAATGCAAAAGTGCCATGTGGAAATGAGGATATCTCATCTGAAAAAGTTGGGAAAGTTCAAGAGATGGCTCCCATGTTAGCGGTAATTAACTGCTTAAGTTAAATAGAAGAGAGAAAGAGAAGGGAAGGGAGGATATAGAGAGATAGGTAGGTAAATAGACAGACAAATGGAAAGATGATAGATAAATAGATAGATGATAGATTATAAAAAGGTAGGCAGACAGATGCATAGATAGACTGATTGATGATAGAGATAGGTAAGTAGATAAATTATAAAAAGATAAAAGCAGACAGACAGACAGATGGATAGACAGATTGATTTGATTGATTTTAAAGATAGATAAGTCGATAGATAGATAGATAGATAGATAGATAGATAGAAAGATAGATAGATAGATAGATGATAGATAGATAGATGAGGGAGAGAGAGAAAGAGATAGATAGGTAGATAGATAGATAGATAGATAGATAGATAGATAGATAGATAGATAGATAGATAGATAGATGAGGGAGAGAGAGAAAGAGATAGATAGGTAGATAAATAGATAGATAGATAGATAGATGAAAGAGAGAGAAAGAGATAGATAGATAGATAGATAGATAGATAGATAGATAGATAGATAGATAGATAATAGAAAGACATAGGGTAAGTAGGTAGGCGAATAGACAGACAGATGGGGGGAGACAGAGAGAGAACAAGAGACAGAGAAAGAGAAAGAGTTATTTTAAAGTACTTACTATATGCCAGGTACTGTTAAATCCCAAGAATTCAAAAACAAACAGAAAGAAAGACAGCCATCATCTTCAAGGATGCATTGTAACAAGTAAAAATAACACATAAAGAAGAATCAGAACATTAGGGGAAAGTAGCTACTAGTGAGGAGAGGACACTGAATCAAAAATGAAATAAGTTATGTTTGAGGGGTCCCTTTTGATCTGGTGGTTCAGTTCAAGGACTAATCAATTAAGAGTCTCCATGGAGGAATTCCAAGAGGGCAAAGCTGCCTATGAGAAGGTGAAAAGTTCAAGGAAAGAGTTGAGTCAGGAATATCATTTTTTCAAATGACTCTAGATTTCATTTTAACCTCAATACCTTCCAGCCTCCTTCCCCATAACCCTATGTTACTTCATTCCTCTAATCCAGTGTCATCATATGATGAATGGAAATGTATATAATATTCACTTGATGAGGGTGATGTGAGGATAAAATGAGATATTAAGCATCTTCTATGTGCAAGTCATGTCCTGTGAACTGAAAATACATTAACACAATGAATGAACTCTACCCTCAAGGAGCTTATCTGCATAATTTGTTTTACAAACCTTCAAGGGGTATATAAATGATACCTATTATCATATTTAAATACAAATAAAAATAAATAAGTCTACCTACAAACTCCCACTAAGGCCAATTAAGTCACTGAAGACTATATCAACATCATATCTTTTAAGGGGAAAGAGGAGAATATTTATTCCTTTTATTAAAGGTGTCATCTTGATCATTAACAAAGAAAAGAGCTTTTGCTATTTATTTATTTTTTGTTTTTCATGAGGTAGCATAGTGTATTGGACAGAAAGCCAGGTATATGTAGACTCATGAAGACTGGTTCTTCCAATTTGCCATCAAATTTGTAGGTCCTTTCTCTATAGCATTAAATCATTCCCAGTATTCTCATCTATTTAAAAAAAAAAACTTTTTATTAAATCCTACTATTCCCTTTAACTTTCCTGCTATAATTTTCCACTCTTTCTCAGCCAAAGTTCTTTTTTTTCTTCCCCCCCCCCGGGGGGAGGGGGATGGAGAGGGAGGAAGTAAGGAACAGCTAAACCTAGTATCTTTACTTTCACTCCTCTCATTCAGTTGGTGACCCTTTTTAATCTGGTACCCATCCTCATCACTCAATTTAAACTATTCTTTCCAAAGTTACTAATAATCTCTTGCCAAATTTGATAATCTTTCAATAAACATTTATTGAATTGACTTTAAGTTCACAGGATCAAAAGACTAGGGCTGGAGATGAATTAGTCCAACCTTCTTAGTTTACAGATAAGGAAACTGAGTGGAAACTGAGACCTGAGGAACTCAAGTTATTTACCACCCTGTTAGTAAAAATCAGAATCAGAATTCAAAATCAGGTCTCATAATCTGACAATCAACACTGTACAACTTTGACTGAACTGATGTCAATGAGACGCTCTGATAATATTTGTCAACTCAAAAATTATTAAATCTGGAGCCAGAGGATCTGAGTGTGAATTTCCCATGTTTGCACAAGTCATTTCACCACCCCAGGCCTTATTTCCTTTACTGTAAAATGTCTTATTACATTATTTCCCCCCATAAATCCATGATGCTGCAAAGCAAGATTTTTTAAGCAAAAAATGCTCATATAAGTAATGTCAATAAGATTTATTAAGTATTTAATAAGTAACAGGCACTATATGAAGCACTGAAGATACAAAGAAAGGAAAAAGACAGACTCCACTTCCAAGTGGAGTCAGAACAACAAATTAATTGGAGATAATCTCAGAGCAGAGTCACTTAAAGGAACTGGGAAAAACAAAAGTATGATTTAAGTTGAAATTTGAAGGAATCCAAGAAAACCAGAAAATGGAATTGAGGAAAGTGTACTAGGAACTAGGGACACTCCATGAAAATGCCTGGAACCTAGAGATGGAGTATCTGTGTGTGACTGTTATTCAGTCATGTCTAACTCTTCATGACCCCATTTAGGGTTTTCTTGGCAAAGATACCAGATTAGTTTGCCATTTCTTTCACCAGCTCATTTTATAGGAAAAGAAATTAAAGCAAACAGGGTTAAATGACTTGCCCAGGATAGCAAAGCTAGTAAATGTCTACTGCCAGATATGAATCCAGGTCTTCTTGACTACAGGCAAAGCACACTAAAAATTGCACCAATATGTAAGCTAGTATTTCAAATGCACTATTTAATTAGGTAGACAGAGTAGGAAGGCGTACAGTCAATCTCTCCTGCCCGATAATATTCTTCTACTCCTACACATTGAAGTACCCAAAACCTCACCCTTAGATGTATATTCCTGTGGAGCCTGAGGGGCTTTTTTGGTCTTTAAATATTAGTAGTTTGCATACACAGTAAGAGATCAAGAAATATCTCCTGGAAAATATTGATGGTCAGAGTCATTTATTAAAATGTAAACTGCTACAATATCTAAAAAAGGATGCTGATAAAATAATTGAAAAAAAAATCAGTGACAATCCTGGAGTATAGAGAAAGAAATGTTCCTTCCTCCTAAGGACCAAGCGGTGGAAACTTCTAAGCATAAAATTCCCACCACTGTGGAGATGAGAGAATCAGGATTAGAAGCTTTTACTTAATTGGTTTTATTTGTTAAAAAGTAAAACTCCAATACTAGGAAAATGGGGAAAATCAGAATCAATATGACAAAAAAAGATAAATGATACCAATAAAACATATTTTTATAGTAACTGAATAAATTAATATATAAAATAACCCTGGGACGGATAACACAATAACCAGCCTTAAGGATGATAAATCAGAGGATCATAGGTTTAAAGCTAAAAGAAACTGCAAAATCTATCCAATCCAACCCCTTGTTTGGAAAATGAGGGAACTGAAGCAAAGAACTTAAGTGATTTGATCAAAGTTGCCCAGCTAGTAAGTGTCAGTGCACTTGAATCCAGGTCTCTCTGAAGCCAGTTACAATGCATTCACTATACCACAGGTGAGATGAACAACATTAAATGTCTGTTAATTTAAAAAAAGATTCCAGGTATCCTAGTACCTGGAATACTAGGTTAGGGCATTGGAGCAGGAGGGATATAGGAGGTTATCAAAGATAAACTCCACTTACTTCCCAGTTTTGCCTGGGACTTGTCCCATTTGCACAGAAGGTGAGCTCCAGAGCATCCATGTTTTTTCTCAATATGCAAATAAGCATCTATTAGAACTGTGTTATTGGATCATTACATGCCCATTCGTATATGCATACACACAAAACTCTGAAATTTACAATACTGAGCTCAGCAGGAAAGGCCATCAGACCTCTGGGATCCCATTTAATGCCATCTTAAAGAGCACGGTTTGATATTTCTCTCACCCATTGTTAGCTTCATTTCCTAACCTGGTTTTTTGTTTTTTTTTCAAGTTTCAAAAATCCTCAGTCCAAACCACATAGACACACTCTCTGCTTACCAGGAGCTTGGGAATTCAAGTGGTTATTGAGTTATCTGAATGCAAATAAGATCCTTAAATGTTCTCATAAGAGGTAAAATGCCCCATTTATTCACACACTTGTCACTCAAAAGTGGCTGAACAGACGCTCACCAAACTTGGCAACAATTTACTCTGAGACTGAAGACAAAGATGAGAAATCACTCCTCCGGAAATTATTTTGGCAATATGTATAGGCCACTGAAAATGAGAATGTTAGGACTGGAGTGCTGTAATAATATATGGTGGTAATTATGTTAACTGGGGAAATTCCATCCCACTTCAGCACTTTCAGCCGCTGGCACCCAAATGAATAATGAGCAAAGGCAAAGATGCTGAAAGGGTACACGAAAGATGAGGGGAAACAGCATTCGCCAAATTTAGAACTTGCTTCAGAGCTGCAGAAACATGAGTTGGAAAGGAAGTCCACTATTTCAGAGGTGGAAAGGAGTTTAGAGGTCCCCTAATGTTCAACTCGTACCTGAAGAAAAAGTCTGCTGCTATTGCCCTGACAAATGGGCATCCAGGGAAGGGGAAGTCACTACCTCCAAAGGCAGCCTGTTCAACTTTGGCCAAGTTCTCATTGTTTAGAAATCTTTCTTTTCATCAAATAGAACTCGCTTCTTTGCACCATATACCCATTGGTCCTAGATCTCTGCTCTCCTCTCTGTCTCTGTCTCTATTTCTCTCACACTCTCACTCTCCTTCTCTGTCTCTATCATCTCTCTGATTCTCTGTCTCTTTCTGTCTCTGTTTCTGTGTGTCTCTCATCACTCTCTGTTTCTCTGTCTTTCCGTCTCTTTGTGTGTGTGTCTCTCTGTTTCTCTGTCTCTCTCTGTATCTCTCCTTCTCTCTCTCTTTCTGGCTCTCTGGCTCTGGTTCTCTTGCTTTTTCTCCATTTCTGTGTCTCTCTGTCTCTGCCCTCCCAACCTCCTTCATCTTCCCCTCCTCTCTATAACCATCCCAGTACAAGTCATTATTATCTGCTTAGACTAGAGTGAGAGTCTGTCTCTTTTTCTCCATCCCTCTCTCTTTCTGTGTGTGTGTGTGTGTCTCTTTCTCTGGCTCTGGTTCTCTTGCTTTTTCTCCATTTCTGTGTCTCTCTGTCTCTGCCCTCCCAACCTCCTTCATCTTCCCCTCCTCTCTATAATCACTGTCTCACCACCCTAGTAAAGTCCTTTTTATTATCTGCTCCCAACTAAATTTCTTAGCTTCCGCTGTTCTTCCTCCAATTCATCTTTATCTATGTCTATGCTATCTCCCAAATAATTGATTGATAGGATCAGAACATCATCTCATTTATAATTGCGTTCAACAAAAATATAAAAAAAATACCATTTTAAAAAAGGAAACTTTAGGGGGTTATTAACAAAAAATATTCAAGCAGACAGGATTACTAGTTGTCTGCTAGAGTACACAGTGGATTATTTATCAAAAGGCAAAGAATAGGAGCAGACTAAGTTCCTTTCTATGGCTAGAATTCTGTGCTCCTAGGTCCTGCCAAGACACCGAACTTGTTGGCAATGTGAGAGAGCTAATCAGAACAGCAAGTGGAAGACACCAAAAAAGCATTCTTTGCCCTTTGTTGATTCCTTACTCTGATCTGAAAAGTCAAATTTCTTAAGAGAAATAGAAATGTCTACTCATAATACTCCCAGTTTCTCTTTGCATCCTGAAAAAGAGTTGATTTTTTGACTCGTTCTAAATTCAGATTTTATGAGGCAAAAAAGTATCCTGTGTTTTCCGTTAAAATAACTGTTTGGATGCTCTGGGTTTAGTTACAAACTTTATTGAAGCTGTAATTTCAGTTAATTGTATCTGGGCTTCCTGAAGGGTCTCGATTCCCCTGCTGGAAGGTTTAAGGTTTCTTGGGGGGAAAAAAACCATACCTTCTTTTTTTGAATGTTCTTCCTTTCATCTACTTTTTGATGGCTTTTTTATTCATTTAAATTACTTTTTTTTCTAAAATCACATTAACAGACTTTTTTCTTAATTCTATAATCTTTTCAACTCTTGCCTCCTTTGTGAGTAATGTTACGGCTAGCCTTTTTCATTCCCAGTTCCTTTCATGTGATGTCCTTTTTGTTTTTTGCCCCTAGGAACATTATTGTCTTCATTTCTTTTATTTTTAGGCTTATGCTCTACCAGATGACCCAATGCTAAAGAGAAAGAGAAGACAAAGAGCTGTTGGCCACATCACAACAAAAAGGAAGAAAACCATTTGAAAAGAAAAGGTGGCTTTGAGACCTGATTTCCCCCTTCCATTTCTGAAACACCACATCTTTGAAGAAAGGAAAATAATGTTATTTAGTGAGCAACTAGTATGTCCAATAGGACTTGGAGAAAGTAGTAATATCTGGAATAGAAGACATTTAAATAGGATTTAACTTGGGTTTCTGGTTCACTCAGTCTTGTAAACTTTGGGGACATGAATGACATCATTTCTTTCCCAAAGAGGCAAAACTGGATTTTACTCTGGGATTTATCTTGAAATGAACCCATTATTAAACTTCAGAATTTTGATTAGATTTAATTAATGTCACTTTCTGTCAAGATTTCCAAAGCAAGCCTGCTAGAAATAAGCAACAGTAATAACAACAATAATTATGGCTGAAATAAATGTGTATGACACTTGAAGGTGTGTAAAGGCTGCTCAATTCAAAGAAAGAAGTTAATATTAAGAAGTCCTTAATTTGGCAGCTGAAGTTTGAATCCTGACTTTCCTAGCTGGGCATCTCTAGGCAAGTTTCTTGCCTCAGTTTCTCTAGACCTCAGTTTCCTTGAATGTAAAATAATGGGGTTGAATTAGATGACATCAAAGGTTCCTTCTCCCTTTGAAGCTGCAATATATAAATCATTATATATATATATATATATATATATATGTATACACACATGCAAATATATGTCTAAATTTAATTCTAGTTGCATTTGTGAGTTCACCTGACAATTGTTTTGCTTCTATCATTGGTCTTCTCCTACCCAACTATCAATACATGCCCTTTTATATCTCTCTAAGAAGCACTATCTCAAAAGTGAAATTCCAAATGAATGAGTTGCTCTTTCTTGAGAGTGAACAATTTATACTTTGAACCATTTTCACTCTTTAGGAAGCTCTGTGGTATAGTGAATAGAATGGATATTCCAGAGTCAAGGACAGTGGGTCAGTTTCTTAACCTCTAAGTGTTTCAGTTTCCTCATCTGTAAAATGGGACTAATGATAGCACCCACCTCCTAAATTTGCTATGAGAATCAAATAAGATTAATATTATAAAGCAATTTGCAAATTTTAAAGCATTATGTAAATGCTGCCTATTAATTTTAAATGCCAGTGATTATCTTCTGTCGGTGATTCTATAAGAAAGTATTCCAAAATATGAAGGCTGGAAGTATTACAGATGCCATTGAGTCAAATCTTTATAAGAGCAAGAGTTACCTCTACAATATACCCAAAGTCATTATTCAGGCTTTATTTGTTGGAAAATGTCCACTATCTGCCAAAAACACATAGATAAAAAATGGGGGTCACAGGGACAACAATTAGTATATTTTTCAGATGTTTGAGCTATATCAGAGTTTTTTAATGTGGAGTCTGCAAACCTGATACACATACACACATACATAAACATACACACACATATAATATGAAAGAAGGAAGAGATACAATTTGGAATTCAAAGCTTTAAATAAAATGTATTTAAAGTTGAAAATATATATTGATAACTATATTTCAATAGAATTGATTTCCTTCGTAGGCCTCTATATTTTGTTTTGAATTTTAATTTATTTTTCTGAAAAGGGATCCTCAAGCTCCCCCTAGAACAGCCAGATAGATCTGGGACCCAAAAAAGTTTAAAAACCTCACCATCTTAAGAACATAGTGCCAACATATACCAAGCTAAGAAATGGTCAATTGAATTTTCCTTTGCCACAAAAACAGAATAAAAAGGAGATGTGTTTTTCCTTATGCGTTCCAATCACTCCTATCCCTTTTACTTTACTTGTCCTCTACCTTCCAATCTCATTTTCCTTATCCTTAGATGCTATTCTATTTTGTTTAGTTTAATTTGTCTAAATGTCATGTCCTTAAGTCATTGAATTTCCCTTGCATTCCTACTGGATTAATTTGATTGCTTTTAAATAATTTGCACCTGCTCTTAATTCTCCCATCTGCTTGGCTTCCTCTATTGCTTAGCGTGGCCCAGTTTTGTCTGGGGGATATTGTCCATACTGTTCTTTCCTTTCCATATCGGGCCTACAAAGCAGTATGTAGAATCTCTCTCATTCCCTTCCTCCCTCCCTCCCATCCTTCTGAATAGGGATGAATATAGCAACCTAATGAAGCAGAAAAAGAGAAAGATTTAGAGTCTCTTATAATCATAACATTCTGCCTCCACACCTCTGTCTCCTGGCTTCCCTGGATCTTTTCAAGGCTCAATCCAAATCCCACTTTCAGCAAAAGGTTCTTCCCCATCCACTTTGCTGCTAGCACCTTCTTCTGAGATTACTTCCAATTTATGCTCTGTATGTCTTATATGTACATTCTTATTGTCTCATCCCTTAGAAAGTAATGTTTTTGCCTTTTTGTATTCCCTTGATCTCTCTGTGCCTCAGTTTCTTCATCTGTAAAGTGAGGCTATACCAGATGGTCTTAGAGGTCCATTCTAGTTTTAAATATATAATTCTAGGGTGTTTACTGTGTGACATTGTGCAAGTCAACACCATTCTGTGCCTCTGTTCCCTCAATTTCCTCACCTTAAAATGAAAGAGACTCAACGACCAGTATGGATCAGAAACAGTACTTGAACCCGACTCTTCCTGGTCCAAGGCCAGCCTTCTATCTACAACATCACATTGTAGTATTTCTCTCATCCCCAACACTTTATTTTTTTTCCGAAACTGTCTAGGATTCCATCTGTGAAGGGAATTCCCAGTAAGGAAACTTCCTTTGTCTAATCTGGGCAGATATTCATCTGGAGTTCAGAGTGTTGGAGAATTATTAGAACACTAAGAAGTAAATTAACCAGAGTCACACAGTCAGTCAGTACCTGTCGGAGGTAAGTCTTGTACTGTGATTTTAAGGTCATCCCTGAATCCATCCCACACATCACATATCATTCCAGAAATGGAGCTGTGCCTTTAATTTGGTCTCAGGTAGCAAATGAATCAAAATCCCATTGTTCTTTGGGTAATTGGAGGAGGCTTCTCTTTTCCTCCCCATCTGAGTGCTTCCGACAGAGAGAGTCCTTATAATCCCCAGCGATGTTTACATCAATCTGATATTAAAACCATTCTAAAGACAGATTTTTCATAGTAAATATTCCCAGCTGCTGACTGGGGTCGTGTTGATTTGATTAGTTGGCTCTGTGTTGAATTGCATTAGGACTGGTTTCTTCCAATAATGCTTTCCACCCACTAGAGGAAAAAAAAAAACCTCATAAATTACCATCTCTCTGATCCACTTTGCTCAGAACTGATGAGCTGATGGGGTTAACCCATTTTTAGAGAAATATAATGGGGGGAATGATGAGTTCTCAAGTTTTGATGTTTATTAAAGAGTTTATTGGAATCTTATAGAACAGTAACAAATGATCTAATAATACAAATTAGATTAAACATTTCCAGTAAACAAAACCATAATAAAATTCTTGGAGGAGTTGAAGTCAACCATTTTTATTTTCCTGAATTCCTTCAAAAATCAAATTAATATTTCTAAATCTTGTCAGGAGTATTGGAATTAAGGGTATATTTGAAGAATACTGTGTATCACTTTGAAATGCCTATCTTTTTATTGCTGCTTTCATCTGAAGAAATATTTGGGCTTGTTTGCAAACTTTCTAAATGAGGACAGTCTTTTATCTGTTACTATGAAGAAAAGAGGGTCTAAACTTGAGACAAGCTATTAGCAAATGCATGGCGGTACTGACCAACCGTATCTCTGAAGTTGCTATGGAGAAATAAAAGCCAGTTAAATGAATTTGGGCAATAGGAGGAGGAATCTCAGTTAGCTTTTAAAGAAAAACATCCCAAGGGAAGTACTGTGGAAAAACTGGGGGCATAGCCAACCTGGAAAGCTTTGAAAATAGGATAGGTGCTGATCACTCTGAAACTCTTGAGATAGAAATAGTCAATACTTGGAGGAGCAGTGGGTAGACAGGCTCATTAATGTCCTGTTGCTGGAGCTATGAATTGACATAAGCAATCTTGAGAACAATTTGGAGTTATGCTTGAAAAGTTACTAAACTAGCAAAAAGAAAGTGAGTGGAAAAACACGATGGTTTCTTGCTGCAGTGGAATAATCTAGTCGATCAGGATTCAAATTTTTCTGTTTGAGTTTGGACAAATCACTTAAACTCTCTTTAAAATAAATGTAAAACGATGATCATGCGAATATTGTTGTACCATTAGAAACAATGAACTTTATAGGAATGTTTAATCCAGAGCAAAGAAAACAGAACAAGAACAATATATATAATGATTAAAATAAAGCAACTGATGAATTGCTACGGCTGGGGAAATTCCTCTCCAAACATCATCAAAGTTGGCCATCAAGTGAAAGACAAACTCTCATTGGCCCCAACCTCAAGCCTTTGCAAATCAGGAGAAGCTGTCAGAGATTGTCTGGAGAAACTTGTTTTACCTTCCCACCTTGATAAAGGTTTAACAAAGGGCTCTGAGTCCTTCATTTGCAAAATGGCCCAAATATGAAAGAAAGGCAAGAAAAAAATCATTTAAGACATGGTTCTGAATGTCAAATGATGGAAACAACGTTTAGAAATGGAAGAGACCTTAAAGTTTAATCCCCCCATTCTATAGCTGGGAAGACAGAGGCTGACAAAGATTGAATTATTTGCCTTTTATTCACAGCTAGTAAACACCTAAGGTAGACTTTGAATCCAGATCTTCCTTACTCCAAGTTCAGTGCCCTCTCACACTGTATCAAATAATCATCAAATAAGTATGAAACAATGAGCAGGGATACGATTTTTCTTGAAATGCACACTTTGTTAAAAATAAATAAATAAAGGGAGAGTCTTTTGTCATGGGTTTGCATTCCCAGCACTTTTACTGATGGGAGAGAATGATTATAAAATATAAATATCTAATATACATATTAGATATATAATATATCATAATGGGATATATAATATATATTAATGATATATATAATATATAATAATGATAAATAAATAAAAGGAGAAAGATTGATGGTGACACACGTATCCTGATTTTTTATTATTCAAAACTTTTAAACATTTTCTGAACTCTAAATACCATTGTCTAGACACCTCGCTTCCCTGTATAATTTGAACTTTAAATGGTCAGTTCTCTTATTCTCCAAATATAAATACACATATTGTGACTAACGAGGCAGTTAGAGTACTTCTACACAAACAATTTTTCAATTATACAGGACCGAGGTACCTAATGAGTGCCTCTGACTCGGTGTCAGCAAGCAGCCTTTTCTGGTTTTATGTAGCTAGGTTAGCAATTATTCTGTAACACTTAATTTCCTGTTACTAATGCTTTCCCAGAAGCACTTAAAACATGATGGCCTTATGAATGTAATTATAAAGGGGGACGGTGTTCAGTGTTTGTATTCTTTTGGAAATTTGATAAAGATAATATTCCTCCAAAGGTTATTGTCCAGATGAGAAGCCATTTTCTCAGCAGCCCTCAATTTCAGCCAGCTGTCATTAGGAGTGTCTCGTTAGGCAGTGAAGAGCTTTGTAGCTAGGTCAGGGCCATTGAAGTCTAGGACAAGGTTGCTAAGGTAACAAATATGTCCAAAGATTCTTCTTCAGCATCAACCTTTCATCATGTTAAATTTATATAGGCAAAGCAGTGTGAGATGAATGCTAATGGACTGTATAACTGGAACAACAGAGCAGAGATATTTTTGAGAGATTGATTCATGTGTGCTCAAGCTCATTTATAAGAAAAGGCTACAAATGGGGCTTTAGAGATGTCCCTAAAAATTGACAGAATTAACAAGGGCCCCTATTTGCATTTGAAATCTGGGGGAGCTTCAAGTCCAACTGGGGATCATAAGGGCAAAGATTTCAAGCTGGAAAAGATCTCAGAGGTCTTTTACTCTAACCCTGCCATCTAACACATAAGAAAGGTAGGGCCCAAAGAGCTGAATTTACTTATCTAAGTTCACATGTGTAATACATGAAAGAGACAGGATTCAAATGCAGAATCCGTGGCTTCAAACTCAATGTTCTTTCCACTCATCAAGTGTTTAAAGACTACACGAGCCTGGAGAGGTTCAAGTTCTTTAGGAGCTCAGCACAGTGATTTTGAGATTCAATTCAATCAAAGTCAATCAGTCAATAAACATAAAGCTCCTACTGTGTGTCAAGCAAACACTCTGCTAAGTGTTGTAAATACAAGGAAAGGCCAAAAAAAAAAAAGTCCCTGATGTCAAGAAGCTGACATTCTAATATGATAGAAGAATTCCTTTTTGCAATTTAATTTTTTAAATTAACAGGTATTTACTTTCTCTTCTTCCCATCTCTTTCTGCCCATTGAAAATAAAAAGAAAATCCTAGTAACAAACATGCATATTCATAATCAAACAAAACAAATTCCCCCATTGACTGGATCCAAAAAATGTCTGGCTCATTCGGCAATCTTAAGCTAATAGAGAATTTTCCTGTCTGAAATTAAAGGCTTTTGCAAAAAGGAGTGAATTTGGTTTACAAAAAAAAAACTTATTAAAACTGAGTCCATACCTTTTTAAAAGCAATCACCTTTGACTGCAAATCCAGTCCAATTTCATTTCTCTTGACATTGTGCTCAGTTTCCACCTCATACACTAAGCCTTTTTTCATACTCCCAACATCTTGTGCCCTCCACTAGTGCCCTCAAAATGTACCTTGTATTATTTCATAGTTAGCATATTTATTTTTTTCTTTATTACAGCTTTTTATTTTTCAAGACATATGCACGGACAATTTTTCAACAATTCTTGCAAAACCTTGTGTTCCAATTTCCCTCCTTCCCCTACCCTCTCCCCTAACTAGCAAGTAGTCCAATATAGATTACATATGATAGAAATATATAGCATATACTTCTTTGTGAATTTTTATCTCCACCAAAAAGCTCCTTGAGGTCAGGAATTGTGTCAATAGAGTGTCACACAATAGGTATTTAATAATTTCCTGTTGGTTGATTGATTAGAAAGATATTTGTTTCTCAAAGTGCAAGGCTGGATCTCCAGGGCCTTCACTGCTCTCGAATATTTCCTATATCAGAAGTAGCAATGCTATTTTGTCACAAGTGTCCTTACCTCCAGAAAGTTGAGAGACTGGATTGGTTTTAGGATCAGCTAAAATGCCAGAATTCCTACAAAGCATTGTTAGAGAAGACTTAATTTAGCCATGTGTCTTGAATTATGAGAATATGGCTTATTGTGAAACTTGTCCCAAAAGAAGGAAAATTGTTTTAAAACTAAGGCATTCTTTTAACTAGCCAGGTGTTTCTAAACCACCAAAATTTTGTTAATAAAATTTTCCCCCTAAATAAAAGTTTACTACCAAAGATCTTTATTGCTTAAAAATCTACAAATTTGAAAAGCTAAATTTTCCTTCTCTAACACCTGGGACGCCGCTCCATCCACTTTGACAAAAAAGGGGATTCCTTGCCCCGCAGTGAAATCTTACAGCTCTGATTTAAAGAGGGGTAGCATGGAAATGATTCTGAGCAGCCCAGGGAACACGTAAGCCATCATAGAACATGTAATCCATCTCTGCCCACTAAGGCCACATAATTTAAGACAAACAAACCACCCTGAGGCCAATAGACATAGACAGGACCAACCTCAGAGAAAGTGGAGCAGGACTCAGGAGAAATGAGAAGTAAGCGCCTCTCTTCAGTCTCTTGGCCAGGATTTTCTGCAACCGTAGTGGAAAATACTGGATCTGTTAGCTCCAGGCAAGAGTCTTTTTTTCTCTGAAGCTCAAGTTTTCAATGATAGAATCAAAGAGACTCCCAGAATCTCCGCAGCCATCTGCTCTGACCCCTCCCCTAAGCATCCCCAGCAAGTCTGAGGACCTCTGAATGTGGGGAAACCAAAAACTCCAAGGCAGCTCAGTCCAACTTGAGTTGGCCCTATTTCAGAGGAAGGTTTTCCTGACATCCAGATGAGATTTAGCCCTTTTCAGCTTTTACCTGGTTCTAGTTCACCTGCCCTTTGGGATGGGCAGAAGAAGCTGATATGCTTTTGTAGGTAACAGCCCTGCAAAAAATGATCTTGGTCTCCCTTCCCTCCTCTCCTTTTCCTCCTCCATCACCTCATCTTTCCCTCACTCTCCCTCCTTCCCCCTGCCAAGTTCTCTCTTTTCTGAGATAAATCATGGAATGGCTTATTTCCAAAACTGGGACCACTCTACTCAGGTTTTCCTTAGTCCTTGGTGTTTCCTATCATCAAAAACATAATGTAGTATTTTTTTCTGTTTCCAGAGCTAAATAGATTAATGTAACATGTTGGCTAGCAATTCAAGTGTTTACAACATGACAGCAGGGTGTCGAGTTGCCAGAACCATGAAAATGGGTTCAAATCCCACTTTTGAAACACATACTTGGGTCCTGGGCAAGCCACTTAAACTCTCGGTGTTTGAACTCCTCTCTAAGATTAAACATCAGAGAAAGCGCCAGTCTAAATTGGTAGGAAGAATTCTCTTTATCCATGAATCTCAGGTCCTTAGGTGCAAGCAATTGTGCTGGACACTGGTGATACAAAGACTCCTCAAGGAGCTTACATTCTTACTGGGGGTACAGAGGAAAAGCCTACTATTTTGCTGAATTATTTCAATTGTGTCCAACTTTCTGCGTTCCCTTTTGGGGTTTTCTTGGTCAGAAATACTCAAGTGGTTCACTATTTCCTTCTTCAGTTCACTTTACAAATGAGGAAACTGAGGCGGAGTTAAGTGACCTGCCCAGGGTCATATAGCTAGTGAGTTAGATTAGAATCCAGGTTAGCCTGACTCCAGGGCCAATGTTTTAGCTGCCCTGAAAGCCCTAGATTTAAAGGAGTTTATGATGTGCTTTTCAAGGAGGAAAAAAGACTCAAAGGGGGAAGTGGAGCACATTCCAAGCATTAGGGGATATCCCTGAAAAGCATATCCTTGCTCAATCAATATGTCAAGAAGAGGGGAGTCTTGATTATAAGTTATATATTTGTTAATAAATATACCCACCTCCTTTTTTCTTAGTATGTTACAGGTAATAGTTTGTATGCTTTGGAGGCAGATAGGTGGTGAAAAAAAGTATGGATCCTGGAAAACTCATCTTCCTGAATTCAAATCTGGCCCTGTAAGACTGGAGAAATCGCTTCACCCTGTTTGCCTCAGTTTCCTCATCTGTAAATGAGGTTCTCATCTAGAGAAGGAAATGGCAAACCACTCCAGTATCTTTGCCAAGAAAATCCTAAGTGGGGTCACATGAAATGACTCACCAACAAACATATATGCTTAATGTAGTTCAACGCAGGGACTTTCTTTTACCTCCTTTTTTCATCCCCAAGGCTTAGCACAATACCTGGCACATAGTAGGTACCTAATAAATGTTTACTGATTGATGCATTTTAAAGTCACACTCACCCATGTATGTCCTAGAGAATGAGCTGGACTCTGAGTCAAGTTAAGAGGGTTAAAGCCCTGCCCCTGATACCTATTAGCTGTGTGACGGTGAGCAAATCACTTAACCTGTCAGTGGCCCTAGGTAACTCACTAAGATTACAAATTGCAGACACGCCAGTGGCTTATTGCATTGATAAAGGGAGTTTCTTCCCAGGAGTTCCATATGCTGATTAGATTACGGGTCCAGACCAAAATTTAAGGGGGGAAAAGCCTTCAGTCATTAGTTGTGTGTCAGGGGGCCTCCGGAGATAATACATCGATCTTCATTTGTGACAGTGGATGCACCCATGGTTCATAAATGGTGATAAATGAATTGTCAGGCTGTCCCTCTAGTATAATACTGTTATTCCCCATTCCTGCTACATTAATAAATGTTCAGATCTTTGAAATGAGTGATCCAACATTTGCCTCTTCTTGGTTACCATAGAAGAATGATAATTTCAAGTCTCAACACAGTGTCATTTGTGTTCAATATGTAAATCAGCAAGCAACGTAGCCTAACAACAAGAAAGCAGGGCAAAAATTAACTCGTGCTACTCCTCTGAAGCTCAGAGATTGAAAATGTTAATTGACTCTGTTTCTTGGCAGATGAAACAAGAGAAGCATTGAAAGGTTCAGTGACCTGCCCTGGACATGGACCAACCACGGAATGAAGAGTGGGAAAGCATCAGGAGAATTTTGCAGTCTGCCTAATGGGCTTTTGAATGGATGGGCTGGTTTTGAACCCAGCTGCAAGAGGGGTAATCATTCAGGGGTTTTCATTGAGATTAAATGCTTGTTTGTTCATGATTGTCCGTGTTCATTGCTTTAGTGCCAACTCTCAATTTCTCAAGGGCTAATGAGGCAGATGCCCACTCGAGTCCTCCTCCAAAGTCTCATCAGGGCAAAGCGGTGAGCCTACATTCTCAAAACACATGCCAGCAGAATGCCAGCCCTGCCAAGTCCTACCACGCCGAATGGCTTTGGATGGCAGCCCAGCGATAACATCTACCTCTTGTCTGAGGACCGGTCTCACTAAGGTGGGAGAGGTTTATTGCTAGATTGACCACAGATTAAATTTAAAGCTGGAAAGAATCTTAGAAACCACTTAGTCCAAGTCCCTCATTTTATAGATGAGAAAACTGAGATTCAGAGAAGTTAAGTAATCTTTCCCCAAGGTCACACAGATAGGAAATGGCACAGCCAATATTTGAATTTCCCAACTAAATCCAACCACAAAGTCTCTCAAAGACCATCTCTTAAATCTATAATTTGGATAATGGCTCCATGGGACAACAGAATATTACTGTGAGAAACAAAGAACATGGAGAAACTTTGAAAGATGCAGGAGCTCATAAAAAATGAGGAGAGATGGTCTGGACTATCATGAGGGTCTTGTCATGGTCTTCAGTACAAAAGGAGGGGTCTCAGGAGAGGAGACAGCTTTAGGTTGGGAAGGCTTTTGTCACAAAGAACCAAAAGAGACAGGAGCACAACTGGAAGAGAGGTAAACACAGATGTCCTGGGTTCTTTTTGGTATAGCTTGCACAGATAGTCATCAGAGGAATAACCATGGTTGGGGGGGGGGGAATGCATCTTTAGGGAGATTAGACTACTCAAAGAGAAGGAAAATATCATATTGAAGAATAAGGAGTGAAGCTAGGTGAGAACCAAAATAATCATGTGTTCCATGTATTATCTAGACTCCAGCTTCCTTTTTTTAATTATTATAGCTTTCTATTAACAGAACATAAGCATGGGTAATTTTTCAACATTGACCCTTGCAATCACTTCTAGACTCCAGCTTTTTTATGCTAAGGGTTGCTACTCCAAACGGGGTCTCCTAACTAAATGTGTGAAATTATGATTTATTATCAATATATGTTTGATTTGTATATACCTATATACCAAGAACCATGTAAAAATTTCTTGAGTGAAAAAGGCTCACCAGTGGAAAAGGTTTAAGAAGGCTTAAAAGACTATTACAACAATCTAAGTAAGAGGTGATGCTAGCCTTAACTGGAGTGGTGCTCTTGTGAGTGGAGAGAAGAAGTATATGAGAAAAGTTTCAGAGATAAAAATGACCAGATTTGACAATGCTTACATATGTAGATGAGGGGAATCAAAATGTAAATAATGACTCCAAATTTCCAATTTGGGTGTTTTGAAAAATAGTGCTTAATAGTAAGAAGGAAGTTCTGTAAAGGAGAGTAAGTTCTCTTTTAGACAACTTAAGTGGGAAATGCCTACAGGAAAAGCTTTTAGAAATGCCTAATAAGTGATGTGGGACAGAAGCTCAAGAGGGACACTGGTACTGGACATAAAAATCTGAGAGTGATCTGCATAGAGATCATAAATGAGCTCATGGGGCCTGAGAAGATCACTAAATGAAAGAATAAAGATAGAAAAGAGAAGGTTCAGGATAAAGCATTATTGGGTGTGAAATGCTTGAAAATCCAGCAAAGAAGCCTGAAAAGAAGTTTTCATTCTGGTAGATGAAAACCAAGATAGAAGAAAACCTAGGGAGGAGAAAGTATCCAGAAGCAAAGCGTAATCAAGAATACCCAAGGCAACAGAAAGGTGAAGAAGGATGAGAAGCAGAAAGAGACCATTAGACTTGGTAATTAAGAGCTCACTGGTAACTCTGGGAAGAAAAGTTTCTGTTGAATGATGAGATTGAAAGCCCAATTACAGAGGATTTAGAAGAGAGGAGAAGTGTAAATGACTTTTTTAATTAGTTTAACTTAAAAGTAAAAAAAAAAACTACAAAAGAAAGTAAAAAGAGATATAGGACACTCAGAATGGGATGGTAGTTTTTCAACGAGAGATCATTTTGGTATTTTTGAAGGCAGTAAAGAATAAAGTACTACAGATAATATTAGAGAAAGATAAGGGATAATAAGAGTGATAAACTTCTGGAGGAGTTAAGAGGGGGAAGAAGCAAAGAAGCCTTAGCAAGGAGAAGAGAGAAAACTGTAAATAGAAAGATAAATGATTATAATCAGATGAAGCAAATTCAGAGATCTTAAATGTGAAAGAGGAATACAAATAACAATGAGGGTATGACCATTCCTGTGTGTAATTGAGGTGAAATGGAAGAGTATATGATGAGAGCAGAGTAGATTAAAAACTAGAAAGTGTGTTTGAAGGAACATCAACATATATGTTGAAATCTCCTGAAATGAGAGTAGTAGTTGAGAAAAACCATGAGCTCTTTATTGATTTCATTGGGAAATGTCAATGTCCTAAGTGTCCGTTGATAATGGCCAGCAGAATCTGGATTAGGTGATAAATTTAGGTAAAATGAAATGGAAAGAGAGATTCCAAAATGTTAGAAGTTTAAAAGTAACAATGGAGATATAAGTCTATTCTGACTTCCCCCCCCTTAGGACCAACAAGTGGGAGGAGAGTTTAAGAGAAGGTGTAGAGGAAAAAGTATAAAATGAAAGGAAATTTGTTAATTATAGACCAGAGGTTCCAGAGAGCAGAGTGGAAGACAAATCCAGAATGGAACATCAGTGGGGTAGGATTGGGGTAGATGGAGATGAGACAATGGACAACTGGGGTTTCTTTGGAACTCGGGGGTTCAGTATCACTGGGATGGGGAGACAAGGAGGAGATGGTTAACAGTTAGGAAGGAGTTCAGGCAGAGCAATAGTGAAGGCCGATGGATTATAAGGTTCAAGGAAGGCATATGCTAGTAACTGGTTAACAAATGACTCTCTAGGGAAATTGATGTGTTCCCAACACACTTAAATTTAATCAGCATTTTTAACATTTTCTTCATCACTTTCTTATGTCTCGACAATCAGCAAAATAATAAATCAAGCCCTAATGTATAGCATTTAACAATTCCCAAAGTGTATAGACACACAATGTAAATTTAACAAATGCCTCTCAAGAAGCAGAACAACTGGACTCCAGGACCCCCTGATTCAAGGTTACTCCTTTCTCTGGTCCTAGACATCCAGGTCAGTGTTGCTCTGTTCCAGGTATATATGTGAGGCAAAAGGGCTGGCTATATTCTAGGGCATGAAGAAAAGTAATATCAGGGCAAAGTGCTTAGAGCTCTGATTCTATCTAACCTTGTGATTGCAGCTATGACTCTTTTAAATTCTGGGACAATGAGTAAGTCATTTCAGCATTGGGGGGGCTTTCATTCTTTCATTCATAAAACAAGTAAGATTGCAAACATAATGATCACTAAAAATCTTTCCAGCTCTACAGACTTTATGATTTTTAATGCATAATTTTCATATAATGAATTGATGAGCAGACATGTAGGTATAGGTAAAAAAAAAAAATCACCAAAAAGGAAACAAGGGGTGTCAGGAAGGCCTGCTGTTGCCATGTTTGTGGTAGAAGTGAATCTTTTTGATCTCATATGGTTTGGAGAATAACAAGTGGCACTAGAAAGCAACCAGGCTGGCTTTAAACTTCAAATGTAGAAGCCAAACAGAACAGGTGACAGTCCTGGAAGCAGTGGTCCTCTGGGGCCAGCTGTCTCTACAACTCTCAGAAAGAAAAAAAGACCAGAGGAAAACACTCAACTGACAAAGTCAGTGATTTATTGTCTCTCATTCCCATAAAATGACTCTCGTTATTCTTGAGAGCTTAGGATCTGAAACAAGCTGTAATGGGCCATTGGGCTAAAAATGAAGTGCAGATTTATTTCCTTAATCACAGCCAGCCAAGACCTTCCTTGGGAAATAACAAACTGGGTTTTTAAAGGCCTGGAATACCTTTAGAATACTTGAGATTTATCTCTGGAATACTATGTGTGTTGCTCAGGGAAATCTGGAACTATGTGAGTTCTGAATGTCCCCACTGGCACCTCAGGGAGAGTTAGGCAGACAAAGACACAAATTCTGTCTCTTGTTTATGCTCGGTTCTCTGGGATTCTGAGCTTTGAGAGATCACAAGCAAACAGCCATGATGAATACGGGATCACTGTCTTGCTGCTTTAACAGCTGCAAAAGCAGAAGAACCAAACCAACATTTAAATGGAATTTGGTGCACAGATTCTGCCATTTACACCTGGGGAACCCGTGCTTCAATTTCCTTATCTGTAAAATGGGGGAAGGGGGGGGGGACTCAATGAAGTGTAAGGTCCTTTCCATAACAAAATCTATGATCACACAGTATAATCTTCTTACTGCTCACTGATTTCTCCTCATTCTAAGCACCTAAGTTGGACATTAATTCTAGAAAAGGTAGGAATAAGGATAAGGACTGGATCAGTGATGTCATTGATCTAAGGAACTCCCAGGTAAAGAAACTCTTTCGACCAATGCATGTCTCTGACATAGTTAAACCATATATTTTGCCAATACGGCATTGTATTTGTCACAATGATCATGTTTCTTTTTTTTTCCCAATGAGTAGGAAGGCATGAAAATAAATGCTTGCTAATTGAAAAATAAAAATTTGAAATATTCTGAATAATTTTAAATGATTTCTATTCATAGAGCTACGTATTGTTGGCACCTAGATCTCTGATGTCATTGATGTAGTGAACTCTCAGTAAGGAAATTTCCTTCAGAATTCAGAATTTCAATTCTGTAGTTTATAGTCTTAGCAGACTGGGGAACTGATGGTTGAGATGGTGCTGGCTCTGGTGCTGATTCTAGTGGTGGTGCTAGTGATGCTGATGGTGGCGTTGGTGGAATACAGTAGCCAGGATGTGTCATAAGCAGTCCATTCAGGTTTTCTTGACCTAAAGGTAACCATTATGACAAACTCCCTCTTCTATCAGCTTCTCCATATGAATCTAAATCATACAAGATTACACCTGGAAATTATGGAAGAGAGCATTTTATTTTATAGAAGAAGAGAGATAGAGAGAGATTAAATGACCTGGCCCAAATTAACTTGCTATTTATTGAATGAGTCAGGACTAGGAGCCAATTATAGAGAGGTCTGCAGACCTACAGTATCTTATACTTTCCATCATAACCTGCCTACCTTCAGGAAGTAAGGAATTCAAGAAATAATACAAGATGGAAACACTGAGAGATAGTGGAAATAAAGTGGATATAGCTTTAGGGGAAAATGACCTGTCTTCAAATCCCAGCTTTGCTGCCTATAATCTGTGAGACTTTGAGAATATCTCTTCACTTTTTTGAACCCCAGTTTCCTCATATATAACATGACCAGGTCCTATTCAGCTCACAATCTAAGGTTCTTTTAAACTTATTTTAAATGAATCTCTCACAAAGATGACAAACACAGTCCTAGAACTTTAAGGGACAGATATTGTCAAGAAACAGTATATTCTTAATTAATTAATTTCAAAGCATTTAAGTACAAATTGCATTTAAGTGTAAAGCAACATGTTAAGGACTGGAAATCCAAAAAGAAAAGTAAGAAAATCTCTGCTCTGAAGGAACTCACATTCTAATAAGAGAGATAACACATAATGTTTCTTGTACAAGTTAGATGGAAAGTTTCCATAGTCCTTAGGGTGCTACTGCAAAGCAGATATTAATGCATCATCTTTAATGTCATTACCACTTATAAAGCCTTATTAGTTTCTGGTATTAGATCATTTGACAGGACCAGGGAGAATTTTCTTTTCTTGGTCTTCAGTAGCTATGGTTGCAGAATCCACAGAAGTTACTGTTAGGCAGCATGTCCATAAAAATGCTTCCCAGGATGAAAATTTTGAGATCAGGGCTGGAAGCAAGACCGGTGGGCTGCTTTCACTCTCAGGAGTTTGGGGTTGTATGATTATAGATGACAGTTGTTCAGCAGTTGCCATTAGTGATGGTAGTATCAAGGAAAGAAAGTAGAAGCTATGTGATTTCTTCCCATCAATAATGGTGGCAGGGTCCGAGTTGAAAGTACCTTACTGGGTCGGGTAAGGTACTACTGTTTCTAAGTTTCCTGTTTCAGAATCCTGGGGTATCTGCCTTGGGAACTGAGAGAAGATGGTGATAACGTATAGATTGTCTCCTGTCTTTCCTTGCTGCAGCAGGGGTGACTTACCTTCCCTGCCATGGCAGTTAACCTGTGAAAAGAAGTTTTCTTGCATGTAATGGATTAGGGATCTCACATAGTAAGAATGCATCCTCCGGTCCCACTTCTGAAGCCCACACCCCAGATTCTCATCATTTGCTCTGGGCTGTCCATTTCCCTCACTTGCCAAATGAATCTTTTTTCTTTAATGATTTATAGCTGGTCTAAGGCAAAACTCGATTACTGCAAGAATAATTAATATGCTGAACTTAAAGAATTTGTGCTAATTACTAAAGGTTAAAACTGCATCGTGCTGAGAAATTAATCAGAAGCCCCAAGGGAATAGAGCAACATGGACAAATTTCACTGTAGAAACTAGAAAATGCTAGTCGAGAAAGTTAGGGGTAGAGTAGGGATGGGGGAGATCTGCCTTTTGGTCTCAATGGATTAGAAAATTGAAGTGCCTTCACTCTGTCCCTAGAGCAGGAGTTTAACCTGGATTTGTGAACTTTCAAAAAAATATCTTTGTAACTGCATTTCAATATATTTGGTTTTCTTTGACATTCTATGTCTTTTTTATGTGTTTAACAATGCTATTCTGAGAAATATGCTTCACTAGATTGCCAAAAAATATCCACGACACACACAAAAAAGTTAAGAACCTTGCTCTTGGCAGATATGTCCAATAAGCATCTAGGAAATAAAAAATAAATATGGCAGCAATAATAAACAATACCACCCCAGTGCCTTTGCCTAGCACCTAATACCTTCCAAGCACTTTCGCATCCATTATCGATCTCATTTTTATCCTCACAACAACCCTGAGCGGTAGTTATGCTTATACTATAATATGCTGAACACGGTCTGATTCATCTGCTGTGTTTAATTTTGCTTTTATTGGAAGCACTGAAAGGATAGTTAAGTATTTGCAAATGAAAGCATATTCCTGCATCTGGTTCCTCGCATCATCTGCACCTCTAAGTCTCCCTCAGCCACAGCAGCATGGAAAAGTTAAAGCCAAACCTGAAAGTCATTCTTTGATAATTCTGCCAGATGCAGAAGGGCTCCAGAACCCTCGAGGAACTGGTTAGGATTCTGTTATATTTAGTACATCAAAAGCCAAAATGTACAAAAATGACACTTAATCGAATATGGAGCACTGAAAAGCAGGCATCATGTAGCTATTTCCTTCCTCCTTTCCTTCATCCAGCAAACATTTATTAACCACCTACAGGGTTGGAGCCCCATGTAAAGTAGTCAAGACCACGGGTTTGGATATGGGGCAAAGGAATGAGCATTTATTGAGCACTTACTATGTAATTTGTTAAACACAACAAATATTATCTCATCTGATCTTCACAATAACCCGGAGGCAAATTCTGTTACTTTCCCCATTTTGCAATAAGGGAAATTGAGGCAAAAAGAAGCTTAATGACTTGTTCACAAAGATCCTTACAATACCCCAGTGGTAAGAGTATTATCCCACTTTTAGAGTGGAAGAAATTGAGATAAATAGAGGTTAAGTGACTTATCCAGGGTCACACAGCTAGTGTTTGGGTATCCCTGTTAGTTGGTCTGAGGCCAGATTTGAACTTAAATCTGATTCCAGAGCTACCTATACCATGCCACTTAACTGCAATCACATAGGCTTGAGAAGATATGCTCCCTCCCATTGCAGAGATGGAGATATATGGGTGTGAAACACTGCATCAGATCATTTTGGGTATTAATTAGTTGTGCCCAGATTTTTCTTTCTGTTGTTCATTTTTAAAAAACTGAGTTATAAGGCTTAGTTCTCTGGAAGTGGGGAGTCAGAGAAATACAGGGAGATATGTGATTTATGCCCAAGAAAACTCCAGAAGATATGTCCCCTCAGATCTAATCAATTGGAAAAAATCAAGTGCTCATGGATATTACGAGCTAACATAATGAAAAAGGCAATACTACTTAATCTATTTATTCAGTGCCACACCAATCAAACTCCCAAGAAATTGTTTTCAGAACTAGGAAAAATAATAATAAAGTCCTTCTGGAAGAACAAAAGTTCAACAATTTCAAGGGAATTAATGAAAAAAATACAAATGAAGGTGGTCTAGCTATACCAGACCTGAAATTATATTATAAAGTAATGTCCATCAAAACCTTTTGGTACTGGCTTAGAAATGGAGTTGTCAATCAGTGGAATAGATTAGATTCACAAGACACAATAGTCAAAAACTATAGTAACTTAGTGTTTGATAAACTCAAAGACCCCAACTTTTGGGATAAAACCTCACTATTTGACAAAAATTGTTGGGAAAATTGGAAATTAACATGGCAGAAAGTTGGCATTAGCCCACACCTAATACCGTATACCAAGATAAGGGTAAAATGAGTTCATGATTTAGACATAGAGTGACACTATAAGCAAAGTAGAAGAACAATGGATAAATAGTCTACCTCTCAGATCTGGGGAGATGCAAGGAATTTGTGACCAAAGAACTAGAGTACATTATGGAGGGCAAAATGGATAATTTGGGATTATATTAAGTTAAAACATTTTTGTACAAACAAAATCAATGTAAAAAAGGTTAGAAGGGAAGTAATAAACTTGGGAGGGGGGAGGGGGAATTACACCCAAACATTCTAATAAAGGCCTCACTTCTAAAATATAGAGAGAATTGACTCAAATTTATAAGAATTTAAAGCATTCTCCAATTGACAAATGGTCAAAGGAAACAAACAATTTTCAGATGAAGAAATTAAAACTACCTCTAGTCATATGAAAAAATTCTCTAAATCACTATTAAACAGAGAAATGCAAATTAAGACAACTCTGAGATACCACTACACACGTATCAGATTGGCTAAGATGACAGGAAAAGACAATGATGAATGTTGGAGGGGATGTGGGAAAACCAGGACACTAATATATTGTTAGTGGAGTTGTGAACTGATCCAACCATTCTGAAGAGCAATTTGGAACTATGTCCAAAGTGCTATTAAACTGTGCATGCCCTGTGATCCAGCAATATTACTACTGGGCCTATATTCCAAAGAGAACATAAAAATGGAAAAGGACCCATTTGTGCAAAAATATTTGCAGCAGCTCTTTTTTGTAGTGGCAAGAAACTGGAAACTGAGTGGATGCCCATCAGTTGAAGAATGGTTATAACAAGTTATGATAAATAAATATTGTGTAATATTATTGTTCTGTTAGAAACAAGCAGCAGGATGATTTCAGAGAGGCCTGGAGAGGCTTATATGAACTGATGTTAAGTGAAGTGAATAGAACCAAGAGAATATTGTACACAGCAACAGTAAGATTATATGATGATCAGTTCTGACAGATGTGGCTCTTTTTAACAGGGAGGTGATTCAAGCCAATTCCAATGGTCTTGTGATGGAGAGAACCATCTGCATCCAGACTGTGGGAACTCAATGTGGATCACAACATAGCATTTTCACTTTTTTGTTGTTGTTTGTTGGCATTTTGTTTTCTTTCTCATTTTTTTCCTTTTTGATCTCATTTTTCTTTTATCTATCTACAATGATAATTGTAGAAATATATATGGAAGAATCACACATGTTTAACATATATTGGATTACTTGCCATCTAGAAGAGGGAGGCAAAAGGGATTTCAAAAACCATCTTTCCAATTAATCAATCCAATCAGCAAGCACTCAAGAGCTTGCTTGAGAAAATTGAAGCCTAAATAGGTTAATAGCAATAATAATACCAGCATTTAATTGAGCAGGCTTGATTTCAGAAAAGCCTGGAAAGACTTACATGAACTGATGCTAAGTGAAGTGAGCAGAACCAAGAGCACATCATACATACAAGATTATGTGATAATCAGTTACAATGGAGTTTGCTCTTTTCAACAGTGCAATGATTCAAAGCAATTCCAATAGATTTGTAATGGAAAGTCCATCTGCCTCCAGAGAGAACTATGGAGATTAAAAGTGGATTGAAACTTTTTGGTGGTGTTGATTTGTTTGTTTTTTTCTCATGTTTTCCCCCTTTTGGTCTGATTTCTTGACAAATATGGAAATATGTTTTAAAAGAATTGCATGTATATGACCTATATCAGATGGTTTGCTATCTTGGAGAGGGGAAAGGGAAGAGAGGTAGGGAGAAAAGTTTGGAAAATAAAGTCCCACCAAAAAAAATGAATCTTGAAAACTATCTCACTTGTATTTGGGGAAATAAAATACTATTGAATATAAAAATTTTAAATAATGCTAGCATTTATATAACCCCTACTGTATACCATGAATTACGGATATGACCTCATAACAACTCTGGAAAGTAGGTGCTATTATATCTCCATTTTACAATGGAAGAAATTGAGGTAGACAACAAACCCTACCCAAATTCACCCAGCTGGTAAGCATCTCGTTTCTTCATTGAGTGATTACTCCTTCTTTCCTTTCTATGGGGTCTTCCTTACGCCATTAAATAAAACTATTCCACAGACCCCCCCCTTTAACTACATTCCCAGCTTTTCACACATCTTACAGCCTCTGCCTTTCACTAACAAGTTGAGCTGCCTGCACCTTCTCTGCAGACACCAAACAGTCTTTTTTTTTCTGGTTTGACCCATTTCTTCTGCCCTCTTCTGTCATCTTGTTTTTCAGGCTCCCCTCCAGCGTCAGTCCCCCCATTGCTTAGCAGCACTGTGTGGGGTGTAAGTAGTGTTTAATGTTCTTTATATGGAAATGGAATCTGCATTGTATTGAGCACTTTATAGGAACAGGGCCATAGAAACTAACTGAGTAAGAAACTCAGAGGGCATTAGAGAGAACTCCAAAATTACAACACGGAAGGTAATCATTACCCTGTGAACTGCAGAGCCGAGTGAAATGAGATCCAACACAAAAATGGCACAGAAAAGGGCTTGTTTCCCCATCCCCATTTTATTAAAAGCCATATTCCCAGAAAGAGAGTGTGTGTGTATTCACATGTATATACCTGTAAACTTCCCAGAACCTTCAGGGTTAGTAAATCCCTGCTCACCTAAAACAAGTCAGCTTTGGAGGCGGATGCCGGGCTGAGAACCGTGTAAACAATATTTAGCTGTCTCTTTGTTCTCTAGAAAGTCTGGGAGTTATTTGTTTTTGGACTCTGCTCAAAGATATTGCCATGGGTATCATTTTTCCAGCTCTGAGACCATTCATTCTTGCACTCCGTAGATATTTGTTGATATACTGGAGTAGACCACTGGGCCTGGTCATCTGGGACCTGAATTTGAATTTCACCTTAGCCATTCCCTAGCATTATTATCATGTACAAATCACGCACTGTCTCAGACTGTTGGTATTTGTAAAGGCCTGGAGACCAAAGACTAGATTTCAATTCCCCCTTAGTCATTCCCTACCATTATGATTATGAGCAAATCACTAAGTGGCTCAGAAGCTTGGTTTCACAGTACCTGGAACGTAGGTCTTCCTGGTTATGAAGCCAGTGCTCTAACATGGAAATAATAATCAAGTGGTATCAACTACAGAATATTTACCCACTTATTTTCAAAATAATTAATGACCTTGGATAGCTAGGTGGTGCAGTGGATAGAGCACCAGTCCTAAAGTCAGGAGGACTTGAATTCAAATCTGATCTCAGACACTTAACAATTCCTGGCTGTGTGGCCCTGGGCAAGTCACTTAACCCTAATTGCCTCAGCAAAAAAATAATAATAATTAATGATCCTGAAATATAGAACTTCAAAGTGACTGGCTCTGAATCACAAAAAATAGAAAGTGGCAATACTAGGATTGGAACACCATCCTCCCACACTCCAACTTTAAATCCAAGACTTTTTCTATCCAATTACAGAACTATCATCATAATAGGGGGGAAATTTTTACTTAATTGTCAAGAATTTGGAGGAGTTGAATTATATTATTATTGATGGAATTGGAGATCCTAGAAGAGCTTCCTTCCTTTCTTCCTTCTTCTGAAATGCTATTTCCAAGAGAGTAGGTAGGGCACAGATTATAAAACATATTTGCAGAAAGATGCATTTCTTTGTTCTGAAATTCTTGGCATGACTCCTAGGGCATTTTTCCACTGATAAACTTCATAAATGTTACCATTAATGGTGATTAGGGCTTTAAATAAATGGAATGAAGAAATGGGACTTGCTCTCTACCCACCAAGTACAGGTTCATTAGCCAGGTGAATAGAGTACAGAGCCTGGAGCCAGAAAGACTCATCTTCTTCAGTTCAAATCTAGCCTCAGACACTTTCTATCTGGGTGACCTGGGACGTCACTTGATCCTCCCTGCCTCAGTTTCCTCATCTGGAAAATGAGCTGGAGAAGGAAACAGGAAATCACTCCACTGTCTTTGAGAAGAAAACCTCAGATGGGTCAAGAGAGTCAGATGTGACTAAAACAACTCAACTGCAAAACAATCAATAATACAGAAATTATAAAGAATAAGCAAGATTCAGCTAGGTAGCACAGTGAATGGAGAACCAGCCCTGAAGTCAGGAGGACCTGAGTTCAAATCTGGTCTCAAACACTTAATACTTCCTAGCCATGTGACCCTAGGCAAGTCACTTAATCCCAATTACCTCAGGAAAAAAAAAAAGCTTCAAAAAAAAGAGATATGAGAGGACAATTCCAACCCAGCTCTTCATGGAAGTGGGAGGAGCATAGTTATTGCACATTTCATGTTTTGGATATTTGGATATTTTCAATGTATTGATCATTGATCATTTTGTATGTTTTTCCTTCTCTTTCTTTCTCTGTATTTAAAAAATATAATTTGCTATTTGGGATAGCTTTCTGGGAGGAGAAACAGGAGGAATATTGAGGGAAACTATGGTGATGTAAAAAAATAAGACACATAAATACTTTTCTTTTAAAGTGCTACTGAATGACCTTCAAGTCCAAGTAAAATCCAAATGAAGGTCGCTAGCCTATAATTTACAGATTTATTTTTTCCTTTTTATGAAAATCCACTCTCCATGGTTCTGAAAAGGTCACCAGTAAAGTCCCAGCAAGCACATTTGCAAGGCAATACTGTACTCTGGCAAGTCACTTATCTGTCCCACTATGTAATCCAACCCCCTCATTTATAGATTGTAATACATTTTATTATAGATAAGGCAACAGAGATAAAGGTATTTGCCCACTATGACACAATCAGTAAGCAGCAGAGCTGGAATTTGAACCTAGGTCTTCTAATTCTAAATTCAGTGATCTATCCACTGCATCACACTATCTAACCCCCCCTATTCACTTGAAACAATTGGGAGTAACTTGGTGATCTACCACCATCTCCTTTTTTATCTTTCACTCCATTCATTGTAGCCAATTTGTTCTATTGATCCCTATTTGTAGATCAGTTTATTAGGAAGAGGAAACAGAAGAGAGAGAAAGAGAGATAGAAACAGAGAGAGAGAGAGGAGAGACAGAAAAGAGAGAGGAAGGATTCAGAGAGACAGAGACAAAGAGAGACAGACACAAAGAAACAGACAGCAAAGAATGAAACAGAGGGGAGGAAGGGAAGAAAGGAGAGGAAACACAGACAGAGAAATAGAGACAGAGAGGGAGAGACAAACACACAGAGAAACAGAAAAGGACAGAGATAAAGAGAGACAGAGAGAGAAAGGCCTCATCTCCAAAATATACAGAGAATTGACTTTAATTTATAAGAAATCAAGCCATTCTCCAATTGAAAAATGGTCAAAGGATATGAACAGACAATTCTCAGATGATGAAATTAAAACTATTTCCACTCATATGAAAGAGTGTTCCAAATCACTATTGATCAGAGAAATGCAAATTAAGACAAACTCTGAGATACCACTACACACCTGTCAGATCCGCTAAGATGACAGGAATAAATAATGATGAATGTTGGAAGGGATGTGGAAAAACTGGGACACTGAAGCATTGTTGGTGGAGTTGTGAAAGAATCCAACCATTCTGGAGAGCAATCTGGAATTATGCTCAAAAAGTTATCAAAATGTGCATACCCTTTAACCCAGCAAACTGTGCATACCCTTTGACCAGTTACTGGGCTTATATCCCAAGGAAATACAAAAGAAAGGAAAGGGACCTGTGTGTGCCAAAATGTTTGTGGCAGCCCTTTTTGTAGTGGCTAGAAACTGGAAAATGAACGAATGCCCATCAATTGGAGAATGGTTGGGTAAATTATGGTATATGAATGTTATGGAATATTATTGTTCTGTAAGAAATGACCAACAGGAGGAATACAGAGAGGCTTGGAGAGACTTACATCAACTGATGCTGAGTGAAGTGAGCTGAACCAGGAGATCACTATACACTTCAACAAGTATCCTGTATGAGGATGTATTCTGATGGAAGTGGATATCTTCAACATAGAGAAGAGCTAATCCAATTCCAAATGATCAATTATGGTCAGAATCCGCTACACCCAAAAAAGGAACATTGGAAAATGAATGTAAACTGTGAGCATTTTTTTTGTTTTTCTTCCCATATTATTTTTACCTTCCGAATACAATTCTTCCTTTGCAACAACAACAACAACAAAATTCAGTTCTGCACATATATATATATATTGTACTTAGGATATACTATAAGATATTTAATATGTAATATGCCTGCCATCTAGGGAAGGGGGTGGAAGGAAGGAGGGGAAAAATTCAGAACAGAAGGGAGTACAAGGGATAATGTTGTAAAAAAAAAAATTACCTATGCATATGTACTGTCAAAAAATGTTATTAATTATAAATTAATTATAAAATTAATTTTTAAAAAAAGAGAGACAGAGAAATCAGAGAGACAGACAGAGACTCAGAGACACAAAGTAACATAAATTCAGAGAAACAGAGACAAAGAAACAGAAAGAAAGAGACAAAAAGAGACAGAGATAGAGAAAGAGACAGAGAAGGAAGTTGAGTAGTTCTGTCTTCTGTCCACCACCTATTATTATCTTTTTAACTCCACACCCCAGAAAGGTTCCTATCTCTTCTCTGATCTTCCCCTTGTCACCAACACAGTTTAAAAAGCCTTTATATTTCAGTAAGACTGAGTAAAGCCTTTGAAGGTCTTCAAGAACAGAAAAGATTGTCTTTTCTCTGAAGTTGTCAAATGTTACAGGAGGGATTGACATATAGAGACTGCAGCAAAAGATAATAGATAATCTTAAAAATCCTTCTAGCTTGAAAAATCTAAAGTTTTATAACAGTTTTAATGTCATGAACCACTTCAGCTGTCTTGTATAGTCTATGGACTCCTTCTTAGACTAATGTTTTTCAATGCACAAATAAAATATATAGGATTATAAAGGAAATCGATAATACTAAAATATAGTTATTTCAGAAGTTAGGCAATACATTGAATAGAATGTCTGGTCTGGAATCAGGGATTTGGGACAAAGAAAAGCAAATTGTTTAGCGCAAGGCAAACCCAAAGTAAGAGGAAACAATTTGAGCCTGTCAAGTTTGATGATGCAGCCTGGGAAGAAGAGTGAACAATGACCAAAATCTGGCCTGAGATACTTACTAGTTGTGTGACCCTGGACAAGTCACTTAATCCTATTTGCTTCAGTTTCTTTCTCTAAAATGAATGGTAGAAAGAATTGGCAAATTATTCCAGTATATCTACCTAGAAAACCCCAGTGGGGTCACAAAGCATTGGAGATGATGAAGAATGACTGAATAGCATAGTTATCAAAAAAAATCTGTTTAAAAACACAAGTTCATGGTCCCCAGATAAAGAATGAATGAATGAAGTGTTTATTAAGTGCTTGTAATGTACAAAGCACTGAGAAAAGTACTGGAGATAAAGAGATAGAAAAATAAGACAGCCCTGGCTGTCAAGGAGCTCACGCCTGAGGGAGGAAACAACCCAGATGGAAGGTTTCAATTGCAAGTCAGATGGGAAAATCCCATGATGCTTAGAGTTCAGAAGCAAAGCAGATGGTGATATCTCTTCTCTAATGTCATTTCCACTTATAAAATCATATCTGTTTCTGAAGTTGAACCATTTGACAATACCAAAGACTTCAGTGGCGAGGATTTCTTTGGGGTTCTTCAGGAGCTATGATTTGGACACTTGCAGAAATTGGTTGTGTCTCCCCAGGAGCTACTTCCTAAGATGATGATCAAGGCTGGAAGCACTATTATTCTTTGGGTTCAGGGTCCAGGGTGGAACTTATTATGGTCTGAAGGAAAGAGTGAAAGTGGAATTTTGATTTGCCTTTCACATAGTGCTTCTTATCTCTCCCTCATGAAGTCTTGCTGGTAACAGGCAATTCCCTTTCCTTGTATGGTAGTTGGGTGGAAATCAGTGGGGAAAAACTTTAAGCACAAAATAAATGTCAATTACTATTATTACTGAGGTATTCAGGTGATGCCATTGATAGAGCACTTTGCCCTAGACTCAGAAGGACTCATCTTCCTGAGTTCCTTAAACACTTACTAGTTGTATGACCCTGGGCAAGTCACTTAATCCCGTTTATCTCAGTATCCTCATTTGTAAAATGAGCTGGAGAAGGAAATGACAAATTGCTTTAATAGCTCTGCCAAGAAAACCCCAAATGGGGTCATGAAAACTTAGATACAATTGAAAAATAACAACATTATTATTATGATTCTGTATTTTTATTATTATCATCTTAGAGATGTGGGAATTTCAGATTTAAAGAACAGACTTCCTTTGTCTTTACTTTAAGAAAACTTTCCCCTAGCATAGAAAAGCAGTAATATCCTCATTAACAAGCAGACAGCTACCTTCCTTAAAAGACCTGCTCTGACCTTAATATTTGTTACAGGGTATTGGCAGAAATTAGAATGTTGGAAAATTGTTGTGGGAGGTCTAGCATCTTAATTAAACAGTCTAAAAAGACTGATAGCTTTTGGATGCTGTTAAGAAGAAAGAAAAGAGGCAAAGCGAATAGAGTCAGCTCTGAGTTATAAGGACCTAAATTCAAATCCCGATTCAGATTCCTGTGATCAGGTACTGGAAATTGAAGGCTGCTATAGGTGGCTTCTATTGAGGCCTGCTGGAGTTTGCAGACCAAGAAAGGCAAATAGTTTAATTCATCTTAAACTCAAGGCAAAAGGAAATAATCTGAACCTATAATCTTGATAGGGATGGGATGGAATGGGAATGATGGGAGTCTGGGAAGAAGATTTAACATTGACCAAAAGTTGTAAAACTTTTGTTTATTCTTCAGTAGAGGAAGGGTCCCCCCTGGGAATGTTCTCCATATCAATGAAATCACAGGTCTGGGTCTCAAAAAAGAAAGCAGAAATATTCTATTCATCAAGAGCTCTTTAATCAAGAAACATGGATATATTAGTACATAGCAAACCCTTCCTTTTTGGTCCCATTTTTTTATGTTCTCTGGGCCTTTCCTTAAAGACAAAGCAAATTAGGGAACTGTTCTCTCACCAAACCCCATCCTTTGGCAATTTCACAAGGACTTCCTGGATTGTATAATTCCAATGTAAAGCCTTTTCCAGCCAAAATTCCCATATTTATTAAGTCCCTACTTTATGCAAAGCATTATGGTGGGCACTAGGGAAATTAGGTGGCACCGTAGTGCAGATAGCTCTGGGCCTAGAGCTTTAAAGACTTATCTTCTTGAGTTCAAATCTAGCCTCAGATACTTACTAGCAATATGATCCTGAGCAAGCTACTAATCGTATTTGCCTCAGTTTCGCCATTTGCAAAATGAGCTAACTTTGAACAAACCATTCTGGTGTCATTGCTAAGAAAACCCAAATAGGATCACAAAGTGTGAGACATGATGAAAACAACTGCCCCACAAAAATGATGAACACTAGGAGAAAAAAAAAGTCAACCAAATGAACACACAAACAAAGAATGAGATGATCCTTACTTTCAAGAAATTTATATTTCAGTGCTATGAAAGATAATAAAGTAATCTGGGTCATGAGAGAGTCAGCAGCAGAAGGAGGGACCAAGGTGATGGCACCTGAGTTGAGGGTTAAGGGAAACTTAAAAGGTAGAAAAGAAGGGAGCATTAATTTTGGCATTGGAGTGAGTGATGGTCAAAGGCTGCTAGCATTCCCTCTGTATAAAGCTATAACAAAGTAATTATATAACAAACTAGCATGCTTGCTTCCCCAGGGCAAGAATTTGGTAAGCATTCTTTATTTTTCTGGCATGCCTCTTCTCTCTTCTCCTATCCTTCTTCCCATCCTTGTAGATATTTTCTTCTCTTCTGCATAAGCTAACTAGCTGTGTGTAGGGCCAGAATAGAGCCACCATGCATCTTAATCAAGGATCAGAATTTATTTTGGAAAAGAGAGACGGGCACCCTGTGGGGATTGTCTGTGGAATGAGTTATGCCAAATTCTGGCCTGTAGAGTACAGACTAACTTTGCATAAATTTTTTCTAGACCTAATTTACTTTAGTTCTTCTAAAATTCTAGGTAGATGCCATCTAGGGGAAGAGGTGGAGGGAAGGAGGGGAAATTTTGGAACAGAAGGCAAGAGTCAATGTTGAAAAATTACCCATGCATATGTTTTGTAAATAAAAAGATATAATAAAAAAAATTTGTAAATAAAAAAATAAAATAAAATTCTAGATAGAATCCTATTTCAAAATCTCAGTTCAGACATATTTATACATCTCAGACCCCTACTCCAAATTTTAGCAGCCTTATTTTAATAAAAGAGAAGAAAATTAGATAACCTTGGAGGCATCCATAACTCCCTCTTCTCTCTCATCTCTTATGTCTAGTTAGTCATCAAATCATTTGGAAGTTTTTCCTTCAAAAAGATCTCATTTCCATCCCGCTATCACCATTCTTACTACTTAGTGCTATCATTAAAGCTCATCTTTGCTACCTTGCACTTGCAAGACTGCCTCAAGTAGGCAGCTCCGTGGCACAGTAGATAGAGCATTGGACTTATAGTCAGGAAAATCTGGGTTTAAATCTAATCTCAGATACTTATAGCTGTGTGGTCCATGGAAAGTCACTAAATCTCTCAGGCTGAATTTCCTCATCAGAAAATGGACATAATTATAGCACTTACCTGTCAGGGTTGTCATGAAGATCAGATAATATATGTAAAGTGTCATATAAAGCTTAAAGCTTTATGTACATGTTAACTATTTTATTGTTTTTTTATTACTATTATTAACAGGACCTTTATATGATCTCTGCCCCAATTGCATTATTTCCCTTTCCCACATTCCAGTCCATTCTCCACACCTCAGCAAAAGTAATTTTCCTTAAATATTTTCATCCTTTCACTTGACATATTCAAAACCTTACATACAAGAGGGAAATGGAAGAAATTTTTTTGAATAATAAAACTTCAGAGGGAGGAAACTTCCAGATCATCTAGTCTCATGAGGTTTCTCTCATTTTTGAGATGAAGAAGCTAAAACCCAGAAAGGTGAGTGTGTTGCACACAATAATCCAGCTAGCTCAGCAACAGTGAAACCTGTGTCTTCTGCCTACCATTTCAGTGATCTTTCCATTATGGTGTGCCTATTTTATCAAATCTAAACCTGGTCAGGCTCTCAAGAAATTCTTTAATCTAGTTGCCATCTTAGTATCCAACCTCATTTTTCACTAATTCCCAACGTACACTCTTCTCTAGTCAAGCTATTAAGCTAACTTCCTGATTTTCCCATAAATGCACTTATTTCAACTCATCTGCCTTTGTTCATGATTTTCTCCTCACCTTGGATGCCTTCCCCTCTTCTAGTCACCTGTTGGAAGATCAATTAATTATACTTGAAGTTCCTGTTTATACCTGCATATCTTCTGCATAAAGATTTCTCTTCTTATTTAAGCCCTCATTATTATTCCTCTTCTCTGTATTTTTCCTGTACTTTTCCTTTTTAATTAATTTTTTCAGTAAAAAGGTATTTTTCTCCCTCCTACCTTTGGCTCAGGAAAAAAATTACTAGGCCTAAAAGCCAAGGGATCAAAGAAAGAGGAAAGGGACCCAAATGTACAAAAATATTTATAGCAGTTCTTTTCTTGGTAACAAAGAAACTGGACATTTAAGGTACTAGACATCAAATGGAGAACAGCTGAACAAATTATGGCATATGAATGTAATGGAAAATTATTGTATTATATAAGAAATAAAGAAGGGGATAAAGGAGTCAATGGACACAAACAAAGGGAGTGAGCAAAACTAAGAGCATACTATAGAAACATTTTTTAATGAACATCTATGAAAACTTAAGAACTCTATTCAATGCAAAGACTAATCATTATCTGAGAATACCCAAAATTAAGCACGCTAACTTGACTGATTTTTCTTTACTTTTCAGCACCTTGCTGTGGACAGCAGCCCAACCAAAGTCTAGCAGGGACAATAAAGACAAAAAAGAAAGACAAAATAGCTTACCAGTAGGAAGTCTCAAACTAGCAAGAACCATTTAGTGTAGAAAGAGAGAGTATGCAAGTATCATTATTCAAAAAGACATAACTGGGGTTATTTCCTAAATCTCCAATCAAACCAGAGGAAACAAACAGAGATCAAATAAGGAAACTAAGGGCCAGTGTTCAGAACTACATCCCAAACAGGAAAATGCAGTTTAATTCAACTTAATTTACTTCATTAAGAATTTCTTAAGGATATACCATGATATATGAAAAGATGTTCTAAATCACTATTAATCAGAGAAATGCAAATTAAGACAACTCTGAGATACCACTACATACCTCTGAGATTGACTAAGATGACAGGAAAAGATAATGACAAATGGAGGGGATGTGGGAAAACTGGAACACATTCATTGCTGGTGGAACTGTGAATGGATCTAGCCATTCTGGAGAGCAATTTGGAATTATGCTCAAAAAGTTGTCAAACTGTGCATACCCATTGATCCAGCAGTGTTATTACTGGGCTTATATCCCAAAGAGATCTTAAAAGAGGGAAAGAGACCCACATGTGCAAAAATGTTTGTGGCAGCCTTTTTCATAGTGGAAAGAAACTAGAAACTGAGTGGATGCCCAGTTGGAGAATGGCTGAATAAATTATGGTATATGAATGATATAGAATATTATTGTTCTATAAGAAATAATCAGTAGGATGATTTCAGAAAAGCCTGGAGAGACTTACAGGAACTGATGCTGAGTGAAATGAGCAGAACCAGGAGATCATTGTACACAGCAACATCAATATTATATAATGACCAATTTTCTTTTTGATATGATTTTTCTTGTGCAACATGATAATTGTATAAATCAATGTATATATATTAGATTTAACATACATTATAACATGTTTAATATATAATTGTATTACTTGCTATCTAGGAGTGAAGGTGTGGGGAAAAGGAGAAAAATTTGGAACACAAAGTTTTGCAAGAGTCACTGTTGCTATCCTTGCATATGTTTTGAAAATAAAAAGCTTTAATGAAAAAAAAGAGAGCAGAAGGAGTTGATCTCAGCTGATCAATAAAAAATAAATAAATGAAGATAAAGATGAAACAAAAAACAGGCTCTGCTTTCTCTAAAAAGAGCTATAGCACAGGTCCACAAACAGGTGTTACTATGTAAAGATCAAACAAGTCAAGAACATGGACAGAGGAGAAGACAAGGATCCATATCTCCAGGTCTGGTAGAGAGAGGCAGACAGGCCCATATAATTAAATTAAATTTATTAAATTCAATTATTTATTAAATAAGCATTTAC
Source organism: Sminthopsis crassicaudata (assembly GCF_048593235.1). Taxonomy (NCBI): domain Eukaryota; kingdom Metazoa; phylum Chordata; class Mammalia; order Dasyuromorphia; family Dasyuridae; genus Sminthopsis; species Sminthopsis crassicaudata. The sequence goes on from NC_133621.1 coordinate 285,276,069, forward strand.
TCTATGCTAGATACTAAGGAAACAAAAGGAAAAGATGAAAAATGTTCCCTGACCTCAAGGAGCTTACATTCTACTGGTACACATAACAGTCTGACCAAAGTACTTGTTCCTAAAATAGAGACCCTCTGTCCTAGTTCTAAGCAACTTCCTAAAGCCAGGTTAGTACAAGCAAGAAAGTGCCACTCTTTTGCAGATATCAGGATTAGATAGGTACAAAATAGGCCACAGTCTGGGATCTTCAAAAAATTCTAAAATTTCAAGTCCTCTGATAGCATCTTCATGATTCTAACTGGGCTGTGAGTTCCTTGAAGACAGCAACTAAACATTCCTTGCAAGATCTCTCCCCTTTCCCTACCATGAGCCTAGCCTACTGCTGAAGACAAAGTAGGGGCTTAATAAATGTTCTTGGATTGATTAGGAAACTTAGAATTCATGTTCCAAATTCAAATTCTTAGCCCTAAGCTTCTGCTGATACCCCCTAAAAAAAATTCCAGCCCTAGTCCATATCCATCATAGAAACTTAAGTTTCTATCTGGCTATTTCCATTAATCTTTATAAGCTATAAATTTGTGTCCAGAAAAAAAAAAAAGCAAATTAAGTTTCCAAATGGACTGCCAACTCCACAATCATGCAGTCATTATATGATAAACTTAAAACTGGAATTATAAAAGTCATTCAATTTAATTTCTTCCTTTTACATATAAGGAAACTGAGGCACAAAGAGGTTAAGTGACTATGGTGACATGGGTAGTAAAGGGTAGGATTAGAACTCAGGTTCAGTGGCACTGCATTTAACATTCTTTCCACTGCAAAATATGGTCTTGAAAAAATAAATATGGAGAAAGATACAGTATAATCAAATAATAAATATATGCAAAGAAAACTTTGTTCCTGTTGAAGAATTCGATCTCTATATGATTGCCTAAACTCAATTTGCAGTCAGAGAAAGTGATATTCATTTTAAGGCAGCTTATTCCTGAAAATGAATCATAAATCGGCTGACTGGTGAGACTTCGAGGGAATAAGAACAGAGGTAATTCAAAGTCCAACTGTTCTACTAATGATATGAAATCTTTGCTTTCAAAGCATTTGTTTAAATTTCTTTTAAAGTTTACTCAAATTGTAAAACATCCATTTGTGGGAAAATGAAACTTTGATGCCTCTAAAGCTGATTTATATATTTGTGAGGTATTTCCTGCCAACTTTCTCCCCTCCAAGAGCCCCTTTTAATGCTAAGAAAAGCCTTAGAAAGCACAAGTGATAAGCGGAGAAAATCTTAATGATTGTAATATATTTGGCAAATATATTTTCTCAATGGAGAAGATTTCTTCTGAGATTTTCCCCTGTTTTCTTGGCTTTGGACTTTTTTCTATTTTCTCCCTATTCTATTCTACTTGTACCACTTTTTGTTTATTGAAAATATATTTTTTCCTCATTCTCTTCTTTTTTTCATTTTCATTTAATCATTCCCCCATCCCTTTCTTGGGACACTAAAATGTTGTAAAACTCTTGCTAATTACAGTATTTTTTCCTTTGCCGAAGTAGAAAGAGGAACAGGGACAGAGAGGGAGGAAAGGAGAAGGGGAAGAGGAAGAAAGAAAAAGAGAGGGGCAGGGAAAGAGGGAGAGGATGGGATAGGGGATGGGATAGGGGAGAGAGAGAGACATAGATGTGGCAGTGACAGAGAGGCAAGGAGGGAAGAAATAAGGAATGGAGAGAGAGCAAGAAAGAAAGAGAAAATGCAGAGAGAAGGATGGAGGGATCTTTGCCTGATTCCCTCACTTGTGGTCTCTGCCTTCCCCAAATTGAATCTATCTCTGTAAATGTGATCTTGGGTAGAATATAACCTCCTTGCAATTAAGTATTGGTTTATTTTGGCTTTTGTTTTGATTTGCTTTGTTTTGTCATAGTACTTTGTATCTAGTAGAAGCTTAATAAATGCTTTTTTGAATGAAATATAAATAAATGCTTACAAATTGTCTAAAAAAGATGGGATTTCTAATCTGAATCCACTACCATCACTTCCCAATACCACAACAAAAGCAGAAGAGAGCCATGTCAGAATCAGGGCTATTGTGCAGGTCTCTGTTTCAGAGGGTGCCAGGACCAAAGAAATCATATCTGGAGGCCAGTCTAGGAGACATGAGACTTTCCTTACTAAACTAGACTATTTCTTAAACATAGTCTGTCATCCAACTCATACTCCAAACATTTGCAGGATCTGGCAGACCTTATGATCCAGTCTTTGAGAGTGCAAGGCCAGGTGGCCACCAATAGTACAGTGCATAGAGTGCTGAGTTCAAATCCACCCTCAAACCCTTAACAGATGTGTGACCATGAGCAAGTAATTCAACCTCTGTCTCAGCATCCTCATTGATAAAATGGGAATAAAATAGCATCTCTCACAGGATTGTTTGGAGAATCAAATGAGATAATATTTGTGAAAAATGCTTATCACAGCCCCCAACACATAGTAGGTGCTGTTGTTGTTGTTTGTTTTTCATTATTGAAGAGGATCGTGACATCAGAGATCTGATCATTAAATTGGATTTAAGTGAGAGAGAGCTGTGCAAAGTCACCAGTCTCCTCTAGAGCCATCTTGGTCCAGTGGCAAGATAATAGGTCAGGATGACTGGAGATGGTCCTGAATGGGAAAACTTGATCTTTTTAAGTTAAGGTCTTTAATGGGTCTCAGTTTGAATGAAGCAGCAGCCAATCAACGATTAAGACTAGGTAAGAAATGAGGCAAAGAAGGGCCTCTTTTATCTACTATATAAATTTACATTGATATGTAAACACACATATATGTACATATGTATAAATCCAAGCACATGTATATGTATGTATATAAGCATATATGTATTGTGTTGTAGTGTATCTATATTTGTATGCATATATATGTGTGTGTATATATATATGTATATGTGTGTGTATGTGTGTTTGTGTGTATCTAGGAGGGTAAGACCTTCAGGGTTTCTGACCAAAACAGAAACAATAGCTATTTGCATTCTCTCTGAGCCAATCAGGACCCAAACAATGACCAAATGGGGACCTAATGTTGGTCAATCAATGAGAGCCAGAGTGACTATAAATACTTATTCTCCTAATTTTTTTTGCTCCAGGATGATCTAGCTGCAGTTTCAATGGTAGACTATCCCTCCAAAAAATAATACAATGCATCCCCAAGTCAAGCCTCATTATTTGTGAATGATTGGAATCACTACAACTCTCCAAGAATAACAAGAATTTAAAATTGAGTGTGTCTGACAAAATTTTCTTATGCAGAGATAGTGTTCCTTATGGTGTTGGCTGCTGTGAATGAATGGAGCATACTTGATGACTTCTGGTTCCTTCAACATTGAATATGTAGGCAGTAGGACAGGGTAGTTTGTTGTTCAGTCATTTTTCGGTCATGTCCAATTGCTCATGGTTCCATTTGGGATTTTCTTGGCAAAGATACTGGAGTGGTCTGCCATTTTCTTCTCCAGCTCATTTTACACATGAGGAAGCTAAGGTAAGCAAGGTTAAGGGATTTGCCCAGAAACTTAGAAAGTGTCTGAGACTGGATTTAAACTCATACATATTAGTCTTTTTTTACTGTAGAAATGGCATTCTGTGCACCATGGTGCTACCTAATTCCCTATAGTAAGGTAGAAAGAGCTTTAAATTGGGAGTCAGAGTACCAGAGAGATACAATAGAAAAATCATGAACTTCAGAATCACAGGACCTGGATTCAAATTCTGTTGTTTCTGGTCTCTCTCCCCTCTCCACCATATCACACATCACTCCTACTCCCTAATCAATAAACTCCAATGGTTCCCTATCATCTGCAGGATGAAATATAAAATACTCTGGTTGCCATCTGATGCTCTTTCCAAACTATCTCCCTTTTTCTTTTCCAGTCTTCTTTAATTTTCCTCCTTTCTCTATACACTAGGATCTAGCTGTACTGGCCATCTTGCTGATTCTCACACACACAGCACCCAATCTTGTCTTACCATTCCTCCCACACTGATTCCCTCAATTCCTGGAATACTTTTCTTCTTTGTCTATGTCTGCTATCTTCACTGGTTTCCTTCAAGAAAAAGCTCAATCCCTATCTTCTGATGGAGATCTTTTCTGGTCTCCACCCACCTACTGCCTGTACTTGTTGCCTTCCCCTTAGAAATTATCTTCCATCTACTCTGCATATTGTATATGTAGTTTGTTTTTTACATGCTGTCTCCATCATTAAAGTAAGCACTCTGAGAGCAGGTACTTCTTGAAGAAGTGTTTAATTTTAATTTAACTTTTTAATTTTCTTTGTACATTCAGTTTTTAGCATAGTGCTTGGAATTTAGTAAATGGCAGATGGGTGATTACTAGGTGACTTTGGACAAGTCACAACCTTCCTGGGCTATATCTTCATTTATAAAATGAATAGGGTTGCACTGGAGGAGCTCTGAGGTCCTTGATCTCATCAAGAGATGAGCTCTTGAGATCCATGAGCCTATGGTTTCATGAGTTAAATTAGTTCAAGTTCTAGCTCAGTCACTTACAACCTGTTTCTTCAATCAAGTCAAGTCATTTCTCTGCACTTCATTTTCTCTATATGAAGTGAGAGCATTGGATTTGAAGACATCCAGCATGCAGTCCACCTCTAACTCTAAACTCCTTTGGTTAAAGATTCATGGATTCATAGTGTTAGAGCTTGAAAAGATCCAATCTGATGACCCCCTCATCTAACAGACAAGGAAATTAAGTCTCTAGGTGACTTTCCCATAGTTATATTAGCTGATAGAAAAGGCTTTGGCTGGCATCCATGATTATCACTTGCCAAGTCACTCTCTCCCATCCTGCCTCTCAGTCTACAGTACACTTTTTGCCTCAACTGTGTGGCCCCATCTTTGATGGTCCCAGCTGGATCTGCCAGCTAAGTTACCAGCCTCTTCATGCCTAATTGATGGTTGCCTGTAGCTATTTGAGTATATTATGGAGATGATAGATGATATGACATTTAAAATGCCTTTCCTAGGACCTGAAGGCACTTCATGAAATCTAACTAAAAGCTTCCTAACTCTCCTGTGGAAAGCAGGGAAAGTATTTTTAAATAATGTTAACTTATTCATCTGTTTTTCTGCCCAGTAACAAAGGCTCAGATTACCCAGGAGGAGGTCATGTGTACACATATGTTGGGCTGACCCAGACAACAGTTCTCTTTTCATCCAAAAATCAGCATAGTATTGTGGGGGAAATGTAGAACTTGACTTTTGAAGTAGAAGAGCCTTGGGTCTGAATCCTAGCCCTGGCACTTACTGTCCATGTGGCGATAATCAATTCACATCTCTTGAGCTACAATTTCTTTATCTATAAAATGGAGATCATACAACTCAGTATCTGCTTCCTAGACTTGTTGAGGAAACACTTTGCAAACCATGAAGCTCTAGATAGATGTAAGATGAGGTAATGTTGTACTAGTCTTTGAAGTCCAAAAGACCGAAGTTCAAGTCCTGCCTCCGATACTCAGTCACTGTGTGATTATGAACAACTCACTTCATTTCCCTGGGTCCCAGATTTCTCATCTATAAAATGGGGATATTACCTATATATTTATGAGAACTTTGAATTCCATTGTTCTATGCTGCTCAGCAAGTGGATTAATTTCTCAGTCTCAAATTCTCAGTATGTGAAATAGAGATTACAATGACATCTAATTCACAGGGTTTTTGTGAAGACCAAAAATGATAGTATAAATAAAATCCTTAGCAAACTAAATGGGATTGAAAGAAAATGCAGTAATAAATTGGGAAAATATTTTTACATTCAAAGGTTCTGATAAAGGCTTCATTTCTAAAATATATAGAGAATTGACTCAAATTTATAAGAATTCAAGCCATTTATATCCCAAAGAGATTTTAAAGAAGGGAAAGGGACCTGTATGTGCAAGAATGTTTGTGGCAGCCCTCTTTGTAGTGACCAGAAACTGGAAACTGAGTGGATGCCCATCAGTTGGAGAATGGCTGAATAAATTGAGGTATATAAATGTTATAGAATATTATTGTTCTGTAAGAAATGACCAGCAGGATGATTTTGGAAAGGTCTGGAGAGACTTACAGGAACTGATGCTGAGTGAAATGAGCAGGACCAGGAGATCATTCTATACTTCAACAACAATACTATATGAGGATCAATTCTGATGGACGAGGCCCTTTTTGACAATGAGATGAACCAAATCAGTTCCAATAGAGAAGTAATGAATTGAACTAACTACACACAGCAGAAAAACTCAGGGAAATGAGTGTGAACCACTATATAGAATTCCCAATCCCTCTATTTTTGTCCGTCTGCATTTTTTTTCCTTCACAGGCTAATTGTACACTATTTCAAAGTCCAATTCTTCTTGTATAGCAAAATAACTGTATGGACATGTATACATATATTGTATTTAACGCATACTTTAACATATTTAACATGTATTGGTCTACCTGCCATCTGGGAGAGGGGATGGTGGGAAGGAGGGGGAAAATTGGAACAAAAGGTTTTGCAATGTCAATGCTGAAAAATTATCCATGCATACATCTTGTAAATAAAAAGCTATAATAATAAAAAAAAGAAAGAAAGAAACGATCAGGAGGATGATTTCAGAAAGGTCTAGAGATGTTAAGTGAAATGAGCAGAACCAGAAGTTCATTATATATGGCAACAAGACTATATATGAGGATCAATTCTGATGGACAGGGCTCTCTTCAACAATGAGATGATTCAAACTGGTTCCAATTGTTCAGTGATGAAGAGAGCCATCTACACCCAGAGAGAGAACTGTGGGAACTGAGTGTGGACCACAACATAGCATTCTCAGTCTTTCTATTGTTTGCTTGCATTTTGTTTTCTTTCTCAGGTTTTTTTCCCTTCTTGATCTGATTTTTCTTGTACAACAAGAACTGCATAAATATGTATACATATATTGTGCAAATTATTAAGTTTACAAATTAAACAAATATGTTAAAATGGTTTAACATATTTAACATGGATTGGACTACCTGCCATCTAGAGGAGGAGGTGGGGGAAAGGGGATAATTTCAAACAGAAGGCTTTGCAAGGATCAGTGTTGAAAAATTACCCATGCATATGTTTTGTCAGTAAAAAGCATTAATTTTAAAAAAGAAAGAAAGAAAATACAGTTTATTCAATGCTTATTATTTGCCAAGCATTGTAATAATCATTAGGGATACAATACCAAATTGTTGAAATCTATTTGCATGCCTTAAAACTATTTTTAAAATACTGAGATAAGTGGGGAGAGCTCTGACAGTTACTACTTGTGTGGTTTTGGAAAGTTGCTAAATCCCCCCACCCCGAGTTTCCTCAATTGTAAAATGAAAGAATTGGGCTGAATGGCTTCGGAAAAGGGGAAAAGAAAAAACCCTATATGTTCTAAAATATTTTGTAGTTCTTTGTGATGGCAAAAAATTGGAAATTACAATGATGTCCAGCAACTGGGGAATGGCTGAACAAGTTGTAGTTTATGATTGTGATGGAATACTACTATGTGTAAGAAATGATGAGCTCAATGATCTTAGAAAAGCATGGAGAGATTTGCATGAAGCAAGGAAGAGCCAAATGAAGAGAACCAAGAGAATATTGTATAGAATAATAGCAATATTATTTTAAGATGAATTTTAATGAATAAGTCATCTTACTGTTATAAATACCCAAATTAACTGCAAAGTACATAGGAAGATACTATCTGCATCCAAAGAAAGAACTAATAGAAGTATGTGGTTTTATGTACACAGTCACATAATTTGTGCCTAATGGTAGCCATCTTTAGGGATGGAGAAAGAGAAAAAAAGGAAGGAAGAGTTACATAATAACTTTATCATATATTTAAAAGGAAATAGTGATTTATACATAATAGATTTGCAGTTTATGTATAATCACCTTTTTTCTACTCTATTATGTTATGGGAACACTTGTTTTATTTCTTAAGTTCAGAATAAAATAAATAATTTTTAAAAGAACTTACTGACTTGACCTTACTAGCTGTGGGACCTAGGACAAGACACATCCCCTCTCTGCTCTAATAATACACAGATTTGTAGTGAGGTTCACATGGGAGAATGTATGGGAAAGCTTTGCCCACCTTAACACATGACAAATAAATGTCAGGTATGATTATTCCAGGTTGAGAGTGATTTCTGCTTTCTCTCAGACCTTAAACTGCCCCTTGGCTTTCTCCCTTCTTGGGTATAGTTGAGTGATCAAAAGAGAGAACCATTTATCTCCCCGGTTGCATTTAGACCAGGACCAGCTGCACCTGGCTGGTCCTGTCTCCAAAACTCCATGCTATCGAGCACCTGAGTTTCTAGGACCTGAAAGGGGCTTTCACTCTCAACAAATGCAAAACCTGGGAGGCTTTGCCTGTGATGAATGAGCTCTCTGCTCTTACCCAGATAGCAGCCGTCTGCTTTTCCTAGTGTCCTAGCTCAGCTTGATGCTGAATGCATAAAAACCTGGCTGTATCATTAGCCTTTCAGCTGACATTTATCACTACAGAAACTGTATAAACACCTCTCCAACCAAATGTCTGTAGATTTTAGCATCTCTCTTCCTCCCTTTTTTTCTCTCATCCCCAGACAGCCTCTGGCATCTATCCACAGACCCAGACACACCATCTTTTCCTTTCTTTATTTTCCTACAAACAGAAACACGGCAAGGGAAAAGTCAACTGGTCTTAGGGACTTTGGGGCGCAGAGAATTTCCCCTAGACATCTTAGCTGATTGAAAATCAATTTTTCCCCAACAGCTTCAGATTAAGAAAGTGACATCTTCTGAAATTACTAACTAAGGCCAGGTCACGCTCAACTTCTGACATATTCTTGGCCCCCTTTCTTGGAAAGGAGAAGTTTCATTTGCATGACATGAAATAGATCTGACTGATGAGAGATCTTGATTCTGGAAGTGGTCCTTACCGTTGCTATTGTTCAATCATGTCTAAATCTCCATGACCCATTTGGGATTTTCATACAAAGACACTGGAATGGTTGGTGATTTTCTTCTCCAGTTCATTTTCCAGATGAGGAAACTGAGGCAGCTATCCTGACTGTTATCTTGGTATCTCCTAGCTATATTTATTACTCCTATAGGTATGTTCTAGCTACCTTTATAAAATGATAGATAGGTGGTACAGTGAAAAGACCAGTGGACCCAGAGCCAAGAAGACCTAAGTTCAATCTGGCTTAGGCTGTGTGATGCTGGGCAAATCACTTAACTTCTGTCTGCCTTAGATTCCTCATCTGAAAATAACAACAATAATAATAATAGCATCTCCCTCCCGGAAATATTTGTTAAGTGCTTGGTTTGAAACAATATATAAATGTTCATTATCATTATTATTAAGGATGTTGACCTTGGGGGAGGTGATGACTAGGTTATAATTTGAACTGTCTTTTTAACAACAGTAAAAAAAATAAATAAATAACAATTTCCTAATATATGTCCTGGGATGCAATATGGTACCATGAGAAAATCCCATCTCTGATCCTGACTGAGTGACTTTGAGCAAGATGTCCAAGAGTCTCAGAGACTTTGTTCATAAAATGAGAAGGTTGCTTTAGAACAAAGCTTCTTAAACTGTGATTCACAACCTCATGTGAGGTTGCTTAACTGAATATGAGATTGTGAAGTTATGATTTCTTATCAGTAAATGGTTTGTAAATCTATTTTCTATATCTATATATCTGGACTAGCACAAGAATTTCTCTGGTGAAAGAGGTCATGAGTGGAAAAAGTTTTAGAAGTCCTACTTTAGAATTCTGTAAAGATCTTTCCCAGCTCTAGATGTATAATCTGTGCACAATGACCTATTTTTTCCAGGAAGTACTGAGAGTCTGATAAACAAAGGCAACCAAGATAGCAGGAACTAAAGATTTAGCAAAAGGATTGGTACGTAATAATTCATAGGTCCCTTTTGTACTAAGTGAAGATTGCCACCCGATGGGTCAATTATTCACCTGATCAATTAACAATTTATTAAGAGTCTACTGTGTGACAGATAGGTGGCATAGTGGATAGAGTGCTGGGTCTAGAGTCAAGAAGACCTAAGTTCAACTTCAACTTCAGGCATTAGCTATGTGGCCCTAGGCAAGCTATTTAAACCTGTTTGCCTCAGTTTTCTCATCTGTAAAATGAACTGGAGAAGAAAATGGCAAACCATTCCAGGGTCTTTGGGAAAAAAGAATGGGGTCACAAGGAGTCAGCCATGAATAAAATGGATGAAACAATCGACCAGACGCTGTCCTAGGTGCTAGACATTTAAGTGCAAAGAATTGTTGCATTCTTTGTAATTTCATTAGAAATTGTTTCATTTCGGGGCAGCTAGTTGGTGCAGTGGATAGAGGACCATCCCTGAAGTTAGGAGGACCAAAGTTCAAGTCTGGAATTAGGCACTTAATACCTAACAGTGTGATCCTGGGCAAGTCACTTAACCCCAATTGCTTCAGGAAAAAAAAAGAAAGAAAGAAAGAAAGAAATTGTTTCATTTCTACTCAGAAGGAGTTGACATTCTAATGAAGAAGACAATGAGTTCACATATAAATATATACAATATAAATATTAGGTGAAAAAATCCAAATATGTGCAAATCACTTAATTTCTGTCTGCCTCCAGACACAAGTGTAGCTTGAGATGGAGAACACTAGCACTCAGGGACATCAGGAAAGATTTCAAGAGAAGAATACTATAAGGAATAATAATAGCTCACATTTACAGTCCCTTGAAGTTTATAAAGTTCTTTTCCTCCTAGAAACCTTAGGAACTAAGTGATAGAAAAATAGATTCTATAGGTCACCCATCTAGGGATTTAGAGATCCCTCACTATTTCCCACGTTCTGTGAATTGTTTGGTGTCTGAGTTTCTGCCAATAGCATCTCAGTGGCAGACCATGCAAAATAAACATAAACTTAATGACAAAAAGCATTTAATTATGACAGAATATCAAAGTAAATAACAGGGAAGTGAATCAGATAGTGAGCAGTTGGTTGGTATGATAGAGTGCTGGGTTTAGAATCAGGAAGACTCAACTTCATGAGTTCAATTCCTGCCTCAGCCATCAATAGTTATTCCACCTAGATAAATCACTTAATCCTATTTTCTTCAAGAACCAAATACAAACTCCTTTGGCATGTCTTCCCAGCATGACACTAACTCTCTTTGCAGCCTTCTTACATGTTATTATAGTCGTCTCTATGTACTTTATACTTCCACTACACTGGCTTACACTGCCACTTACACTGGCATTTCTCACAGATAATGTTCTGTCTTCCACCTTTGCACTGGCTGTCTTCCTGCTTGGAAAATTCTCTCTTTTCAGGTCCACTACAGGAGATCTTTCCTGGTCCCCCAAACTAAGGTTGCTTTAAATCCATCCTACTTAGTTATGTCTGTGTGAGTGTAAAACTATGTCATGTAACAAAGAACAAACTCACCTGTATTTATCAATTTATACTTATTTACACTAATAGTGTGTGTGTGTGTGTGTGTGTGTGTGTGTGTGTGTATATATATATATATATACATATATATATATATCAATGCACAGATGTGAATTGTCTCTCTCCATTAGAAAGTAACTCATTGAATTTTAGAGAAGGAAATTTTAATCTGTTTTTGCTTGTATGTTATATTCCAATCACTTAGCACAGTGCCTGTTACACTGTAGGTGCTTAATAAATGTTTATTGATTGATTACACTTGAAAGAATTGCTGATTAACGGACCGATTGATTTACTGGGAGTCATTTGTCCTATTTTATCCTGTGTATACCTGTTCATAATTCTTCACATGTTAATTCCCCACCCCCATTAGATTAGGAACTCTTTAAATACAGATTCTATCTTTTGTCTTGACAGAGAGAAAAAAAATCTGCCAAAAGAAGAAAGCTAAAGTGAGTTCCTTTAGAGAGACACCTAAACAAAGGCTCTATGACCTTAGAAATCCATTCATTCTTTTTCTTATTAGTATGATTTAACCTTGACCATGCATCAGTGGCTATCTCACTGATAGCTATACTTTATTTAAACTTTAGTTGACTATTCAAAGTTGTAGGAGCAGATTTTAAAAATTCAAGCAGTGGGTCAGTCTGAGGTTTGCTTTTTTTTCCCCTTCCTTCCTTCCTTTCTTTTTTTTTTTTTTTTGAAGGATCAAAAGGTTTCCAGGGCTCCCTCGACAGTTTTGCAAACTAGCATATCTTATTAAATATGCAGTCTCAAAATTACCATGCAGCTGGGCCCCTCACAGCTCTCCTCTTCTTGTGGAGTTCCCTTTGAAATCAATTGAGTGTGTTTAAAGGTGCCATGCCATGTAGCAGAGAACAAAGCTCACCTGTATTTATCAGTTTACACTAATTTCTACACACACTACAATTTGCTACACTCTAGGTTGTCTGCTCAAAGAGAATTCAAAAACAGGCAGCCTTTTTGAAAAACACATTCAGAAGCTATTCTAGGCTAGAAACAAAGGGATAAGGAAGGCAACCATTTTCAACTGAGATGCACCCTTATTTTCAAAAGGACTTGACAATTAGAACTTCGGTCCTAAGATGTCCACTAGCCTAAAGGACCTGGGGGAAATGTAAAGTTTTGTACTTGGGTTCAAAAAAGTCAACTTCCAAAGTACAAGTGAGGAGAGAAATGTGTTGATTTCCTTGTGTCTAAAAAAGATATAGAGCTTTCAGTGAATTGTAAGTTCAATAACAGTGTAAGGTGACAGTCTAAAAAAGATCTAATGAGAATTTGAGCTTCACTAAGAGGAGTACAGATTGCAGGAATCAAGGAGTGATGGTCCTGTATGAACCATTCTTTGATCAAAATATATTTGGAGGACTGTTCAGTTTGGGTTTAATTTAGGAAGAATATCAGTGAATGGGAGATTAAATGGCAGAGGGCAACCAGGATGGGCTTGGAGAGCAAACTATATGAGAACTGTTTGAAGGAGTTGGGGATCATAGATTTAGAATTGTAAAGGGTCTGAGAGATCATTGAGTCTAAACCCATCCTTTTATAAATAAGGAAACTGAGGCCCAAACGGGTTAAACCACTTACTCAGAATGTTTATTCTGAAGGACAGAAGACTCAGGTAGAAATAATGGTTGTCTTCAAATAGTATCATAAGAACATAAAATAAAAATGGGATAAATTCTCAAAAGTCATACTGTGTATTTTCAGATGCTGAAATTGAAACTATTTCTACTCATATATATGAAAGAGTGTTCCAACTGGGAAAGGAATGTAAATTGTTAGCACTACTGTCTATCTACCCAGGTTACTTATACTTTCGGAATCTAATACTTAACGTGCAACAAGAAAATTGGATTTACACACATATATTATATCTATGTTATACTGTAACACATGTAAAATGTATGGGATTGCCTGTCAACTAGGGGAGGGAGTATAGGGAGGGAGGGGAAATTTTGGAAAAATGAATACAAGGGATAATATTATTTAAAAAATTACTCATGCATATATACTGTCAAAAAATATAATTATAAAATTAAAAAAATAAAAATAAAAAATAAAATAAAATAAAATTTTCAGTATACCACCAAAAAAAGTGTTCCAAATCACTATTGATCAGAGAAATGCAAATTAAGACAACTCTGAGATACCACTACACATCTGTCAGATTGGCTAAGATGACAGGAAAAGATAATGATGGATGTTGGAGGGGATGTGGGAAAACTGGGACACTGATGCATTATTGGTGGAGTTGTGAATGAATCCAACCATTCTGGAGAGCAATCTGGAATTATGCCCAAAAAGTTATCAAACTGTGCATACCCTTTGATCCAGCAGTGATACTACTGGCTCATATCCCAAGGAAATACTAAAGAAGGGAAAGGGACCTCTATGTGCCAAAATGTTTGTGGCAGCCCTTTTTGTAGTGGCCAGAAACTGGAAAATGAATGGATGTCCATCAGTTGGAGAATGGTTGGGTAAATTATGGTATATGAAGGTTATGGAATATTATTGCTCTGTAAGAAATGACCAGCAGGATGAATACAGAGAGGTTTGGAGAGACTTACATCAACTGATGCTGAGTGAAATGAGCAGAACCAGAAGATCACTATACACTTCAACAACAATACTGTATGAGGATGTATTCTGATGGAAGTGGATATTTTCAACAAAGAGAAGATCTAATTCAGTTCCAATTGATCAATGATGGACAGAATCAGCTACACCCAGAAAAGGAACACTGGGAAATGAGTGTAAACTGTTTGCATTTTTGTTTTTCTTCCCAGGTTATTTTTGCCTTCTGAATCCAATTCTTCCTGTGCAGCAAGAGAACTGTTTGTTTCTGCACATATAGAATGTATCTAAGATATACTATAACACATTTAACTTGTATAAGACTACTTGCCATCTAGGAGAGGGGGTGGAGGGAGGGAAGGGAAAAGTGGGAACAGAAGTGAGTGCAAGGGATAATGTTGTAAAAAATTACCCATGCATATGTACTGTCAATAAAAAGTTATAATAAAAAAGTCATACTGTCTAACATCTTAATTTTATAGATGAGGAAACCAAAGTTCTAAGACTTTTCCAAGATTAAGAGAATTGTCCAAGATAATACAGGTAATAAAGATCAAAGCCTCTAGAGCAATGGTTCTATGTAGCATATGGAAAAGAGATTTCCCTTTTTCTGCCTGATTCTTACAGGCAATAATAGGAGACCAATGAGTGATAAAAAGACAAATGGAGGTTTTATGTCAAGGAAACCTTTCTAATAATTAGAGCTATGTAAAGGTAAAATGAATTGCTTCAGAACATGATGAGTTCCCATTTCTGGAGCCTTGAAGCAGAAATCTATTGGTTGGGCACATTGTGCAAGGGATTTTGAGTCAGGTTAGGGTTAAATTAGATGCCAGCTAAGATCTCCTTCAACTCAACTTCTGTGATTTCATAAAATTTCGGCAAAAAAATAGGATTTTCAATTTTTAATCCACTTACAATATTTTTCTCTCTTATTATTCATGAATCTCGCTTAAACCCCTCTTCTAACATATTTTTGGAGTGTGGAAGTGGCTCTTATTTTTTGAACAATGGAATTTTTGAACAAATGGAATTTAAAAATATCTCAAAAGACAAAGCAAATTTTAAGGTCAATTGCTAAACCCAATCCATCTAGATTAAAGGCTATTCTAACCTAGAAAAGGCTTTTTAACTGGTTTCCAAATTGGAGAGGATTTGAGAACGGGTCTAATGATAGAACAAAGACCAAGCAAATTTGTTTCAGAATTTTGACCACAGGTGATAGCCTTAACCTTAAAATTATTCAGTATGAAAGGACTCACAGATGGGCTACCAAGACAAAATAAGGTATTCCTTGTCTCAAGGAAGTACTTTTAAAAATAGCTAATCTTTAAAGTATTTAAATATTAATCCTTAAAAACTTGAACATCATTACTAAAAATGATGTTCTAAGACTTTATAATAAGAGGTGGGGAAAGCACAAGATTGGGAGTCAAAGCATCTAGATTTGAATTCTGGCTGGTATGGATTGACATACATTTACCATCTTGTGAACTTGGTCTCTTGACCTCTCTGAGTCTCAGCTCTACATCTATTAAATTAAGGAATGGGACTAAAGGACCATTAAGATCCCTGCCAATTCAAAATCAATTATATTATGGACAATCAATGGATTTGGAGTCAGAGGACTTAAGCTCAGACTCCTCCTCTAGAAATTTCTTCCTATGTGACCTTGGGCAAATCATTCACTGGTTCCAAGTTTCTCATCCATAAAATGAAGGAGTGGCAAGATGCAAAACACATGGATATAGCCATCTCATGAATTTGTTTTGCTATATCTATATTTGTTTTTTTCTGTTTTCTAATACATGTAGAGGATGTGGGTGGGAGCAAAAATAAATACCTATTAAAGAAGTAAAAGAAATGATTTTTTTTAAATAAAGTGAAGGACAAGGCAATTCCAATAGATGTGATGGAAAGAGCCATCCACATACCAAGGAGAAGTAGGGAGACTGATGTGAACTAAAGCATAGTAGTTCACATTTGTTGTTGTTGTTTGTTTATTGTTGTTTTCTTTTGTTTTTTATCTGATTTTTTAATAGTATGACAAATATGGAAATGTTTTGAAAAATTATACATGTTTAACCTATATTGGATTGCTTGCTGTCTAGGGGAGGAGGATTGGGGGGAAGAATGGGAGAAAAATTTAGAATGTAAGGTTTTGCAAGGGTAAATGTTGAAAACTATCTATTTAGAAAAATAAATAGCTATCAAAAAATAAAGTGAAGAAGTTGAACTAGATCAAGGGTTTTAAATCTTTTTTGTGTGACAAACCTTTTTGGTAGTCTAGCAAAACCCATGAACCCATTCTCAGAAAAATGTTTTTAAATGCATAAAATACATAAGATACAAATGAAATAATCATACTGAAATGCAGTTATCCAAATATTTTTTTAAAATAAATTCAAGGAACCAAAGTTAAGAGCCACTAGTTAGATGGACTTTGAGATTCCTTCCAGCCCTAAATTAATGATCCTATCATTTTATCTCTATAAGCATCTTGCCTAGCTGGGTACATCGCTGCTGGCAACCAAATTTTACTCATTAAATCTTGTAATCAATAATCCAACAGCTCAACCTGAAGTTGGCTATTTAAAAAAAATAAGAGAATTTTCCATTTAAAATGCCTCCAATTCAACTTACTCCCCATTATCTACCAGTAAATTAACTATTTTGTAAGTTATCTGCTGAATCCTAGCACATTCTACATCTAGAGGGTAATAAGAAAGGGAGGAGTAAAAGAGAGACTTTATGATCCCAGTCTTGCAAAAGAGACAAATATTGACCACATGACTCGTAATTAAAATACAGAAATAAGAATCATAAATTGAGACTCTGGATCTTCTTCCATTGCCCAAAAGATACAAGAATGAGAATTTATAAAATTTTTGTTCACACCTATACTCATATATTGTAAGCTTATTCCTTAAGAAGACAAGATGAAGAAAGAATGGCAACTCAACAAAAGGAGATTAATGAGAAAAATTGCTGCATATACTTTTTGAGATTGAAAAAGAAATCAAGAAATGATGAAAGAATTGTAAATGCAGCCAATAGCTAAATGTATCTAAAATTAGTGGGGGAAATGGAAAGACGAAGTGGAAGTAAGGGACATTTAAAGAATGCTAGGACCAATAATAGGCTAGAGACCCCAAGAAAAAGATCAGTGGGAAGATCATTCAGAAAAAGATATGAAATAAAAATAATTTCCTGGGCTTAATGCTTGGGAAAGAAAAAGGTTGTCAAATATATGCAAAAAATGTTAATAACTCTTTTTATGGTGACAAAGAACTAGAAACTAAGGAGATGCCCATCAGTTGGGATCATGGTATATGAATGAAATATAATATTTATTGTGCCATAAGTAAAGGAACATTTTCAAACAAATACAGGAAGATTTATATGAACCAATCCAGAGGGAAGTGATTAAATCCAGAGAATTTATACAAGAACAATAAAAATGTAAAAACAATTTTGAAAGAATAAAGTACTCTGATCAATTCAACAATCATCCAAGATTCAAGAGGATGGATGATGAAATATGTTACCCATATCCTGACAGAGTGGTGAAGGACTACATATGTATCTTTATTAAAAGAGTTTTGTTTTTCCTCTTTTTTCCCCAGTAGTGGGGACTGAGAAGTGAGAGGGATAGGAAACAAATGCTTATTAATTGGAAAAAATAAAATCTAATGTTAAAAGAAAATTAATAAAGTTTTCCAAAGCCCATGATTAGTTGCTGGGTTTAGTTTATGACTTAACATTCCTTGGAGGTTACATTTTAGCTGTTTAAGGAGGATCTCCTAAAAACTGAATTCTAAGGATATATCTTTTAATGAACACAGTGAGAAGGACCTTGGAACTTATTGGCATGTGAGAAAAACATATCTGCCAATCCAAGGCAGCCAGTGGAGTGCTTTCTGAAAAGGTTGAGAATTTATACTGCAATATTTCAAAAGATAAATGGTTTTTATCCCTATCATCAGTACTCCTTTGAGTGATCCACATAGGTAGGGTCTTCCTAGCTTAGAAGTTAGTCTTTATGGGTTGTCAGGATCAAATAAATTATCTGGTGGCCAACCTTCTATTGATGAAACTTTCCAAACTTAACAAGGTTGGTTTTTAAACAAGAGACAACGGAGTATCACTGAGTCCATACAAAAAGTCCTTCCAAATTGTTAAGTAAGGCCTGTCAAAGAGCTCACGTTGCTCACTAATGATGAGACATCAGAGTAGGATATTAGGTGCTCATTTCGAGAATTCATATATCCAGCAATTTAGCAATTAGCCAAAGAGAAATCAAGAAAGAAGGTAATTATTCCGACTCCTAGGAGAAACAAACTCATTTTTACTTGAATGAAAATAGCTTAAATTGTCCGAAATTCTATCTTGAGATTCTAAACAACAGGCCCTTCATCTTGAGTATAAAGGATAATCACCTGAGGCTGCTAAATAGAAGGGATCCATTGAATCTGGGTAATATGGATAACCAATTCATTTAATTCAAAGCAAACAATCCACTCTGAGTCCTTTGATTGTCTGGTTTGACTAGCTACATTTCCCATGTAAAATTGCCCATTTTACTTTTCTTAATGGAGAATTATGCTAAACTTCCAAAAAAAAAAACCCAAGGCTCCTCCTACATTCAACATCCATAGGGGATAGTCAAAGGTTCTTAACCTGTCAACTTTTTAAAAATTTCAATAACTATTTAATAACTAAATTTAATAAAATATTTCAATAATTATATTTAATAAAATATGTTAATGACTATATTTAACAAAATTATGCTTCTTTTATTTTACACATTCAATAATATTATGTGGAGAAGGGATCAATAGATGTCACCAGCCTGCCATAAGGATCCAATATACACAAAAAAAGATTAAGAACCCCTGGGATAATAGATATGCTATGACCCCTTTGCAAACTAGCCAATTTGTTTAAGTGTCAAGAAAAACTTGATTTAAGAGCTTAAAAAATAATAAAATCCTTTCTAATTTTATTATAAAATGGTGAACTCAAGATTGTTTTTTGCTTTTCTTTGTCTCCCCATCCTAGATTAGACTGTCTAATAAATAGTAAGCACTTAATAATGCTTATGGATTGATTAATATTGAGGATGACTGACCAGATGAGATTTATACCAAGAATTCTGGGTAGGTTCAATATTAGGAAAATTATTACCATAATTGACCATATCAATAACAAAACTAACATAAATCATGTGATTGACTGACTGATAAAAATTATAGCAACCCAATGGTAAATGAAGCCAAAGGCCTAAGCATATCAGCAATTATCACACTTTTTTTTTTAATTCCAGGAAAGAGAATATTTTAGGCCAAATGAAAATTATCTCTTTCCTGTTAACTTCATTTTCTAAATTCAGCCTGCTAACTCAAGAAAGGTTTTTTGTTTGTTTTCTTGCTTTTTAATTACCTCGTTCTTTAAGCCCTGAATGTCTGTACTTGGGTAGGTCCCATCTGTTGGTTTGTAAATGAGCCAATTTCTACACAGGGGCCTCAACATGCATAACCAGAGGGATTTTAACTGCTTAAATGCTGTGTTGTCACTCCTGCTGTGTGGGTGTGTGTTTTAACATTTCCTGCTCTTTCCTAATGTCTTTGACTAAATTTATCTGCACCTGGTCTCCAAGTAACCCAGGCGGAATTTGGACAAGGATCTGTTGCCCTTATTGGTTACCTTATTGGTAGCCCTTATTTGGACGAGAGAAGGACATGATAAGCAGTTCTCCCTGATATAAATCCAACCCCTTGCTTTGAAGCTGGTATGGAGGATGTTGCTATGGATGGGAAGGAGTTCTACCTTACTATTTTTATTTGTTTTTAGTTTTATTCATGTGTAAAATCTATTTTACAGCATCCTAATTATGGGTCTATTTTTGGCAAATAGGTAACTTTCAATTAAATAGTTTAATTAATCAAAAGATCCTATTCCATGGGAAGCAGCATGTCAAAAGATCTTAAGTTTAAGTTTCAGCCCTGACCCATCCTGACTGTGTGGCCCTGCTGGAGTAATTCACTCTCAGTGACTGAGATAACTAAAAAAAAAAAAAATTAAATTTAAAAAGTTGCAGAGAAGGTGACGATCATCATTGGTAAAGAGAGTTTCCTCACCAGGGACTTCCTTATGTCAATGAAATCACAAGTCTAGTCACTAACCTTTTCCCATTCCATTATGTTGTAGATAAAAAATAGTCCTTTAGGATCACAGAATACAAAGGTAGAAAGGATCTCAGATCTTCTATTTCAGGTCAATCTAATCAATGAGAAGATGAAACTAAGAGAGATCAGGTGATTTATCAGAGCAGTGAGAAGTGACTTCATAGATTCACATATGTTATAATAGTAATAATAATAATAATAATAATAGCTGGCTTTTATAAAGCACTTTAAGGTTTACAAAGTGCTTTTAAAATATTTTCCCATTTTATCCTCACAGCAATTCCCTGAGGTAGGTACTATTATTATTCCCATTTTACAGACGATAAAACTGAGGCTGAAATGTTAAATGACTTGTCCAGAGTCATACAGCTAGTATGTGTCTGAAGATGAATTTGTATTCTAGTCTTCCTGAACACAAATTCAACACTTTACTCACTGTGCCACCTCACTAGTAAAGCTGACCTTCAGATCCAAGACTCAAGCCCAATGCTCTTTCTATCAAACAATTTATAAGCATTTATTAAGCATCTGTTTTTATATTTCAATCACTGGTACTGCATGCTGGGGAGACAAAGACAAAACTGAAACAGTCCCTGTCTTCAGAGATTATAGTCTAACCACTGCACCACCATAACTCTCAAGATGACATTTTGCTTTTTTCTTAATTTTTTTTTTGGTTTTGGGTTGTGTTGTTTTGTTTTTTCATTGTCGTTTTTTGTTTGTTTGTTTCTTTGTTTTTTAACTATAAAAGCACCTACAGTTAATAGTAGCTTGCTCCTTCCCCCAATATACAACGCCTAAAGGAAAGGATATTTCTGTAACGTGCTAGATAAAGCTGAACCAGCCTCTACCTGGTCCTTTAGTGAAAACATTTCCAACATCTGAACTTTTAGGCCAATAAAATGGCTCAATTTTTTTTTTTATTACACTAAGGTTTCCTAAAAGAAACACAGTGGTTTAAGATTAACATCTGCCCTCTGGTCATTTAACTGGACCAGAAGTATGTGTGCTATGTGCCTCTGGACATCTACCTCTTAATGCCCTCCAAGACTATAAACAGCAGAAAATTTTCCAGTTTTCATTGGTGAAGGGAGTTTCCTCTTTAGACTTTCCTTATATTGATGAAATCAAAAATTCAGAAAAAAATGCAGATAAATATTTAAGATAATGCTATGTGTAATGAATAAAACATTGGACTTAGGGCCAGGAAGACCTGAGTTTTAATTCTTTTAGTATTCTTTTAATATTCTTAACCTCTCTAAGCCAGAATTCATTATCTGTCTGTAACCCAGGCTTCAAGCCTGGAAATCTGCATAAGATTCTCCTCACTGGTGGAGAGGCTGGTTGTCAAGAACTGGGAAAAGAATTGAATGCAAATGCACCGGCTTGAGACCCACATTATAAGTAGAATGAAGCAGTTGAACCAGATGGCCTCTAAGATCCTTTTTCAGTCCTGAGTCTATGAATCTATGATCTTATAGAGCCTTTCTCCAGAATAAGAAACGTATATTAAACGATGGAGAATTTTGTCAAGGTAGAAATCTTCCAGCGTGGGAGCTCCCTCTACCAAGGAAACCTATGGTTATTGGTAAATTCTAGATTAGTCTGTTATGTTAGGAAACTCAACAAAAAATGTATTCTGTAGGAAACAAACACTCCCCTCAAAGACAAACATTATAGAATGATCTGAACCTGTAAAGTTCTGAGATGAAAGCTGAAATTTAAAAGAGAGAAGAAACCCATCTGTCATTGTGTATGGGTGAAAATCTGCCTCATTACCAACTTTAAAAGAGAAAAAAAGAAATGGGAAGGAAGGAAGGAAGGAAGAGAGGAAGGAAGGAAGGAAGGAAGGAAGGAAGGAAGGAAGGAAGGAAGGAAGGAAGGAAGGAAGGAAGGAAGGAAGGAAGGAAGGGAAGGATGGAAGGGAAGGAAGGAAGGAAGGAAGGAAGGAAGGAAGGAAGGAAGGAAGGAAGGAAGGAAGGAAGGAAGGAAGGAAGGAAGGAAGGAAGGAAGGAAGGAAGGAAGGAAGGAAGGGAAGGAGGGAGAAGGATACAGATAGTAATTAGAGGTTCATAAAATTCCTGCCAAGATTCTAATAGATTACTATTTTTAATCTTTTCACTTGCCACAACAAAAAAGGGCAAACTTATACCATTATGTGACATTGATGCTTTGTTGATTTTCATATTTCTTAAACGGAATAATTTCCAACATTCTACCAAAAGCCACTAAAAAAAAAAAAAGAAAGAGAAGATCTGATAGGGGAAGATCTGATATCATTGCCACCTCCTGGAAAACCATGGGGCTATTGACTTTCCTGGAGCCAAGATGAACAATAAACAAACACAGAAAAAGAAAAACAAATAGAGGAAAGCAGAAACAGCCACTGACTTGTACATAGCTGCTTCTCTTTGTTTTTAACTTGAAAGACCAGCTTTGGTTACTTTATTTACTTTCTACAATGACTGTACCATTTCACTTTTCTTTCTTTTGATTTTCAGCATTTCTTGTTTTGTTTGTTTGTCTGCTAAGGGAATTGGGGTTAAGTGACTTGCCCAGGGTCACACAGTTAGAAAGTGTTAAGTGTCTGAGATCAGATTTGAATTCAGGTCCTCCTGAATTCAGGGCGGGTGCTCCATCCACTGTGCCACCTAGCTGGCCCCCAGCATTTATTTTTGTAATATTTTAAATTTCAAAATTTTCCTCTCCCTCTCTTACCCCTCCTTCCCCAACAGAGCAAGCAATCTGATATGATTACAAAATTTACATAGCTTTTTACAGAGTGGCCGACTCAAGTTCTCACCAAATAGTTTTGTTTTTGTAAACTGATGAAGAAATTCACTTTCATTTTATTATTTTTACTTTCCAGTTAAAATCCGGGGTTTTGAGAGTCCTCAAAAGCTTGTTAAAGTGGCTTCGGGTTGCTTTAAAAAGAAAGAAAAATCTTTCAGTTCCTTAGAAATTCATATTTTGCAAAAATCCCCAACCAGCTCATTGATAGAAAAAGTAGCTGAAAAGAAGATGACGCCTTCAGTGGAACAAAGGTTTTAATATTTTCATGAAGAACCATTCGTCTACTTCTTGGGCATTTGCCTTTCATTTTGTTTTATTGAATTAGGTCCAGAACCACTCAGGCATGGAGCTTTTTGTCATCTCTAACCAGGCTTGCATTGATTCCCTGTATCCATATGCCTTGCCTTGCTTTATTAATCTATACATCTACACTGGAGACAATAGAAAGCTCACTAATTTATTACATGAAAAGAGAAGCCTCTTCCACCCCAATTTCCATACAGGTATGTGCAAGCTTAGATACATTTGTTCAGGAGTAAAGGTGATTTCTTTTGTCTGGTGAAACACCTTAAGGGGAAAAAAGGGAGAATATTGAAGTTTTTCATGGTGAGACATGGGGCAGCCAGGACAAAGGGAGTCAGCATTTTTTTTGTTTTCTTTTCTTTTGTAAAAAATACCTTGTTCCAACTGCAAAATTGTAATAACTAAAATTGACCCTAAAGACAAAATATAAAAAAGGCATTTTCCTCAGTTCTTTAGAAAGATAGGAGACTTTGGGTATTCAACACAGCAAATGTCAGACTTTCTCACTGAACGTTTTCCCCTCCTTTTTTATTCCTTATTATGAAGATAGGCTTGGGGAAAAGGAAGAATACATTGAGAAATGTAAGTAATATAAAAATAGAAAATATCAATAAAATTTGTTTAAAAAAGCAAAATAAAATGTATATATCTTAATGGATCAGATTCATGTCAATATCAAGAATTCCCTTTGAATATTCTTTTTTTAAATGCCAGTTAGCTTTTCTAATTTGTGGCTCATCTGTATGGAGATGAAATATCCCATGGATATAGTGACTTTGCCCTTCAGATATCAGGAAGCCATTTTGTTTTGTAACTAAAGAACATTAATAATGTGATATTACATAGCATTGTATAGATGTGCGTGAGTTTCTCAAGTCCATACTAAGTAGACTTTGGTCTAGTTCCATGCAGATTTTGCTCTTATCAAAACTTTGTTTCTTCGGCACACATTAAGTATATTTCTTGTTATAATAAGCACTAGAATATTATCTTACTATATGTAATATAAGATATTATCTTATTCTATCCTCACAACTATCCTGAGAAATATATGCTATTATCCCCATTTTTCAGGAAAGGAAACTGAGGCTGACCAAGGTAAAGTGACTTACCCTACATCATAAAGGTAGTAAGTGTCTGAGGTCACAGTTAAACTTGGTTCATCCTGATTCCAAGCTCAGTGCTCTCATCACCTAGCTAGTCCAAAGAGACTAATTGACTTGCTAAATATAATAAGCATAAGAAGTGAGATTCGAATCCCAGTTCTCAGAGTCATTGCTGGTTCCTCTATACTACAATGCCCTCCAATAATAGATTCCAAAATAGCATGCGAGGACCTTAATTCTCTGCAGAAATGTAGAAGGAGGAAGGGAATTGGTTTGCCACCAATCTCACCTACTCCTCCTTCCACCATAGTTAATGTAGTTACAGAAATCAAAAAGGAGATAACAGAGATAATGAATTGTTAAAGTGTTAACAGTGTGTTAACAGCAGTGATCTCTTTATGATGTGTGAACATCCATCACTGCCAAAATCAGAATAGGTAATTTCCCTTTAATTGAACATGCCTTTTCAAGGCCTTAAATAACTAAAACCTGGACAAATTCAGCAATTTGGGGTGAATATAAACCAGAAATTTCTTGTGAAAGAGAAGTCAAAGTGAGGGGGTAAGAGAGAAAGACAAAAATATTAAAAGGCGTTTTCCCCTGGGGTCTTTAGAGAGGTAGGGAGTTTGGAGTATACAACACAACAGATGTCAGAGTTTTTTAGTATATTGGTTAGTTTTGCTGAACTTTTCCCCTTTCTTTTTATTCCTTATTAAGAATATAGGGTAGGTGGTGCAGTGGATAGAGCACTAGCCTTGAATTCAGGAGGACCTGAGTTCAAATCTGGTCTCAGACACTTAACACTTCCTAGCTGTGTGACCCTGGGCAAGTCACTTAACCCCAGCCTCAGGGGGAAAAAAAAAAGTAGAAAAAAATAGACTGGGGGGGGAAGGGAAGACTACATCAAGAAATATAAGTAATGTAAAAATGAAAAATATCAAGAAAATTTCTTTTTCAAGAACAAAACAAAATACAAAATTCTCAATGGATTGAGATTCTTCTCTCACCTCCGACCATAGAGTCTTGAAGGGAAAGTACTCAACAAGTAAAAAATTTCTGGAGAAATATTCTCCAGAGAGAGAGAGAGAGAGAGAGAGAGAGAGAGAGAGAGAGAGAGAGAGAGAGAGAGAGAGACAGAGACAGAGAGACACAGAGAGAGAGAAGAGAGAGAGAGAGAGAGAGAGAGAGAGAGAGAGAGAGAGAGAGAGAGAGAGAGAGAGAGAGAGAGAGGGAGAGGGAGAGGGAGAGAGGGAGGGAGGGAGGGAGGGAGAGGGGGAGGGAGGGAGAGGGAGAGAGAGAAAGAGGGAGAGAGAGAGAGAGACAGAGAGAGAGAGAGAGAGAGAGAGAGAGAGAGAGACAGAGAGAGACAGAGAGACAGAGAGAGACAGAGAGAGACAGAGAGACAGAGAGACAGAGAGACAGAGAGAGAGAGAGAGAGAGAGAGAGAGAGAGAGAGAGAGAGAGAGAGAGAGAGAGAGAGAGAGAGAGAATCATTTGAAGGAAGAAGCAGTTTCCAGGAGAGGGACCTCTGACAGCCAAGAAGTCAGTCAGTTGCAACTGGCCACCCAAGCAGCACCCACCCACTGAGTGCAAGTGCAAGTTTGGAGAGGAGTCCAGGGAGAATGTTCCAAAGGTAATAAATAATAGCCTCATCGTTTCTTCTTAGACAACTTGTCATGAATAATGATGCTTAAAAGGGGGTCATGTAGATAATTCAGGCTCTGAAAATTTTTTTCCCTTGTTGGGTTTCCCAGTTGAGAAAAGTATCTAAGAATCTCACTGCTACAAAGAGACTGTGACTTTTTAATCTCTGTATCCCCAGCTCCTGGTGCGTGTTTGACTCTTTGTTGTCATGTTTGACATTTGTTGAATTGAATTAATATTTGGCATTAATGCAACCTGAACCCTAATATATTATAACTGAGCCTCATCTAAGCTGTGAAAATCCCACGATAAAAGCTTTTGACCAGACGTTCTTTTATATCATTGAGCCTATGAAATTAGCTGTCCCCCTGTAATATTGTTTTAACCTAAAGTCAAACTTTCAAGTAACTCATTTAGACTTTAATTGGAGGGGAAAGGAGAAATCCCCTGTGGATGTTGTCAAGTCACCTTTGACTTGATGTGTGGCTTTGAGAAGAACAAAGGAAATTTAATTTTTCTTCAAAAGTCAGTTACTTTCCTTATCACTTGAATGGTAGGGAACTGAAGAGTTTAATTAACTTCTATCTGGTTCTCTTCACTTAACAACCAAAAGTGTGATAGATATTCAGACTCTATCCCAGATACTCACTATCTGTAAAATCGTGATGATATCTCAGAGTTGGCCATTTAACATTACACAGACTTGCTCATAGTGGGTACCCAATTAAAACAATTGCCGAATGAATAAATGGATTTTATATACTTATACATCCGGGGCCAGGCTGATATTCTTGTCCTTCGTTCTCAAAGAGCACCATGATATCAGGGAGGTGATACCCTGACAGGTGAGGGAGCAGTGGTAGAGACATCTGTCTCACTGTAAAAATTTATTGGGCGAAAGAAGTCTTGAGGTGGAAAAGTTTTAAGATGCCTTGCTCTACAATCTGGAATTATGCCCAAAAAGTTATCAGAATGTGCATACCCTTTGACCCAGCAGTGCTACTCCTGGGCTTATATCCCAAGGAAATACTAAAGAAGGGAAAGGGACCTGTGTGTGCCAAAATGTTTGTGGCAGCCCTTTTTTGTAGTGGCTAGAAACTGGAAGTTGAATGGATGTCCATCAGTTGGAGAATGGTTGGGTAAATTATGGTATATGAAGGTTATGGAATATTATTGTTCTATAAGAAATGACCAACTGGAGGAATACAGAGAGGCTTGGAGAGACTTATATCAACTGATGCTGAGTGAAACGAGTAGAACTAGGGGATCATTATACACTTCAACAATGATACTGTATGAGGATGTATTCTGATGGAAGTGAATATCTTCAACATAGAGAAGAGCTAATCCAATTCCAATTGATTCATGATGGACAGAATCAGCTACACCCAGAAAAGGAACACTGGGAAATGAGTGTAAACTGAGAGCAATGCTTTTTGTTTTGTTTTGTTTTGTTTTGTTTTGTTTTGTTTTGTTTTGTTTTGTTTCTCTTCCCAGATTATTTTTACCTTGCGAATACAATCCTTCCTTTGCAACAACAACAACAAAATTCGGTTCTGCACATATATATTGTACCTAGGATATACTATAAGATATTTAATATGTATGGGAATGCCTGCCATCTAGGGGAGGGGGTGGAGGGAAGGAGGGGAAAAGCTCAGAACAGAAGGGAGTACAAGGGATAATGTTGTAAAAAAAAAAAAAAAACTACCTATACATATGTACTGTCAAAGAAAATGTTATAATTATAAAAATTAATTTTAAAAAATTATAAATAAAATAAAAAAAATTCAATTACTAAAAAAAATGTTAAATGGCTACTTGCTCAAGAAGAATTATAGAAAAACTCAAAAAACCCTCAAAAATAAAATAAGAGAGATTGAGGAAAAACTAAAAAAAATTACAATCCAAAAAAACAAGAAAATTATGAAAAGATAGTCATCCAACTAGAAAAGGAGATCCAGAGTCTTAATGAAAATGACTTTTTGAAAACTAGAACTGGGCAAGGGGAAGCCAATTAAGTTATAAGAGAATAAGAAATAATAAAATAAAATAGAAAGAATGAAAAAATAGAAGAGAATGTGAAATATCTTGTAAAAAAAAAACCAGATCTGGAGAACAGATCAAGAAGAGAGAACCTAAGAATAATTGGACTATCTGAAAACTATGACCAAAAAAAGAACCTTGACATATAAGAAATAATTAAAGAAAATTGTCCTGAAATGATAGAACAAAAAGGGAAAGTAGAAATAGAAAAGTCCTCTGAGCACAACATCTAAGAGATCTTACACAGAAAACATATAGAAATATCATTGCCAAATTTAAAAAACATCAGATTTTTAAAAGCAAAAAAATTTCAAATATGCAGGAGTTAAAATAAGAATTACACAAGATTTATCATTGGCTCTAATAAAAAGACCAAAGGTCTTGGAACATACAGATCAACAATTAAAATAACTAAAGTTGCAGCCAAAAATTATTATATCCAGCAAAATTAAGTATAATACTGAATGAAAAAAAAAAGCCATTCAATGAACTGTCAATTTTTTTTTATTTTGGATGGAGGATTTTGATGAACATCAAAGACTAATTTCAAGGACTCAATAACAGCAAATTATTTATGTTTTATATGTGGAAATGTAAATCATATATCTAAAATTGACATTAGTAATTGAGTAGTCCAAAAAAAATATTGAGGTAAAGCTGAGTATTGCATGACTCTAAAAAGCAAAACCATCTAGGAAAAGATAAAAATAGTAATTATGCTACATGAATGAGGTGCCATAGATAGCAAGAACCAACATAAGGGGATTAGATGGGGGAGATTGATAGTTCTGAAAATTTTCTTGAATAAGGAATGGGTTAAAGAGGGAAATTAGATAGTAGTTGATTGATAGATAGATAGATAGATAGATAGATAGATAGATAGATAGATAGATAGATGGGTAGATGAAGATAGATATAGATATGTTAAAGAGGGAACAATACAAATATATACATATATACCAAGAAAGGTATAGCATCCTCCAAAATCTATAAAGAGATAAATGGGTAAAATAGGATATTTTACCCTATGGCAAAATATATGGGGTATAAAAGGGTATGTAAATCAAAGACAGTGGGATAAAGTATGTAAAATAATGGGAAAGAATAAAGAGGGAGGGAGAAGGTGCATAGGATAAGGTGGGATGTGCAAGGTAATTTAGATTAATGGGAGTGGAATAAAGTGTATATATCAATAGGTATGGGATAAAGAGGGAGGGAAAGGGTAAGGAAAGAAGGTAAGAGAGGGGTCCATGATGGGGGTGGGGGGGAAGCTAAGAATAGCAAAGCAAGTTAACAGGTAGATGTAGAGTTAACAGGGATAGGAAATAAGAGATACACACACAAAAAATAACACTGATAAGGAGTAGAATTTATTAGGAAAAAAAGTAGGGATAATAATCATTAATCTCAAAGTCAAACTTAAAAAAAGATTTCATCAAGGGGAAAATCTATATTATATATCAGCCATATTAATATTGTTTTAGATGTATGCATATATGTGTATATAAGTGTGTATATAGGGATATACATGTATATATGTGTGCATGTCTTGTGTAGTTATGCATATATTACACATACATTTAAATACATATATACACATATAAATACATATGTATTTAACTGCCTCCTGCTTGAGAGTGGTAAGAGGAATAAAAGGGAGAGAAAGAATAAAGTAAAATGTGCCCAACAGCTACAAGGAAGGAAAGATGGACAGTCATGAATATGATGTCTTCTCTTATCATACATACTTTCTTGAAATGGAAATTGTTATGTATTTTGAATTCTCCCCATTGTTCTACTGTCTATATGACAATGTTTTGTTTTGTTTTGTTTTTTTCTTTTTCTGTCTTTCTTTTTCTATTTTGTCTTTTTCTTATTTTGCATTTTAGCTTTAAATAATAAATACCTAGAAATAAAATTAAATCTATGATTCTAACAAGTTCTACAGCATGTATTTGGGTAAAGCAGTATTCTATGATTACCAAATGAGATAGGGGTTGACTTCAGATAAAATAAATTTTCTTAATTAGAACTGTCTAAAATTAAAGGCTGTAGATGTCCATAATTAGACATCTTCAGACAGAGGTTGGAGGCCCATTTGGAGAAGAGGCTGTAGTCTTGATACCTATTCAGCTTTGTGTTAGATAAGATAACTCCTAGAGCCCCTTCTATCTCTGAAATTATATAGCTTTTGGCTCCAGAGAAACAACAAGGAAATGAGCTTTCCTCTTTTCTTTGGAAAGATAAGGATCTACAGGTATAGAATACCATGTACTCCAACCTATGTTGACCATTTTGCTTCTTTCTGTTCTTTGTAACATGAGAAGGTTACGGATGGTAGGTATAGAGATGGAGGATATTTGGAAATGGCTCTGATAGAAAAATGAAAAACAGCTTTTAAATGTAATTTCTTTAATTTCTAATTAACTAATAATTCATGGAGAATTAATAACCAGAAGCAAAATTTCAAGTATCTGTGATATTGTTGGTAAGTTTTTCTTCACTAAGAAGGCAATCCCTTTGCACACAAATGGATCTTTTATAACATGGTTGTTTGTTTTGTTTAGATAAATTATATATTGAGTGGTAATCTGGATCCTCTCCTTATTCACATATGGGGGAAAAAATATCATCAAGGTTTTATACATATAAGCTTCCTTTGCATTCCCTTTCAGATATGGAGACCATCTCTATACTCACTCTGATTCACCCCCTAGCCTGGGCATCCCTACTATCACTAGTTTCTATTTAAAAATAACATTTTAACAAATTTTTAAAACTTAAGACTCAAGGCAGCAACCAATCACAATGCTAGAGGACCATAAAACTATCCATCTTATACCAGAGTGATAATAGACTCAACTTTCATTTCTGGACAATGTGGGACTTTGGCTGTGTATATTTGTTACAAGGGTTTGGATTTTCCTTTTTTTTTTTCAATGAGGAGGAACTGGAAGAAAGAAAAGATTTAAGGACAGGATCCCTTTCCCACCTAAAAAAGAAAGAGGGTCAGTAAAGTGTTTTTAATGTACAGTAAAAATAGAATGAAAACCAGAAAGAATTACAGATAAACACAACAAGTTGGAAAGTTACATGTTAAATTTATTATAGGTTGAAAAGAAAAGCAAGTTAGATATAATTAGAGACTATAATTTCTGAATATGGAAATGTTCATTTTATTTTGTGTTTATTAAATTCCAAATAAAAAATCAATTCCTATTTAGAAGAAAAGGTGGAAGAACAATAAGAACAATAACACCCTAAGAGCAAAAAGAACACAAACAAAAACAGGAATAAGAACAAGAACAAAAACATGAAGAAATTTGTACTCGTTGCCAGCTTTGTGCAGAATATTGTAGTATGCTGGAGAAGAGGACTGATGCTATTCTAATCAGAGTACAGAATAACCAGGACTCTTAGATTTCTCCTACTGGATCTCATATTTCTATTAATCAACCTAAGATTTGTCTCATTAATTTGTTGTTGTCATCACATTATGTATTCAGATAGCCCCCACATCTTCTTCCATATGAACTAATGTAAGACCACTCGCCCCATCCTATACTTTTCCTGTAACTTTCTTAATACTAGTGCAATAATTCTTAACCTGGAGTTCATGAACTTGGGTGAGGGAAAAAAAGACTCTTTATTCCAGTTTAATAGATGTTGTTTGTATTTCTATCATTTTATGCATTTAAAAAAAATTAGTACAGTGGATAGAACACCAGCCTGAAGTCAAGAGGACTTTAGTTCAAATCTGGCCTCAGACACTTAATACTTCCTGGCTGTGTGACCCTGGGCAAGTCACTTAACCCCAATTGTCTCAGCAAAAAAATAAAAAATAAAAAATAAAGCATTAGTACAAAAAAGCGTCCCTATGTTTCATTAGATCCATGGTTAAGATTAAAAATCCCTGGACTACAACAAGGCATTATATCAAATCCTCTTTAAATTAATTCTATATAATTTATCCTCTATTTTTAGCCTATAAATTCTCTGGGGGACTCCCAGTCTATTCTTCCAATGGGTTAAAAAATCCCCCAAGCTTGATGCAATCTCTACATTTAAAAAACGAACCATATATACTGTTACCCAAGTTACTATCAAAAAAAATTTATTGGAACAGGGCTATGGACAGAACTTTAGGGCTCTCCAACAACATCTTTCCATATTAACTTTGCTATATCAATCTTGCAGTCAGGTTGTTCACTTAGGCTGGATCCACCTAAATATAGAGCTCCATCTCATCATCTCCACAAGGATAGTTTTGATTCTTTTTTTCAAATAGCCAACTGAAATCCAAGTTGACTGCATCCACAGAATTCTCCTTGTCTACTAGTCTTCTAAGCTAGTCAAAAAAAGAAGTTAGGTTAGTTTTCATAGCTGTTGGTATTCACTCCTTCACTTTTTAGATGTTCACAAACCACCCAAAAACAGCCTACAATTTTGTTAACAATCTTACTGTCATTTTAGGTTTAAAAAACAGTTTTGTTCATTGATGGTCTCAGCCCAGTTTGAACTTTAGTGTCTCCAAAACTATTTCAATATGATTCTCTTTGTATTTAATCTTCAATGCCTGTAGTTGATTTCAATTTCTGTATATTCCTTCTGAAAATCTCAGTTGGATAAGCTGTTCCTGCACATTTACATAAATGGATAGATGAATTAATGAATGAAAATTCATGTATAATGCTAAATTGTGTAATGTATGTCTGTGTAATGACACATTATGTAAATACTATGATAAGTGCTGGGGATATAAAGCTGGAAAGGTCTCATATTCTTCCAACTTACTCCATTCATCTCAATCTCTTTGAGTAGCACCCCCTTTTTTGCACATCAGAAGCATTTGTGTTTAAGATATCAAGGTTATCCTATTTAATCCTCCAGTTTCTGATGAAGTAAAGTAATTGCTCCTAATGAATCAGAAAGCAGTAATTAAGTACTATCTAAGTTCCAGGCATTCTAGATAATGGATGTAGGAAAATAAAAATAAACTCTCAAAAATAAAAAAAAATAAAAATCTCATGACGTACATACATGGGAAGAGATAAACCCAAGTTTCCAAAAAATGCAATAGTTTTGTATTTTTTCTCTATTGGCTGGCCAAGACTATATATGGTAGAGAATAACCATCCCGTCAATTGTTTTGCTCCAAAAAGCTCCAAAACAGCTTTCAATAGTCAGTTGTTTTTTGCTTTCATTATGTAATCTACCTGGAATTTCCTTTACTTCATCTTTTTCATTTTTAAATATACTTCAAAATTAACTGTATTGTGAAGTTCCAATGAGATAATAGAAAACACTTTGCAAACCTTAAAGTACTATATGAACTCTGGTTACTATTACTCTTTTACTACTAGTAGTAGTACTATTAGTACTATTAGTACTATTACTATTACTACTACTACTACTACTACTACTACTACTACTACTATTATCATAAGACCTCCAATCTGATGATGATGGATTTATTTCCTAATGAACTCTTCTACTGACCTTTTGCCAAGTTCCAACAGTGTTTATAGAGCAATACAGAGATGTGCTGGTATATGTTCAAAAACAAGGCTAGTTGGGGTGAGAGGGAATATATATATATTCTTATATATATTAAACTTTTGAGTTTAATATGTATTGTTAGCACTTTATAAGTCTAGTAAATCAGCAAAACAGAACTTTTGATTGCTAATTACGGAGATGTAAATGTTAATATTGGGCAACTTAGTGGATAGATAATTGGGTTTGGAATAAGAAAGATTCATCTTCCTCAGTTCAAATATGGTCTCAGAACTTATTAGCTGTGTGATCCTGTAAAAGTAGCTTAATCCTGCTTGCCTCAGTTTCCTTATCAGTAAAGTGAGCTGAAAAGGGAAACGACAAAGCATTATAGTATCTTTGCCAAGAATACCCCAAAATGGGGTCACAGAGAACTAAACACCACTTAACTCGACAACAAAATGTTCACATTGAAAATTTAACAACTGACTCTGGAAAGTCACTGAGAGTTAGCTCCAACATAGCCCTGTTAAAGTTCATCACAAATCTTATATTTTCCATAAAGTCGTCCCTGATTCTCCAACTAAAAATAATTTCTTAAGCAAAAAGAGCACTAAATTTGGAACTGGATCACCTGAGGTTGGTTTTTGGTTCTGTCATTTGTGTAAACCTTTCAAAGTCTCAGTTT
This sequence comes from Sminthopsis crassicaudata, assembly GCF_048593235.1. Classification (NCBI taxonomy): domain Eukaryota; kingdom Metazoa; phylum Chordata; class Mammalia; order Dasyuromorphia; family Dasyuridae; genus Sminthopsis; species Sminthopsis crassicaudata. The sequence continues at coordinate 285,310,403 of NC_133621.1, forward strand.
CCTCTTCTGAAAAAATTTTGGGATTGGACATCATAGCCTATGAGGATCCTTCTAGTTCTACAGCTAAGGTCTTATATAAACTGAAATAGAATAAATACTCAAAGCACTCAAATCAAAGGGGTTGGACAAAGATGGACTCTCTGATCTCTTTCAGTTGGGTAGAAATCTATTGTTTCTCTTTAGGTCTTTACTATCTCACCAACAGTTTCAGCTCTCCTCCTTGTTCCTCTTCTCCTCTGATTCTTCTGGCGTCCTTTCCCCAGAATCTGTGTCATTCTAAAGTTCTTTCCTGCCTTTTCATTGCTCTTTCTCCTTCTCTCCCCTTTTCTCTACTACATTCTACCATAAGCGTCTCCTGATAAAGCATCATGGACTTCAATGAAGAATTTTATTCTGAAGTTTGATTTCTTCTGAAATAATGCATGCAAATAGCAGCTAAAAGATTCTGACCTGCATGTCTTCTCCTCGAATTCACACATTATCTGTAAACTCTTCACTTTCCCACTCTGGGGGATGGCCTTGGTTTGTATCACAGGCAAATGGATGGCCATTTCCCAAACATTTCCCAGAAATGTCCCATTATGGCCTTTTAATTGCAGATAACCTTTCATAACATTTTACACATAATTAAGCTTTTCAGTTCTTTTCAGTTGTGTCCTGGTACTTTAATTGGCCCCTCATCTTAAAGGGACTGTATTGAACATTTGATTTTTGATTGATCCTGTGGGTCTTTGTAGCTGATTATTTCGTGACTGGTTTAGATTCAGATTTCTCTTGTCTCCCTAATTGCTTTCTTTTTAATACAAGTATGATTAAGAACAATCTTTATTTTACCATTAATTTTTTTAAAGTCATCCCTCATCCCAACCTACTGCAGAATTCATGTTCATAAGCCTAAGTCATTTAGAGGGAGAAAATATTTTTATATCTTCCCACATTTCTAATATGATAATCAATAGCTATACCATTCCCCCACATTTATCTAATCTAAAAATCAATAGCAATACCTTTGCTGATATTTACTTAATGTAATAATCAATAACAATACTCTTTGTTTATTTGCTGTCATTAACCAAAGAGGAAGGCCAAAGCAAAGTATTTTTCCAAACTATGCAAACCTTAACTATGTCACCAGCTCCTTTCTCCATTCTTTCCCAGACTGAACCCAAATGTGAATATTTCCTCTCATACTCATCCTCTTCCCCTTGATCCTGACACTGACCAGTAAAAGAACAGCACAGTAGGTATTTTTAAGTTTTTGGTTTTGGTTTTGATTTTGGTTTGGTTTGATTTGGTTTGGTTAAAAAAAAGCAGACAAAAAAACTGCAACAGTGATTCTCACTAAATATAATTCACTACTCTTTTGCCTAATCTTCAAAGTGCTCCATTCTGTGATAGTTAGATGTCTTTCCAGCTTTGGTTTCAAGATTCAAGTTGAGTCGCCTCCTACAAGAGGCTTTTCCTGATCCTCCTGGTTATTACTGCTCTCCTTATGCCCTGAAATTATTTTGCATTTGTTTTGTACATATTTTGTACTTATCTATTTAGATGTTGTGTCACCCGGTATGATGTAAGCTCCTTAAGATCAGTTAATGCTTGAATTTCATTTTCAAATTGCCAGCATCAGTCACAGAGCCTGGTATATTATGGGAACTTTAAAAATGTTAGTTGAATGGGATGGAATTCTTCTCCATGAACCTAATTCCAATCAAACTGTATAAAATCTCTGCTTCTAAGGACTTAATGGACTTTGGCTCTAAAACTCAAGAATGTCCATCTTTTTCTTTGACTACTGACTTCTCATTTGAGCTAGTCATAAAAAGCCAAAGTCCATTTGGGCATCTTATCCCCCGCCAATAAGGGGATCGGGCTCAATGGCCAATTCTAGATCTATGACGCTATGATTCTAGAGACGCTGCCATTCAGGTGTATATCACTACTCCCACCCCAGTTCCCCAGTTTTTCTCCTCTTTCTCTGAGAATGGAAATCAAGTCAATACTTTTAATACTTCTGAAAAGAGCATGATGATCAACTGGTCTACAGCTCCACTCACCATTCCTTCAAAATTCCTCCCAATTATGTGTTAATTCTCTTTGTTATCAATCAACAAACATTTATTTAGCACCTACTATGTGCCAGACACTATGTTAGGTGCAACTACAAAGAATGCAACAATTCTTAGTTGCAAGGAGTTTTCATTCTGATGGGGGATTCAATAAAGATCTATATAAATATATACAGCACAAATGTTGAATGGACAAATCCAAATATAAATAAAATAGTTAAAGGCAAGGCAGTTTGGAAGACATTACTCGCAGTCTTAATGATCAGAAAAGATGTCATATAGAATAGTGCTTGAGCATCTTAAATTTAGCAAGAGAAGGATTCTGTAAAGAAGAACTTGTGAGATTGCCACAGGCTATGGAGATGGGCTATGGAGATGCTCTTTAAGAGCAGGGATTGTCTTGATCTTTCTATATGTACCCTGTTACTTAGCTCAGTGCTTGATACTTTATAAGCACTTAAATGCTTTTTTATCATTCAGTGAGGATTGGTTGACATTGGACAAATCAATGATGTCAATTGTTTTTAAATTATGTTTCAAACTTTTATTTCTTATTATTGACAAGAAATTGAAAATTAATTGCTTGGTTACAGAATCAAATGAAGTCAAATTATGTCTCTTCTATTTTAACATGGTGGAGTGAATGGAACAGGAGGCTTGAAGAAGGGAAGAACCTTGTCTTGTCACTTACTAGCCATAGGACTCTGAGCAAGACACTTCACCTAAAACTCAATTCTCCCGATAGAATCTAAAGTACCTACATCATAGCATTTAAAAAAATCTGTTACAAGGGAAGGTTCACTAGATAAGGTAAAAGAAGAAGAGAATATGTGAAAAATGAATATAAGATAAGAACAAAAGGTATCAACTTTTTAAGATGAAGAAAATGAGGCAGTTGGATTAGATGGCCTTCTAAGGTTTTTCCAGTTTTAATCAGTGGTCTTTGTCTCTATCTCCCTGCACTTATCACAGTGTCTACCACATAGCAAGAGTTTAATTAATGTTTGTTAATTGATTGATCCTAGGACCCCATAGGGGAGACTCAATATGCATAGCTGTAGTCCACATCTTGTCCTTAAAATAGCCTAATAGATTTTTTTCAGATGAAATGATGCACATAAATGTTTGTAGCAGAGGTTTGGGTTTTCTTTCTTAAAGGGTGTAGGGAAGGGACAGGGAGATAAAGTAGATTTTTGTTGATTGGAAAAATATAATTTGATTTTAAAAAAAGAAATACTATAGCTAAAAATATAATACGTTAAAATACTTTACAAAACTTCAGGTACTATAAATACTATTGTTTATTATTATTAGCTTGTAAGTGATTAGATTGAGCCTCTGAGTAGTAAAATGGAATAATGTCCATGATCTCACAGCTAGTGTCAATGGTAGGATTTGAATCCAGGTCCTCCTAATTCCAGCTCCATGCCTCTGTATTGGCCATCCCTGATGCCAGGAATGCACTCCCATCTTGGCTCTATTTCATAAAAGCCTTCTCTTTGGGGGATCAAGAAAAGCTTCATGCAGAAAGTGAACCTTGACCAAAAAAAAGGCATGAGTATTAGTTTAGAGATGAGGAGATTAAGCCTCAAATCAATGAAATAATTTGTCATTTTTCATCTGAAATGATATCACACAACTAGTATGGGAGGCAGAATTTGAATTCTTTTCTTTCTTTAAGACTTGGCTCAACATGATAAATGTGAAAATATGTATAGTAGAATTGCACATGTTTATCGTATATTTGGGACACAAGGTTTTGCAAGGCTGAATGTTAAACAATCTTTGCATATATTTTGAAAATTAAAAGCTTTATTTAAAAAAAGAAAAAAAAAGACTTGTTTCAAACACCATCTTCTACATGAAGCCTTTCTTAATCTCTTCCCCACAATCAATAGTGTCCTCCCTCCCAAGCTGCCTTGTAATTAAGAACCTTGTATGTATTTGTTCTCTTTGTTTATTTTTTTCTTCTCTAGCTATCCCTTTTGTTTCCTTCGTTAGAATGTGAATTCCTTAAGAGTAGGAATTATTTTATTCACTGCATTTGTATCCCCAAGACTTGACAAGGTGCCTGGTATGCAGTAGATGCCTAATAAATGTTTCTGTATTTATTGGTCCATTCACTCTGCTGTGTTGCTCCTAATGTAGAGGAGTGAGGGGAATTGTTCTATAAATTTATTCTTTGTTCAAGTACCCTACAAACAACTGAATGGTAAGACCAAATAACTGGAGACGACATCAGGGATGCCCAAGTCGAGATCATAGATGCAAAGGACACCTATTTCATCTCATTCCTTCAATTTATAGATGAGAAGCTAAGATCTAAAAGTTTAGACAAATAGGTAAGACAAATAAGCCCTTGTAGAGCTTATAGACCAGAAAGGGAATATATGGAAACTGTCATACATAATAATATATAAGAAGTACATTGAAGTGTAGTGGATCAAACTTTGGCTGTCAAGTTAGAGGGCTTTGGCTTAAATCCCGACTTCTGGCAAGGAATAACATGGATGACTTAATGCCTCAGTTTTTCTCATTCATAAAATAAGGAAGAGTGTGCCTTGCAAGTTCAGTCAGACCGTTAATTAAATACCGGGGATTGGATTCAAAACCAGATCCTCTAAAACAAAATCTAGTCCTCTCACTTACATGAACTGATGCTAAGTGAAATGAGCACATCCAGGAGATCATTATACACGGCAACAGCAAGATTATACGATGATCATTTCTGATGGACAGGGCTCTCTTCAACAATGAGATGATTGAGACCAGTTCCAATGATCTTGTGATGAAGAGAGCCGTCTGCACCCAGAGAGAGGACTATGGGAACTGAATGTGGAACACAACATAATATTTTCTTTCACCTTTTTATTGTTGTTTTCTTGTATTTTGTTTTGTTTTTTCATTTTTTTCCTTTTGGGTCTAATTTTTTTTTCTTGGGCAACATGATAATTGTGGAAATATGTATAGAATTGCATGTTTAGCATATATTTAATTATTTGCCATCCAGGAAGGGGGTGGGAAGAAAGAAGAGAAAGATTTGGAACAAGATTTTGCAAGGGTGAATGTTGAAAATTATATATATATATATATATATATATATATGTCAAAGGATATGAACAGACAATTCTCAGATGATGAAATTGAAATTATATCCACTCATATGAAAGTGTTCCAAATCACTACTGATCAGAGAAATGCAAATTAAGACAACTCTGAGATACCACTACACACCTGTCAGATTGGCTAAGATGACAGGAACAAATAATGATGAATGTTGGAGGGGATGTGAGAAAACTGGGACGCTAATACATTGTTGGTGGAGCTGTGAAAGAATCCAACCATTCTGGAGAGCAATCTGGAATTATGCCCAACAAGTTATCAAACTGTGCATACCCTTTGATCCAGCATTGCTGCTATTGGGCAGGAAATACTAAAGAGGGGAAAGGGACCTGTATGTGCCAAAATGTTTGTGGCAGCTCTTTTCGTAGTGGCTAGAAACTGGAAGATGAATGGATGTCCATCAATTGGAGAATGGTTGGGTAAATTATGGTAAATGAATGTTATGGAATATTATTGTTCTGTAAGAAATGACCAACAGGAGGAATACAGAGAGCTGAAGAGACTGACATGAACTGATGCTGAGTGAAATGAACAGAACCAGGAGATCACTGTACACTTCAACAACAATACTGTATGAGGATGTATTCTGATGGAAGTGGATATCTTCAACATAAAGAAGATCCAACTCACTTCCAGTTGATCAATGATGGACAGAAATAACTACACCCAGAGAAGGAACACTGGGAAGTGAATGTAAATTGTTAGCACTAGTGTCTATCTACCCAGGTTACTTATACCTTCAGAATCTAATACTTAATGTGCAACAAGAAAATGGTATTTACACACACATATTGTATCTAGGTTATACTGTAACACATGTAAAATGTATGGAATTGCCTGTCATCGGGGGGAGGGAGTAGAGGGAGGGAGGGGAAATTTTGGAAAAATGAATACAAGGGATAAAGTTATAAAAAAAATTACTCATGCATATATAATGTCAAAAAAATTATAATTATAAAATTTTAAAAAAAGAAAATTATATATATATATACATATATATATATATATATATATGTTTTGAAAATAAAAAACTTTAATTAAAAAAATCCAGCCCTCTCTCCCCCGTATCTCATGGTTGTCTATTCTTGGGTAAAAGCTACATTAAAGGCTTATTTCTTAGGGTTTTTGCCAGTTCCCTAGCATCCTATATCTGAAAGAACTCTTTTTTCCTCCTCTCTTTCTCCAATGCAAACTGCTAAAATTTAATTGTGCTTTTTCATTCATCATGTTAGAGAGAACAAATTGCAACTCACAGAGATGGTTATTAAGATCCAAACAGAAAGTGTTTAGATTAAGAATCGAGCCCACATTTGCCACTGACTTCAATTGGTCCATTAAACACAAGCACTGGCGTGCCTCCTGTATTTTTATTTGCTTCATTACTTAAAGCTAAATAGCCATTATTAGCTTTATTACAAGAGCTTAATGATTCTGCCTTTTCATGGTTGATGTTCAAGTTTACCATTGCTTGAACTCAAAGTTTTCTCCCTTTTTTGTCAACAAAGTGATAGATGTGCTCAGAGTGAGGTGAAATGTGGAGTTGTAGAAAGCTGACTTTGAAGCCAGGCAGATTGGCCTTCAAGTTTCCCCTCTGAGAGTACGGGCTGTGTAACCCTTTTCTATGCACTAGGCAACTCTCTGAGTTGATAAGCTACAGAAGCTGCCAACCCAATTAGGTTGAGAGTGTTCCTTCATCCAGAACTTCTCTATATCAATGAAATCACAGATCCAGTCCCTCTCTCTAAATGATAAATGATGGTTCTCCTATATTCTCTGTTTCCATGTCTCAGAGAAAATTGCAAAAGGTCTCCTGCTGAAGATAGTGATGCTAATATTGGTTATAAAAACAAAATCCATCTCAAATCCACTAATTTCAAGGAATAGCCTAATGAAAGGCAGATTAGGATAGCCCCCTAATCAACAATAGCATCTCTCTCTCTCTCTCTCTCTCTCTCTCTCTCTCTCTCTCTCTCTCTCTCTCTCTCTCTCTCTCTCTCTCTCTTTCTCTCTCTCTCTCTCTCTCTCTCTCCTCTCTTTCTCTCTCTCTCTCTCTCTCTCTCTCTCTCTCTCTCTCTCTCTCTCTCTCTCTCTCTCTCTTTCTCTCTCTCTCTCTCTCTCTCTCTCTCTCTCTCTCTCTCTCTCTCTCTTCTCTCTCTCTCTCTCTCTCTCTCTCTCTCTCTCTCTCTCTCTCTCTCTCTCTCTCTCTCTCTCTCTCTCTCTCTGATTTAAAGCTGCAATGGTCCTTTAAACACATAGTCCAACACCCTCATTTTAAGGATGAAAAAAATGAAGCCTCAGAATTTAGTTGGCTTGCCCAAGGTTTCACAGGCAGTTAAAGCAACAGAATTTGGATCCGGATCCAGATCACCAGTTTCCAAATACAGTGATTTTTTCCCCATGTTTCCTCGAGTTCAACTGATAAACTTAATCGTATGAACTTTCTTGAGGGCTTTGTTTTTAGATGATTTAGAATTATTCTTTTCTTCCACGTTTGTCTTGAGCATCTTTGGATCCATGAAATGTCTTTATTGTCTTGTTTTTTTTTAATTCATTCATTTTCCATTCTTACTTCATGAATTGGGACTAGCTATCAGGTTCTATATACTTGAGTAGAACTGGTAGTGGTCCTTCATTCTTGAAGAGGACCAGAATGACATCACTATGTTAGACTTGAGTTACAGTGTATTTGACTATGGCTGATCAGACCAATATGAGTTTGGAATACTCGGCCACAGGTCAGGTGCAAATGATGGTTCACATGAACCTTTGGGATGGCTTTTTTTTAACTCTGAGCATCTCATATGTCTTCTGAGATAATTCAATTCTGCTTTGCTCATAGAGCACAGTACTTTCTTGATGAGGGCACGCCCATGCTGGGTGATCCTGTGCCAGTGTCTCCCATGTTGATCAATTCTCAAGTTCTTGAGACCTCTTCAAGGATCTTAGGAGCTGCTGACCGGCTCTGTGTTTTGGGCAACCTATTGGGTGTAAAAATATTCATCTGAGCTGGAGGAAGGAGAGAAATCAGGAATAAAGGACAAAGAGAATTGAGGATGGGTTCTGAACATTGTGACCTAATAATTACCTTTCTGGTCAGGGTCCCACAGACTTCTGAGTCCCACCTTGTGATTAGAACAACAGAGCTACTGGTTCCAGGCTGTTTGGCAAAACCCAATCTGGTCTCCCCTTCTTCCAACAGGCAGCTGCTAGCTCTGAGAATCCCTATTTCAGACTTGTTCTATGCTTGAAGATTTTCCTGCAGTGAGCACTTTTATAGGTCTTTTCTGGCTGAATCTCTTCCTCATAGCCTTCAAGCTTCCAGCTACCGCTTCATGTGGATCCAAGCTAGTACAATGCACATTACTATTACGTTTCTTGGATTTTTCCATTATTCTTTGGTCCAGTGATCTTTTTTTGTTCCCTTTGAAGTACTTATGGGAGAGCTAGGTGCCCTCACTTCACTCACTCTTTCAGATGGAAAATAATCATCTTGTCATTTTGGGATCTAAGTCCCCTCAAGACCTGGTGGAGAGAACTAGCACCAGCAGAACCCTAACTAGCATTTTTAATGTCCAGGACTCCCTTCATAAAATGTCCCTTGTTGCAGACAAAGCTATTTGGTGGCTTCCTACTTTAACTATTTTAAATATTTGAAATTATTTTAAATATTTAAATGTTCAACTATTTTAAATATTTTAAGTGTTTAACTACTTGAAACATTTTAAGTATTCAACTATTTTAAATATTTTAAACTTTTTAAATATCTGCTTTAAATAGTTTTAAATGCTTATTATAAATAATTAAAAACTTACAATTTTAAAGCATTATGATATTTTTAAATAACTGCCATTATAAAATGAAAGTGTCAAACTAAATAACCTCTTTTAATGACTCGAGACAATTCCAACATATTTGGGATGGAAAATGCCAACTGCATCCAGAGAGAGAATGACTAAAACTAAATATGGACTGAAGCATGATATTTTCACCTTTTTGTTTGTTTTCTTTCTTATTTTCTTCCCTTTTGGTCAGACTTTTCTTGTACAACATGACAAATACGGAAATATGTTTAAAAGGTTTGCATATATTGAACCCGTACCAGATTTCTTACTGTCTTGGGAAGGGGAAAGGGAAGGGAAGGAGGGAAAAATTTTAGAACACAAACTTTTATAAAGTTGAAAACTATCTTTACATATATTTGGAAAAATTAAATACCCCCAGACTAAGTGATCTCTAAACTCCCTTCCAGTTCTGAATATGTGATCCTATCATCCTAAATAAAAAAAGGGTTACCTCAACAGATAAACCATATATAAAAGTTACTCTGTCCAAGGGAGGATTCAGAAGGCAAAGTTCTAGGTTTGAGGTAGGGTTATATAGTCTAGAGAGAGCTTGCAAACAGAGAAAAGGGGAGAACATGATGGAATCTGTGTGATTGGGTATCACTCAACATTTTGTCAGGCTCATCCTAGGAAGCAACAGGGGAAACAACCCTATATTTGAAGTCAGATGATCTGCTTTCTCTCTGCCACCCATTTCCTGTGTGACCTTATCAAGTTACTAAACCTACAGCTAAAATTTTGTAGTAGAACATGAACTCCTTTAGAACAGAGACTGTATTAGTCAACTTGAATTTTTTTAAGTGCTTACTGTGTGCTAGACACTTTAATGAATCCTGGTGACACAAAAAAAAAGACAAAAATACACATTTTGTCTAATGAAGACATTATTTTCTGATGAGAAGCTACCATGTCAAAACCATGCAAATCACTAGATATATACAAAATATATGTGAATGGGTAAAAGGGGAATAGAAAAAGTATCTTGGAAAAGGTAGGATTTGAACTATGTATTTTTCAACTTGTATAACCAACATTTAACAGAAAGCTTTCCACATATTATGTTCTTAACAAATACTTTCTCTGGGGAGAACTAGAGGGCACAGTGAATAGAGCAGGAGTCCTGAAATTCAAATCCAGTGTCAGACACTTAACACTTACTAGCTGTGTGACCCTAGGCAAGTCATTTAACCTCTTTTGCCTAACAGAAAAAGAAATAATAAATACTTTCTTGTTCATTCATATTCTTGTTCTCCATTTATTTATCTATAACTAAAAAAAATGCCACAAGAAATTATTAGTACATAGAAATCAGAGAAACAGGAAAAGTTATATGAACAAAAGGAAAGCAAAGTAAGCAAAACAAGGGAAAGCATATCCACAATATCTACAACGATGCAAAAGGAGGGAACTATGAATTTAAACCGGCTGTTGTATCTTGAATGAGTTTGGCCCAGGAGAAGAGATGGGAACTCGCTGTGCAAAATTGTCTTCACCAGTGCCTCCCCTTTGTTGGTTGTCTCTGATTTTCCTGTCTCTATCTTGTTTGTACATACTTGTTGCCATGTTGTCTCCCTCATTAGACTCGGAAGGTCCATGAGGGCAGGGTCTGTCATTTCCCTTTCTGTATTTCCCCAGTATTTAGGACAGTAAATGGCACATAAATGATGCAGAATCAATGTTTATTGACTCACAGACTAGTTGACAAAGGTCAATGGAGTACATGGTTTGACTGATTTTTTTTTTCCTTTTTTAAAGTCTTTGTTTAAAGGGAAGACTTGATGGAACAAGAGAGAAGAAAGGTATATAAAAAAATAAACATGAGATAACAAAAGGCATCCATTTTTAAGGAAGAAAAAAATAAAGAGGTTAAACAAGATGGTATTCTGAGTTCTGTCTAGCTCTGAAGCTACAATCCAGTGACTTCATGTGGGAAGCATTCACTGATGTCAGGTAATCAGTTTCTGATGAAATAGTCCCTTCTTTACCACCTCTACCTCTGGACCCTCTAGCATTAATTTTCTTTTTTAATTTTTTTAAAACTTATGCACAACATGATAATTGTATGAATATGTATGCATATATTGGATTCAACATATATTTCTACCATGTTTAATATATATTGGACTACTTGCCATCTAGGGGAGGGTGTGGGGAAAGAGGAAGGGGAATTGGAACACAAAGTTTTACAAGGGTTAATGTTGAAGAATTGTCCATGCATATGTTTTGAAAAATAAAAATCTTAATAAAGATAAATAAATAAAGCATGCCCAGATAGTTTTCAACATTCACTCCTGCAAGACCCTGCGTTCCAAATTTTTTTCTCCCTCCCTCTCCTCCATCCCTTCCCCTAGACTACAAGTAATCCAACATATGTTAAATATGTACAGTTCTTCTATACATATTTCTACAACTGTACAAGAAAATCAGAAAAAGGAAAAAATGAGAAAAAAGCAAGGAAACAACAACAGAAAAAAGTAAAAAAAAATACTATAGTCCTCTCTCTGGGTGCAGATGGCTCTCTCCATCACCAGATCACTAGAAATGGCATGAATCACCTCACTGTTGAAAACAGCCACTTCCATCAGAATACATCCTCATATAGTATTGTTGTTGAAGTGTACAATGATCTCCTGGTTCTGCTCATTTCACTCAGCATCAGTTCATGTAAGTCTCTCCAAGCCTCTCTGAAATCATCCTGTTGATTATTTTCTTATAGAACAATAATATTCTATAATATTCATACCCCATAACTTATTCAGCCATTCTCCCAATGATGGCCATGCACTCTGACACTAATTCTTTAAAAAAAAAAAAAAGGATATTGTTCTGGTGGAAGGAAAATTCTGAAAGTATAATTCTCACCTGAAAAAAAAAATGTTATTTTTCAACTTCAGAGTCACTGAACTGTCTTTACCTTTCCAAACTAATATTCAAGACATGAGATGACATTAATACTTCTGGAGAGTAATCAGAACATCCAAGAGAAAGAGGAAATGTTAGAGGACAAATCATTCCTGGAAGAGAAATTGATCAGATAGGTATGCTACTGTTTTGAGGAACAATATTAGAAAAAGAAGATGTCATTTTAATTTTATCCTCCCTTCCAACTTCTAATCACTCACACTAGGGACCTGTCCTCCTAACTCACAAAATCACAGGATCTCTGAGTTGAAACAGACTTAATATATGATGATAATGAAGATAATGATCCTTTGATCCTCACAACAAATCTGTGAGATAGAGGCTATTATTATCCCTATTTTACAGTGGAGGAAACAATGGCAGACTATGGCAGAGGTACATGACTCACTCAGGATCATACACTTAGTAGCTAAGCCTGGATCTTCCTTCAGGTATTCCTAGCTTTGGGCTCAGGATTTTCATCATTGCACTACTTAGCCACCCTTGAGAAATCCTGTAATCCAATCTGCATTTAAATTCTGTCAAAGTCCCTGGCAAGGAATTATCCAGCCTGTGCTCAAGTCTCTCCAGTGAGGGGAATCCCTCTTTCTTCTAAAGGCTGCCCAGTTTATGGATTGCTATGATTATTAGAGGTTATTTTACTTGGCTGGTTATCATTCTTTGTTTTTGAAGAGAACCAAAATGGCACCATTACATTAGAGTTGAGTTACAGCTCGGAATGCTCTGCCACAGGTCGGACACAAATAGTCCCTATCAACATTTGGGGGGCTTCTTTTACTAGATGGCCAATGGATACAGAGCCATATTTTGAGTTAGGAAGACCTGAGTTAAAATCTAACTTTAGACACTTTCTAGCTTATGACCTTGGCAAGCCACTTAAACTGTCTGCTTCAGTTTCTTTTATTTTATGAATGGGAAGGCTGAGTCAAGGCTTTATGCAAGTCACTTTTCTCTCTGAGACTCAGTTTCCTCATCTGAAAAATGAGTGGGTTGGACCAGATGACCACTAAAGTCCTTTCCCACTTTAGATCATGTCTGTAGTGAGTGTTAGAATCAGGATTTGAACTCAAGGCCTCTGACTCCCAAGGCTATTTCCATTCTAGATTGTGTCTTAGTATACAAAGGACCAGCTTGGAGTCCGGAAAACCTGAGTTCAAATTCAGTCTCAGACACTACTAACTGTGTGACCCCCTGCAAGACCCCTAAATGCCTTAGTTTCCTCAACTATATGGAGAAGGAAATGGCAAACCACTCCAGTATCTAGTTGTATGGGTAAGCCTCTTAACCCTATTTGCCTCAGTTTCCTCATCTGCAAAAATGAGCTGGAAAAAGAAATGGCAAACCACACTTGTCTAGTTGTGTGAACAAGTCACTTAACCCTTTTTGTCTCAGTTTCCTCATCTGTAAAATGGCAAATTACTAAAATAATTTGCCAAGAAAACCTCAAATGAGGTCACAAGGAGTCAGATTCAGCTGAACCATAACAACATGTATTGTATGTTATTATGAAGTAGAGGTACCAGAAAATTTCCTTTCTGATCTATGGGTTTCATTATGTGTCTTACCCAAATTTTGTACCTGTCTCTCTCAGGTTGATATGACGGGCTCCCCTTCTCTGGAGGCCCTTCAAAATTCAAGTATTTATCGAGGATGTTGTAGAGAGATTTCATGTCTGAGGCAGGATTTCTAATCAATTAACAAGCGTCTATTAAACATCTACTGTGTGGCAGGAGCCATGTTCTGGGGACACAAAGACAAAAAAATAACATATAATCTCTCCCTGTCTCCAAAAAGCTCTTATTCTACTGGGGGAGATAATGTATGTATAGAATACATATATGTGTGCATGTGTGTGTGTGTGCAAATGCATGTATTAGTAGATAGAGAATAAATCCAAGGTCACTTGCAGCAGGAGAAGCCCTCAGATTTGGGAAAATCAGGAAGAGTTTCAGATAAAAGGTAGCACTTGCACAGAGTTTTTAAAGAAGCAAAGAACTCTACAAAAGTTCCCATTCAGTAGGTGTTTAATAAATTCAGATAAGTTGTTGAATTCAAATCTCAGATTTCCCACAGACATCTCACTCTGCTCCCGTCTCCTGTCTGGATTAACCTTCCTCCCCACCTGTACCTACTATAGGAATTGCCTCTTACCTCTCATGCTGTTCTCATGGATCATTTTGTATTATGGATATTTACACATAGGTCGTGAGTGGCAGGCCATCTGTCACAGTGGATGGAGAGCTGTCCAGGTCAGGGAATTCTGGGTGCAAGTACTGCCTCAGATACATACCGGGCAACTCCTTTGACTCCTTATGACTGCCCCAACCAAATCTTAACCTGTTTCACTGCATTGCATCACAAGTCTGATCTCAATTGCCAATAATTGTTCAATTTTCTACTAACGGTAAGCTCCATGAGGACAGGGCCACTTCCTGTCAAGTCTTTCTCCCTCAATACCTAACAATATGTCCATTTAGTAAACCATTTAGGTTTAATTAATCTTTGTTTTTTGAATTCTACACACAAAGAATGGACTTCAATGATGAGTTGAGCAAGGGAAGAGTCAAACTTGTTCATAGCCATGTAAACCTGGTAACAATCAAACAGAATCCTTGGGTTTCCTCTGGAAAAAAAAAAAAAAAAACAAACCAAAAAACTCTAGATAGGAGGAACTCAAAAGGCCCAAAGTCATAAGAATAATGAAATGTGAATTTTATGAGGTGGACTAATTTGGGGGGGGATACTTAGAATTACTAAAAAGATGGCTTTTAGAGGTGCACAATATTCTACTTAAAGCAAGTTATGTTTATGCCATAATTGATCTCTCCTTTTTCCAAAATAAGTGGCTCTTTATAACAGTAATTAAGTGAGATTATTTAAACAAAACAGATTTTCCAACAGTCTTAAAAATTAAAGTGGGAAATGTTATTTGTATTTAGATAGATGAGGAAACAAGAGAAAGGTTAGGTGCTTTGTCCAAGGATCACACAAGGGAGTATTTTCATGTAATTTCACAAAAGAAGGTAGTTTTTCTTAGAGATATAAAATGTAGCATGAGTCTAGTTGAGAGACAGAGACAGAGAGAGAGAGAGAGAGAGAGAGAGAGAGAGAGAGAGAGAGAGAGAGAGAGAGAGAGAGAGAGAGAGAGACTGTTCTTGATTAGGGTTTATAATTATGATTCTATGATACTATGAAGATTTATTAAATACCACTTTTGAGTAGCAAGAATGATATAGTCATTGATTGTGTTCTAAGCCTGCCTTGGACATATGACCCCAAGGCACTTCTCTAAGATCCTGCGTTATAGAGTATTTGCTCATCTTATTGGTGAGAAGCGGGTTGGCAGGCAGCACACTTTCATTAAGTGCTAAGGACCAGCACCCTAAGTATTCAAATACAAATATAAGCCAAAAAAGAGAGAAAAAGATAATCCCTACCCTCAAAGGACTTATACTTTAATAGAGGAAGGCAATGTAGAAAATGGAGTTTCAAAGTAGGAGGAGAAGATTTGAATGTGGGCCTTTTGATATCACTTAATGACTCAAAATGTCCTCATGTGTAAAATAAATGTCATACTGTTTCCATGACTGTCACTCCAACAGAGAAATGTTGCAAGAAAAATGCTTTGCTCTCCTTAAATTGATGTAGAAATGCAAATTGGAATTTATGATTATCTTTCAAGTAGAAACTTCTAAGCATTTATCCTTCAAGACCTCTCAAAAGTAGGATGTGAAAGTAGGGAATCAGATGCATTTGTCATTGGGCTAATCTGTGAGGGAAGAAGGATAAGAGGAAAAGAGATAGAGTGCAAGTAGGTGCTACATATATCTAAGAGGGCCATCATCTATCTATGAATAAATAATCATGCACAAAAGTTAATGCAGAAAGAAAGACATCAGATTTGGACCCAGCTGAATGATCTTGGGCTTCCTCATCTTCAGTTTCCTCATTCCTAAAATGGGTACAATTACACTGACACTCCCTACTACACAACATTTGAAGAGCAAATGAGTTAATATACCTGAGGTGCTTTAGAAACTTTGAAGGAGCATTATGCTAATATTCCACTTATTAATATTGAGAAGCAGTAGGAGATAGTATATAGTCAGGTTAGCCTTAGTGTCAAGAAATTTTGGTTTCAGGTCCTACTTCTAACAAATTTTAGGACTGACACTCTGAACAAATCACTTTACCTTTCAGGGCTCCCAAACAATTCTCTAAGACTGCACATTAGGAAGAAGTTGATGTTCTAGACACATAAAGAAAATTTCCACACCAGAAGTTCCTTTCATTATTTTTAAATATAATTTGTAATTTCAACAGTATTAAGGAACTGCCAGTGAGGAATTTTTTCTCCCAAGGTATATTAACACCTCTGCAACTTAGAGTATCAGAAAGTTACCTGGGAAGGTAAGTCATTTGCCACATGATGAGAGGCAAGATGTAAATCTTGTTATTTTCAACTTCAATCTATGATACCACAGTGCCTCTCAATATCAATCCATAAGAATTAATCCTGTATTTTCTTATATTAATGAAGTCCCAGGTCTGGCTCCCCAAAAATGATTAATAATGACTAGAAGAGGTGATATAGTATAAATGAACCAAGAATTCCCCCAACCAGGAAGTTTAAATCTTGCCTCTGACATAAAATAGTTAAATGATCCTAGATAAGTCATTTCATTTCTCAAGGCCCCATAAGAAAATAAAAATTGCAGATCAGCTACCTCTGCATTGGTAGAAGCTTAATTGTAAAGAGTTCCCTGTGCCAGTGATTCTCTAACTTTTTCATCTTGGAATCCACTTTACACTCTTAAAAAATATTGAGGACATCCCCCATAGAGATTTTGTTTATATAGGATATATATATATATGTATATATATATATATATATATATATATATATATGTATATGTATATGTATATGTGTATGTGAAATGTCCGAATTAGTATTATTATGAAAATACCTCTGACCTAACAGATCCCCTAAAAGGGTCTTTGATTCCCCTGGGATTCTTTAAAGATCCCCTTTGAGAACCCCTCTTCTATACCAATGAAATTCTAGGTCCTGACCAATAATAATTTAATTGAGATTATACCAGGATTGCTCTACCAGAAAGAGTAGGCAGGTTGATCAAACTATGGATCTGTGAAAGTCTCAAAATAATAATAATATCAGTAAATGTGGGCATACACATGAAAGAGAAGGCACCATGATTTGTTCAGAGCCCATGTAAAGCTTAAAAATCCTCATTGAAAGGCCCTGCCAGCCTAATTCTCCATTTTCATGACTATCTCAACCACTGAAGAAAACAAACAGGCAGAAAACAGTAGTACTCCTTGATGTTTCCAGCTCTTTTTGTACCCAACACAGATGATCTGGTTAACATTCTAGACCACAATCATTGGCAGTTGAAAACTGAAAATGGTTTCCCTGTACTATGGCTCCCAGGGAAACATTTTGAGAACAGTTGATAAGGCTGTGGAAAAGCACCTCAAAGTCAACACCTTCCCAGGCTAGGTCAATCACACTACCCCTTTTTCATGGATGAGGAAAAGTTATCATTGGCTTAGTGATTTCTGCTGCCACCCTTTCCATATGGATGTGTGCATGTCAGGCCATCTTTGGCAGTATTTGGGTACCATATGGTATCCTACTCTACAGTACTGGCAGAGGTTTTGTTTATCTTTCCCTAGAAGCAGTAGTGTTGTGTGAACATCCTCTGTGAAGGTTTAAGACTCTAACCTTGCTCATATTCTCAGCAGTTATAAAAACAGTCAAAAGAAGATTGTCTGGGGAAGTTCCCTATCCACCAATGTCTTGGAGGAAGGAAAAGACTGTTAAGAGCTTTCTGCCTCAACCTAAAAAATTAAGGCCTTCAGGAGCCCTCTTTAATTAATTATAAGATGTGCTAGCTCTCCATCCACCTTCTTCATTTCCCTTTCTTTCTCACCCATGAAGGAGGAGGAGGAGGAGAAAAAAGGAGGAGGAAGGAAGAAGAAGAAGAGGAAGAGGAGGAGGAGAAAAAGAAAGAGGAGAAGAAGAAAATAGAAAAAGCAAATGATTATGATGAAGAAGAAGAAAGTAGAAAAAACAAATGATGAAGAAAGAAGAACAAGAAGAAGGAGGAGGAGGAGGAGGAGGAAGAGGAGGAGGAAGAGGAGGAGGAGGAGGAGGAGAAGAAGAAGAAGAAGAAGAAGAAGAAGAAGAAGAAGAAGAAGAAGAAGAAGAAGAAGAAGAAAGAAAAAAAGAAAGAAAGAAAGAAAGAAAGAAAGAAAGAAAGAAAGAAAGAAAGAAAGAAAGAAAGAAAGAAAGAAAGAAAGAAAGAAAGAAAGAAAGAAAGAAAGAAAGAAAGAAAGAAAGAAAGAAAGAAAGAAAGAAAGAAAGAAAGAAAGAAAGAAAGAAAGAAAGAAAGAAAGAAAGAAAGAAAGAAAGAAAGAAAGAAAGAAAGGAAGGAAGGAAGGAAGGAAGGAAGGAAGGAAGGAAGGAAGGAAGGAAGGAAGGAAGGAAGGAAGGAAGGAAGGAAGGAAGGAAGGAAGGAAGGAAGGAAGGAAGGAAGAGGAGGAGGAAGAAGAGGAGGAGGAGAAGGAGGAGAAAAAGAAAAAAGAAAAAGCAAATAATGATGAAGAAGAAGAAAGTAGGCAAAGCAAATGACAAAGAAAAAGAAAGAAGGAGGAGGAGAAAGAAAGAAGAAGAACAAGAAGAACAAGAACAAGAAGAACAAGAAGGAGGAGGAAGAGGAGGAAGAAGAGGAGAAAAAGAAAGTAGACAAAGCAAATGATGAAGAAAAAGAAATGTTTCGACTTGGAATCTGTCTTAGCACAATTGCTAATTTAGTTTTGATCAGTGTGATCTGATTCAGCCTAGCTACAACAGCCAAATCCCATCTCTCTACAAGTACCATGCATGTGATTCTCTCAGCATCCTAACATTTAGACCATCTTCTCTACTTCTGTTTCAGTACTAGAGACCATGCATGTAGCCCCAGCTCCATTTTTTAATCTGCATACACAATACAGTGTCGTTGAGCATTTGCTAAACAAGAGTCTCTGTTTCATTACTCCCTAGAAGTAAACACAACCTTCATTAACTCTTTTAGGTCACTGGTGGATCATTTGATGAATTCCAGCTTGATACTTTCCATCCACTCTTTTATATCTAGTTATTTACATGGTATCTCCCTCGTTAGGATATGAGGTCCTCGATGGCAGAGACAGCTATTGCTTTTTGTAATGTATTCCCAGTGCTCAGCACAGGACCTGGCCCACTGTAAACATTTAATAACCACTTACTGACTATTTCAGTATGAGCCTTTCAAAGGAAGAATTCATTGACTCATCACTCAGTTTCCTCTTTGACCATCAGGGAGTGCTGCTGGCCTCTTGCCTGATTATGCTCAATAATAAGAACCAAGCACTATCACTCACACTGTCATCCCCGGCTTACTGCATGTGATAGGGAACACCAGATGGCAAACTAAGGGAAGGTATCATACACAAGCTACTCATCTAAATTCTGTTAAAATGTAATTAGAAAAATATTTAATAAAAATATAACCAAACAAATAATGGTAATATGTTGTTTTCTACGTTAATATGAACCACAGAGATCCTTAACTCTGGTTTATTATTGGCTTCTAATGGAGTTTGATATTTTTGCTTGAACAGGGCTTCTTAAATTTTCTCCACTTGCTTGAGAAAATTTTTTGTGACTGGAGACATAGGTATATCAAACATTAATTGATAGCAAATCATAAAGAAATTTATTTAAAAATAATTCTTAGATATATATATATATGCAATTTTGCCACCTATTAGAGATGAAAGCAGATTTGCATATTAATGAGATGGCTGTGCTTGTTTATTTTTACATAAAGAATTAAATCTTGGTAGAATATTTGATACTACAAGATGCAGAGCATTCAGAAATCTTCTACTGTCGCCAAATTTTTCATGACCCCTACATTTAGTAACACAACTGCAATCTGCAGTTTAAGAAGTTTTGGTCTAATGTATACATATTGTATTTAATTTATACTCTAACATATTTAACATGTATTGGTCAACCTGCCATCTGGGGGAGAGGAGGGGAAAAATTGGAACAAAAGGTTTGGCAATGGTCAATGTTGTAAAATTACCCATGCATATATCTGGTAAATAAAAACTATTAAAATATTAAAATTAAATTTAAAAATTAAAATATAAAATATAAAATATAAAAGCATTAAAAAAAAAAGAAATGATCAGGAGGATGATTTCAAAAAGGTCTGGAGAGACTTACAGGAACTGATACTGAGTGAAATGAGCAGGACCAGGGGATCGTTGTACCCAATCTGATGGATGCAATTCTCTTCAACAATGAGATGATCCAGACCAGTTTTAATGGTTTTGTGATGATGAGAGCCATCTACTCCCAGAGAGAGGACTGTGGGAACTGAGTGTGGTTCACAACATAGCATTCTCATTTTTTTGTTGTTGCTGTTTGCTTGAATTTTATTTTCTTTCTCTTTTTTTGCCTGCTTGATTTGATTTATCTTGTGCAGCAAGATAATTGTATAAATATTTATATATATATATATATATATATTGGACTTAACACATCTTTTTACCATGTTTAACATATATTGGATTATTTGCTGTCTAGCGGAGGGTGTGAGGAGAAGGGGAGAAATGGGAACACAGGGTTTTGCAAGAGTTAATGTTGAAAAATTATCCCTGCATATGTTTTGAAAATTAAAAATATTTAATAAAAAAAGAAATAGAATAGCCTCAATGAGACATTTGCACGCTGATGAAATGTTATATATCTCAAATGGCTGCGCACATTTATAGTTTTCACCAAAAAGTGAAATCAATTAAAGCAATGTCAATTTAATATTAAAAAAAAAAAAAGAAGAACCAAGGGTTGTGGCCAAAAATAATGCTATTCAATAATTGTTGTTACTGGTTTCTTTTTTTAATTAATTTTTTTTCAATGAGCAAGTATTTACTTTCTCACTCTCCCACTCACTGTCACTAAGAAAGAAAAAGGAGGGATGGGGGAGAAGAGAAAACAAATGGGAGGACAATCTGCCATACATTAGCTAATGAGATCTAAAGCTGAAAGTGATGTTTAGAGACTATGTAGTCTAACCCCTTCATTTCATGGATGAATAAATTAAGGTCCAGAGAGGGGTAAAAAATGCTCGAAATCATGAAGTTAACAAATAGCAGACCTGAGTTTTTAAACCAATTTCTCTGACCGTGCAGTATTCTTGTATTTGTACCATATCATTGTTGGTTTTACAGTTGTTTGCATGTTGTCTTTCCCAGTAGACTGTGAGCTCTCGAAAACATGATGTTGTTTTGGTTTTTTCCTTATGTAAGACTCTCCTGCAAAGAGCACAACTCTGTTGGGCTAGCCATAGTGTTTGAATGCCAAATGTATGCTTGCCAAAAAGATTATTTTATGAAGAATTCACACAGGTCACAAGGTGACCAGAAAAAAACGATACAAGGACACTCAAGATCTCTCATAAAAACTTTAGAACTGATTGTAAGATATGGGAGATACTGCACAGGACCGCCCTCATCAGAGAAGGTACTGTGCTCTATGAGCAAAGCAGAATTAATCCAGTAGTTAAATTCCTGGCATTTAGTTGGTGCTTAATAAATGCTTGTTGACTGACAGTCTTTCTGTCAAGCCTTTACACCTTGTTTGAATGACCACAGACAAGTCCTTTCACCTTTCTTTTTTATTCTTTGTAAAATGAGGGGACTGGACCAGATTTAGGGGCTTTTCCATATTTAACATTCTATGGGATTATTTGTCATCTAGGGGAGGAAGTGGAGGGAAAGGAGTGGAAAAAAAATGTGGAACACAAGGTTTTACAAGGATGAATGTTGAAAATTATCTTTGCATATATTCTGAAAATAAAAAGCTTAATTTAAAAAAATAAGGAAAAAAAGAAAAAAAACACTCTATGAGTTTGCCAGTATTACTAAGAATCAGAAAAGGCTTTTTGACCCAATACAACTTTTCTGGTTTTCAGCCTTTCCAACCTCAAGGATTTTTCCCTCCTGTTCCTTCAGTTAATTACCTCTGTTCAGTGGAAGGCATGATGTTCGGGTTTTCCAGATCTGCCCTTTCTTGGCTTAAGGTGGTCTCTATGGGGTTTTCCAGCTTGTCAGAGATGATCTGCCTTCCCCACATAGTCTCAAGACAGTGACATCACCAGAATCTGTAGTTCCAAATGTAAGTAAGTGATTTGGGTCTCCAATGCAAAGAGATCACCAAGGTGATAAAGGGTGAAACAGCCCCATTTTGAAAGGTGACAGACAAGCTGAGGAAACTGGAATGGGCAGCCCCAACAAATGACCTAAACTTCTCTGAATGGAGGGAGGACCCCAGAGCCTCTGCCTGACATGAGGGCTATTCCCAAAGGCTCCAACTCCATGGATCACTTGACATTATTGCTGAAGAGACAATTGGGATGGTTAGCCAAACAGCCCTTCATCCAGGTGTTGCTGATTCAGACAGACAGCTCAGCTACTGTGGCTTTGGTGGACAAACTCGATGGAATAAAATAAGCTCCCTTGTGGTCTGGTTCCCCGCTTCTGTGAAGCTGGGGCAAGAAGGGCAATGAGTTGCTAAGAGATAGTCTCCTTGCCAGAGAATAGTTTACACAATGGATCCCCTCAGGCAAACAGCACTAAATCTGTCAAGATCGAAGACTGACTAATTTTTACAGGTATTTCTTCATTCCCTCTTATTAGGAGCATGATTTCTGCCCTGCACTGGCAGAGTTTCGACAGTATTCCCTCGCTTCTGAACTAAGACAAAGAAGACAGGATACAGGCGATCTGGGGTCATGCAAAGCCCTGGGCAAAATTATAAAGTAGACAAAGTGTCAAGACTGGACCCTAGGTGCCAAGGAATGGAGAGACAGGACAAGAAATTGAGGGCAAACTCTGAGCAAAGAGATAGGGATAGCAATGGCAGGGCAGCATGCCATAATATCAATATCACAAAATCACTATTTCAATATCACAAAATCACTATTTATAGATAGCTCTTTTAGATTTGTAATGCTTTCTATAGTATCCTCATTTTATAGATGAAAAACTAAAGCTGAAAAGTGACGTGACTTTCCCAGTGTCACACAGTACAAGCAGGATTTGAAACAAAGCCTTCCTGATTCCCAATCCAGCACCTTCCCACTACAACATTTAAATAGGGAAGAAATCAATGTAGACAGATGCCAGAATTATTTATATTCAAATTTTCCTTAGTGTCTAGCATAACACTCTGTTCAGACTAAGTAGTTAACAAACACTAGTTGAATTGAACTGTTCCCACCTCCCCTACCCATCAGCATTATGGACCGCAGTGGGCTGGATGCTATGTTATTAATGGGGGGAGAGGGCATGGGGTGTTACAAACCCTCATGTCTTTTTTTGTCATCAAGAGCAGGAACAATGATAAATATTTTATCCATATAATTAGAATTTAAGAGGAAATTGGTCATGAGACATTGGAGATCATCAGAAAAACCTGGAAAGATTTACATAAACTGATGTGAAGCAAAGTGAGCAGAACCAGAATAACACTGTATACAGTAACAATAAGTCTATGTGATGATCAACTGTGACTGACTTGACTCTTCTCAACAATGCAGTGATTCAAGATAATTCCAATAGACTTGGGATGGAAAATGTCATCCACAACCAGAGAAAGAACAATGGCCTGAATGTGAATCAAAGCATGGTATTTTTTTGCTTTTTTGTCTATTTGCTTTTTCTTTCTTATGTTTTTCCCCTTTTGGTCTGATTTTTCTTGCATAACATAACAAATATGGAATATGTTTAAAGGGATTGCACATGTTTAACCTAAAAAGAAAAAAAAAGAGAGATTGGCAATCAGTACTATATCCCTATGTAAACTTGAGGTAGTTGCTTTAGAGGCATTAAGTGACAGCCTCAGGTGAGGAAATCAGTAAGTCTTTGAGGTATAATTTTGAACCAATCTTCATGATTCCAGGCCCTAGTAGACATAATAAAGTTTAGGATATGAAGTTTAGAAGATCTGAGTTTAAACCCTAATCTGTCACTTATCACATGTGTGAACATAAACACATAAATTAATCCTTCTGAATCTCCATTTCCTCATCTCTAAACAGGGAAGAGTTGGTATGAGGAAAGGAATTTGTAAATCTCAAAGAATTATATTTATGTTTACTTTTAAGGGATTTTAAGCCTCTCTAAATCAAATTGTGCAATTCTCCCCAAATTTTAGGCTGGGTCTGCCTGGGTTTCAAGTTTATAACTCTACTGAAATGAATGTATCAATGAAACAAAAAAAGCATATATTATTAAGTGTGAGAAATGGATGGACATTTGTTTTCCACAAATAAAAATATGAAAATTAAATTGGAGAAATGAAACAAATTAAAATACTGAAACCCACAAGGACATCAAGAAATAATCAAGGGAGTTTTTCTTCCCCCAAAAGAATGTAAGCTCCTTGGGAGCAGAGACTGACTTTTGTAATCAAAATCAAATTTTGTAATTACAAATTTGTAATCACTTTTGTAATTTCCCCTTCTAGAATATAAGTTCCTTGGGAGCACGGACTGGCCAAGGAAGGAAGGGTGAAGATTCATGACATGTAACTTTTGTAACATCCAAATAATGGGGAAGTAGGGGAGGCACTTGTGCTTCAGAATAGGAAATAAAATGCTGCCTTTGGAGTCCCAAAGATGTTTATATTCATCTAGACACCCATTCTTGCAAGAATGTAAAATAAATATTTCCTGATTCATCAGTGAGTCAGGGGAGTTCTTGGTAAGAGATTTTGTTTTTTTACAAATGGGGGTCTGTCTGGGATCCAGACATTATGAGTTGGGGATTGTCCTGTCAAAGCACGAGGAGACACCTCAACCTTGATTCCAACAGCCTCATGGCTCAGCTCAGACTTTCCTTCCATCATAGTCTATCCAAAGATCCCAGGATCATTAAAGTCACTGATGAATCCAGAAAACAGCAAGGGAACTGGAGTGGGTTCATCAGCAGCCATGTCAACTCTTAAACTCCAAAGGTAAGGACATGGATATCTAGTATTGTCTTTGGTGGCTGAGGTATCAGATAGGTTAATAAGATGGGAAATTTAATAGCACCAAGGAGTGAGAAATCCTGGGACATACCTCTCTTATAGTCTTGGAAGAGAGGGAATGTTAAGAAATTTAGAGTTGAGTAAATATTAGTGATCTGGGATCACTGGAATATGGAAATCTCCACACTGGGGTACAGAAAGTGATGGGCGTTGAGGTCCCTTTAAGATTCTTTTCTGATTCCCAACTCCCTGTGGCTGAAAAAGCTAGGATCTTTGATTCACAAATCCTGGTCAAAAAACACTCTTTTGAATTCCAATGAACTTGGACTTGCCCATCCCCCCACTATTTGCTCAGGTTTCCCCAACCCCTACAAACAGCTTCTTCCTTAAAAAGGGGAACCCTGGAAGTCCACTCTTTGCAGGAGCCCCCCCAAACATGGTATCCTTCCAGACATGTAAGGATTCCTGTCCACCTGGCGACCACCTCTGGCCCTGGTGTCTTTCTACCTTTACCCTTACTTCTAAACTCCTACAATAAACTTTTTTTTTTACCAATCTAGGTTTTCAGGCCTGTAAATTCCTTTACAGGGGACTCTGCGCCGTCACTAGAATATCCTTGCTCCGAACCAAAAGGGGTTCCCCCTTTCCTAACTCTCATCAGAAGGATCTGCACAAGAGATGTATTTACAAGAAACTCCAGGGGAGAAGTAAAGAAATGGGGCCCCAGAAGAGAAAAAGTTCTTCTCCAGGAAGTAGGGAAGGAACAACTCTGTACTAGAGGGAAAGAAAAGGAATTTAAAAGTAGTTTGTGTTTGTGTGAGTGTGAGTCTGTTTTGTTTTCTATGTTTCCCACACTCAGCTGAATTGCAAAGTAAAAGAAATGGTCATTTGGGGATTTAAAAGAGCTTGTTTTGTGCATCTTGATGCAAAGTAACCTGAATTTTTCTTAAGCTTTCAAGCTTCTCTCCCTAGAGGGGACTAAAAATGACCAGGGCTGCTGAGGGTGGACTTATGTACAGTCCAGCCTCTCCAAAGAACAGGAGGCTCCCCCAAAACCCCATTCTTTATTCCCTGCTTTGGGAACTTGCTGGCTTTGAAAAAAGCTTGATTCTGCATATAGAATTCCAATCTCTTCACTTTTAAGTTTCTGAAGGGTTTTGATTGGTATTTTTGGTAGTTAATCTGAAATTTAGGATTGAAAACTGTACACTAGTTATTTGCATGATGTTAGGTGGGTAAGGTGAAAACTTAAATCCACACTTTCTTCACTGAATGTAGCTGTTCCTTAGAAGTGAGAAAACACGCCCCCCCCCAATTAATTGCCTCTAATGTTTAAAAGAAATAGCTTACATGGTGTTAATAACTGAATATTTGTTTTTCTTTTTCAAATCTAATTGTAATTGTTTTAAGGCAAAGTCATTTGTGATACTATACCAAAGGTTTTGCTCTCATATAGCAATGATTTTGAGGTCCTCTGATTTTAGGGGGACTTCTGTTCTAACATGTCAGTAATTCTAAATCTTCTGATTTTGGAGTCTGCCTCGGGGACCTCCCATACTAACAATCTGTCTGATTCTAAATGTCTGATCCTCAATTCACTGACGACTGTCAGATAGTTTCCAGCTTCAGGATAGTCCCACAGACCAAACTCCTGAGACAATAATGATAATCTGTTGGGCAGAAAGGACCAAATAAAATTAGCATGTCAACAATAGAAAGCTGAATTAAAATGTCCTCTCTCTCTGTCTCTGTCTCTGTCTCTGTCTCTCTCTCTCTCTGTCTCTCTCTCTCTCTCTCTCTCTGTCTCTCTCTGTGTCTCTCTCTCTGTGTCTCTGTCTCTCTCTGTCTCTCTCTGTCTCTCTGTATCTTTCTGTCTCTCTCTCTCTGTCTCTCTGTCTCTCTCTCTGTCTCTGTCTCTCTCTGTCTCTCTGTATCTTTCTCTCTGTCTCTCTCTCTGTCTCTCTGTCTCTCTCTGTCTCTCTCTCTCTGTGTCTCTTTCTCTCTCTCTCTCTGTCTCCGTCTCTCTCTGTCTCTCTCTGTCTCTCTGTATCTTTCTCTCTGTCTCTCTCTCTCTGTCTCTCTGTCTCTCTCTCTCTCTGTCTCTGTCTCTCTCTGTCTCTCTGTATCTTTCTCTCTGTCTCTCTCTCTGTCTCTCTGTCTCTCTCTGTCTCTCTGTCTCTGTGTCTCTTTCTCTCTCTCTCTCTCTCTGTCTCTCTGTCTCTCTCTGTCTCTCTGTCTCTGTGTCTCTTTCTCTCTCTCTCTCTCTCTGTCTCTGTCTCTCTCTGTCTCTCTCTCTCTGTGTCTCTCTCTGTCTCTCTCTCTCTCTGTGTCTCTTTCTCTCTCTCTGTCTCTCTGTCTCTGTCTCTCTCTCTGTGTGTCTCTCTCTGTCTCCTCTGTCTCCTCTCTCTCTCTCTCTCTCTCTCTCTCTCTCTCTCTCTCTCTCTCTCTCTCTCCTCTCTCTCTCTCTCCTCTGTCTCCTCTCTCTCCTCTGTCTCCTCTCTCTCTGTCTCCTCTCTCTCTCTCTCTCTCTCTCTCTCTCTCTCTCTCTCTCTCTCTCTCTCTCTCTCTCTCTCTCTCCTCTGTCTCCTCTCTCTCCTCTCTCTCTTCTCTCTCTGTCTCCTCTCTCTCCCTCCCTCTCTCTCTCTCTCTCTCTCTCTCTCTCTCTCTCTCTCTCTCTCTCTCTCTCTCTCTCTCTCTCTCTCTCTCTTGCTTTTGCTCTTGCTCTAGCTCTAGCTCTTGCTCTCTCTCTTAGCACTCCGCTAAATTCTCTTGGAATTTAGTCCACTTATAATGGCACTACATTTACAGTAAAACTTTGCCCCTTGACCAGGAAATGGGTTCAAGCCTTCAAATTCCTCTGTGACTTGGGTCTGTAACCCCAAACTTTTGGGGTTCTACCACTTAGCAATACAAGAAACTTCTGAGAGAAGTTGGTTACATGTCAAGTTAACTGCAAATTCTCTGAAAAGTTATTTCAAAACCCATTCAGCAAATTATTTATTAAGTGCATCATGGTCTCGTTGTTTAATGGATAGCAAATATGCTTTCTTAAAGTACCTAGAGCAGGATTTCAACCTGACAGTTCTACATATCTAGCTTTGGCTGTGCTCTACAGGCACATGGGACAGATAAGTTTAGGATCTAAAACCTGATTAGTGAAACTTGTTATTGAGATGAAATCTCTGGGGATTATAACTGTTATACTTTTGAGACTTGAATTAGAGAATGATTATCTGATGAATTGAATTTGAGATCTGAGTTGGCTATAAGGTTCCCACCTTGTTATTGTTATTACATGACTGGTTGTCAGCTGTGACTTTTGTGCCTTCAGGCTGAGGCCCTGAAGGATCAGTTTTGATACTATTATAATCAGGCCCCTGCTTTTTCCTCTTACAGCAAATTTCTATAATCAGAATAAGTAGTCAATAGAAACCATAAACACAATTAAAGTATGCAATATCTTGCTGTTTTCCATCTGATAATATGTAGTTATTATGTATTATAATTAGGCAAATGAGTAATTTGGCTTAGTCATCTCTCTGTTGCTAGATGTATATGTCTAACCTTATGTAAATGTAAAAAAAATGATAGCAAGTGTCCATAGGACCTGTTATTTTATTGATTATTGAAATTGAAGATGAAATATCTTTTTGTGGATTTAGAGAAAAGGATTTTAATATGTCAAGTTTTCTTAGAAGGATGTAACTTATGAAATATTTTGTAACATCAATAAGAAAGTCATTTTTATTTAAGTTTGTTACTAATGTGGGAATAATATTTGTTTGTAATGTATTACAGTGTGTATAGTGTTTCTTTCTTTTTGAATAATTTATGAATATCTTTTAAAACTACTGGCAGAGAGGCTTTACACGTGCAAAAATCTGGGTAAATCTTTGAGAACTGTTAATGAAGAATTTTGTGAATACCTCTATTATTCTGATGATATTTCTCCCTTTTTGAAAATTGCTTTTGGGGTATAATGTAGGCTCTAAAAAAGGAATGATGCTTAACTATTCACAAAATTTTCAGGGAAGGTATAAAGACATCTCCCAAGAATGAGGGTTCTGCTCTTTGCATTTGTGCGCTCTCTCTCTCTCTCTCTCTCTCTCTCTCTCTCTCTCTCTCTCTCTCTCTCTCTCTCTCTCTCTCTCTCTCTCTCATCTTTCTCTTTCTCTCTCTCTCTCTCTCTCTCTCTCTCTCTCTCTCTCTCTCTCTCTCTCACACACACACACACACACACACACACACACACACACACACACACACACACATGCTTTGAGCAACTCACCTTTAAATGACCAGCACTAGACAGCTGGACTGACTCAACTCACTGGATTTTCAATCAGCTCAAGCCCCTCCAAATAATCCTATAGGATGATCTAATTCAATGTTCATTCTCAGTAGAAAGTAGTTTCAGAAGATGAGAGAAGATGAAATCATCATCCCATACTCCAAAGATTTGGGGTTCCATTTGTTTGGAAAGGAACTGGAATTGATTGGTGAATGGAACCCGAACTACTCAGTATCTTAGTGGGTTTCCTGTAAGGAATCCATCAATCCTCTTAATAACAGAGCTTATGTAGTGTGTAGGACAGGGTGCTAGACCCCCCCTTAGCCAAATTGACTACTTTGAAGTGTCTCCAGATACAAACAGAAAGCTTTTGTTTGGTTCTTGCAAGAAACCTGGCCAGCACACTTACTAGGCAGTCTAGTAGGATGCAGCCCAGTAAAAGTTGGAAAACCAAAAGTCCTCCATTATGATGTTGACTTTTAAATTTATTGGTTGAGCTGAATTCTTCAGAAACACAGAAGGGGGCTGTTAGCCAATGTACAACAATGTACAATGTACAACCTTGTCATTCGATGAAGAGTATAAGACTGAGTCAGGAAGAATTAAGTCAAGGACAGTAATTGATGAATTAAAGGCTAGAAATCTAGTTCTAGATTTAGGTCATTTCTACTCTGGTGAGTAAATATTATTGGATAAATTACACCAGAAAAGCATTGAAGGGAATAACAGAATTCCAGTTAGATTTCAGCGGCAGAACTGCATGAGAAAATAGAATGACTCTAGAAAGATTATTGACAAGAAGAGGAGAAAGTAATTTCACTCCTAGTACAGCCCTATCAGAAGAATTAGCAGAGAATTTGGGGATTAGTTATCCATGCTGAGTAAGGAGCTCTGTGTAGGAGTTAATAGACTTTTATTATGAAGTGGGATATAAAAATTAGCCAAATCTGAGGGGTTTGAAAAGCATGTGGAAACCAAATTGTTAAATGAAAAAAAAGGAAAAATGAATGGACATTAGTTTTCCACAGTTATGAAAATTAAATTAGAAAGGGGCAACTGGGTGGCACAGTGAATAAAGCACCAGCCCTAAAGTCAAGAGGAGCTGAGTTTAAAATGTGGTCTCAGACTCTTAACACTTCCTAGTTGTGTGACCCTGGGCAAGTCACTTAACCCAAATTGCCTCAGGGAAAAAAGAAAAGAAAAGAAAAAGAAAATTAAATTGGAGAAATAAAACAAATTATAAAACTGAAATCCACAAGGACATCAAGGAATAATGGAGGGTGAACATTATCTTCCCCAAAAGAATATAAGATTCTTGGGGGCAGGGACTGCCTTTTATAATCAGGGGTAGTGACCTGAGATTTGAAAAAAATCTCTTTGTTCCCTGCCCTTAACTCTCCTCTGTTACCTTTCTCCTCCCCTTCTAAAATATAAATTTCTTGGGAGCAAGGTTCTGTAATGAGGGGTGGAGATTCATGACTTGTAACTTCTGTAAAACCCAATTAATTAGAAATCAGGGAAAGGACTTGTGCTTCAGGATAGGAAATAAAATACTACCTTTGGAGTCCCAAAGGTGTGTCTATTCACCTAGGTGCCCGTTCTTGCAAGAATATAAAATAAATCTTTCCTGCATTCATCAGTGAGTCATTGGAGTTCTTGGTAAGAAATTTTATTTCTTACATTAAGTAATTATTATGCATTAAATTCTGGCTTTCTATGCAAATAAAAAAATTAAATAGTCCCTGACTTAAAGTATCCATCTTAGAGAATGGCTGAAAAAGTTATGGTTTATGAAAATAAGAGAATATTATTGCTCTCTAAAAATGACAAACAAGCTGATTATAGAAAGGCCTGGAAAGATTTACACAAACTGATACTGAGCAAAACAAGCAGAACCAGAAATACTGTACACAGTAACAGCAAGATTATTCATTAATAAACTATGAAAAACTTGGTTCATTTCAGATAAGGTGATCCAAAGCAATCCCAATACACTTTGGATGGAAAACATCATCTGCATCCAGAGAGAGAAATATGGAAACCAAATGTAAATCAACACATACTATGTTCACTTTTTCCCCCCTTTTTCTTCTATTTTTTTTCCTCTCATGGTTTTTCCCTTTTGTTCTGATTTTTCTCTCCCAACATGATTCATAAGGAAATATTTTTTTAAATGAATGTACATGTATAATTGGAAAAAATTAAATTTAAAAAATGTTTTTTAAAAAAAGGATTCTTCACTCCTTACTAGATTGAAGACCATGAAGGAGTCAATTAAAATGACCATGCTGGGGGCAGCTAGGTGGCGCAGTGGATAGAGCACCAGCCTTGAATTCAGGAGGACCAGAGTTCAAATCTGGTCCCAGACACTTAACACGTCCTAGCTGTGTGACCCTGGGCAAGTCACTTAACCCCAGCATCAGGGGGGGGAAAAAAAATGACCATGCTGCTGGGAGAGGGGCTGGTCAGAGTAAGAACCTAATATCTCACTATCTCCTTAGCATTTAGTAAGAACCTAACATCTCCCCCTTTCTTTTGATTTAGAACTTAGGGTGGTCATGACCTTGAAACATAAATCCATCAATATGGGAGGCATTGCACATAATTACATAGATTGTATAAACACATAGTAACATAGTAACATAATACATGCTAGAAGTATGTAACAAATAATATGATCAAATAATCATAAATTGAGAATTTATAAATGTCCATAAATCCATTGTCCATTAGTCTCATCTTGTGTTAGGAAATCCAATGATTCCTGCTGGTTTTAAAGTTCTTTAACAATCTTCTTATTAGCCATGCTCTTTCAGTGTCAGATGTTTCTTAGATTTTCTCCTTTGTTTTGAGGTTTTTCTCTTTTTCTGTCTCTCTCTGATGGACAAGGTGAATATGACTCGTTGGCACCCATCTGATTCCTTCTCCTGCTGAAGAAATACAAGCAAACCCTCTCCCCCAGGCAGTTGACCTAACTAATTTCCTTCTATTTACCACTTTCTAAATCTCTTCTCATCATCTGGCAATTACATTGGAGTTGTTTGCACTGGACACAGCCCTGTTGTTTTAAAGGGCCTGTATTCTCCCCAAGTGTAATCCATTTTTGCAATCTGATTGCCTTTTGGCTCACTTATCAGGTAATCCCTTTCTGCCATGTGATTGCTTTTCTGCTGGTTGATTAAATCAGAGTCCTGGCCTTCTAAAGGTTCTTTGGGTGTAACATCAGCTGCCATCATGCCCCAAGTCTTTTTTGCCTGGGGCCCTGGACCTGGGCCCCTTATCCCGTTTCCCTGAATTAGTCTACACTCTGATGCCCAATGGAGTCCTCTGTTGCATTTTGGACATGGGTTTTTAGGTCTTCTTTCACCCTGTCTTCTCACTCTATCTCCATATGTACACTGAGCTCTTAGATGTCCAATTTTTCCACATTGAAAACATCAACGAATTTCTCTAGAAGGCCCTTGCCAGGAGGGACCCTGTCTTTCCACGTTCATCATAGTCCGGGTGTAAAAAGCATTTGTTCCCACTGTAGCACAGCGTCTTATGATCTCCTCCAAAGGAGCATCTTTGTCTAATCTCCATATAATTCTTTTGCAAATCTCATTGGCATTTTCCTTAGCCAGATGTCTGGTCATTATTTCTGTAGCTGCATTTTCTCCAATAGTTCTTTTGACAGCAGTTTGCAAACGTCCCACAAAATCTGCAAAAGGTTCATTGGGACCTTGCTCTATTTTAGTGAAAGCCTCTCCCCGATCTTTCTGTCCAGGGAGGACATCCCAAGCTTTTATTGAATTTGCTCATACATTGTCATGGTATAATTAATCTGTTCTGAATTCTCTCCATAGTGACCTTCACCAGCTAAGTGCTCAAAAGTGAATTTTGTGTTAACTCCTATTTCCAAATTGCATCTGATTTGGATTTTACATAATTCATGAAACTCTGCAAGCCATAACAGATTTTGCCCAGGTTCTAGACATGTTCTTGCTATGGATTTCCAGTCATTCAGGATTAGGACTTTATAAGACAAACCATCTAGTAACATTTTAACATAAGCTGATGTAGCCCCATAAAGGGTACAATCTTTTTTCAAATCTTTAATTTTATTCAAATCTAAAGGTGCATATCTTCTCCTTTTTTTACCTACAGAGTCAGTATTTTCAATCACAGGATATGCATGTATAAAATCACTTATATCCTGTCCTTCTCTCTTAGCTTTAACCAATGCTTTTTCTAATCTTGTCATAGGCTTAGCCTGCTTCACAGGCAATTCTGTAGGGTGTTTCTGCCTCTTCCCCTCCTCCTTCTTGCTCCACCCCTGAAGGGTTAATTGAGGGAGGAGATAGGAAATGCTCCTGTTGCTCAGAATTGTACTTAACTTCATTGTTATCTGATTCATCCTTTTCACCTAGTTTAGTTGACACCTCCCCATTTTGCTCCTTCTTCTCTTCCTTTAGAATAATAATTTTTAAAGCCATTTGGATTAAATTGTAGGTATGAAGTGTATCTTTGGAAATTAAGTTTGGTTTGGAATTGTAGTGTTCACCTAATTGCTTTCTTACTAATTCCCATTCATCTAGGTCCAATTCTTCCAAAATGTAAAGTCCTGTTGTCTCCAGAAACTGCCGATCGCTCTCTGGGAGGAGATCTGCTGTCTCAATTCAATCTCTCGGCTGCCAACTCTGACCTAGAGTAGACTCACTCTCTTGCTCAATGTTCCTTCTTTTATCCTCCCAGAGAATGGGCATGGAATAACTCAGGGGCTTGGGGGGGGGAGGGGGAAATACCTCAACCAATGAACTTGCTCTTCTTAAACATGAAAACTCCTCCCCAAAAGTTCAAAGGGGTAAAACTGCCCCTAAAGGCCAGAACTAGAGAATTATTAAGTACCTACTTAGCACTTAGTAAGAACCTAATATCTCATTATCTCATTAGCACTTAGTAAAAACCTAACAGTCAGAAGCAAAGCACTTCTGAGGGAAAGGGTGGAAGGAAAGAGAGAATAGAATAAATGGGGGAAACAGCAATAGTAATTATATGATTTTTGAAGCAAGTTTCTCTGATGAAGCTTCATTTCTCAAATATATAGAGAACTGAGTCAAATTTATAAAAATAAATAAATAAATAACAAGCCATTCCCCAATTGATAATCAATCAAAAGATATAAAATAAGCCCTAAGGGCTATAAAATTATGCATTTGATCTAAAACTATCAATATTAGTATGAATTCAAAAGATTTAAAAAAAAAAAAAAAAAAGGAAAAGAACCTAGATATACAAAAGAATTTGTAGGATGGCTGAATAAATTGTGCTAAGTGATTATAATGGAATGTTATTGTTCTGTAAGAAATGATGAACAGGATACTACCAAAAAAAAATACCTGGAAAGTCTTCCAAAGCAAAGTGAAATGTACTGTGTACAAAGTTTTGTGTACAAAGTTGCGGGGAGGATCAGTTCTGAATGGCTTTGCTATTCTCTGCAATGCTACTGTGGGGAATAGAGCGAGATAAGGTGAAGAACTTACAAGAAAATGTGAATTCTTTTTCTGTATTTTATTTTCATTATTTCTGTGTTTCCCCTGTGACCTGTATAATATGTGCAGGCCCATATTTACTTGAGCCTTGGTCAGCTATAACCATATTTACTTAACCTGAGCTGATGACATTTATCAGTATTTGACCTTTATAGATATTTAGTCTATTAGCTGGACCACTATCTGCTTGATTAAGCCTGAGGCCTGATTTCCTAGAAATCAGGAGATTTTGGGAAAACAGAAACTTTCCATTTCAATCTCTCCAAATAGCAACAACCAATTAGATGCCTCCCCCTCCCCTTCTCAATTCTCTCTTACTTGTGATGTAATTTCTTGTATAAAAGCTGTGTATCTTTACTACTTCTTTAGCCCTCCTACTGCCAGCTTTCTCTTTCTTATCTCTCGATGAGATGGCTCATCCTCTGGAGGTTTTCAATAAACAACTTTTCTGCCTTCTACTGAGTGATCTCTGAGTAGTCATTTTGGTAAGGGTCTTCTATATCCCTCCCACTATGTTCCAAGATTACTGTAAAAGACTTGTGATGATGCTATCCATACCTAGAGAAAGAACTGATTGTATCTGAATACAGACTGAAGCCTCCTTTATTTTGGGGGGGGAGGGGGGTAATCTACATTTTCTTTTGCAACATGACTTTTATGGGAATGATTGTGCCTTCTCAATGGAGGGATTTGAGAACAAAGAAAGAGAATCTAAAATTCAAAGTCTTAAAAACAAATACATGTAACTGGGGGAAAAAAATATCAAAACATAAAAAAAAAACCACTATTGTAGAATGCCCATGCCTCAGGTTCTCTAAAAGTAAATGGATTTTCCTTTTATTTCTTATCTTCTTCAGGGGAATGATTTGGTAAATAAGACACTGGATTGGGAACACCTACGTTCAAGGCCATTTTTGCTGCTGACTGAGACTTTTAAAAGTAACATTTTTCTCCTCTCATGGAGAAAATGAAAAGAATAATTAAAGGCTCAAATGAGATCTTATTTGTGAAAGAAGTTAATAATAACAAAGCACTTTATAAATATAATCTTTTATTAGTGTAACATAATATAATAAATTAGTCACAGAACCCTAAAGTCACAAAGGACTTCACAAACCTAAACAAGAATTCTTTCTAAAACATAACAGCCAAGGCATCGTCCAGTTTCTCCTTAAAGACCTCAAGGATGGAGGTGGGAAGGAGCCCACTTCCCTCAGAGGCAGCCCATTCATTCCCATTTTGAATAGCCTGAATTGTTAGGAAGATTTTTTCCTTAAATCCAGGGATCTGCAGATAAATGTGCTCTCTGGGGTAGTTGGTGAATAAGAATGGGAAGAGAGGAGTATGTGAAATGTACCTAAGACAAACTTGTAAGTGTAATCTATGTTATTACCATTTTCTCCATCACTTTCTTAAATCTAGACAATCAACAAAACAATACATGCCCTGATTTGTAGGTTTACAGGAGGAATAAATGCTCTTGTGAGCTGATTTGGGCAAGTTCCAGCACACCCATTAAACCTAAATCTCTTTGCAACTACTTCCCATTGTTCCGAGTTTTACCTCTTTGAGTGAATCTGCCTTGGTATAATGGGAAAGAACTATGAGTTTGAAGCCCAAGGATTTGGTTCAAACCTTGACTCTCCTACTTATGTCTATATAATGTTAAATAATAACAATAGCTGACATATATTCAAGTTTCACAAACTATCTTATATACATTACATTATTGGATCCTGACAACCCTAGTTAGTCAAAGTTATAGTATTCCTAATTTTCCTACCTTTAAAATGAATGGATATGGTATTCCAGAAGTATTCAAAATAGAACAGAGGAAATTTGGGACCATCCACTTTCCAATCTTGGACAACGTTCCCCCGTATAATGCAAACATTTTTATTATTCTAGAAGGAAAATGTCCTAATGGTTCAAACTCTCATGATGCTTTCTTCTAACAAAAGTACCTCCCAAATTATACTACATCAAATAAAAAGGCAGAATTTTCATTTAATTGGGGCATTTTCTATTAGAATGTTCCTCGTAGTCTTCCCATGGTTGTTGTCCACAATTCCTATAAATTGGAGAATAGGATTTTGAAGACTATTCATGGAAAAGCTGAAAAATCTGGTGGGCACTGTAACATTATATGTATGCATATGTATATATATTTTATATGCATATACATAGATACATACATTAAAATTTCCTAAATATAATAATATATGCCATATATGAAGAGATTTATATATATATATATATATGTATTATACACACATACTTAAATGCTTCAGCACATAATCTCAACTAGTTTCTTATCCATTGAGTCCAGAAAAATCAGATGCCCTCTTGCTGTTGGAATTCTTGATACAAATTGGACTAGATGGTCCCAGAAGTTTCTTTCAACTATGAGAATATGTGATTCTATAACTCACAAATAGAGTATGTCTACTGAGTCCAAATTAGTTGATTAGAGATTCATATACCAAAGAATTTAACTGAATTCCATCTTGACAAATATCTTTAAGACAAATATCACT
The DNA here is from genome assembly GCF_048593235.1 of Sminthopsis crassicaudata. Classification (NCBI taxonomy): domain Eukaryota; kingdom Metazoa; phylum Chordata; class Mammalia; order Dasyuromorphia; family Dasyuridae; genus Sminthopsis; species Sminthopsis crassicaudata. Next base: position 285,347,805 of record NC_133621.1, read on the forward strand.
CCTTATTATGATGACACTTGATGAGCAGGGACTTATTTGAAGAAATTAATATTCAATCACATTCAACAAGCATCTTTTAAGTCCCTTCTAAGGACTATTCTAGGCAGTGACAATAATACACAAAATAAAACAGTCCCTGTCCTCAGTCTAAAATAAGTAGTGTCTGGTAAGAGACCTAAGCAGGGAAGGGAAGGAAATTTTGTTTTCTTTGTAAATGATACAGACACTATATTTTCAAAATAAGGGTGTCCAAGTTCAAAAAAACTCTTGGAAAATGCTGATTTTGCAAAATAAAATTGTCAGTCATAATGCTGAGGCCTGTAAAATTTCTTTATGGGCTAACATTAAAACCAGGATAGAAAATATAAAAACTGCTTAGAAAATAATGTTGAATCACTAAGCCATTTCATCCTATTTCTATTTAACAACAGTTTACTTGAATGAATATTTCTTGTAAGAGTTACATTGGGGATATTGCTATTAAAAACTTTCTGAAGACTTGGATTCTCAAGACTTGGTTCTCTCACCCCCTAGCTTGATAAATTTGCACAAATTATTTTAACTCTGAATCTTAGTTTCTACATCTGTAAAAATGGAGATAAAAATAGTTGCACAACATATCTCAGCCTTGGCAAAGTTCTATGGATTCCTCATTGTGGTGTGTAAATGACCTTGGATTCTTGAAGACAATACCTGTGTAGAATAAGCATTAGCAAGTTCTAGGATGCTGAAAAGATTTTGAGTGTAATCCCAACAACAGACTGTGTCTATAGTATGGAAAGTCTCATCACCAAGACACTTGCCATATCCAACAAAGCAATTGAGCAAGCAAAAGGCAGTGTGGTATAATGGCTAAAGTACTAGCTTTTAAGTCAATAAGACCTAAATACAGGTCCTGCCTCTGACACATACTGGTTATGTAGATATAGCCAGTCAACAAGCATTTATTTATTAAGCACCTGCTATGTTCCAGACACTGTTAAACTCAAAAAATCAAAAACAATCCTTGCCTCCAAGAAGTTCACAGTCTAATAAAAGAGAGAATATACAAATAAGTAGATAAGAAAAAAATATATACAGAGTACATGGAGATCACTTAAATGGAAAACGCAGTATCAGCTGAGGGATGGGGAAGATAATTTACAGTGAGTGGAAATCATTCTAAGTCTTGAAGAGGAGGACAGGAAATAAGTATATAGATGTCTGTGTGGACACTATGCAAAATGCTTTACAAATAATATCTCCTGTATTCTGGAAAACTAAAAGGCCCTATATATGAGACAGCAAAGTCATGGGGAACATACAGTACAAAGACATGTCGGAGGCAGGAGATGGAGATACTTAAATCTTAATGTCCCAGGTAACTAAGACTTTAACTTTCAGATCTGAATCTCTGGAAGGAATTTACACGTAAGGAGTTTCTAATAATGAGAGAAAAAGATTTATAATCCTTTTAAATTGATTAAAGACCTATTTTACCTCATTTACTTTAGAATGATTTTTTTAAAATCAAATCAAATCTGGAATAACCAAAACAAAAATAATTCATTAAGCACCTGCTATGTGTCAGGTACTGTACTAGGAGCCAGGAACACAAAAACAAAATAAAAAGTAGTCCCGATCCTTAAGGAACTTATTTTCTATTGGAATGTGATTCATTGCTCAGTATGAATTCTTTGTCCTTGGTAAACCAAGATTCCACTCTCACAGAGTAGCTGTGAGGAAGGACTTTTGTAAAGTAGCTTTTTGGAAACAGGTACTACAATGCTTTTTTTCATGCTAAGGTCTCCCTTGGTAGAAGGCTGACAAGAACCATAATGATGGGGCTTTGATGCACTAATAATTGGCACCAATAGCACCACACCAGCTCTTCCCCTGGCATATGACACAATGGGAGATTACACCCTAGACTCTCCCTCACCCAATCCCTCTCTTGGTGTTGGAAGCCTTGCCCTGGAGCATGTTCCTGACTCTAGATAATCACACCCCAAGGGAATTTTCTTTCCCTGCCCTAAATCCAAAATTTTCCAACTATTGCTTTTGTGCCTGTTTTGAAGATGGCTAAATTAAATTGAAAGTTTGCACTTAGTTATTCTGGGAAAATGGGAAGGGGCTCTATAAAGAAGGTGAAAAGAATATGATAGGGAAACATTTCATGATGGAAAAAGATTCCGTGATGAGGAAAGACTCCGTCATGGTTTCTAATACTTACATTCCATGTATATGCAGAGAGGACCATTTTTTTCTAATACAAGAAGATAGCAGTCATCTGCCCCCAACTGAACAGTGACCCTCCCATACCCAAGTAGGTAATTAACAGATCTATTCCAACATTCACCCTCTTCCCCATTTTTAAATCTCAAGCCTGCAATACAAACTCATGTTTTAAAATACTCAAAAATTTGATTATCCTTTGGTTTCTTCCATTAGCAGAGAAATACAATCTCTTTTCATGTCGAGTTGCTGATAACAAAAACTGGCTAGGGCAAGAATGCCCTGCTGAATTCACAGTAGGATTTGCAGAACTGAATTGTATAGAAATAAATGCAACTACTTAATGTCTCGCTGAATTATAGATTTTAGAAGGCTGTTTAATAAGGAGAAAAACACTTAAGACAGTTTCTATTGAATTTCATACACAGAAAAGCTAGCATGGAGCAGAAACCAATAATATATTTTGTAGGCAAGTTAAATTATAATTTTGCAATATGTATGAGCCTGGGTTTCTACATATAAAGCAGCCCATGTTGCTGCATCTATCACAATAATTTAGAAAATGTATATAATTAATATGACAAACAGTAGTCAGGTTCAAGTCTTTGGATACAACTTGAGATGAAAAATGTCGGGCCCTTAATTTCATAGACTTGTAGATTTAGAGGTAAAAGGGACCTTAGATGCCATAAAGTTCAAACCTTATATTTTGAGGATGAGGAAACTGAAGTCCAGAGAAATTATGGTTTGACCAAGATCACATTAGCTTCTAAGTCCATTGAATAACTGGTGTGTGAAATGAGCTTTAAAGCCTCACATGAAAGCCCACATTTATTTGGGGAGAAGAGAGAAGCCTCATGAATTCTCCCTGGAAAATCTGGGAATATTTCCATCTGGATCATTTTTCCCTCCCTCAAAAAAGTTTTCATATCTCCTTCAAGAATGGTGGAAGATGAGGCAGCTAGGTGGCCCTAAAGTCAGGAGGATCTGAATTCAAATCTAGACTCAGACACTTGCTGGCTGTGTGACCCTGGGCAAGTCACTTAACCCCAATTACCTCAGGTTAAAAATAAAAAGAATGGTGGAAGAAACCCATGTCCGTTTTCTTGCCTTATACTCCCTTCTCAATTCTTTGTATCATGGCTTTTGACTTCAATCCTTCAACTGCAACTGCTCTCCCTGAGATTATTAATAATCTAACAGAGAGCTACACCTTAAGGAAACTTCATAAGGACATCATAAAGAGAGAAAAAAACTTCTCCACAATCAAGAGTTATGAATTCATGCTCTGATTATATATAGCTTCTAAGTTTGAACTCACTGTTCCAAAAATTGTTGTATGTTCCCCCTGATTTGGGGGAATTTTTCTGCAACAACTATCCTTGTTACACCTGCTTAATAAATACTCTTTTCTAAAGGCTTATTAGCCCTGGTTGATAATCATTGTGGATATTAGGGAAGCACTTAACCAGGGTAAGCTCTAGCCTTTCTTCCAGAGCTTATTGGACGATATTCTCCCTCACGTTCCCTATTTCTTGTACTAGAGACTCTTGGTCAATAAGAAATTTCCTTCCCCTTTCTAAAGAACTGAAGCTAACTGCCTTGTGATGGATACCATGCTCACTCTGGACCTAGGTAATCCACATGACTTACTGTACCAATTAATCAACCATCCAGATTTCTTAAGTACACTCCATGTAGTCAGCACTATGCTATACCAACGGAATACAAATAATCACAAAGAATAAAACAATCCCAATTCATAATGAGCTTACATTCTAATGGAAAAAACCAAAAAGTACATATTAAAATATACACAGCATAAATATAAAGTTAACAAATACATATATACTAGAGAGTCAGAGACAGTGGAGACAGAGACAAAGAAAAAGAGTTAAATATAAAATACTTTAGGAAAGAGGCCATTAGCAGCAAGAGGAATCAGGAAAGAGTCCATGCTAAAGATTCTAGGAAGGGCATAGATCTAAAGTGCTTCTTAGTGTACTTTCTTCCTTGCTTTTTAAGTCTTCCAAGCCCATCTCTCTTGCAAGGGCAAGATTCATAGCTATTCACTCCCCATCAAAAATCTGTCATCATTCCAAATGTTCAGTGTTTGAGTTACATCTCTCTGAAAATCAGCATCTCCATCTCTGTTGTTATGTTTCCTTATATCCAGAAGCAAATTCTTTCTTGTGTATATACCTTAGTTTTCATCCAAGAAAAGGAGAGAGGGTCCTACTGAAATGCAGAGAAAAGGATGGATCCCCCTGCCTGCTATACAAGAAAAAATCAAAACCCTCCAGAATCATTTTCTACCACTTTTCCTCTCCAGTCTATTGTTTGAGTTTAACCAGGTGTTTGTCTGAGTGCAAGTTTGAGTGCAAAATCTGTTTCCTTAGTAAAGAGATTGACTTAAAAGAATCCAATTTATTATTTCCTTTTAAAATAGTTCTCAGTAGGATAATGAGATGCTAACCTGAAACTACTTCTGGACCTGCTGACAGAATGCAGCAACCTCTGTTTGGTGACATAAATATAAATTATTCTCCTTTGCCATCTCTTACTCTCCTCCTTTTTTTAAATATCCTGCCAGCTCCCCCACTTTTATTTCCATGGAGTCAGCATCTTAGCATTATAATTCGGGAGCTAGAATGGTCCTTATTTAGAAGACACTTAATCCTGCTCTCTCATTTCACACATGAGGAGATAAAGGCACAGGCTCAAGTAAATTGAGTAGTCAACCTCAAAGGTAAAATTTGAACCCAGATTTTCTGAATCCAGAGCTAATATTCTTTCCACTATACTACAATGTGTGCAAGAGTCTAGGCTAGATTATTATTCAAGGTCTGTTCTAGCTGTGAGTCTGTGAAAAGATAATGTCTGCCAACAATCTATCTAAAAGAGCTCAAAAGCAACTACAACTTTTTTTAAGACATCACTATAGTATAATGATGGACAAGCCTTAAAGGTCAGAGCAAGAAGTATGAGCAAGTTAATTAGATCACATTAATTTTGTAAGAGGTGTTTGGGACACACCATGCCCAAGGGCCCACTTTTAAAAGGACCCAAATTATGGGAAAACCATTTAATCTTTGTTCAGCATAGTTCCATAAAACTAACGTTGAATAAAGCTTTTATTAAAACATAAAACATGTAGTAAAAAAAACCATTGCATTTCCTTGCATAATTTCTGCCCATCTCCCCCTTCTTTGGTATTTTTCTTCTAAAATAGACAGGCAATAGAACAGGCAAATATTTGGTCATTGCTGCCCCAGTAACTGTGGTAGCCTTCATTAATTTTTATGAAATTCTCAACCCCATTTACTAAAGAACATTACTTTGCAATCATGAAAAATGTAAATTGGAATCTAGATCCCCTTAGTAATCTCCTTTTGTCCTAGTCAGATACTTTCCTCAAGAATTCTTATATTATATATTGTATTTAACATATACTTTAACATATTTAACATGTATTGGTCTACTTGCCATCTGGGGAAGGGGGTGGCGGGAAGGAGGGGAAAAATTGAAAGAAAAAGTTTGTCAATGCTGAAAAAATTACCCATGCATATATCTTGTAAATAAAAAGCTATAATTTTTAAAAAAAAAAAGAATTCTTATGTTAGAAAGTATACCAGTGTACTCCCTCACCCAGAATCCTTTCTGACACTTTGTAGGGTGGTCATCTTGCCTTTGCTTGAGGTCTTCCAATTAAGTACAATGGAAGAAGCTTTCAACTAGGAGTCAGAAGACTTGACTTTCAGTCCTGTCCTGCCCACTTATTAGCTGTGAGATTTAGAGCAAGTCAGATTCCCACTCTGAACTTCAATATCTTCATCTACAAGATGAAAATTATAGTTTCTGCTCTGGCTACCCCACAGAACTGCTCTGTGGATCAAATGAGATAATCTATGTGGAAGTGCCCTGTACAACATAAAGCACCATACAAATATAAAATGCTTCCTATGGTTAAACTGATTGCTTTGTGAAATAATCTGTTACATTTAATATTATAACTAGCAACCTAGGTACATTTACCGCTTGGCTGGAGTGGAACAAGAGATGCCCTCAACTCAAGAAGACTTGCATTCAAATCCTGCCCCAGACAAGTACTGGCTACTTGCCTCTGCACTGGTCACCTAAACTCTTAGTGCTCTAGGAAAAACTCTAAGCCTAGAAGTGTGCAAAAAAAAACTGCTGAGATTCCCATGTGCAGAGGGAATTTCTTCTATAGGGATCTCCCTACAGAAATATAAATAAAAATTTTCAAAATAGTAAGATCATCCAGCTAGTAAGTAACTAAAGTAGGATAAAGTAACTAAAGTAGCTTGATTTCCTAACAAAAAGCCCTAGACACACACAGGAACACACACAAAAAAAAAAAAATGGAGAAAAGATAATTATTGAGGTTCAAAAAGAGACTACAAAAGATCGGGGTCACAGACCAGTGTCACAAAGTGTCTCAAAAGAATTTGCAAGCTCGAACTCATCTCCAAATCAAGGGGGAAAAGTTTGTTATAATTGTAATGCCAATTGAAACGGGCCAAGTTCCAAAAAGATATAGCTAAAGAACCAGGAGAAAGAAGATAAATTTATAGGGCAAAGTTAGAGAGACAGAGCTTCATGTTACTTATTTGCTAAATTTTGGCTTGCAGGTAGGTTTGAGGGATGGCCTATTCACTATTGTCTCAGGAACTTGGTTATTACTGACCAACAGATTATCTATGTGACAGTCAGTAATGTTTATAGGACTATCCTAAGGCCAAAAGACTTTAGAATCATTGACAGAGTATTAGAACAATAGCACTGCAAGATTAGGGGACCTCAGGATCACTGCTAAATTTGCTCTAGAGGCTGTACCCCATCAATAATAGCTATTAGCTATATTTGTAATCTTAGAAAATTGTCTGGATCACCCTTTGGCTCAAAAGGGCATTTGCATGAGACTCTCTTTTTTCTTTGTTAATAGTGATTGCTTCACATTTATATGAGGGGCATTGGAAGTAGAGGATAGCAAGAAAGAAGGGAGATCTGATTTCTTTTGATTCCTATCTTCAAGAGAGAAGACAGTTACAAACTCCTTCCAATTGAAAGGGAGAAAAAGACGCATTTAGAGGAGCTAATAATTTCTAGCATGTCCCCAGCTTACTTTATAAACTTTGGGGAATTTCCTCTTAGATGAGATCTGAGACTCTTTTGGTTGAGCTGAGATATCTTGTCCACAAAGGGACAATTACTCATTTACTCATTTATTCCCTGTATAGTGGGCTACATATTCTGTGCATACTTTCTCTGATTTCTCCTCCACTATTAACTTGGATAAATGGGTTTTTTTAACCATTTACTTTGTTCACTATGGAACTGGCATTTGATGGGAAAGGAGTCAAGTCTTGGATATGAGCTCAGAGCTTTCCTTTCCCATTAAGGAATAGCAATCAGGAGGTCAGCCTAAGCCTTAAAAATTACTTCCCTTAGACTAACAATATTTAAGGGAAAAGACAGTCATAATTCTAGCGTGGTACCCTTTCTCTCTGAGGAGAGCAGAGTGGCCAGCCTCTGGCCCCAAATTCCTGCTTCCCTTCCTGGAAGGAACCAAATGTCCCTTGGAGAAGTTGAGAATGGGGGGAGAGATGCTAGAGATATCTATTCTTGTCTCCCTGGGAGTCACATCTAGATATATATGGATAGTCACATTCATAACCTACATAAGAAAAACAGCAGCATACACTTGCTCTAAGTGATGTGACAACCAGGATGTTATTAGATGTAACCCAGGATTCTCTGTCTCTAGGCTGTCTCTTGTTACCATACCAAGCTGTCTCTTGAGTACCCGTACAAGTTAAAATTGCACTTTTTTATTATTTGGGAAGAATAAAGAGCAGAGGTCCATTATGAACATTTTAAGAGCTCCTCGGCTGTTTTCTAAGAAAATATCCCTTCTATTATTGGGCAAAGCTTTATATCATTGTACCAGGGATCCTCTCAGATAATGGAGCCATATTCATTGAGTTGAAATGAGTCAGAGAGCAACATTCGATTATAACTTTTGTATCCTTGAGAAGTACATCACAGCAATTCCTTGTCCTCTTTTTATCTCACTCCCCCTTTACCTTCAGGCAAAAGCACAAATGAAAAATACCTGCTACCTTCAATCAAATACCAAAGATAAAATAACCCACTGCTTGCATTGCTGTTTCAAAGTGTCATGCAGTAAATGTTAATCTATTTCCATGGCCCAAGGAGTGGGAGGTGGAAAGGGGAGCTAGGGATTAGAAAAGGTTTTTCTTTAATGGCATTTTTATGATTCCCAAGTCTCCATAGAAGGTGTTTAATAACAAAATAAGTTTATCCTGTTGTCACAGGGGAGGGCTCTCATGTGAATTGGTACCTAATGAGCCAGAGTTGGGTTTCTTGGGTGGTATTAATCTGACACCCACAGATATTTGCAATGATTCTAATTCTGACATTTTCAAGGACCCTGTTAGTTGAGTATTTCTTGAACCCATTAATTTTTAAATTTTTTTATTTTGATTAGTAGCTTTTATTTTCACAGCTTGTTGCCCCTCCCACACAAAAATCTATCTTGTATCTCAATGGCTTTGTACTGGCTGGCAGAAGAAAATTTGGAAAAATGGAGACTATAGCCTGTAGTCTCTCCCCACAATGGAAATCACTGTCTGGGAGCATCTCTGTGTCTTCTCCAATGATTGCCAGTATCCCTAGGTCTCCTTTTAACATATCAGATTAAGATATTCTACTTCTCTTAAGTATCTTACTTATCTTAAGATATACTACTTCTCTCCTCACAAAAAAAAAAAAAAAAGTCCATTCTCAGAGTTTTGACATTTTTCCTCTCTAGAAAGAAAATCTTTGCCTCTAACAACCAAATGTTTCTTTGTTATAACAGAACAATCAACTAACTAAAAAAACACCTTGTCTTTTAACCTTCCCTCTTCTATTCACCAAGGGTAGGGTCTCTGTCCCTAGATCATCTCTAACAGAGTCCTTATAATTCCTATTTAATTCCAGATGGCTAAAACTGAATCATTTCAGGATCTAACTTCCTAGGGCTATCTGTATTTTAGGGTCACCAAATTTCCTCAACTGTGAGATTTTTTTTAATCTTATGCAGATGAACAAGAGGGTGGGAAAGCAAAAGACCAAAATCTCCTAAATGGAACTGAGATTAGACATCTCCCTCCACCTCAATCCTTCCAACTTCCTATCTTCATTATGAATATGTAACTAGCAATCAATCCCCCTCCACTAAGAAAAATTTAGGAGAAACTTAAAAGCAAGTAAAGATAATGATTTAATAGAAATTTTCTTTCTGGTTAAACGGTCTAGCAAAGTTGGGGTATGTGTTTGATAAAATATTTTCTTTTTGTCAGCCTTAATAATAGCCATTTTTTCCTAAAAGGTTAACCATCACTTGAAGGTGTCACTGATATGTCAGCTGGGACAGCCTTTCATTTCCATACCCAATCTGACATCTCTTTAGCTACTGCTCAACTTACTCAACCTAAAAAGAGTTCATGAGTTAAGATTTTTCAACTAGAGCTAATAAAGAGTCCTAAATTACATCTTTTATGCATTTTTTCTTTAGAACATGGTCAGTGCAGAAATTTATTTTGCTTGAATATGTCTATGTGTGTGTTCATACTTATGAATATGTGTATTTGTAATAGGAATTTTGTTTTTCTTTCCTTTTCAGTTGGGGTGGGAGAAGGTAGATTTTTGCTACTCAAACAAAAATTTATTTTAAAAAATTTTGTAAAGAAAGTAATGATCACCATTTTTAGATAAGTTAGGAAAGAAGTGAATTGAGAAGGGTAAATTCAGGTTAGAGAGTTCATTAAGGACACACTAAAACCCCAAAGTCCCTGATACTGATGACAGTTGTCTAGACCACTAGACCAACCTACATCTCATTATGTCAAGGGAAAGTAGAATTAGTCTGTACCTGCAGTGAGCAGGTGTCTGAGGAGTCCCCAAACTCAATCTGGAAGACAGATGGGCCATCTCATGAAGAGAGATAACTAGATTCATCGTGAGTTACCATCCTTACCAGTTTCTTTTTTCTTCCTCCTTAGAGTCTCTATAATGGACTGGTCAGAGTTTATCCCTGGGAGGGTTTAGTGAATATAAATTTACAAGGGAAGACATTAGCAACCAGGGTGACCTAGAAAGTGTCATTTGAGTTGAGTCTTGAAGGAAACAAGAAATTCTAAGAAGCAGAGATGAGAACAGAGAGCATTCCATGCATGGAGCACAATTGGCAACAAGACAGAGATGAAACAGGGACCATTTTGTGTGATGGATAGAAGTTAAGTCAATATGGCTGATGTTATTTATCTTTATGTTCTTCAATTCTTTCATAGAGTCAATTCTCAATAAAACTATGTTAAAATGAATGAAAGAACAGTTTTATCCCATTTCTGATTTCTTCAGGAACTAATTTCCTCTTGTTTCTATCATCTATCTTCATCTCCTGGACATTGCCAATTCTCACTTATGACTGAACCTAGTTTCTTTACCTGCTACAACCTATGTGACCTGGGAACATTTACCTTAGTTGTGCAAATTATTGCTCAGGCTGCTGTTTCCTGTGTAGGGGATACCCTTCCCAGGAATCTTCAGCCATTAAAACTTAATCCTTCCTTTAAAAACCAAATTTTTCCCTGATCCTGTAGGTTGATGATTTTCCCTCTTGAACCTTATACAGTATTCTCTATCTGTTCAGTCTGTAAAGTGGAGCTAATGATAGCATCTGCCTGGCAACATTGCTGTGAGGATCGAATAAAATAATACATATAAAGTGTTACAGAAATATTTTAGTTATTATTAAATATTAAAGTATCCATATAATGAAATTAATATTTTAGTTTTTCTTCTCTGAGACCATGTCTACACAGGCAAACTGGGGAAGTTTGCAGCATAAACATCCATTTTGGCTCTTTGCCTAGTCTAAACCTTCCAGATTTATCGAGATTTATTGCCTTCATGTTGGAGGAGAAAACTACTATGGGATCATTATAATTAACATTTACATAGGGCATTAAAGTTTGCATTCTCTCATTTGAGCCTCACAGCAACTTTGCAGTAGGAATTATGAGTTTTGTCACTCACATTTTTCAGATAAGGATATGGAGTGTTACAACTAGTAGGTGTCAAAGGTATAATATGATGCTAGGTCTGCCCAATTCTAGTTCCACTGAGCCATATCACCTCTAGAAAGCCATTCACAATTGTAGTTAAATTCAAACCTCACACATGATATTTTCAATGTTACTCATTGAATTGGGGATAATAATAATAATGGTGATGACAATAACTAATAACAAAAATGAGAATTTATATAGGACTTGATGATTTACAAAGCACTTTTAAAATATTTTCTCACTTTATCCTCACAACACATAAGAAGAGGTTAAATGACTTGCCTGGGATCACATAGCTAGTGTCTAAGGTAGGATTTGAATTCAGATCTTCCTGACTACAGGTCTAGTTCTCTGTCTACTACACCAATATACATTATCTCCTCAACTTGGGAAGGTGTTTTGTTTTTTTTTTAATTTCTGAATGATGAATAATCAACAAATCTGCTGATTTTTAGTATATCTTGGGGAGGTATCCATGAACTTGTTATATTAATATAAGAAAGGGCAGCTAGGTGGCGCAGTGGATAGAGCACCAGCCCTGAATTCAGGAGGACCTGAGTTCAAATCTGGTCTCAGACACTTGACACTTAACACTTCCTAGCTGTGTGACCCTGGGCAAGTCACTTAACTCCAGCCTCAGAAAGAAAAGGAAAAAAAAATAATTGAAAAAACAATTATATTAATATAAGGAGTTTTCATATAAGAAAACCTTTTTTCCCAATGAAGACTCAGCAATTTAGAGAACTGGAGAATTGATTGGGATCACCATGTGTCAGAATCAAAACAATAACTCAAGCAGACCTGACCCAAAGACTAGCTCTCTGTCACCACATGGTACCTCAAGCATCATAGTAGTAGTATACCTTAGTATAAAATTAGAATATAAGCTCCCTGCGGGAAGGGAATTTTTTTTTTGGTCTTTGTATCCACAGTACCTGGTACATAGTAGATGATTAATAAGTGCTGGATGTATGAACCAATTAAAGTCCCTTGGTCCTAGTAAAAGGCATATTATTCCTTTCTGTTAACATCAATAAATTCAATGTCTCAGGGAATGTAATTTGTAAGGAATACTGTCTGAATGCTTTCTTTGGAAGTATCCACTGTGTCAAAACAATATATAGATGATTTTTTAAAAAATAAAATCAAATTATCATACTATTTCTTATCAGATTTCACACCCTGTCCAATTTGGCAATGGTTAAAAAACAAACAAAACTAACAACACCACAGAGATGTTTGTGCAGGTTATTTACAGCTGTTTAATTGAGCTAGGAGCTGCTGTAGTGGAATGCCCAGTTGGGCAATAGAGATAATCACTTAAAATCAAGGTGTTCACTAAAATGCAAAGGAACGCTGCTTTGACTTGCCTAGGAAGCCCAAATCTTGATTCTCTTCTGGCTTCATTTTTACTCAAGGGTAAAGGTATGCTAAAATGCTAGAGGGATGAGGAGGATTTAGAGCTAGAGGAATGGATGGAGAATATTTAGGAATCGCCTTAATACAGTAATGGATTTGGAGCCAGAGAGTAATCTCAAATCTTGTCTCTGCCATCTATTAACTATGTCACATTGGGCAAGTCATTTCAATTCTGTATACCTGTATTTCCTTGATTATTAAATAAGAGATTTGGACTAGATGATCTCTAGGGCCCTTGCAACTCTCAAGCTATGAGTCTTTGATCCTAGCTCAACATACTCTTATTACAAATAAGGAAACTAAGGTCCAGAAAGACAAGGCAGGCAACTTGTCATGCAGATAATGGACTTAAAATTAGGGGCAGAAATTCCTGGATGCTAATCCCACTTTCTTGATACTATATCATGATCCTTTTCCTTTTCCCCCAATTTTCTCCCCTATGAAATGGTACACATGGTGAAGAAGGCATGTTGGTCCTTAAATTGTGTGCTGGGTTAAAGAAGCTTGCCATGTGGGGATAACACCAAGTGTTGCCACAGAACAACATATAAACATGCTGTCTTTATTCATCTCTGTTTCTCCCCATGTCTCTTTCTCCCTTCTCCTTGCCAGTCACTATATCAGAGGAAAGAAACAGAGAGAAGCTCATATCAACATGATAAGCATTTTATTCATCCATTTCTTGAATTCACTTAATCAGACATTTTAAGCCAATGAGAAATTAGCAAATTTTCATTTGGAATAGAAGGGGCTGAAGATCAAAAGTTTAGCCTGAATCATATTTACTTACAAAGAAATAACCTTATAATTTCATAGCTGATGAGCTAGAAGAATATTGGGGTCTTCTGGTCCACTCTTTCATTTTGCAGATGACTAAATAGATGCTCATAAAGATTAAGGGCTCTGCCACAGATCACACAGGAAGTGACAGAACTGGGATTTGAACTCAGTTTCCATGATTCTAAGTTTGGTTCCCTGTCCACTGCACCAGACTGTCTCACATTCCTCCCCTTTCTTCTTTTCCTCTCCATCTCCTCCTCTCTTTCCCTTCTCCACTGTTTTCTCTTCCTTTTTCCTTTACTGACTCTCATCTTACTCCCTTACCCCTACCTTCTCTTTTCTCCTTGTCTTGTCCATTTTTCTCCTCTATCTTCCTCCCCCTTTCCTTTTCTCCTCCTTCTCCCCTTCCCTTCCTATTCTCTGCCTTCTTTTTCTTCTTCCTTGTTCCTCCTTTTTCATTCACCTTCTCTTTTTCCACCTTCCTTTCCTCAACCTACCTCCCATTTTTCTCTTTTTCTCTTTCCCTTCTCTTCTTCCCCCTTTTGTCTCCGCTTCTATTTTCATTTTCTTTCCCTCTTTCTTCTCCTCCCTCCTTCCCTCACTAGATAATAATAAGTCTTTTTGAAGACTGATATCTTGACTAGGCTATCACAAACTCTGTTCTCAAAGACTGGCATTTAGTGCTTCGTGTGTGAATATATTTTAATGAAAAATCAATATCAGAAACACAAGACAAAGGAAGGTAGTGAGACTTTGTTCAGATTGCCTTCCAAGAGGCATAGATAACTTTCACTTCCCTGGACATTGGTCAAATGACTATCTACCATCTGGCTTTTCTTTGTAGGGATTTTGTGATTAAACTACTCAACTACTCTAAACTTTAGAGTGGGGAAAATTATTATTTCCTCCTAAAACCCTTACCTAAATCAGACTATTATTTCTGGTGTTTTTATAGGCCTAATTGAAATACATGTTATAATGAATTTTTTCATAATTGGCTTCCAAAAGTCTTCATTTCAGGGACTCCAAAAGTGAACAAAAAGTAGGGGCAAGAAAAGCCTTGCCTACTTAGTCACAGAAGGAATCTAAGGAATGTGGTGTCATACATTTGTTCAATTTTTCAAAGACAATGACATTATCTTAAATTACAGATTTAGAACTCCAAAGGATGAGTTCCATCCCATTTTATAGAGCCATTGAAACTAAGGAGTTAAAAGACTTGCCCAAATCCTTAGCTAGTGCCAGAGTTCACATCTTCCTGACTCCAACCAGAGTACTTTATCTATTGAATTACCTTATATAAGTTTATCCTCTTCCCAAACTAAGATATTTTACTCACTCTGCTGGAACCTAAATACTACCTGCCTTTCTCATCAGCTATGAACTTAACAAGAAGATGAGATCTTTTTGTATTATCCTCCCTAATTAGGATGTATTTCTTTTCCTCTCCTTCATGACAAAACTTCTAGAAAAAGTCATATAAATAGATTTATACAGAGCTTTAAAACTTAAACTCTTAGAGATTGGGTTGTTATTGAGTCATTTTTCAGTCATATCTAATTCTTCACAACCTCATTTGGGATTTTCTTGGCAAAGATAATTCCATGGTTTGCCACTTCTTTCTCCAGCTCATTTTTCAGGTGCAGAAACTGAGACAAATAAGGTTGTGACTTCCATAGGGTCACACAGCCAGTAAGTGTCTGATGCAAGATTTTTAACTCAATAAGACTCATTTTACTGATTCCAGGCTCAGAAATCTAAACATTGCACAATCTAGCTGCCCCCTGGAAACTGGGTAAAGAGAAATTATATTCTGTAAAGAAAATTCATTCCTAAGATGGTGAGATAAGATCTGAATCAGTGATTCCTCCTCAGAAAAGAGAATTCCCCTTGTCCATGAAGATCTGCACCTTCAATCTTAGAGAAAAACTGAGTAGAATAGTTTGTTCAGAGTCACAGGATCACTATGTTTCAGAAAAAGAAATCTGACAAGTCTTCCTTTGTCTGAAGACAGCTCTCTAACTACTATATCATAAAATTTTTCAACTGATATATACTAGATTTTATTCACTAATCCACCCAACAACTATTCATTAAAGGCCTACTATACAGAGAATGAGTTGAGAGAATCAAAGTTTAGATAAGATGTTAACTGCCCTCATGAAGAGATTTTTAAGAGGACACATCAACTTGCACAACAGTGGTCTTAGCTAAAGTTTTTATGAACTTTAAATATGATGAGATGCCAAAGGTTATCTTTAAAAATCAAAACACCATGGGAAAAAGTTTGGATAAATTTGTGGATGATGGACCTTTATTATCTATTACATGTTGTATCATGTCAAGAGTGTATTGAATATGACCTTTAGAGAGATGTGGCAAGGACTCAAAAAAATCAGGCTATCAAAAATACAGGTGAACTTGCCTATGAAAGGCCTTTTCACAACAGACTTAACCCTCCTTGGACTTACCACTTGAGAAAAGAAGAATTGCCACTAAAAATGTAGATGAATATTATCTTCTCAGGCTGTTTTTCTGTCATTTAAATGCACCAAGAAAAAGATGAATTAATGTTAGGAAAATTCCTTCATGGGCAATCTAAACAGTGTGCTCATGAAGAGCATAGTGCATAGAGTGTTGGAATCAGAAAGACTAGGATTCAAATCTTCCCTCTGACATTTACTACCTGTAAAATTATGATCAATTCACTTAACCTTATTACATATAAATAAATACTTCAGAAGAAGTTTTGTAAAATTCAAATTAAATCATATTGTCTAGAGTTGAAACTGAAAGACAACTCAATGATCATCCAATACCAAGAAAGAGATAGGGGTTTTAAGTGCCTGGAATGGCATAAATAATACAGAGATGATACCAGGAGCTCTGCATCCAAATCCCACATTCCGTCTATATAATGTTTTTAAAACACTTTGTAAACTTTAAAATGATGTGTGTATATGTATGTATGTGCATGTGTATGTGTGTGTATATCCATATACATATATGTCAGTGAAAATAAAAACACAAATAATGCACAGTACATTTTTCCCAATCAGAAGGCTCACCTGAATTCTTCTCCCAGTCTGAGCAACCCCAAACAGCCAAGAAAATCAGCCAGTTTAGTTATAGTCCTTCATTAGGATTGAGATCTAAGGTTGCTACCCCTGGCCGTGGTGCTGATCTCTTTCTAATACTAGTATAAAACAAGGTAAGATTGTGTAAAGACAATCTCTCTTAAACATTTTGAAATTGAAGTTTTGAAAGCATCCATGACATACTCCAAAAAAAGAGTTCTGTAATGTGACTGTCAGAAACAGAACCAGTTGGGTTGAATGTACCACTAGCGTGACCTACTTTGGGAGTGCTTATAATTAGTTGTGGGAGTGTGTGGATGTGAGTGCCTGTCAGTTATTCAAATTCATCATATCTTACAAAAGAACTATACTCAAGGGCTTCAGGATTCTGGTGCCTGGCAGGAAACAAACAGTCACACATACTTGGCTAAAGTTTTGCCCACTGTGTAGCTGAAGTCAACATATTTTGTCACCAACGTGAAAGAGCAATGGTACAAATATCTGGCAAAGAGAGATGAGTTATGAAGACAGTGCAATTGAAATTGTGCTCTCATCAGCTGCAGTCTCTATTGGTAGCATCAGCCTGAGGCTTATTTACCATCAGGAGACTTCTGCTGCTGGTGATCTGATCAACCCTAAGATCATAAGATTTCAGGCTGGAAGGAACATTAGAGTTGATCTAGATCCAACCCATTCTTTTTATAGACTGGAAACTAGGGTACAGAAAAGGTCAGCTGTTGGCACATTCAACCCAACTGGTTCTGTTTTTGACATTCACATCACAGAATATTGGGGGAAGGGGAATAGGTCACAGATGCTCTCAAGGTTATCAGTCTCAAAATGTTTAAGAGAAATTGTTACAAAAATAGTTTTAAAAAAGTCAAACCCATGCCTCAAAACAAGATCCCCTGATTTTAAAATTAAGAAATAACACAGTAAAATTTTTAAAATTCTAAACTTGGAGGCAGAAGAAATCTTGGATTGAAAAACATGTTGACATTTATGTGTGATCCTAGGCAAGAAACTTAGCCTATTTAAGCCCTTTTCTTCATCGATAAAGGAGAAGTGATAATAATACCAATAGTATCTACATCACAGGATTGTTGTAATTATCAAATGAGGCAACATATGTGAAGCATTTTGTAAACCTTAAAGAGCTTTAAAAACATCAGCTATTATTACAAATCAAATACACTTTCCACTTCATCATGCTATACCTGGAGTGATCACATCAGTAGCAAATACAACGCAGCTGTCTGGTGTTTTCAATGGTTGAGTTAATTAGAGATTTATCATAGTCTTTTAGAGCTTCAAAAGGGAAGCTGAAAGTTCAACTAATCTAACCCCTTTGATTTATTAAGCAACTGAAACAGAGAAGAATGTGAAATGATCTAGTTACCACCCAACAAACATTCTTCTTACTATGTACCAAACTCTCTACTAGAAAATGAGGATTGAAAGACCAAAAAGTGAGATGTCCTCTACCTTCAAAGAGCTTATACTCCATCAAGAGGTCCTTAGTTCATCTCTGATTCCCCTTTCAGTGTTTTGTTGGCAGCCAGGTGGCATAATACATAAAGTAGAGTAAGGAAGACCTATGTTCAACTACTGCTTCAGATACTTTTCCTAGTGTGACCCTTTCAGTCTCAGTTTCCTCAGTTTTTGAAATGGACAAATTAATAGTATTTACTTCAAAAAGGTATCATGCGGTGTGCAAAAAAAAAGATGTTTGCGGCAGTCCTTTTCGTAGTAGCAAGAAGCTGAAACCGAGAGGATGTCCATCAGTTGGAGAACAGCTGAATAAGTTATGGAGTATGAATATTATGGAATATTATTGTTCTTTAAGAAACAATCAACAGGATGATTTCAGAGAGGCCTGGAGAGACTTACATGAACTGATCCTGAGTGAAATGAGCAGAACCAGGAGATCATTGTACACAGCAATAACAAAATTATACAATGATCAATTCTGATGGATATGACTCTTTCCAACAATGAGATGATTCAGACTAGTTCCAATGATCTTGTGATGAAGAGAGCCATCTACACCCAAAGAGAGGACAGTGGGAACTGAGTGTGGATAACAACATAACATTCTCACTCTTTTTGTTGTTGTTTGCTTGAGTTTTGTTTTCTTATTCATTTTCTTTCCTTTTTTATCTGATCTTTCTTCTGCAGCAAGATAATTATATAAATATGTTTACATATATTGGAATATATTTTAACATGTATAACATGTATTGAATTACTTGCCATCTGGCGGGGGGGATTGGGGACAAAAGGAAAAATATGCAAAGATCAATATTGAAAAATTATCTTTGCTTAAAGTTTGAAAATTAAAAGTTTTAATAATAAAAAAGTTATTGTATGTAACCAATGAGATGGCATATATGAAATGTTTCACAACTCTTTAGGCACTTTATAAATGCTAGTTGTAGCTGTGATTATGGTTGTGATTGGACTTACCAAAAATCACACAACTTAGTTATATTTACAATTCCAAAAGAAGTCCTCATAGATGAGGATATTAAAGGGAAGAAAAAGGAGTGTTTTGTTCAAGGTTACAGGCATGAAGAAAAACTGGATCTTCTGAGTACAGATTTATTATTCTTTCCTCTACACTTCCATAATTGATAGAAAGAACTAAAATTAGGACTCATTCCCCCAATGGGTGTAGTGTTCTTTCTACTCCACCAAGCAACACCACATCCATGGTGTAGGCTCAAAGTTTTAGAGAATGAATATATACTAGAAGCCATTTAAGCCAACCTCCTTTTTTTACAGATGAGGAAATTGAAATGTATAAAGTTAGATTGTTGAGGTTCAAAAGAAGACTCCAAAAGGTTGGGGTAACAGACCAGTGTCACAAAGTATCTCAAAAGAAAGTGCAGACTTGAACCCATTTCCAAGTCAAGTTTATTGTAATTGTAACACCAATTGAAGTAGATTAAATTCCGAAAGAATTTAGCAAAGAACCAAGAGAAAGAAGATAAATTTATAGGACAAAGTTAGAGACTTTTTGTTTGCAATTCTCTCTTAGTCCTACTTTTATTTTCTACCCCTGGTTCAAAACAACACTTCCCAGGGCTATAATTTAGGAACTAGGTGTCAAATTTATTCACATCACCATGGAAGAGTTCTTAGCCACTGTGTTTTCCAAGCCAAGCTGATCACATATCAACTTCATTTTACTGTAGTGATCACAGGAGCTCCTGCTGACGTTTGGGTTTTAAATTATGCTTTTCCCTATCTTCATGCCAAAAGCCACTAAAATTTCAATGAAAAAACATAAGTGCTATTAAAAAAACTTTTTTTGCCTGTGGATGTTTTCAATTAATAATGTTTTACTTAATGTGACTGGAATAAACATCCTTTCTTTATTGTGTTATCTCCCCTCTCTTAGTTGGGTGGTGTTTTTTTATTGTTGTTATTGTTATTAATTCAGCCACAAAAAGAGCTCAAGGGGCAAGGAAACAGGTGTGAACCAACCCCCAACTGAAAGGCCAGCTGGTGAGAATCTCACATCTGCAATTTTGAGATGAGTAGTGTGTTTGAATATGTGCATTTCAAAGTCAACTTCAAATTCCAGCTCTAGAGGCTTACAAATAAAGAGAAAAAAATAAAAATAAAAAGGGAGGAGGGGAAGATGAGGGTAAAAGAAAGACAGAAAGAGATAAAGGCAGAGAGAGAGACAGACAGACAGAGAAAGAGAGACACAGAGAGAGAGAAACAGAGAGAGAGAGAGAAAGAGAGGGAGAGAGAGAGAGAGTGAGGGAGAGAGAGAGAGGGAGGGAGAGAGAGAGAGAGAGAGAGAGAGAGAGAGAGAGAGAGAGAGAGAGAGAGAGAGAGAGAGAGGGAGGGAGAGAGAGAGAAAAAGTGAGGGGGAGAGAGAGAGAGAGAGAGAGAGAGAGAGAGAGAGAGAGAGAGAGAGAGAGAGAGAGAGGGAGGGAGGGAGAGAGAGAAAAAGTGAGGGGGAGAGAGAGAGGAGAGAGAGAGAGAGAGAGAGAGAGAGAGAGAGAGAGAGAGAGAGAGAGAGAGAGAGAGAGAGAGACGGAGAGAGAGAGAGAGAGAGAGAGAGAGAGAGAGAGAGAGAGAGAGAGAGAGAGAGAGAGAGAGAGAGACGGAGAGAGAGAGAATGTCTGTACTTGTTTGGAGCGCTAATCAGGGTCCCCAAAAATTCATCTTCAAGATTCAGGTTATTTAAGGACCTTTTTGTGGTGGCATCTGAGGATGCATCAATGTGATTTGATTTTTTTTAAGTTGGTTTAAAAGTCAAAAGACCAACTCTGCCTCATATTAGCCAAATGACTAAATAAGCCATTTGTTTTTCTGGCTGTTTATCTACTTCTGTAAAAAGAGGGGGTGGGACTAAATGATCCCTAAGTTTTCTTCCATAAATCTATGATTCTAAGAACTTAGTTTGCCAAAATAGATCAACATATTCTATCATATGATTCAAAACTAAAAGGTCATCAAGTCCACTCCTCCTCACTTTATAGATAGGGAAATGGGACCCAAGAAGGTAATATGTACTTGCCCAGGGTCACAAAAGTAATAGTAGTGGTAGTGGTAGTAGTAGCAGCAGTAACAGCAGCAGCAGCAGCAGCAGCAGCAGTAGTAGTAGTAGTAGTAATAGTAACTCCCAAAAGTTTTGTCATTATCTTTTTGCCCACATACAAATCCTTCAAAGTAGATTTTGTAATTATAGAAGAGAAAATTAGGATTTATAAAGATTCAGCAACTTGCCTACTCTCAATCATTAGCAAATATGTAAAGGAGGGAGGAAGAAGTTTTTCTAACCCAAAACTCAGCACTCTATCCACAACTCAGGCTACCCTTAGGGTAGTAAGCAGGAGTAAATGTTGCACATCTTCTCTCTAACCAAATCATGTAAGTAGTAAGTGATAAAGTCACAATTTGAACCCAGGTCTTCTGATTCCAAATTCAGTATTGTTTCCAGTACATTAGGTTCTTTGATTCTCTCTATAACCTACTCCTTTATGCATTAATCATGTATGACAAATGGAAAGAACTAGGAGCCCAAAGACCTCTCTTAGAATGTTTGCTTTTGGCATTTCAATTCAACCCACTCCAATGAGCATTTATTTATAAAAGCCACCATCACTGCATTTAGGATGGAGTATACAAAGAAGGAAAATAGATAGTTTCTGCCCTTAAGAAGCTTATAGCCTCTAAAAGGAAACAGGTACACATATAAGTATGAAATATATATGCATATGTATTTCATACATATGCACAAATGTACATCTATACTTATATATTTATGCATGTTTCTGTATATGTTTGTATATATGGATTGTAGATATATACATTGTATAAATATATATTTATATATTATACACACACATATAAAATCAAAACAAAGTAAATTGAAGGTGATACACCAGCAGCTGAGAGGGTTAGGAAAAACTTTTCATATATGGCAGTACTTGAGCAGAGCTTTGAAGGAAATTGAGGAATCTAAGAAAGAGAGATGAAAAGCTTATTTTTTCAGGACCTGTACTAAATTCTGGGAATAAAATGACTAAAATGAGACAGTCCCCACTCTCAAGAGACTTAAACTTTATCAGAGAAAACAGCATGCACAAAGAATATACAAGATGTAGGAATAATAATAATAAAAAGCTCTATTTACATAGCACTTTAAGATTTCCAAAGTGCTTTGCATAAATTATCTCATTTGATTTTCACAATAATCCTGAGAGATAATCCTATTATTATACAGATTTTTACAGAGAAGGCACAAAAGGACAAAATGATTTGTGCAAGATCACACAGTTAATGTCTGGGGCAGGATTCCAACTTGGGTCTTCCATACTCCAAGTCTAGCATGGTGCTAGATAAATGATTTAACTGATATATCCAAGTCTCTGCACTTAATGCATAGCAAATAAAGACTAAACCCATGATTTAATTAGTGTAGAATACTCCTGATGATTACATGTAAAAACCAGCAACTTTTTTGTATTTTATAATCTTAGAGAGTTGATTGAGCACCAAGAAATCGGGTGACTTGCAAAGGGCTGCCTTTCTATCAAAAAAAAATTTTTTTTTTTAATTCAAGGTAATTGAGGGGAAGCGGAAGCACTAGAAGATGGGACAAATCAGGAATGGCTTCATATAGATTATGTTGCTTGAGATGAACATTGTAGGGAGCTAGAAAGTCCATGATATATGGTAAGAAGGCAGTACATTCCAAGCAGGAGGGATGGTCAGCCTGCAGAACGCTGAGGAGAAGGGAGATGAATTATGGATAAGATACAGCAAGAAGGTCAAATTGGCTGAACCATAGAAGTCATGAAGAGGAGTTATGTATAAGCCTGGAAAGATATCTTGGCACCTAGCTATGAAGGGGTTCACCAAAACAGTCCTATCCTGAAGGAGCAAACAATCTACTGACTCTTTTTTCAGAGTCTCAATTTTTTCACCTATAAAATGAAAAAGTTAACTCTTTCCCCCACTTCCCTCAATATATTATAAGGAAAGTATTTTGTGAACCTTCAAAAGTCATATACATGGAAACTATTCTGATCATACATGTCTTTCCTTACTCCAAATCTCATAGAGCATTTTGAAAATGGCTAAAGCAAAAGGTACACAACAGTATTCAGAAGCCAGAGCACATTTCTCTGTGTGAATTATTGATGTCCAAACAAGATTGCTACTTTTTCTTTAACCTTCACATTTGTAGAGAAGAGCCGGTATCCTATCACTTAGATGTGATATCCCCACTCTCATTCGAAAGCTCATCTCATCCTAGAGCATGTCCAGTTCCATTAGTCCTCTGCCCATCACAGCTTGGTTTCTAACACATTTCCAGTGACTCTTTTGGACACTTTTCTCATGTAAGCCATTGAAAAACATGCTTTGTTTCATGTTATAGGGACCTTTTGACTCCTGCAATGAGATGTTGACATCATCGGTGTCATATAAATGACAATCGCAGTAAAGAGGAGAAAAAAAAATTGGTTTGGGGAGTAGAGTTTGGCAGGAAATACCTGTTTTCTGTAGGCTGCTAAAAACCATCAAAGGCATAAAAAATCCAGATCTGATCCTTGCTAACTAGGTCACCTTGAACAAGTCTCTTTATTTCCCTACTCTTCAGTGTTTTTAATCTACAAAATGAGGGAGCTGAATTCATGGTCTTTGAGCTCAAAATCTGGGCTCCTGTGATTTCTTCCATTTCCTGTTCCTTTTTCAGCTCCCTGAAAGCCAGCACACCAACTGCTTGTCAATAATCAGAAAACTCAGGGTGGAATCCAATTTCTGCCACTTATTACCTAAATACTATTTAAATTACAGGTAATAAATGGCAGAGATCGGATTCCAGCCTGAGTTTTGGCAAGTCACTTTCCCACCTCTAGATTTGGAGGCAGAGAACCAGGATTAGAATCCTACCTCTGCCATGTATTATCTATATGACTTTGGGCAACTTTACTGATCTTTCTGGGATTCAACTTTCTTATCTGCAAAATGGGAAAATAGGATAGATTCAATGATCTCTCAGGTATAAAGGTATTATCTATCAGCTCTAAAAGTATTATCCATGAATTCTAGAACATCAATAAATTAGCAGAACTGTGCCCTCTTCAATGTTTGCTTAAATTTTGAATATAATATTCATGTGAAAGTGATATGACAATATTAAAAAGGTCTATTTTAAACCTCTTTATTAGCTTTATAAATCAAGTGGGATTTGGTTCATTAGCATTCTACTCTTTGTGTCTTCTAGGTGTTCATTCCATTTATTGGCAAACCAAATTTGACATCAAAATTCCCTCTCAAGATACCAACATCACAGTCTTTGATTACAAAGCCGAGACCATGAATAATAAAAGCAGAAACAGGGCTAGTGCCATCAAAAATTCAAGATGATTATGTTTTAATGACCTCCCTGATTCCAGCACAGTGGAGAGTACAAGGCACTGGGCAACATGTTTCTATAGGGGAGGATTCTAGTGAATTATCAAGTTCAAGAAATATGAAAGGAAGAAAATGGTACTTTCCCCCCTGTCAACAAAATGGTAATTCTGAGAATGGAAATAGCACATTTAAGAGAGAGCAGACTTCTTCATTCATCCTTCATTTTTAAAAACTTTGTATCCAAAGCAACTGGTGAGTTTTTAAAAAGAAGAAAAATGACATCTATTGTTGAAAGAGCAAGGACAAGAATGGGAAAACAAACATCTCTCTCTCATGTTATTTCAAACTACCTTTGAATGGATGATTTTTTTAAAAGCAAGAAAGAATATCCATAGTTATTCAGCCCAGTCTTCTCATTTTACAAATAAAAAATAGAACAACCATCCAGCAAAGTTCAAGAGACTTCTTTAAGGTCATACAGTAACAAATCAAGAAAACAATCCAACTCTTCTAACTCCTAGTCTAAGCTTTTCATTTCAGCACAATGCCCCTCTCTTACACATTCTCCTTTACATAGCCAATACAAATCCTGAAAGCATACCGGAAATTTAGAGAAATTTAGGAAAATTTGTTTCAACTGAAGCAGAGTATTTGGAACCAAGGGGGAAATGTACACAGAGACCAAAAGAAGAAAAAAAGCATTGAAAACCATCAGAATTCTCATCAATGCATTGATCTCTCTAGACTTCATCTAGACCAAGGGTTCTTAACCTGGAGCCTGTGAATTTTTTTTAAATATTTTAAAATTCCAGCACAATGCCCTTCTCTTACAATTATACACAATTGTCAAGATTGAATTCTTAATCTTTTTTGTGTGTATTATAGATCCTTTTGGTATTCATGTGAAGCCTATGGACTACTCAGAATTGCATTTTAATGCATAAAATAGAATAGATAGCAATACAAAGGAAATGACTTCTACTAAAAATTATACAAATGTTAGATAATATTAGAGAGAAGGCACTAGGGGAAAGAAGTGGAAAAGGAGTCTTGCAGAAGGTAGAATTTAAGCTAAGTGTTGAAGAAAGCCAAGGAAGCTAAAAAGCAGGAAAACATTCGAGGCATGGGAGATAATCTGTGCAAAGTCATGAAATTAGGAAGTAAAGTGTAGGACAGTATGAGGAACAGCAAATAAGATCATGTAGCTGTGATGGAGATGATGTGGAGAGAGGTAAAGTATTGTAAGACTTGAAAGATAAGAAGGGTGCACATTGGGAAGGATTTTAAATTATAAAAACATATGAAATTATGTTTGCTCCTAAAGACAATAGGGAGCCACTGAGTGTTGAGAAGGTTGACATTATCACACCTGAAAATTTTAGGAAAATCATTTTGACATCTGAGTGGAAGATGGATTGGCAGGAGGAGAGACATCAATTAGAGGCTGTTACAATATTCCAGATGAAGGGTGTAAATGCCCTGAATTAGGTAGAGTTGTAGATATGTCTCTGTGGAGAAAGTAGATGTATATTTCCTATAAGTCATTCTTATTCCTTTACCTATGGGAGACTTTTTTTTCCCTTGCTCTCATGTTATTTTGTCACTTTTTATTTTGAAGTTGTGTGTCCTATGCTTTGGTCCAGGAATGGAAAACAGAAAGAATGGCTCAGGGCTAAGAATTAGAAAGAAATATGAGAGGTCTTATGAAGAGGAAAACCACTAGACTTGATAATATAGGACATGTGGGATGAGTACAAGTGAATTACGATGGATTGCACAAATGTTGCAAGTTTAGGCATGTAAAGAAATAGTGGTGACTTTAACAGTGATAGAAAAGTTGAGAAAAAGGAAAGTTTGGTGGAAAAGATAATGAGTTCTGTTTTGAACCTGATGAATTTGAAGTATTAGCTTAAGATATTCATTACCTAGTCAAAAAAGAAAAACTGGACTTGTGAGGCTACCATGTTAACTAGATCCAGTTGTGGGTTTGACTAACAAAAGAGCTGAAATAGACCCTAAGCATGAGTATGTAAGTATTTAAGTACAAATACTTTCACTGAAGAGCAATAAATACTTTCTTTGAAGGAGTCAGAAAGTAGTTGGCAACAGTTCTGCAGAAAAGAAGCCCAACAATATACAATAGCAATTGTATATTGTATAAATATACAATTAAAAATAGCAATACAAATAAAATACAAAAATAAATACAAATAAAAAATAGAATTGTATAAAAGGAGAAACAGCAGCAGCTTTGAGGGCTGGCTAGAGTTTCTGTGAGACCCAACAAATTGGTAAGAGATTTATCCTTCCAAACTCTGAGAACACTAAAGTAGGACACTAAAAACAAGTCCAAGGATTCTGCTTTCCCACAAGCAGCATGAGAATATATGTCTTATTCCTTTGACTATGGGACACTTTTCCTTGTTATTCACTTGCTCTCGTGTTTTATTTTGTTACTTTTTGTATTGAAGTTATATGTCCTCTGGCTTAGTCTGAGGATAGAAAATAGAAAGAATGGCTCAGATTTACGAGTTAGAAAAGAATATGGACACTAAAAGAACCATGAGACTGGAGGTAAGCAAGTATAAGAGGTAATAGAGTTAAAACATTATTTCCCTTTCAGTACTCCAGAGACATCAAACTAAGTGATTAATAGTCATTTACAACCTGAAATTGTTGGGGGGTGAGGGATTTATATAACCAGCCAAAAGTGGGACACTGAAGGAATAGGAAAGGAGATAAAGATTATTTTGAAAGTATGGACCCCTGACTTGGGAGGGGATAATATAAATGAATTTGGCAAGCTAGGGGAGAAGAAGCCTAGAAGAAAGAAGGTGGCAGATTCAATTCACCATTTTGCCACAACTCAGCCCACAGAAGTACTAGAAGCAATTCAAATTTTTGTAGCACTTTAAGGTTTACTAAGTGATTAACCCTGAGCTTGGTCTAGAAAAACCTTGCACCCAAAACCTCCAGATACTAGAGGAGTTCAACAAATTCCAAAGCTACTTTTTTCAACTTCCTCTCTTTCTTATTTGGTATTCATACCACAGAGCCTTGATTTAAGGAGCCAACAGATTCACTTCTAGGTATGTAAGTCTTAGTAAAGTGATATTTATTTTCCTCACAAACCTAGGCTGGATGTTCAGCAATTCCTTCCCCTCTCTCTGGGTTTTATGTGCTCTGCAGTTGCTCTCTCTCTCAGTACTTTATAAATTGCTAATGTTTGCAGAATTTGGATCTCTGCTTCTTCTCTACCCCTTCCTTCATCTCTCCCCATGTACATTTAGCTTGTTGTTCTTAAGCTCATATTTTAACACTGGGCATGCTCTTTTATTTTTTTAATTGCTTCTATCATCAGCTCATTTAACAGGATAGTTCATCCATCTGTTTTTTTTCTTTCTCTACTTCAGCAACTCTTTTGAAGAGAGAGCCTGGGACTAATTACTAAGTTCTAGTCATTTGTTATTTCCATCAGCAATGTATATCTCAGGATCATGGGATCATAGAGATAGAGCTACAAGAGATTTCAAAGATCATCAAGTCAATAAAGCAATAAATTCTTTGCTATTGATACTATTAATATCATAGCTAACTTTAAAGCTTACAAAGCTCTTATTATCTCATATCTCAGATACAATCTCATCTGATCCTCAGAACAGCCCTGAAAGGTGGTACTATAATTGCCCCCCTTTACAGATGAGGAAATTGAGGCAGGGGGAGATAAATTGATTTACCCAAGGTTAAATAGCTAAGTACTTAAGACTAGATTTGAATTTAGGTCTTTCCACTCCAAACCCAGTGCTCTAGAAAACAGAACCAATAACAATGTTATAGATAAGTAGGTGGAGATATATGTGTGTATTTATATGTATGTATGTATGTATATTTCATATAAGAAAAAAACTTTTTAGTATTTAATGTCAGGCAAAAGTGAAGACTGTAGGTCTCCCCTCATGGAAGGTCTTGGAGTAGAAATTAAATGACTATTTCAAAGGTTCAGAGTCCAGAGCTGGAAGGCAACTCAGAAAAAGTCATTTAATTCAACATTTTGCTGATGAGAAAACCAAGAAGTGACTTGGTAATAGTCATGCAAGCCGTGAGTTGTGAAAATGAGATTTAAATCCAGATCCCAAGACTTGGGAGATTAGGGCTTTTTAAATTGTATGACAGAGCTATTAAAGAAGGGTTTTATGTTTCATAAAGAGGTTGGACTGGAAGATTTCAGAGGTCTCTCCCTACTCTGAGATTCTACCAAGACAGTAATTTCCTAGAACATCATAGGAACCAATTTATGATTTCTAAGGTTTGAAACTCAGAGTCAACAAACAAGAGTATGCCCATGGTATATTCAAGACAAGCTGCAGGGATAGTGCTTGCTCTGTTAGAGAAGTGTGTCTCCTCAAGACCCCAGAGCAAAACCTAGATGCCAACAAAGCCCTAGTTCATCAATTAATAAGCATGTATTATTTTCTATCTACCAAGCACTGTTAGATTCTGGAGTGTTGAATGAAACCAGCCCAACAGGTTATATTCTAATGAGAGAGATCCAACATTCTCCCTTCAAGACTCAGTTTCTTTTTCTTCTTTTTTTAAAGTTTGGATTTTTTTTCTTTTTAATAAAATTATTTATTTAAAACAAATGCAAAAGAAAAAAAAAGAAAAAAATTGCCATTTACACAGCAGAATATAAGAAAGGATTCAAAATATGAAACAATAAATTCCCATTTCAAAAAAGCCCATTAATGTGAGTTTTTACCGATATCTGTTAGTTTTTTATATTGCCATAATTATTCCAAATATTCCTCCTCATGGCCCCCTCAGAGAGCCATCCTATTATATTATAAATGGTATCTTTATAGAGAGTGGGGAAAAAAATCAGCACAACTGATATATACATTGAAAAAAGGCTAAAAATATGAATAATGGGTAACATCTGTGTACTTCCATCTCCAACAGTGTTATTTTGGGGTGAAACAGGTCAGGCAATAAAATGCAGGACAGC
Organism: Sminthopsis crassicaudata; assembly: GCF_048593235.1. Taxonomy (NCBI): domain Eukaryota; kingdom Metazoa; phylum Chordata; class Mammalia; order Dasyuromorphia; family Dasyuridae; genus Sminthopsis; species Sminthopsis crassicaudata. Next base: position 285,377,342 of record NC_133621.1, read on the forward strand.
CAAAGTAATTGCAATTTAGAGAGCAGTTTATTTACCGGCCGGGATGATCTCTGGATTGAGTTCCATCCCGAACCCAAGTAGAGGCAGGCTTATAAGCAATTCTTGTTCTGCCTTGCGGTTACAAATTTTGGGAATCACTGATACAGTTTCTCGTTTACAATGGGGAAGTGTCTGGACAAGAGTGAGCACACAACAGAACCTGTCGGCATGTTTTGTAATGTTGTCTTGACCCTGTTAGGCACACACTTCTTGGAAAGTCTGTGGTCTCATGAACCGAGGGATGCGGCCCAGTCTGAACATAACACTTCCCTTAATTTAGTTTAAGCAACATTTTCCTATAAGCCTGAGGCCCCTTGACCCAGGGATGAGGGGGCCAGTCTTATGTCCATTTCAGGGGAAACTTCTCTTATCTCCTCATTCCAAATCCTATTTGATCTTTATAATTTTGTTATATATATATTGTAGGTGGTTTTTTTTAATGTGTGGTTGTTCTTCCCACTTCCATTGTTGTAGTTGCTCTGTGTTTATTAATTGCTTGAGTCTTACTTTGCTCTGTATCAGTTCTTGTAGGTCTTTCTATGTTTCTCTGTATTCATCCCTTACATCATTTCTTGCAGCACAACAATATTAGCTAATATAATCATGTACTACAAGCTATTCATCTATTTCCCAACTTAAGGCATCTACTTTATTTCCAATTCTTTTTTTTTTCCTGAGGCTGGGTTTAAGTGACTTGCCCAGGGTCACACAGCTAGGAAGTGTTCAGTGTCTGAGACCAGATTTGAATTCGGGTCCTCCTGAATTCTGGGCTGGTGCTCTATCTACTGCGCCACCTAGCTGCCCCCTCCAATTCTTAACTATCATAAAAAGTGCTGCTGTAAGTTATTTTGGAGTATTGGGGGACTTTCTTTTCATTACTGGCTCCCTTGTGGTATAAATTCTCTTCTCCATTATAAGAAATGTTTGGGTACATTCAGTCATAGACATTTTGGGGCAATGTACATATTGCTAGAAATTTTTTTTTAAATTAAAACATGCTATTACTACCACAGAGAAGCAGTACAGCATAATGAATAAAGAGCTGATCTCAGCATCAGGAAGACATATCCTGTCTCTGACACATCCTGGCTGTGTGACCCTGGACAAGTCATCTAAATTCTCAATGCTCCCAGGCATCTCGGTCTATAAATTGTAGAACAAGCCTAGTTCTGCTTTGGTAAAAGAAGCATTCTCACCGGGAGCTATTTATACCAATGAAATCACTATCAAAACTCGTTTCCTCCTACTTATAGAATTCTATGGTGTCATTGTGCAGACAGAAGCCGTCTACCCCCAGAGACCTGATTGCCATTACAAAGGGTGTCCCTCATCCCAAGTCCCACTTCAGAAATCAATTACAAAGGTTCCAATCAGGCTCAGTCAGTCATTTCAGTCTAGCAAGCAGATATAAAAAGAAGAAGGGGGCACGGAGAAGGTTGAATGACTTCAGAAACTTCCATCTGCTCAAAACTGAACCCAGCAAATATTCATTTTCATTCTTGGCAGATGACTCTGGTAATTAAGGTAAGCGACTAATGACACCTTTCAGAGAGTTGGGATTATATCGTTTATGAGCGCATTGAAAAGAGATAACATTGAGCAACCAGCAACTCGAGCTCTGCCAAAGACAGATTTTCCTGAGAAAAAGAAAAAGAAGAAGAAAATAGAAATAGAATCATGAGAAGTCAAAACTGCTCAGTCTCTCCCCAGACTTTAATCTGGCTGTCATGTTCTCCCAAAGCACCCAATTCTAACAATCCCCCAGGGTCCCTCGACAAGAATTGAAGACCTCTCAAAAGTTGATCGAGGCTTCCACAAATACATTGCAACAAGCACATTTCCACCCAAATGCCGCAGCCACTGAATCTGCCAAAAGTCTAAGAGAGAGCAGCATTTTCTGTTTATTGGCTACAGAGCCTGAGACATAGAGAGCAAGCAGCTTCCTGTCCCTCATGCCCAGGAGGTCTGGTAACTAATGTGAATTATACCACCCAGGCAGATGAGTTCGGCAGTCAGGGGGAAGTAATCCATTTTAGCAGTCTAGACTTTCCGAGCCCTCCCCATGGCAATGACACATCACATATTTCGTTAGTTTCTCACTCATTTACAGTGAGTCACCACTTGATTTTCAAGATTTCCCTTTTTCGGTGATAATATTGAACCTCCACTAATATCTGTCTCAGCAAGGAACCAGGCCCACCTCCCGCATGACTAAAATTGGGAATTCTTGGCACTCACACTGAGAGCGGAAACAATTTCTCAGTCTTAATTTTAGACCAGTGATGGAATAGTCTATCAACAAAAGAAACTTTCAGACTGCTCTCAGCATCGGCACAAACAGTAATGAGTACCTATTCACTTTATATTTATACTGTATCAATTTATGGATGTACATCTCCATCATCAGAATGCAAACTCATCACTAGTAGGAATCGTTTCATTCTTTGTGTTTCCAAAGCCCAACCCATAGTAACTGCTTAATACATAATTGTTAACAGATGGCTTGATTCCCTTTTTTTTTTTTTAATTGTCACCTTGTGTTTATTTTATTTTTCTATAAAATAGTCAATTCCCTACATTTTGCTAAAACCAAGTGCATATCATAAAGCCAGGAAAATCTGGGGTTGAGACCTTCCTCAGACTTGCCTTATGACCTTACACAAGTCTCTTAACATTTATCTGTCCTAGCAACTCTTTAAAATTGTAAATTGTCAAAAATTGATTTTCCTTATCCAAAACCTGGCCCCCAACTCATCTTCTCATCTTGATTCATCACAAGTGTCCGGACCACTTCTTTTCATTTCCCTTTATGTGTTGTCTTTCCCTATTAGAACATAAGCACCTTGAGTACAGGGACTGTCTCATTGAACTCTATTTGTAACTCTAAGTTTAGTTCAGTGCCAGTAAACAGCAAGTGCTTAATAAATACTTATAACTTGTAAGCTGAAATTGATCTGATTTCTTTGATCAATCCATCCGGACACTTAAATACACTCAGCATTTCTAAATGGGATGTGTAATTGGGAAGTTCACTGCTGTGAGTTACATTACCTTATGACTAACAGCCATGCATTTCTTCCTTATGTCCTTTGGTGAACTATCTTGAAATGAGTCTCACTGTGGGTTGCTTTAAACTGGCAATTCTTCATTTCACCTTGTTTCCTTGGTTGCCATTCTGAAGACTACTTTATGGTTTATCAATCCCCACAAGGTTGTTGCTTTTTCTTTAATTGTTGCTAAGGAAATATATTCCTAAGTATAAGCACTCTGTAAGATCAGTCTTTTGGTGGATTTTTTTTTCCTTCATCTAAAAGCATGAAATCCTATTATATAAATCAATTGCTACATAAAAGTTCAGATTTAACCAGTCAAGACACAGAGAATGAGTTTACAATTCCTCTGATCTGGAGCTAGAAGGAATATCCAAGGTCATCTAGTTTAAACACCCCCCCCCCATTTTATAGATGAGAAAACAGAGGCATAGATATAGTGCTGGAAAGGATCTGAGAAACCTCTTCATTTTATAGCCATAGATTTTATATATACACAGATATATACTTAATTATGTATATAGAATCATAAAATTATAGTTCAGAGATTTTTTAGATCACTTAATCAAATGTTTTATTTTTGCAAATGAGGAAGGTCTAAATTTAAATTCAACCTCTGATATGTACTAATTGTGTGCCCCTGGACAAGTCACTAAACTGCTCTCAGTCTCAAAAACCAAGAGAGGAAGACAACAGAATTCTTTTGTTGTTGTTCAGTTGTTGCAGTCAAGTCTGACTGACTGACCCCATTTAAAGATTTCTTGGCAAGGATCCTGGAATGAATTTTGCCATTTTCTTCTCCAGCTCATTTTACAGGAAACTGAGGTAAAAGAGGTTAATTGCCATGCCCAGGGTCAAACAACTAGTAAATGTCTGAGGCTGAATTGAACTCAGGAAAATGAGTCTTCTACAAAAGAGAGAAAGTCTAAGGGGAAGAACTAACAATTGAGTGAAAGGCTGAATGTAAGAGGAGGTACACACTGAAGGAAACTAGAGAATCTAAGGGATGGAAATGAAGATGGAATAAATTGTAGGCACGAGGTCAACTTGTGCCAAAGCACAGAGATAAGACATGTAGAGTCATGGGTGAGAACCAGTGAAAGTGTAAGCTAGAGCACCTGAGCCCCTTTGGATGAGTCACCCTGCATCCTCTGATCCCCATTCGTTCACCATGAAGAGTTTGACATAGGCCACCTTGAAGGTCCCTTTCATCATCCTTAATTATCAAATGACTATCATGTTGGGGTTTATAAAATTAGCATAGTTCATCAAGGTCACTCTTTTTGATTCATTCAAGCCCTTGTTGCCAAGGAACCCATTCAGAATTAGCAAAAGAAAGCAAAGAGTATTTTCAGTTTAAGAGAAAGAGAAAAAGAAAAGAAAATTGCAATATCATATTGATGATTGTAATATCATATGAAAAGTTAACTTATTTTTAAAACATTGAAGCTATGTCAACAAGATGCCAAACGTTGAATTCAAAAACAAAACTATCAATCAAATCTCCACAAATTTTGTCTCTCCGATGTAACATTTGGATCCAAAATGATGACTCAACGTTTACATTTTTACACTAAAGGATAAATATAAAAACCTTAATTTGCTAAATCTAATTTTCATCAAACCAACCTTCCAACAGCTAAAACCATTGGTGGGAACTTCCCCTTTTCATCATTTGAAATAGACCAATTGGCCTAATGGACCAAGAATAACATTTTCTTCCTGTTTTTCAGAAAGCATCCCCCACCCCAGGAACGAGCATTACCAATCTGTACAGACATTTTTCCATTTCCAACCCTGATCTTTTCACCCTTTCTCCAGTTTCATGCTTTCTGAATGTGTTGACAGGACTTCTCCACTAGTCCATCCTTCTGACACATAAACTAAATGGTTCAAAACTTGAGCTCATTATCTCCCTCTGACTCTATCACCCCTTCCCAATTTGCCTACATTTGTCAATGATGGCAGTGGCTTCCTAGTCAATCCTCCAGCCTCATTCTTTTGTGAGTCCTTTGCCATCTCATTCTTGTCCACCCCCTTATTGCACACAGACAAACAAGTGGTGAAGAGAGTGGTATATGTGACATTCTCACAATCAGTTTTTTTCTTATATAAACACAGAGAGAATTTCAAAATCATTGTTTTTCCTAGCATCACCATCGTTACTTTTAATAGGGATAGGGACTAGATCTATGAACTAGTGAGAAAAGCTCCTCTACCATCATTGTAAGGTAGCTTTTTTATCAGTTTTAAATTTTAGAGAGTTTGCTCCAATACAAAGAAGTTCAGTGGTCTTCCAAGCATTGGACAACTGTCAGCATCAGAAGCAAGGTTCTTCATGGCCTCTCTCTACAATGCCTTGCTGCCTCTCATTACTTTCCGTGAAAATAATAAACCAGCTACCCAACATTCATAGGGCATCATAGGGCACCTTTGGCCAGCGTAGTAGAATATGCACATCTCAGTATAGCTGGAAACACTGGAATCTGAAGATCAAAATTTAAATCCTACCTTCTCCATTTATTAGTTATGAAAAATTGGGTCCCAGAGAATTAAAGTTTTAGTGCACCCAAAGGACAGCTTGGAGACATGCTGTAGGTAAAAATGTGCTACAACATTTTAGCAACAAAAAAACTGCATCAGAAAAATTCTGTAGGTAAACTTAATAAATATATAAGTATATATTATATTACTCTAAGATGATTTATCTAGCCCTAACCTCTATTCTCTTTTTTTTTCCCTGAGGCTGGGGTTAAGTGACTTGCTCAGGGTGACATAGCTAGGAAGTGTTAAGTGTCTGAGACCAGATTTGAACTCGGGTCCTCCTGAATTCAAGGCTGGTGCTCTATCCACTGAGCCACCTAGCTGCCCCTCTAGCCTCTATTTTCAATTCTGTAACTATCTATTAGTCATTTTAAATAGACAACAGATTATATTTGGGGGGAGGGGGTAAGAAAGTGAGGAGTTAATATACATATGTTTAGTAAATATATATATATGCTTACTATAAATAAATTTAAAATATTACTTAATTTTTTAAAGTATCATAACAGATATCATTAGATAGATGAATGGATTTGGGCCCACCATTTAACAAGAGCAAGGCTAAACAAGGGCTAAATCTTCCACATTTTATCCACCCAGTATCAAGGAATCTAGAACAAGGTGCCCAGCATATTGGGTAGATACCATGTGCAAGATTTCTGGAAAGAAATATGCATGAATCTCAGAGGGGAGAAAGTATAGATGAATTCGAATCTACTATATTAACCGACCTAGATGGGATCACAGATCAAAGTTTAAGGAATACAAAATACTCTCCTTCTAACTACTCTGTGAAGTAATCTGAGCACGATCATCCCCATTTCACAAATGAGAAAAACTAAGGCTCAAATTGGAAAACCACTTACCTGGGATGACATAGCTAGTAAATGGCAAAGCCAGGATTTGAATTGCAGTTTCTAGGGGCAACTAGGTGGCACAGTGGGTAGAGCACCAGCCCTGAGTTCAAATCTGGTCTCAGACACTTAATACTTCCTGGCTGTGTGACCAAGGGCAAGTCACTTAATCCCAATTACCTCAGGAAAAAAAAAAAGAAAGAAAGAAAGAAAGAAAGAAAGAAAGAAAGAAAGAAAGAAAGAAAGAAAGAAAGAAAGAAAGAAAGAAAGAAAGAAAGAAAGAAAGAAAGAAAGAAAGAAAGAAAGAAAGAAAGAAAGAAAGAAAGAAAGAAAGAAAGAAAGAAAGAAAGAAAGAAAGAAAGAAAGAAAGAAAGAAAGAAAGAAAGAAAGAAAGAAAGAAAGAAAGAAAGAAAGAAAGAAAGAAAGAAAGAATTGCAGTTTCTAGTATTCTTTCTAGCATACCATGCTGCCCCTAATAATGTGGAATTTATGTAAAGCACTTTAAAATGACATAACTGTGATTCCTTCCTACAGGACCATAAGATTTAGAGCCTTGAAGCACCACTGAGGTGATTGAGTTGCTCATTTCACAGATTATGTTGAAACCCAGAGAGGTTAAGTAATTTGTCAATGATCACACATTAAGTATCAAGGGTGTGGTTAAAGCTCAGGTCTTCTGATTCCACGTGGTTGCTGCTACCTCATTGGGTTTTGAACTGTTTTTAGGGAATTGAATAAAATAATTATTTATAGGAAATAACATCTCTATGGATTTTAGGGGATCTATATGATGAAGACCTCATATAGAACAGCAACTGGATAGAAGCCAACACTAGTGAAACGACATCATTCATTTTGGGGGGGAAAATGACATTGAAAAAGTTTAGGGCAAAGGGCATCATGAATAAGAATGATAAAGAGACATTTAACTGAGAAAGGTAGCACAAGAAAGATAAAAGAGGCCAAAGGTTTGATTAAGAAAGATGAATGAGGAATAAACCAGCTGACTCCAAAGGAGGGAGTTGAGAACATTTTACTGCCTAATTACATCCATAAAAGATATGATGAGAGCCTCAGTGTGTATATCACAGTCAAACAAATGATCACATTAGCAACTAGCCAAGCAGGTCCACAGTTCTCTCCTGGTATAGATCTTAATCGGACAGATCTAAAGGATTTGAGCAAATACTTCAATATGGGATATAGACCAGATCCAATATTTTGGGGCTCTAGTAGAAAGCCTTTCAACCCTAGGAGTTTATGATTGATGAGATCTTGGAATGATCTTGAAGTGAGAGGCTAGTGAATCATCACCCATTATCTAGTCCTTCCATCCCCATCTTGATTTACAGCTGAGGAAAATGAAGACCACAATATTTGAAGAGACTTGCCCAAGATTCTACTCAAAATCCAGGGAAGAACATGAGAAAAAATTCAATTTATCTTTTATCAAGGAATTGATCTATTTCTAGAAACTGTGATTTCAAGGTTCAAAAACAGTATTCAAAGTCTTCTTTCTTTCAGAAAGGGTTGCTCTTTTTAGAATTTAAATGCAATAACACAATGTGAGAATAGATAACATTATATTATATACAAATCATGTACGGCATATAGAGTACACATTAGTACTCTATATGCCGTACATGATTTGTATTTGACGTACACCATGCTTCTTTGCAAATGGATCTGGGCCCGTCATTTAATAAGAAAACATTGGACCCAGAAACAACAAGATTATGTAATGATCAACTGTGATGGACTTGGCTCTTTTCAATAATTCCAATAGACTTGGGATAGAAAGAGCTATCTGCATTTAGAGAGAAACTATGGAGAGTGAATGTGGATCACAGCATAGTATTTGTACCTTTTGTTGTTATTGTTGTTGTTTGCTTGGTTTTTTCTTTGTTGTGTTTTTTTTCCCCTGGTGATATGATTTTTCTTGTGCAGCATGACAAATCTGGAAATATGCTTAGCAGAATTGCAGGTGTTTAACCTATATTGGATTACATGCTGATTTGGGGAAGAGGGAATTGGGAAAGAGGGAGAAAGAATTGGAATACAGGGTTTTGCAAAGATGAATGTTGAAAACTATTTTTGCAAGTATTTGGAAAAATAAAAAGCTATTTAAAATTTTCAAAATGGAGGCAGCTAGGTGGCACAGTGGACAGAGCACCAGCCCTGAAGTCAGGAGGACCTGAGTTCAGATCTGGCCTCAGACACTTAACACTTCCTGGCTGTGTGAACCTGGGCAAGTCACTTCATCCCAATTGCCTCAGCAAAAAATAAAATAATGTGGCTACTAGATTGCTGGACTTGCAGTCAAGAAGACCTAAGTTCAAATCTGACTTAACATACTTACTAGTTGAGTGGTCTTGGGCAAGTTACTCTACCTCAGTTTCCTCATCTGTAATTTGGGGATAATAAAAGAACCTACCTCACAGAGTTATAATAAGAGCCACATGAGAGAACATTTATGAAGTGCTTTGTAAGCCTTAAAGTGGTGTTGTTATTATTATTATTTGATGTAACTGCCCAGTACATACATTATTATATTGCTACAAGTGATCAACATACTTGGTTCCTCCACTGTGCAAGATGGCAATGAATAAAACAGGAGGTAGATAGTCAATCTCATAGTCAGGCAGCCAGAAGTTTTCTCTGTTGACCTTGGTTTTACTCAACTGCAAAATGAATAGTTGGACTAAATGACCCTTGGGTCTCACCCAATTCTAAATCTGTGAGTTTGCGACATATTTATGGGACTTAGCCTTTTTGGTTTGGGAAGGGGCACAATGGATAGAGCACACTGGGACTGAGGTCAGAAAGATCTGAGTTCAACTTCTGCCTCAGATACAGTAACTGTGTGATTCTGGGAATAGCCACTTAATTTCTGCTACTGCAACTGTAGAAGCCAGATATGTAGGACCACTAGATACAATAGTACTTACAACAATTGTAAAACTAACAATCGCCCCTTCTTCTTATCAAATGAGATGTTTGTAGCACACTTAACAAATATAGTAAATGTTTAATAAATGCTTGTTTTCTTTCTTTCTTTTTGGGTCTATTTCCTCATTGATAAAAAGAAGAAATTTGAGTGAATGACCCCTAGTTCCCTTCCAATTCTTAATCTGTAATCCCCTAATTTAACCCTATGCAACTTTGAGTTAATCGTGTCATTTCTCTGGGATTCAGATGCCTCACTTCTAAAATGAAAAGAATAAACAAGACACATTTTTGGGACCCTTTTATTCCTAAAATGCACACTAGGAAGTTTGCCACTGGAACCAGGATGTTTCTTTTCAGACAATGCAAACCACTCCAGCATTGTCTGCCTGGGTAAGCGCGTGATCGGCAAGAGACAGTCCAATTACAAACCGTCTCCAGCTCTGCAGTGGAAGCAGCGATGAAAATAGTCCATCACCTCACATTACTGTGGCATCGAGCTTTCTCCAGGGGATTATTTCTCAATGATGAACTTTTGGAGATGCTATAGCTCTGCTTGCTAATGACATTAAGGGGAAGATGGTGTCCCACCTAGAAGAGCCCAGCAGCAGCTTGAGGCATGGGCCACCAGACTGCAACTCCCACCTCACTGGGAGAAAGCCCTGGAGCCATCGCCTGTCCTATGTGCTTTAAAATGACTCCCATATTTAAAAACTCTTCAACTCCACCAAGCCTTTACATTAATAAGATCTGGAGGAACTAAGAGCTCGCTTTGTTTGTTTGGGGAAAATCACTGTGGCTCAACCCTATCAAACACAGCTAAATTGGGCAACAAAATACTATTTACTGTTTCCCGCGACTCTGGTGTGCGCCTTCTATATAATTATCCTGTGTGTTGGGTTGAACCAACAGTTGTTTGGGTTATTTTTTTTAATCCTTGTTTATTGATTAGGCATTGAACCGTTTAACTCTGTTCCCCTTCCTTACTAAGAAAATTAGGTCAGGAGTAGAAATAGCTTTTCATCTGGCTTTCTTGGATGTTGCCGACTTCCCCAAGGCCTGGAAGAGATCAGCCTGGCAGCTGGTCTCATAGGCCTGGTGGGTTTGAAGCAGGCCCAAGCAACAGTCCCTTCCAATTTTCTCGTGGTAATGGCACCCTCCTGCCCCGCAGTGGGCTCCTTTTATCATGAAATGTCATCGAAATGAAAAGAAAAGGGAGGACTCAGGTGCAGGTGTTTCTTGGCATGGACCCCCAGGGATGGGTAGGGGGAAGCTGAATCATGTGTGCAGGACTGGGACTTGGAATGAAGAGCTGAGTTCTGATGGTACAAGTTTGCTTCTTTCTGTATGAATTTTGTAGAGTTTATACTCCATATGTGTGAGTGTATATGCTCTACTTGACTCAGTCCAAACCATAGGGTTTATACAGAGTGGTGTGTTATAACAATTGTAAAATTAACAATTGCCCTTTCTTCTTATCAAACGAGATATTTGTAACACACTCAACAAATATAGTAAATCAAAGGATTTGTATAAATGTGTACAGGATAGATATAGATGCTACAAAAAGCTGGGCGATTAATGGCATCCTCCTCCTCGATGGTGTCTTATGCCCCTTGTTAATAGCTTAAAAACCCTTTTTCTTTGCTAAAAACCCACTCTCAGCAGCATAAAAAAAAATATTTACTTCTTGATTTGAAGGGAAAGTAAAAAGACGGAGAGTCCCCCAAAACTATAATCAATCAATCAACAAGTACTTAATCAGTACCTGGTACAGGCTGGCTCCCAAGCAAGAGGACCTGAATTCAGGACAAGTGTCTTTACCTCTATAGACCTCAGTTTACTCATTTGCAAAATGATGGAGAGAGGATTAGACTACATGACTTCTAAGGTTCCTTCTAGCTTTCATTCTGTGATCCTAAGAGTCTATTCTGTGCCAGACCCTGGGTATATAAAGACAATACAATGGAAAAAAGAAAGAAAGAAAGAAAATAGAACAGTCCCTGAGCTGAAGATAAAAATGCTAAAGGTGAAAATAATGTATTTGGTCCCCTGACATCCCCACTCTCAGTTCTGTTGATGTTAGTCACAGGATTTGGCCCCTTCCCTTCTTCCCCAGCTCAACTGGTTGAGTCAGAGGCAATAATCACAGGTGATGTGCTATTTATGTGTTGACAAGATGTTAACATCTTATTATCCCTTTTCAAAGATTGAAACGGGGAGATTCAGTCCCTCCCCACCTTTATATATATACATGTAAATAAATACATGGTAATTTCAGGGAGTGATAAAGACACTATGTTCAACTCAATGCACCAAATCTTATCTCACTTAGAAAGGAGAGACAGGTAGAAAAGAAGAAAAAGTGCTAGACTTGGAGTCTAGAATAAAGTCATGAGGAACCTAGAACAAGGGATATTTGATCCTTATAGCCCACTCTATAACTTACCTGGCCCTTAGCATATATCTTGTATTGTTATTTGTCTCCTTATTTATATGTGTGCCCTAAATCTTGAACTGTAAGATTTGCAAGAGATGGAAACTGAGATACATGTTTTATATATTTCTACCCACCAGAACATAGTAGATGTTCAATAAATGTTTGCTGATGGTGGTGACCAATCAATCAGCAAACATTTATTAGGCATCAGCCCTGGGGACACAATCAAGGCAGCAAATGAGCATTTATTAAACATTTATTATTTGCTAGTAATTGTGCTAGACACTGGGAAATGGAGGTAAAATTGAAAGAGTTCCTGCCCTCAAAGACCTTACATTCTGGGAGGGAGGAGGGGAGAATAGCATTTACATATATAATTACATGTAGAATAAAAGTAAAATCAATGGAGCATAGTTAAAGGAGGAAGGGAATTAGCAGCTGGAGGATCATAAAAAACTTCATTTAGAAACTGTTTTGAAGGAAAGTAAAGATCCTATTAGGCAGCAATGAGAAAGGAATACATTCCATGTATGGAAAACATCAGGGGCAAAGGTATGGAGATGCAGGATGAGGTGTTGTGTGTGATAAACAAAGAAAAGGCCATTTGAACTAGAGAAGAGAGTATGAGGAGAGTAATTAAAAGATAAAAATTTGACTGTACATGTATAATCTACATAAAATTGATTGCTCTCTCAAGGAGAAGAACAGGGAAGGAGGAAGAGAATTTGGAGTTCAAATTTTTCTTTTTTTATTAAAGCTTTTTATTTTCAAAACATATGCATGTATAATTTTTCAACATTGACCCTTGCAAAACTTTGTGTTCTAAATTTTTCCCACCTTTCCTTCTTCCCCTTCTATAGATGGCAAGTAATCCCATATATGTTAAATATATTAAAATATATATGTTAAAGTCAGGAGGACCTGAGTTCAAATATGACTTCAGACATTTAACACTTCCTAGCTGTGTGACCCTGGGCAAGTCACTTAATCCCAATTGCCTCAGCTAAAAAATAAAATTAAAAAAAAAAATATATATATATATATATATATATATATTAAATTCAATATTTATACAATTATCATGCTGCACAAGAAAAATCAGATCCAAGGGGGCAGCTAGATGGCGCAGTGGATAGAGCACCAGCCTTGAATTCAGGAGGACCCGAGTTCAAATCTGGTCTCAGACACTTAATACTTCCTAGCTGTGTGACCCTGGGCAAGTCACTTAACCCCAAAAACCTCAAAAAAAAATTAAAAAAAAAAGAAAAATCAGATCCAAAAGGGAAAAATGAGAAAGAAATGCAAACAAACAACAAAAAGAGTGAAAATTCTATGTTGGGATCCACACTCAGGAACTCAAAATTTTCAAAAACAAATATTTAAAAATTTTGTTTACATCTATCTGAGAAAAATTAAAAATTAAGTATAAAAAAGGGAATGATTAATGATTGATGAAGGCTAGGAATGAATGAATTAAGAATATCATAACTTTGAAAGGTTCCTGAAGTTGAGATGTCCAGAAAAGTTGATAAGATATTCTGGTTTCATAAAATATGATGATTCTAAATTGATCAGGTAATATAGATTTGCCATTAGACAAGGCAGGATTTGAGTTCAAGAATTCCTCACTCCAGGTAAAGCCCATTACCCAAGTCACCAGCTGGCTGTCTCCCAGACAACTTTATAAGGGAAGAGGGTAGAGATTGGATTGATCAAGAAAAGCTTCCTGTCCATGTTGTGCTTTGAGCTGAGTCTTAAAGGAAGCCTGTGCTAATTGGTGAGGGAGGACATTCTAGACACTGGAGGCAGACAATACAAAGGCTAGGAAAGATAGGAAGATAGGAAGAAAGATAGAAAATGTATGCGAGATGGCTCAGGAGTTCTTCTCAAAGCAAGGAGAATGAATTAGAGCAATCTCCAGTCTACTGTTGTATCTGCCTGTGAGCAGTTACATAAGCAGTAGGGCCTCGAAGTCTAAACTAGCAAATAGAGATCAAAAACCTAAAGAAATGTTCTTGCAAATAAATTCAAGTTGACTTGAATGCCTGGTTGGCAAATGTCCCATTCTATATGGCAACACAAACAAGATGGTGATTAAGTACAATTGTATAATTGCACTTTGTGATAAGTGGAAGACTACAAACTGAGCATCAGATAATCACAGGGCTTCTTACTCTGTTACTTCCTTTCTCTAGTTATCCAGAATCTCAGTGATAGAATCTTTTGAGGCTGTCTGACCATATCTATTCAACAACAATGCTAGCTAGTGGCCACCCAACCACTACTTAAAGAGCTCAAACAATTGTAGGTAGAGTGTCACAAGGTGATGATTTATTTGATTGCTGCCAAATCCCCATTTTATTACCAGTCAAAAATTTGCATTTCTCAGATAGACTTCTTGGGCTTAAAATCTGCGTAGGGACCTTCTCAATAAGGAACATTTTCAGATGTTCAGATAGCCACCCCCATTTTTGCAGAGGTTTACCAAGCATGAAGGTAATAATTTGACTTTACATGTATAATCTATATCAAATGGATTTCCCTCTCAAGGAGAAGAACAAAGAGGGAGGAAGAGAATTTGGAACTCAAATTTTTCAAAAATAAATATTCAAAAATTTTGTTTACATGTAATTGAGAAGAAATTTAAAATTAAATGTAAGAAAGGGAACGGAGATACACTTATAACATAACCACTTTCTGAACTTTTCTATTTCCTAAAGCCTAAAAATATAAGGTCATCTGGAATGATGGAGGCCTTCACTCCTACACTCAGGATACGCCATACCCTGGAGGGATAGAGGGATGAGTAGGCTGCTGACCAGGGTTTCTTCCATCACCTTAAAAGATGGCATCTAGGAAGCAGTAGTTGGTATAGAAAAAAAGGGTACAAGGGAAATATTCAGAGAATCTGGAATCAGCTTATTCTCTCTATGACAGACTAAGTCATTTTAGCTCAGCTTACTATCTATATGACTTTGGATATATGACTATCTCAGCTTACTATCTGTATTACTTTGGCTAAGTCACATACTCTCACGAGCATTATTTCTTCATTTGTAAAAAGAAGAATCTGGATTTGATGGCTCTGGGGATGCCTTCTAGCTTGGGATCTATGAGCTTCTTTCTGGAGGAAGCCCCTTTTGTATCTTCACTTCTCTGAGTAGTCTTGTAATAAATCCATCATTCTATAGCTGGCGGTGAGTGGTCTGCAGAGCTTTTCCCCCGAGAACCACTATTTCCCAATTTCAATATAACTGGTTGAGAGCCAAGACAAAGAATAAATGTGTGGAAAGCATTCTGTAAACCCTAAAGCACTAAATGTGAGTTGATCTAATTATAGTTACTGTTATTATTAACATTATTGTTTAACAGTAATAATCTCATTTCCCTTTCCCACCTTCTTTCATTTATATTCAGAGCTGAGAGGGACCTTGGAGGCCTTCAAGTCCAAAATTCCCATTTTATAGATGAGGAAATTAATACGTAGGGAAATAAGTCATTTGTCCTAAGCAAAAATCCAAGGTAGGATTTGAACTCATGCCTTCCTAATTCCCACTCCAGAATCCTAGTCACTACATCATGCTTCCTCCTATCTGACAGGTAGCATCACAGAGCAGAAAATGCCATCAGAGGCCATTGAATCCAACCATCTCATTCTACAAATAAGCACACTCATAGCCAGAAAGATGAATGTCATACTGGCAATTACATAGATAGAGTTTGAATCCAAGTCCCCTGGCTTAAAACCCAGAACTTTTTTTATTAATACAATATTGTACAGTTAGACCGAAAACATCATTCTGTCTTTATAATTCCAGCATTTAATAGAGTGCCTGGAAATCATCAAGTATGTAATTAATGCTTATTGAGTTGAAATGAACATGATTTTCAAATGAGAATTTTCTTTCTTAGATGAGAGGGAGGCAGACCGGGGCAGATAGATGGGCAATGGGAATCCTTGGACTTGAGAGTTTTTTCTATGGATCTCATCTACCTACAGAATATTTTCAATAACATCTGTCCCCAAAACTCCTGAGATAAACTGGTATTCAAAAATGTGTCTTTGGGAAAGCAATGGCCAGACTTTGTGTATAAGGCAGAAGAACCCAAAATTTGAAAAGTCTTATTTCATTATGTGATTTGGTTAAATTATCATTCTCTGTTCCATCTCTCATCTTAGGACCATCTCCAAGTCAGGAAAGACTTCCTTCCTAGTAGTTCAGCTTTGCCTTAAAAGAAAAGAAGGAATAAGGAATGGTTCACCCACCCTTGAAAAAACTTACCATGTTAAAATGTACGGGATTGCCTGTCATCGGGGGGAGGGAATAGAGGGAGGGGGGGATAATTTGGAAAAATGAATACAAGGGATAATATTATAAAAATATAGATATAATAAAAAATAAAAATAAAAAAAAACTTACCATGTACTATTATGCATGTACTTTCTGTGATGGACAGCTAGGCGACATAGTGGATAGAGTATGAGGTTGTGAGTCAGGAAGACTCATCTTCCTAAGTTCAAATGTGACCCCAGATACTTATTAGCTTCATGATTCTGGGCAAGTCACTTAAGTGAGCTTGCCTCAGTTTTCTCATCTGTAAAATGAGTTGAAGAAGGAAATGGCAAACCACTCCAGTATCTTTGTCAAGAAAACCCAGATGGGGTCGTGAAAAGCCCAACACAATTGCAAAACAACCAAATAACAAAAATATATATTTTTTCTTTTCTATGAGAGATAGTATAACACAATGGCCTTGGAATGAGGAAGCTCTGAATTCAAATTCTGCTTCTGACATCTCATAGCTGAGTGACCCTTTCAGTACTCTAAGTAATTCTTCAAGACTCTAAGTTTCAGAAAATTTGCTGACCTGCATTAACAAAAGTTCCCTCTACCATTGAAGAGAGGACCTAATCATTCTTATTTTACATTTACTTATATGTGTATGTCATCACGTGCTACAGAATGGAACCTTTGAGCTAGGGACTGTCTCACTTCTGTCTTTCTATCCTCAGCTCCCATTTAGCTCAGTACCTGATACATAGGAAGTGTTTAAGAAATAAGTGTTGACTAAACGATTAAAAGAGCCAGCAAGAGACTATGGAAAAGAAGTGGGTTCAAATCCTGCCTCTCCCAGCCAATAAGTGTGTAAAATCATTATTTCCTGAACTGAACTATTAACAAGATTGGATTAGATTACCTATGACATGCCTTCCAGTTCCAAATTATGATCCCATGATCCTAAATCACTTTTCTCTGTCCCTTCCAGCTCGATTTTAGGAACTTACAAGCCTATAATTGTATCTGAACTGGGCCAGATGAGATCCCAGAGAATTCAGGACTAATTCCATGCCATCTTCCCTGGTGAGCTGATACAACCCAAGTTTACAAGTTGATTGTATTTTACCCAGTGCTCTGTCTTCCTCAGCAATAGGGCCAGTGTTACATTATATCCTTATAATAAAAGTATCCTTTGTTAAATCATTGGCTCCTGTTAAAGCTATTAAAGCCATATTTTCTTCTTCATGGTTTAAAGTCCCACCATTCAAATCCCTTAGGAATCCTTTATATTGTAGTCACCCTTACACATATTGAATAGAGATGAGACTATCTCAGAGGAGGCAGTAGGAAATAATCTGAAGCTACTTCCTCCCATTTTGCCTCTCCCACTTCTCACCCTCTTCAATCCAATCCCTCCATCAGCACAATCTCAAAAGGATGGCTAAATGGGCAATAGTACAGTCTCTTCCAGGCTCAGGACCTGCAGTTAGAAAGAAATGGAGAATTATCTGATTTTTTTAATGTCCTGTTGATCTAAACAAGAAAGTTTACATCAGTGGAAATTTACAAGAAGTAGTTAATTTAGATCTCTCTTTCCCTTTTTATGGAATGCATTACCAGGATGATATTTGAGTTCCTGTTTTATGGAAGAAGTTGTTGATTCACTATTAGAAGACGGGTTTCATTAATCCTTAATTTCTGTCTCTAAAAGAACCACTGAGCATCCTAGACTGGAACTGTACTGCCCTCTCCTGGATATAATCCAGTTTCCTTTCACACTAAAAGAAAAGATAGTAAAGTAAGCTAAATAAATGGACTATATATTGATTGCTTATCTGGATTTTGGAGTCTGGTGGGAAATCTGAATTTCTGATTCCAAACTTGGGGGGGACGAGTTGAGGGACTTGTTGCCAGTGACTGGCTTTCCAGTCTGAGATCCTGGATTCAGATCTCATCCTGTGGGATGTACAACCGGAACGCATACCATAATATTCCATATTGGTATTCTACCTGATACCACAACAAGAGTTACATATACTCAGCTGCCAGGCGGATATTCCACAGCAGTGCTGATTATAGGTGAGGACTCCAACCCAGGACATAGACACAGTCATTGACATTAGGCCATAAACTCCTCATAAGCAAGCTGAAGCATCTTACGTATTTGTTCCCTTCCTTTAAAAGTACCCAATGGTGGGCACTCAGCAGATATTCAGCTCCTGCTTGCCTACTGAATGGGAGCTAGCCTGGAATTCAAAGAAAGTCAGATCTCCCCAAAGGGGGAAAATCAGGGGTAGAAGACAGGAAATTTCCAGAGGTCAGAAATCATGACAGATCATGGCAGTAATATATTTATATATATTATCTAATTTTGGAGCTGAAAAGGACTTCAAAAACCAGTGAGTGCAATTTTTCTCATTTTTATAGAGAGCCAGGTTAAATGACTTGCCCAAGACCACATAATTTATAGGAAGTGGTAAAGCTGAGATGTGAACTTAGTTTCCCTGATTCCTGAATCAATACTCTTTCTGTCAAATCTCTCTATCTCCCCTGAATGATAGAGGAAGAAAAATCTTGGTGCTGAAGACCCGAGGACTGGGTGTGAGTGAGTGTTTTAACAGGGTCACAGATTCTCAGAAGTGGAAAGGATCTTGGTGCTCTACTAGACCCACCCTGTGTGCGACTTCTCTTGGGAGCAGGATGGCCAGAAACAGGTCATCAGGCTCTCTGAACCTCCATTGCCTCTTCTGGAAAATGGGCAACAATACACACACTACCTACCTCTGCAGGTCATTGTGAGGAGTATGTTTTGCGAGCTTTTGGGTACTTTAGAAGTACACACTCCCTACAAGTAGGAAGTGTGCTCACTTGGTCCTAATTGTCCCAGAAATAGATGTGGGAGGCAGGGGCTGAGATCATAGAGTACTGACTGTTAGCGCTAGAAGGGGAATGAGATAATAGAATATGAGAGCTAGTAGGAGTCTTAGAACACGAAACACTGAATGTCAGCTAATTAATATTAATAACAATAATAGCTAGCATTTATATACAACAATATCAATTATATACAATTATTTATAAAGTTATTTCACATTTATTTATTATTGATGGATGTATCATAATGTGTAGTATTTATATTTATATAAAATTTTATATTATTTATATATTAAAGTTATATATAAATGTATTTATGTCATATACAATTACTATATATTATAAATTGTGTCTGTATAAATTATAAATTATATATAATTATATATAAATTATATAATATATATTTTATATAAAGAAATATATAAGTATTGTGTTAATGTTATATATCACATACTACTTGTCATATATAATGTATATAGCATATGCTGTTATGTGTGTAATGTGTATTATACATGTTCATACATAAATACCATCTTTGTCACGTATATTATTTATTTACAAAGTTATCTATTGTATGCTATCATATATAAGCATATATATTATTTGTGCTTTCATAACATTATATGGGGGGTATGTTATTTATATTAAACTTATCTATTATGTGTTATATATAAACATGTATATATTATCTATGTTTATTAACAAATATGTATAATATATTATGTTTTATTTCTATAACATTTTATATATTGTGTAGACTTAAACATTAAATGTTCTCTCTATTTTGTTATTGTTGAGTTGTTTCAGTCATGTCTAACTTTTCACGACCCTAGCTTGGCAAAGACACTGAAGTGGTAAGCCATTTCCTTCTCTGGTTCATTTCACAGATAAGGAAACTGGGACAAACAGGATTAAGTGGCTTGCCCAGTGGCACACAACTGGTACATGTCTGAGGTCAGATTTAAACGCAGGTCTCCCTGACACCACAGCAAATAGTCAATCCATTATGCCGCCTAGTTGCCCTATTTATATTTATGTCATAAATTATATGTTTCATATTATGTGTGTGTGTCCAAATACTATCAATATTATACAAGGCACTAAAGTGCCTTACAAATATCTTATTTGATATTCACAACAACCCTGGAAGGGAGATGCTATTATTATCCCATTTTATAGATGAGGACTCTGAAGGTGACAAGTTAAGGTACTTATACAGGGTCACAAGCTGATAGATGTTTGAGGTTGGATTTTCTGAGGAGCTGGATAGCCAAAAACAAGTCACTTGGGCTCCCTGAACCTCCATTTCCTTCCTTTTCTGAAAATGAGTGACCATATACACACTACCTACATCTATGGGTAATAGTGAGGTCCTTCCATCCTGGCACTTCTAAGACCAAATTCACTTTGGTTAAAGGATTAGGGTCAGGATGAGGGTTAGGGATATGATCTTCCTGATATCTGGAAGTGATTCTAGGACATAGATATTAGGTCTGAAAGGACCTAAAGATATAGGACACGAAATATAAGGGTTGGAAAGCAGAATAGAACTAGAAAGGACCTCAGTACGTAAAAGGTAGAATTCCGGTGCTATATTCTATGTTGTGGGTTTTTGTTTCTAGGAGTAAACAGTTGGACCATAGAACACAGAACACAAAAGGTTAACATGGAAAAGGACTAGAGAACACAGAAGGTTAAGTTAAAAGGGATGTAAAACACAGAACGCAAGAACCAGAAGAACCTTAGAATATAGAATACTAGTTCTGGAAGAGATATAGTAGCACAGAATATAGACTATGGGTGTGAGGGGGAAGGAGGGAGAGCATTAGAGAAC
Source organism: Sminthopsis crassicaudata (assembly GCF_048593235.1). Classification (NCBI taxonomy): domain Eukaryota; kingdom Metazoa; phylum Chordata; class Mammalia; order Dasyuromorphia; family Dasyuridae; genus Sminthopsis; species Sminthopsis crassicaudata. The sequence continues at coordinate 285,398,203 of NC_133621.1, forward strand.
ATCGGAACCAGAAGGGCTTCCTGAGACCACCTAATCATTCCTGTTTGCTTTATGAATGAGAAAACTCACATGGAATCCCACAGCTAGCTGGTGACTTTGCCCAGGCCAGTGGTCTTCACATAACACCATGTAACAATTACTCATATAACCTGATAGATACTTTGTGACCCTACCCACCCATATATATATGTTAGGTTATTTATTATGAGTAGCACAGAAGTAACTGAATTCAAATCCTTCTCTGACACCTTTTACCTGTATGACTCAAGATGCTAATTATCTTCCTTGTGCCTCAGTTTCCTTATTTGTAAAATGAGATTGGACTAAATGACCTCTGAATTCCTTTCAATCTCTAGAGCTGTGTATGATCCTAAGTCTAAGACAAAAGAATTTTCTCTATCTCTCTGTATCTCTGTCTATCTCTGTCTCTCTGCTTCTCTGTGTCTCTGTCTTTGTCTCTGTCTCTCTTTCTCTGTATGTCTCTCTTTGTCTCTATGTGTCTGTCTGTGTGTGTGTCTCTATCTCTCTCCAAATCAAAATGAATTCTGTACTTTTCTCTGCCTCAGGGAGACCAGCAGTTTTAATCTGATCCTAGTATATTTTATGTAAGGAGTGAAAAAATTCACCGCTTCACATCCCAGTCACAAGCTGATAAATCCCCCCGAAACTCAACCACTCATAAAACTCTGAAACATAGTTCGGATGGCCTGGCTTCTCTCCTTCTGAATCACTTAGCTAGAGGCAGCCGCCTGATTTGTGACCTCCAGCTGTGTCCTGTACCCCACAGATCATTCCCGCCTAATAGAGCCTTTAAAAATTGTCATCATTTTCTCTACTTCAGCATGTGGAAGGAAAGTTCAAGATGGAGCCAGCATGCTGGGCTCGCTATTTTGCAACTTCCCCGGGCTGGCAAGAAGGGATTTATCCATAAATAAATGCTGCCTTCCTGGACACCTTGAACTTGAACAATCAGAGCTTCCACCAAGCTGAGGAATAGGGAGGGGAGAAGCCAGATGGCTCAGGGGGGAACATGATAATGGAATATGGACAGCACATTTCATCCCTAGGTGGCCAGCTTAAATCTCTTCCCCGTTCAGTCCTGATTGAGCGTTGTTACTCTCTAACAGCTGGTTATAGGGCCTGGATGGAATGAGAGCCATAGGTCCTACTTACCCATCAGCCTTGAAATCACATAAGGCAATAACAGACCCTCCTCCCCCATCTCCAATACCTGAAAAGCAAGGGAAGGGCCGGAATGGGCAAAACTCCTCATTGACCCTCTTTTACCACAGAGGCAGCTCCTTTGAGCCTTAGGACAAGGGCAGATAATGGACTTTTTGCCAGGCCTTTAATTACTTCTACCTTTTACCTCTTCCACAAATAAATAGGGGTTTCAGTCAGGGGAGCAAACTGTCAAGAGAGGAACGATTCCTCTGAAACTGGTCAGGAGGAGGGCAGAAAAGACTGAGTATTATATGCTTAATTCCAGGCCACAGCTTGACTACCACTCCATAAAGGAGCTCAACCTCATTGGGATTATTGATTCATGCAGCTTTATCCAAATTCTGCTCATCCCAGAAATCTATTGAGTGGCTGCAAAGCATCAAACCCCACAGGCCCTTGGTGTGGTGATGAGTATTCTGTATTAGCTAAAGAACAGACTAAAAAGGAAGTGAAAATTGATCCTTTGCCTATAAGTGTCCAGCTTCCCTGGGACTGACTTGGGAGAATAGTGCCTGGTTTATTCCATGTTCTTGATAGGTTTGGTATGCTTTTTTTTTCCCCCGTTTTCTTCTGAATTCTGAAGGGCCTAGGTTAAAGGGCCTGGGGGTGGAGACTAGTAGGATAAATGTGCCTAAAAGGGGGTGTTGGGTATACCAGCACACCCTGCCTCATGAATTACCATTGGCCTTCTCTCTCCCTATGGGAGATGAGTTATGACTATTGATTGCTTTTCTCAGTGACCAAGATAATAGCCATTGGTGATAGGGTCCTAATTGGCCTCCTGCCTCCAGTCTTCCCCTTTCCAATCTATCTAAAATAAAGAGAAATCTTGAGGGAATGAGTTTCCCCTTTATCTTCCTCCCTTCCCTAACCTCTGAGCCATCCTTGAACCCATCTAGGATAGCCGGGCCAGGAGAAAACCCCCTTTAACAAGGAGAAACCTTCCTTCCCCAGTCTCAACTTCAGCCTGCTGCCTAGAATCCATAAAAGGCCTAGATAAGATGGGAATAACCAACATCATTCCTTCCAATGAGAAGGGGTCCACTAATCCTTTCTATCTGCCGTTCAATGCTCTGAAGACAGTCGCCCCCTACCAGTGTCATCTGGCTTACCCTAAATAACTTATCAACTGAAGTTCAGCTGAATCCCTGGACTTTTCCATCCACCCAGTTTTTATATATTGTCTTCCCCAGCTAAAGAGAAAGGTTTTTGAAAGCAGAGACTGTCTCCCTCCTTCCTCCCCTTTATCTTCTTTCTTCTTCCTATCTCTCTGTCCCTCTCTCAGTCTCTCTCTGTCTATCTCTCTTTTTCCATCTCTGTCTTTTCTCCTGTCTGTCTCTGCCTCTGTCTCTTTCTGTCTCTATCTCACTCTTCTCCCTCCTCTGTCTGTCTGTCCTGTTTATTTTTTTTTCATTTGTATCCCCAGCACTAAATACGGTACTTGCCACACGATGTCAAAAACGGTTTTTTATTCATTCATCCATTTGTCTTCAACACAGTGGCTAAAATAATCATGAAAAGGGGCTCAAAAACTTAAAGAAGCTATCTACTGTTCCTAGAATAAAACCTGGCATTTAAGACCCTCACAATCCAGCTCTAAACTATCTTTACTTTTTTCAATTGATCTTCTCCACACATAATATAATAGAGCCAATCTAGGTTAGCATCCATTTCTCAAACTTGACATTCTGTCTCCCACTGGGATGCACAGAAGTACGTTATCCCAAGATACCCCCTCTGACCAGAATGTTTTCCACCCTCACTTCCACCTCTTAGACTCTGTAACTTCTTCTAAATTTCAACTCAGGGTCTACCTCTTCATCCCTTCCTTTCCCCCCCCCCCCCGATCATTAGGGTTCTTTCCCTCTTCAATTTACCTTGTTTTTCTCTACCTGAGTATAGGCTGAAAACCTGAGGTAGAATGGAAGCTCCTAGATAGCAAGGCCTGGTCTTTTTACTCTTTCATCTCCATTACTTAGGACTATGTCTGCTACTTACTGGCCACTTACTTACATGCTGAGTTGAAATTAAATTGAACTGAATTGAAATCCTGCTTGTTAAGGTCACAAATAACTGATATAATCACATGGCACTTTGGGAAATTGGTGTTCTAAATGGTCTCACTAGATTGGAAGATAGAGCAAAACAAAACAGAATGAAAATAATTTGGGTGGGGGAAGGAAGGGAGGAGGGGAAGTGTGCAATATTGTGTGTTCTTGCTTAGCAACATTCCTACTCCTCCAGTACTGACTCCTTACCTCTTTTCCTGAAGAAACTCCTCCAAACTTTTTCCTCCTCAAGTCCAAACTAGATCCCCACCCCACCACCTTTACAACAGATGATTTGGTCTCCAGCTTCATTGAGAATAAGACCATCAGGATAGCCATAAACTAACTATCTTCACTCCTCAAAATGTCTTATCTTCATTTCTTTCTGTGCTTCTACTTCATGTTTCTATCTCTATTTCTCTGTCTCTCATCTCTCTGACCTCCCCCCTCCCTTTTACCTTCTGTCTTCCTCCTATTTCTCTCTCCCTCTTTCTATCTCTGTGACTCTGCCTCTATCTCTCTCTCTCTCTGTGTCTCACTTTTTTCTCTCCTGTCTCTCTCTTCTCTTCTCTTTCTATCTCTGTCTTTCTCTCTCCTCCCTATCTCATTCTTCTCTCCTCTCCCTCTTCTCTGTCTGTCTCTTTCTCTCTGTTTCTCTCTCTGCTTCTCCCCTGTCTCTCTTCTCTCTTCCTCCTCTCTCTCTCTCTCAACCTCTCTCTCTCCTGACCCCCCCCCTCTCAAACCCTCCCTCTCTCTTTTTCTTTCTCTCTTTCTCCCCCTCCCTGGACAATTCTACAAACCTTAGTAGTTTCTTTACCTCTAAAGGGATGATAATAATTGCGCCTATCTCACAACGGTTACTATGAGTCTCCAATGAAAAAATACATATAAAGTATTTTTCAGTTCACCAAGTGCTGCATAATATAAGCTTTTATTATTTCTCATTTCAAAGTCACAATGTCGGCAGCCTCCTTGGCAACCCTTGGCACATATCTCACACGACTGACATAGCACTATCAGCAGGACCCCTGCAAATACTGAACTGAATATTGACAGCCTTTGTTATTGTCATCACCAATTTAAGCTTTTTATCCATTATCATGACACATCTAGGTGACATACCAAAGATCCCCCAATCTCATTCTCTATTTCTTCTTTAAAGAGCATTTGCTTTATTGAGGGTCTATGAGGGTCAGTCAGCCTAGCCCACAGTTAATTTCACCAGGCTGTTTATCTCCAGAACTATTTCTCAAAATTTATCTTGGGAAATGCAATGAAGACTATGTGTACCTCCAGGGAGATGGGAGATGAGTTCTACAGCAGATGAGTAAAGTCTTGCGTCCATTTGGAAATGTCATTTCAGAATCATGTGGATTGGAAAAGTTGTAGGCAATTCTAATAAATGGTATTTCCTATCACAACAGATGAGTCAAGAAAATCCACACTTGCTCTTTAAAGGAAGAGAGCAGAGTGGTATTTAGTATAGATTATCTCTCAGGGACTATTTATAGCCCAAAATGACAATCCATGCAGGGGCTAGTGTTATTTAGTGTGTACAATTTCAAATCTTAATTTTAGAAAATTCAGTCCCCTTTTCCTTTTGTCTATTCCCTTAAATTTCTTTTTCTTTTTCTTTTTTTTGAGGGAAGGGGAAAGGGTCCCCATGATTTTCTCTGTGTGAGGCTCTCCTGGTGTAGAAACTTTTTTCCACCAAAACAACTAGCAATATATCAGTAACTTAAATGGTCTTAGAGAGTTGACTAGAACTATTAGGGGTTAAGTAATTTGCCCTGGTATACTATTAGTATGTATGAGAGGCACTATTTGAACTTAAACTTCCCGACTGAACCACAATCTGTGGCACAAGGCTACCTCTGGGATTTCTTATGGTTATTCATAGTTAAATAGATAGATAGATAGATGGGACAGCTAGGTGGCATAGTGGGTAGAGCCCCAGCCCTGAAGTCAGGAGGACCTGAGTTCAAATATGGTCTCAGACACTTAATACTTCCTGGCTATGTGACCCTGGGCCAGTCACTTAATCCCAATTGCCTCAGAAAAAAAAAAAAAAAAAGATAGATAGATAGATGGAGAGAGGGATAAATAATAGACAACACAGGTAGGTAGATACATAGATAGATGATAGGTAAGTATATGGATGAATGGGTGGGTAGATGGATGGATGAATTAATAGGGAGATGAATGGATAGATAACAAGATAGGTTGATAAATAAGAAGTTATAGATGAATGGATGGATAAATGGATGAATAGACAGACAGAAAGACAGAGATGAAAGAGAGAGAGAGAGAGAGAGAGAGAGAGAGAGAGAGAGAGAGAGAGAGAGAGGAAAGGGGGAAAGGGGCAAGAAGGGAGAGAGAGAGAGAGAGAGAGAGACAGAGACAGAGAGAGACAGAGACAGAGACAGAGACAGAGACAGAGACAGAGACACAGAGACACAGAGACACAGAGAGAAGGAAAGGGAAGGAAAGGGAGAAGGAGGGAGGGGGTAGAAAAAAGAGGGAGAGAGAGACAGAGAGAGAAAGAGCTCCTAAAGCAATCCTAAGGAACAGGAAGAAATAGTGATTGCAATCTTGGGTCTAAAGTGAATTTAAGACAGTTATTTTATCCCTGGCATTAAAAAATCTTTCAGAGGGCCATAATAGTCAAACTGGGACAGTAAAACCTAGGTTAAATCAATAGGAGGACCATATCCCTTATAAAGTGGTGAACAAGACTGATCACATTACTCCTCTGCTCAAGAAACTTCAAGGGTTCCCTATTGTCTCAGGGATAAAATAGATACTCTGTCTGACATTTCAAACCCTTCACAATCTGGTTCTAAACTATCTTTTTAGGCTGACCATACATTAGTTCCTGTCATGCATTCTACATTCTAGCCATCGACCCTTTGCTGGTCCTCGTGCCCAACGCTACATCTCCCAAGGCTGGGCTTTGCAGAGTTTGTCCCCATGGCTCTCTCCAAAGCTCAAATCATGTGTCACCTCCTACAGGAGGCCTTACCTGAGCCCCCCCATTAGTGCTCTCCCCACTGTACCTACTAAATTACTTTTCATTTGGACTCTTTGTATACATTTCATACTTAATGGTCATAACAATTATAATTTTCATTATAACAATTGTGCCCACAGGGACCATAAATTCCTGGGAATAAGTAAAACCTATAATGTGGCATTTGCCTGGAGTACTGGACTCTAAATACTTAGCACCATGTCTGGGACACAATAGGGACTTAAGAAATGTTTGTTAAGTGACTGGCTGAATCCCAGATTCACAGATTAAAGGAAATCATGGAAGATGATATTCCTTACTTCACCTTACCCTTACCCACCCTTGCACCCACCTGTCTGTTGGGGAATGGAAGTCTTAATAGTTACTATCCCTAGATTGACATTGAAAGTAAAGGGTGAAGTATTTGCTATATCAAGGACCTGTCTGTCTACATCAGGACCAGGAGAACAAATGGAATCATGGGAGAAAGAGTTAGCTTTTTCATAGAGAGTTTGTTTTTAATTTATAAACCTTTAAGAAACTGCAAAGGATCCTGGATCCTTTGCAGGTAAAACAGATGGACGGATGAATGGATGAATAGATAGATATAGACAGAGAGACAGATAGATAGATAGATAGATAGATAGATAGATTATAGTTGGAATCCTTCTGGAATTTTCTAAAAGCACTAGTTATCTGATCATAAGGCATATTATATTCAAGGAAATACTCTAACTGCTACAGCTAAAGTAAAGTTACCAGAACAAAGAAACTTCCACTTGGCTAAAGACAAAGGATCCTGGATGCGAGATGAAATAGACTCAGCAGCCATCTATACTAACCCTTTCATTTTACCAAGGGGATCCCTGAGGCCCAGAAAACTGCTGTGACTTGGCTAGAAGGTCCTCCAAGTAGTAAACAGCTGAACTGAGGTCTGAACTCCAGGCCTCTCACTTCAAATCTGGGATTCCTTCTCCTGCTTCCATTATTCCTCTGTCTGATTCCCCCTCTGTTTTCTCATGTCTTTGAGAAGTCTTCATTTTTGTAAAGTTTGGAAATTAATAATACGTTAGAAAGGGAAAATGCTGAAAGGAGGTTGGTCTTGTCACAGTAAAAGAAAAGATTCTCTCCTGTGATTATCTGCAGAAATTGTGGTGCTACTTCCTGACTAAGTGAATTAGCATGCATCCCACCCTGAGTTCTTTATTTGTTGGCATAAGATGCACACCTTTTTTTCTTTCTTTCTTTCTTTGTTTTTGGGACAGGGAGGGGGAGAAAAAGAGGGCATGTCATTGAGCGAATATGAATTAATCAGGACGTTATGGACAGAGCCCATAATTTTGGTGCCGTAAAAAGAGGAGGCATTTATCAGGGTTCCACTCAGCAATTCTTCTTTGTCACTGCTAATAAATCTTTTATGAAACAGAATTCCACAGGCCTGGCAGGAACTTTTTTCTCCTTCTCTCTAATTTACCTTTTCTTAAAAACAACCATCAGAAAAACAAACAAACAAAAACAAAAGCAAAATCTCACGTTTGCTTCCCTATTTGAATTTCCTGTTCCTGGTAAAGCTCAGAAACTCTGATTGTTAATTCTGTGGTTTCTCCCCTTCTCAACTTGTAGTTTCAAACCCTCTTGCCATGGAGGATGATTCATGGAAGCTGTATCTCCCAAGAGGCTCGAGGAAATAAGTTCAGTTTTCAGTGGAGGAGGGGAGAATATTTTTAATAAGTCTGATGCCCTTTGACTGCTTAACAAATAAATGGGTAGAAACGCAGGGATGGAAACCAAGGGGTGAGCAAGGGGGAGAAATAATTGAAGCATGCCATATTCAGAGACTGTCACTTTTAACACTTTTCCCTCGAACAACACGCACAACCAATCAAAATTCAGCCAATTTGTAAACAGCCTGCCAATAAGCCAGCGAGGCCCTGATTTAATTAGGATTTTACTCCATTGCTTAAAGGTTAGGCTCATTAGCTGTGAAACCCACCACTGAAAATCTGTATTAAGACTTAAATGAGACTATGCATATTTTTATAAGGGGCTTTTTCTTTTTCTTTCTCCAATTGAGGGGAAAGAAAATAAATGCTCATTAATTGAAAAAATAATAATTTTCAAAATGACTTTAATAGCCCAAGAGGCAATAATAGAAAGGAAGAACCCATTTCAAATAATTACAAAATGTTCAAAATATATGAGGATAGATCTACCGAGGCATACAAAATACTTCTATAGATTCAGTTTCCTTAAACCTAAATAGCTGGAGGAAAACAACTAAATGGGACCCCAGACCCGAATATCCATCTATAAACAGTTCTCAGGAACTCGAGACTGTCAAATGATACATGTCGATCCGTTCTGTGTTTAGCGATGAGAATCGCCAATCTGCCAGCCACTGCCATTGTTTCCCCACCAGGTCCCCTCGGCCATCGAATATTTAAGATGGAGCATTTAGGGGAGCCAAGTTATTTGAAAGACTTATTGCACAGAGTGAAAAGGAGGAGGGGATAGTAGGTGGGTAATGAGCTTACCATTCAACTCTCTTCCCATTTTCCATCACAGATTTATTTATAACAACAGGCGGTGGTATTTGTGGGGAATTGCTTGTTTTCTCACTTGAGAAGGGCAGCCCCATACATCTGCTGCCAGGTGGAAACAAAACCTTTTCCTAGCAGCCAGGTTCGCCTGCCTCTACACGCATCCCATTAAGAAAGAAGGCTGCAGCAAAAGGCCACACTGCCATTATTTCTTCCTGATGACACTCATTTAACAGCCATTAAAATGCAAATAGAACTATGATTTTTAGATCACAAAATTAACATTAACGGGTTGGATGATTGATTAAAGGTCATGGCAACCGTATAACTTAATTTCTTGGATAATTGTGTTCGGTTTTTCTGCGATATTGTTTGGGTTTCTGAATTCATTTTAGCTGTTGTTGAACACTAGCAGGTGTGGTTGTTGGCTTAGCTCCTTTGAGTTCCATTCTTCTTCCCTACCCCACCCCTACATAAATCCCATTCCTGGACCTTAATAGAAGACAAAGGTCAAAGCTCAGGGATGATGGTCAAGAGGAGGCATCTTGCAACCAAATTGTTGGACAATCTGAGTTAGGACAGGAAAGGAGTTATTATGCACCTACAGAGGACCCACTAGAATCCCATTTAATGGTTAATGAGTTTTCCCTCTACAAACTTCCCTGACACTCTTCCATCCTGGGATAGAGATGACCCATGACTCTCTTAAGGGAATGAAGGCCAACCCTCTCAGCTCCTATAGGAGTAATCCCATCTCAAACCCACTTTTCTTTAATGGATGCAATAAGCCACAGGTAGTGGTAATATCAGCAAATTTTCATGTCACCTTTGTATAAAAGAGTTTAAACAATGGCCATGGTTACTAAACTAAGGAATAGTTAGAGAACTGCCTGCTTTATTTCTCAGATGTTGGGGGAGAGGGTGGTAAAATACAGTGCCTAGCTTACAGGAAATCTAAGCATTTCTTTCATCTTGCTAAGTATAGCCACCAAAGGGAAATCTGTCTGTCTCTCTGTCTCTCTGTCTCTCTCTCTCTCTTTCTCTCTCTCTTTCTGTCTCTCTCTCTCTCTCTCATTCTCTCTCTGTGTCTCTGTGTCTCTGTGTCTCTCTGTCTCTCTGTCTCTCTTGCTTCTCTCTCTCTTTCACTCTCTCCTTAACTGATTACTATAGAGCTAAAATTTTACAAAAGTAAAAAAGTGAAAATATCACATAAAATGGGCATAGAAAAGGAAATTTAGAAAAGTTCATAAGGAATTTATTTTATAGAAACAATAGCTTCCATGAAAATTCATATTTTCATGAAAAGAGCTAGATCTGGAATAAGAGCACCTGAATTCAAATTCTGATTTTTCCACTTTGCAACATTAGGTTAGCCTCTTTGCTTTCCTGTGACTCATCTGTAAAATGAGAAAGTTGGGTCAGGTGATCTCTAAAATCCTTGATAAGTCTAAATCCATAATCCTATCAAATGCCTTTTATGTCCCAGTCACCAAAAAGTAGGTAAATGTTGGGAATACAAAGCCAAAAATGAATAGTGGCTACCCTATGGGTAAGGTATGCTCATCTGGGATACATTTCAAAACAGAAAAGACCTTTGCTTAGTATTCAATATTAAGTCTTGGGGAGATCGGTGCAACAACTGATTGAGTATGTAGGGGTGAATGAGAGTGAAAAGTCAATGTTAACCCCAAGGTTGTGAACCTAGGTGACTAGTAGGAAAGTGATGTCCTTGATAGAAATAGTGTAGATTGGAAGGAAAGATACTGAGTCCCATTTTGAACATATTTGAGTTTGAGAAGCCTCTGTGGTACACAAACTTCAAAATGTCCAGTTGGTGATATGGGACTGTAGCCCAAGAAAGAGACTCAATTTGGACTTACAGATATGGGAATTATCTACATAGAAATAATAATTGAATTCACCAAAGCTAGTGAACAAGTGAGATTATATAGAGAAAGAAGAGAAAAGGGCACAAGACTAAGTCTTGGACATATTCACAATTACTAGGTATGATGTGGCTCACAGGAGAGAGTGAGAAAGAGTGTTCATATGGGCAAGAGAGGAAAAAAAGAGAAAAAGCAATTACAAAAACCCAGAAAGGAGAAAGTAACAAGGAAATGGTCAACCAATATCAAATGCTACAGAGCAGTGAAGAACATGATAAGAGCCTCAGATTTGACAATCAAGTATGGTAGGTAGCTATGTGCTGCAGTTGGATTGAGTAACAGGGCCAGGTCTGGAAGTAGCAAGATTCATTTTATGAGTTCAAATCTGGTCTCAGACATTTATCAGCTATGTGAACCTGGGCAAGTCAATTAATCCCATTTTTTTTTTCAGTTTTCTCATGTATTAAATGAGTTAGAAGAAAAAAATGGCAAACTACTTCAGTACCAAGAAAATCCCAAAATGGGTCATGAAAAGGCAGACACAATTGAAATAACTGAACAACGACAAAATGTTATCTATTGGCTAATTTTTGTCTAAAATCAGAAAAGCTCTGCCACTTTAGTCTGCACATAAACTTATAATCATAATCTCCTTTTCTGTCTATATTTATTTGCTATTTTCTTATTTTTTCTTCTTTCTAAAATGAGATCACTGGACTTGACAGCCTCTTAAGTTCATTCTAATTCTAAATCTATCATCCTATGGTCCAAGTCAACCCTTTCATTTCACAGATGAGGACCCAGAGAAGTGACTTGACCCGAGTCAATAGCAGAGCCAGGATTCAAATATAGGCACTTTTACTCCAGATGAAACATTCTTTCCACTCTGCCATGCAGGGGTAACGTCACAGAAGTAAGAACGGAACTCAACTTTGTAGAATAGAATTTGGATAAGCAAAGAGGAGAACAAAGGGCAATCCAGGAGGAAAGGACTCCATGAGCGAAAGCATAATGAGAAGAGGAAGGGCATTAGGAGGAGGGAAGGGATCACATTAAGAAAACTGGCTTGAATGTTGGAGAGGTTCTGCTCTAGAGAGGAATGAAAAATAAGATTGGATCAAGAGATTGTTTCAAGGCCTTGAAAGTCAGGAAAAGAAATCTGAATTTGATTTATTTGGCAGCTAATAAGTATTATGGGTTCTGGAACCAGCTCTGACATTTTGAAAGCAGTTTTAGGACATCTGATCAATAAGGAACATACAGAATAGATCCGCCAGGGGCATAGAAATCCACTTGTAAAGGCAATCACCAAATTATATTGGCCTGGCCAATTCCATTTTACAGTAATATCGTTGGTTCTTTATTACTTCATATTATATTATATTACATTGTATTTTATATTATATTTCTATCATATTATATTATATTGTAGTATATTGTGTTATATCTTATCACATTGCAATATATTGTTATATTATACAACATAATACAATATAGTACAGTATAGTATAACATCACATTGTATTATGTTAGGTTATGTTATATATTGCTGTGCAATATTATATTGTATTATGTTGTTATGTAATATTCTATCATATTACATTATCTTATATATCATATCATATGATAGACAAGGCAGCTAGCCTCAGAATCTGGAAAATCTTGGTTTATGTCCTCTCAGAGATTATAAACAATGTTTCAAACCAGAGATTTTTAATATAGAGGAAGTGACTTTCTCTGTCAATAACCCCAAACAATTCTCTGAATCTAAAACTAAATGGCAGACAAATTGTTAATCTTTATCAATGGAGGAAGTTTCTATACCAAAAGTTCCCCATACTGATGAAGAACCAGACTGCCTTCTCCCTCCTCCACTAAATACACAGATAGTCACAAAACATAAAAACATCGTTTGGCCAATCCCCTGACATACTCTTCAAATGACTGCCAACAATCCATTAGAACAGAGGTGACATATTTGCTATCAGGGGACTATCTGCAAAACTTCCTAAAATGGCCCGAACCAAATTAAAACATAATTGGGAAATGTTTAACAAAATAAAAGATATATGTAATATGATAGATATTTTAATTTGAGATTTTCTAAGACAATATGTGACCCACAGGGATCCCTATGTATCTGAGCTGGATACCACTAGTTAGAACATAAGCCCCTTGAGAACAGGGGCCATTTTATTTTTGACTATGAATCCCCAATCCCTGATACATAGTAGATATTTAATGAAGACATGTTGGATAAAATGGATACATTTGGATTAGAATGGAATAGAAAGAATGATACAAGCTAGAATCCCAGAAACATGAACTCCCAAGGGACCCCAGTAACATTGTTGTACTTAATGTTGTCTTTTTGCACCACCAATTAGCAATGTTAGCCTAGATATGCCAGCCAACTAGAGTCCCATAGACTTTTATTTAATCTTCATGTAAACTGAGTTTCTTGATTTTAAGATGTTTGAGACTTTGCATTCCAAAGAGATTTTAATCCAATTCTTAATCACCACGAACTTGGGTAGTTTCTTGTTATTTTTTTAATATTATTCATTATGCTAATGAAATAATAACGCTTATTACAAATATTAAGATTCTTTATGATAGATATGTGTCCAACCTGTGGAATCACTCACCAATTTTACTGTCTCCTCTGCAGCATTTCTTTGCAGTTACCAAGGAATAACATTATGCTAGAATAAAAAGAACCAGGAGCTTGGGGTCAGAAAACATTTCCATTCTGCCATCTTTTACCTCTGAGCCTCATCTGTAAAATAAGTGTTGACCTCTATGATCTTTTCCAGTGCAAAATCTATTATCCTAAATATCCTTGGTTCTGCCACTTGCCAATCATGTTATGTTGGGCAAGTCTTTTTTAATTTTTTTGTAATTTCTCTGAATTTTAATTTCTTTAGCAAAATGAGGGTGATGGGAATTATTCACAGCAATCGTAGAATAATTGTGAGGCTCAAATGAAATTGTGGGATCATAGGACAGCTAAGTGGTCATGTGGATAGTATGGGCCTGGAGTCAGGAAGACTCATCTTTCTGAATTCAAATTCAGCTTAAGACACTTATTAGCTGTGTGACCTTGGGTAAGTCACTTAACCCTGTTTGCCTCCATTTCCTCACCTATAAAAATGAGTTAGAGAATGAAATGGCAAACCGTTCCTGCATCTTTGTCAAGAAAATATCAAAAGGAGTCACCAAGCGCCAGACACGATGAAACAAATAACCCCAGAGGCTATCTAACTCAGCTCCCCACAAAGTACAGGTGGAGAAATTAAGGCAAAAAACATCAGAGGCAGGTTTTGGAACTAGATTCCTTGATACCATAATCAATGATTTTCCACTGGGCCATGCTGCCTATTTACCAATAATACATTAAAAGTGCTTGACTACATCAGTTGCTGAATAAATAAATATAAGTATTTCTGATGGCCAACGCTCCCTCTTTTAAAGCTTCATGATATTGTTGTTCTCTCTCTCTCTTTCTCTCCCCTCCCTCTCTCTTTTCCTCCCTCACTTTTCCCCTCCCTTTCTTTTCCTCTCTATCTGTCTCTCTGTCTCTCTCTCTGTCTCCCTCTCTCTCCCCCCCCCCGTCTCTTTAGATAGAGAGATAGAGAGATATTTGTGAAGATAGATAGATAGATCTGTGTTAAAGCCCTGTCTTGACAAACAACAACTTCTAAGCTGTATTTCATGAAGTTAACCAGGCTCATTACAGTGAACATATTTCCAGGACAAGTGATGTTAATTTCTTCCTCTTACAAAGAATAAAAATCAATCTCATAAATCTTGAGGAACATTCTGAAATGTCTCACCTTTATCACTCTCTCCTGTTCTCTGTATAAATACCCTTTGAAAGGCTAATCTATGTTTTATATTGGAGGGACATGACATTGAGGTAACTCTTTGGCACAGGGAGCTGTAGACTTAGAGCTGGAAGAGGTATAAGAGGTAATTTAATTTATATTCACATTTCACAGATAGGGAAACTGAGTTCTACAGAAGTTACGTGACTTTCACAAGATCACAGGGAATAAGTAGAAGAATTAAAATTTGAAATAATAATGATACCTGTAGATAATACTTTAAGCCAAAGCATAAGGGCACTCCAAGCAGAAAAGTGGGTTGCCTGAGACAAGCTTGTTAGTGGCAGTTCATCCAGGGCTTCATCCAGAAGCCTCAATGGTTCATCATTCAGTAGCAATGATGAGACTGAATGTGAGAGTTATGCATTTTGTTATGACAGCTAATTGGTGCCATAATACACAGAGGGTCTTGCCTGGAGTCAGGAAGACTCATGTTCTGAGTTCAAATATGACCTTGATGCTTACTAGCTGCGTGATCCTGGCCAAGTCATGTAACCCTCTTTGTCTCCGTTTCCAAATGTGTAAAATGAGCTGGAGAAGGAAATGACAAACCACTCCAGGATGTTTGCCAACAAGAGCCCAAATGAAGCCAAGGAGAGTTGAATATGATCAAAATGACAGAACAACCACCACAAAAATTGTTATAAGGGCTTGGTTTTTCCTTTTCAGTTGGTGGGCAGGATGTATGAAAGGATGATAGAATATAGTGAAAGAGTAGGGGGAGAGAGAGAAAGAGACAGAGAGAGACAGAGACAAAGAGAGACAGAGAGAGAGAAAAGGAAGGGAGGTAAAAAAAAAGGAGAGAGAGGGAGAGAAAGAAGAAAACAAAGGAAGAGAAAACGAAGGAAGGAAAAAAAGGAAGTAAGAAAGGAAATGGAGGAAAGGAAAAGGATGAAAGGAGGAGAAAGGGACAGAAGAAAGAAGGAGTGAAGAGGAAGGAAGGAAAAAATACAAAAAAAGGAAAAGGAAGGGAGGAAGAAAGGAACAAAGAAATAAAAGAAAGAAGGGATGGAGGGAAGGAGGAAGGGAGAAAGAGAAAGGAAAAAAGAAAGGTAAATGAGGCTCTTTTTAATGCAAAGAGAACAGAAGGCTAGAAGCACAGACAAACAGGACAGTGTTGAAAGCTACAGGTTAAACATGTTACCTACTTTAAAATAAAACCAAATTGTTGCCTAGTTAAAATCTGTAGTTTCATATACAATAACTTTTCTATTCTCCTATAGATATGAAAATGCCCATTTTATTTAGTGTTAAGTTAGAATAAATAAGTTAAAATAAGTCAGAATGATAACATTTTAGTGATGGGATTGCTGAAGGCAAACCAGAGCCTGGGACACCAGTTGACTCAGTAAGAAATGGCAAAATTAGCAAAATGGAACTAGACAAAACTGGTCTGTGATAGAAAGGCAAGATAAGTTAGAGATGGCCTAATGAAGATAATGAGGAGAGTTAGAATCTGGAGATGAGAGCAGCATAGAAAGGACTTTATGGCCCAGCATCTTTATTTAACAGAGGAGGAAACTAAGGCCCAAAGTGGTAGAGAAATTTGTCCAACATCACCTAGAACCAAAATAGGATTCAAACCCAGTCCTTTCACTCCTGACCTAGGGTTCTTTCACTGTGCCACTTTGTCCAACTGATTGACTAAAACAGTTACCAAAAGCCCCTGTCCTTTTCTGCTAGGGGAAACAATGGCCTCATCCATACCCCATGACCCCTGATCCCTAGAATCCTAAAAGACATGAAGAATTTATTTCTCTCCTCAATCAATAAATCATCAAGCATTTATTAAGTGCAATAAGCCAGACACTGTGCTGGGGATGTCGATACAATAAAACAATCCCTGTTGTCAAGGAGGAGTATTCTATCAGACCAGATAGCATATACTTTAATAAGTATAAGCAAAATAAATATAAAGAGAACAAATACAAATTACATACTATGGAGCTGAAAGGGGGTATTATAAATTTTAAAAATTTACAATGTAAAGTGGCAAATATTTTTAATAAAGTTCAGTGTTAATTTTTTGAAAACCATCGAGTGCGGACAATGTTGAAAGATTCTCAAACTCTTCTCTAACCTAATTCCAAAGGTCTTTATGTTTTGGCTGAGTTGATTTTCTCTAACAGACTTCCCATCTGCTAGCTAACATTTCACCTAAATCATAGTAACCATGACTCCTGAGGACCAAAGATGAAAGTATGCTGCCCAATTTCTAACAGATGATTGGCAAATTTGCAAAATGAGAAACATTTTTGGTCAGGGACAATGCCTAAATTTGTTTCCTTGACTATGCATGTTTGTATCAGCAATTTAGTTCTTTTTTTCAATGTGGGGGGGGGAGAAGGAAGAGAAAAAGAGAACAAATGTTTATTTGAAGAGGAAGAAATTGATAAATTGGGCAGAGAGAAAGGAAGATACAGAGGGGAGAGAGGGAGGACATAGAGAGATGAGTCAAAAGACACAGACAGATAGATAAGTAGATAGTAATAGATAACTAGATAGTAACAGATAGACAGGTATATAGAAAATAATAAATAAATAATGTATGGATGAATAGACAGATGGATAAAGGGGATAGATGATAAATACATAGTGGAGATATTTTGATGATGGATGGATGGACAGATAGATAAAGTAGATGGATACTAGATGAATGAATGGATGGGGAGATATATGATAGATACATAGATATAGGAGACAGATAGCTTCATGATGGGCATATAGACAGATAGAGGAAATGGATGATGGATGGACAGCTAGATAGATGGATAGAGGAGATAGATGATAGATACATAGATACAAGAGACAAATCAGTAAATGGAGATGATAGATGATATATTTAAAGAAAACATTGGTGTCTAATTAATTCCTAAACAAGACTATATCTCCAAAGACCCAATCTCTCTTGACAGAGTTCCACACCGTTAAGTAGCAGTAGAATGAGTAATAGAGGATCTAATTTTAGAAATTCTCTAGGAGGTTGACCTTTGGATATGAATATGTCTGCCTGAGAGACACTTAACTAAAAAACTGACCCAAGACCTTTGGCCTTGATTATTGACATATTTTAAACTGCTGTTTTACCTTGCCTCCCAATTTGATGTCACAAAGGAAGATAACAAATCTGATGTCTACATGTTCCCAAGAAAGGAAAGAAATAGATCTGCCATCAAATAGTGTCCTGCCTGAGGCTCTTCCTGCCCACCCTTGATTTCTGTATGTTTTCCATCCAATCCAAATTCTTACTGGCATGTAAAGCAATTCTCCTAGAAGTTTCAAAGGTCTTTATATCTTGACTAATTTGATTTGCTCCAATAGACTTCCATCTACTGGCTAACTTTTCCACTTAAATCACAATAATTTGCTATTCTAAAGGAACTTCTACTGACATTCATTTATTTACCAACTCTGAGTTCAGTCCAACAACCATGAATAGATATGCCTTGACCAACAGTGGGAATTGATTCTCCTCCAGCTGCTAATACTCATCCCTTCTAAAACTATATTCCACCATTTTGTTCATATACTACTTATGTTCACATATGTTCACCTTTTCTCCAGTGTTAGGATTACAAGGACCAAAGGTGTGAATTCTGAGCCAGAGAATTGCCCAGACAACCTGAGTTATCACCTTGTAATCCTAACATCTAACATGGAATGCATTAGAATGTAAGTACTTTGAAGGCAGAGGCTGTTTTATATTCCCAGTACTTAACATAGTGCTTGAGACACACTAGATATAACAATAATTCTAGAAAGGATTCATTGACAAAGGGAGCTTCCAAATTAGGAAATTCTCTTGATTGATACAGATCAGTACTTCTCTGCAGCATTGAGAGGTTAAGTAATTTAACTAGGTTCACAGAGTCAATAAGCAAGAGCAAATACTTGAATCCAAATCATTCTGGCTATAAGGCCAGCTCCCCATTCTCTATCCCTCTATCTTTATCAGCTGTCCTGTTGTGAAGACCCTCTGGCCACCTCCCTCCCTTTTCAGCCTTTTATTTATTATCTTCCCCCATTATAATGTTCCAGATTCCATCTAGACCCTGTCCTTACATTCCTGAAACCTTCAAGAATTCATATTCAAAGGCTCAAAAGGAATCCTTAAGTTACTCAAGGAGATGCAGTTAAATCATACACACACATTTCAGTACTTATTAAATACCCAGTTTCTTAAACCATAGCTCTCACCCCCATATGAGGTTTCATAACTGAAGGTAGGAGTTGTGAAATTATAAAATATTATCAATAAATGTTAGATTTGTGTACTTCTTTTATATTACCCATATACCCAGAATCACATAAAAATTTCTCAGGCAAAAAGGATCGAGTGGGAAAAGTTTAAGAAACCCTGATTTAATACATTGGTTCACACTTCACTGGCACAATGCCACTGGTGATTCACTTTTGCTAACTAACAAATCACTCTTCTCAACTTCTAATCACTCCTTCCACACTCAAGTTCTGCTCACGTTATACTCCATTACAAACACCTAGGAACTTCCAAATGTACTTCCAGTCCCAAAATCCATAATGATAGGACTTTCTCCTTACTAGAAATGCTGTTGATTGTTATTGCTTGTCCTGCATTCTCAAAGAGCACCATGAAGTCATCAGAGAGGTGATTCCATGCCATGTAAGTGAATTGATTTTATGATGGAGACCAGTGCAAAGTCACCTGCCTCATTTTCTCCTTCAGAGCCATCTGGGGCCAGTGGCCAGATATAGATCAGGATGAGTGGAGATGGTCCCACCAGAAATGAATGCAAAAGCAAAAGAGAGGAGTTGACAAGAGTAGGAGAGACTTTGGGCTCTTCATTCCTCTTTGGGTATTCTTCAGGGCTTTCTTCAAGCTTTGAATTATTTCTAATACTTCTGACTTTCATCTTTGAAGAGAAAGATGGAAGAGGTCAACCCCACTTCAGGATGATGAAGGAAAAGATTCTGGGAAGAGAGAAGAGTGAGCAGTCCTCATCATGTCTCTATTCCTAGCTCGTTACACTTGAGACTTTGGGGAACTCCCCCTTGGGAAAGATCTAGGACATTCTCTCTCTTTCCCTTTCCCTCTTCTTCCCTCCCATCTCTGTCTCTCTTCTCTCCCTCCCCCCTCTCTCTTTCTTCCTCTCTCCCTCTCTTCTTTATCTAGCCCTCCAATCCCTTTTCCCTTCCTCCCCTCCTCCCTTCTGTGTCTCCTCACTCCCAAAGGGAGAGTGCAAGTGCTATGTCTATCTTCTCTGATTTCCATTTTGTTGTGATATTTTTCATATTTGTTTTATTTTTAATTTATAGAATAAATAAATGCTATAATTTTGATAAATGGGCTTCTTGATATTTGTTGTGTATATCAATTATGGACTGGTATTTGGTGGGAAGAAATTAAAGCTTTGGGGTGGAAAGTTTGGGGTCCTCCTTTTCCCTTAATAATGATACAACCAGCAGAAGTTAACTTGGACCTGATTACTTTCTCTACACTAACAATATATGAGAGAAGATAGATATGATTCTAGCCTGGTACTCTTTCTTTTTAGGGAGAGCAGAGTGGCCAATGGGCCAAACTTCCAGCTTTTCCTTCTGGCAGAAATGAAATTCATCCATGGGGAAGGGGGGGAAGGCAGAGGAAAAAACTAGATATTCTGCCTCCCTTCAAGCCATGGAAGGACAGCCTCATTTGATATGAGGCTCTCTATACATGGGAGTTCTGTCTGTATAGACTATGGACTATAATCCATTTGTAGGAATATATTTGCTCTAGCAATTACCAGAGTCCAGAGCATACTCACTTACCGTTGAAATTACTAATGTCCAGACAATGTTCTAGTGTTCTTTTCCCACTTAAAGGTGGATATTCTCCAAGAGTCTAGACTCACCCTTCATTTCTTCCCTTCCTTCCTTCTCTGCTCTTTTCTTTTCTTTTCTAATTTCCTCTTCTTTTTTTCTCTTCTCTCCTTCCATATCTCCCATTAAATATCCATTCCTGGCCCCCACAAATACACTTCAAACTCAGCAGGTATAAAACATAGTTCATTTTGCTGCTCTTCCTTCTGAGTTCACAGTTTCTATCAATAACATCCCCATTCACCCAGTATTACATGTTAAAACCCTGACATTATCTTTGCTTCTTTCCTTTCTCTCCCTTCTTCTTCCTATTCTCTATATACTTTCTGCCTGACCTTAAGCAAGCAAGCTACTTAACCTCACTGACACTCAGTTTCCTCATTTGTAAAATAAGAGAGCTGGACTCAGTTATCTCTAAATTTCCTTCCAGAACCAATGAACCTGTGACACCTAAGTTGATTACCAACCCCTATTGAATTCCTCTTTGGAACACCTTGCAACGGCTCCCCTACTTTGAATTTTTATTGCCAGCGTTCCCTAGTATAGGATCCTCATTACCAGTCACTTTGATTGGCACATTAGTTTCTAATAGTTCTCCCCTACCTTTCCATGGTCCCCCAACAACCAATTCTCCGAATAAAAGATGAAATGGTATTACTTATGCTAAAATTGAGCCTTGTTTAAAATTCATTAGTGATCCACTATCAAATAAAGTTCATATTTTTTTGGTCTGGCATTCAAAGCCCTTCACAATCTACCACCACCTTACCTTCCCAACCTTATCTCATATTACTCTGCTCCAAATAATCTGCTTTCAGCCTCTTTCTATTCCCCAAAAACATCCTGAGCTTTCTTGCCTTTGATACTTTGGATGCTGCTGCTCCCTAAGTCTAGAATGAAGCTCTCCCTTTCCATTCTGTATCTGTTGGATTCTAAACCATCCATTAAAGCCCAATCTCCAGGAAGTTTTCCTTTAGCCCCCTTATTGTTAATGGCTTCCCCTTCAGACCTTAAACAGCATTGCTCTGTACTTCTCTGGTGATGTTCAAGATTCTCTATGTAATTCATGAGATTCATGAGAATTCATGAGAATGGGAAACTTGTCTTAGCTAGATTTGGTATTTTCTAAGAAACTAGCACAGAACTCTCCATACAATAGGTGAGGAAGGAAAGAAGGAAGGAAGGAAGGAAGGAAAGAAGGAAGGAAGGAAGGAAGGAAGGAAGGAAAGAAGGAAGTAAGGAAGGAAGGAAGGAAGGAAGGAAGGAAGGAAGGAAGGAAGGAAGGAAATGGAGAAAGGAGGGAAAGAAGGAAGGAAGAAAGGGAAGGAGGAAGGAAGGAAGGAAGGAAGGAAGGAAGGAAGGAAGGAAGGAAGGAAGGAAGGAAGGAAGGAAGGAAGGAAGGAAGGAAGGAAGGAAGGAAGGAAGGAAGGAAGGAGGAAAGGAAGGAAGGGAGAGAGGGAAGGAAGGAAGGGAAAGAGGGAAGGAAGGAAGACAGATTGGCAAGTACCAAGCAATCTACCATCATGAGGCTTCTGGATTGAGCATCTCAGCAGAAAGAAAGAGGAACAAGGACAGTCCAAAAATGGCTTTTGCCATCTTCACAGTCTTGCCGATTGAGGGCCAGCCCTGCCTGTTGCTGGCTTTTCCAGCTTCACCTTGTTTCATTTTCAACTTTATCCTTCAGGATATGCAAACTGCAAATTTGAAGCTGGCTTTGGCAGCATATAAATGGAATGACATTCTCACCCTTTTAAATTTAATTCTATGTTATAATTAAGCACACAAACTGTACACACATGGGTATAATACAAGCTGTCGGTTCAATTTGGAAGTGTGCATTAAACAAATCCAAATAAGTAACAGTCTAGACAAAATAGTTCTGGGCCCATGAGCAGCGTGTCAGTCTGAGGAAGGCTTTATTTCCATGTATCGTATTGCCACCCTGTGGCCACTGGTCCAAAACTCGTCAGCAATATGGGTATTTCTGATTGAGGAGAAAAGAATAGTAGATTAAAGAAAAGTCCAGGTATTTCTGGATTCATGGAATAGCTGAAGTGCTTAGGTTTCATCCCATTTCCTGTTCCTTCCCCCTTCGACTTGTCAGAACTATGGGACAAAATAAGCATTTTCTATAGGTTGAAAAATTTGATTTGTCTAATGGCAATAACTATTGTCCCTTGCAAATCTCCAGGGCAAATGTCCCTTTTTTTATGTCCCTTCTCAGTACCATAGTATCCCCAGTTCTTGACATTTTTGAAGGTGGTACCCTTGGTCTGTCTGTCTCATCAAAGAATGTGTTTTCTAATGTTAAAAAAAAAAAAATGGGCACAAAGCAACCAAAGCAAGTTCAGATGGAACCAGAAGGGGAGAGCTTCCTCCCTCCAAGAGACAAAAATGCTTCCCTGTAGAAAGAATAATCAAATTCTCCTATCTGGACTAATACGAAAGATTCAACAACAAAGTTTCCAGTTCTGCTCCCTATTGCTCATATGATCTTTCTGGACCTCAGTTTCCTTCTCTATAATATCAAAAGGTTGGACTAAATAAGGTAAAGTAGACCAAATTTGGCAAATACAACAACAACACTTCATTTTAAAATATAAAAATAATTTTAACCTGGCAGGCTTTGCAAAAGACAGGTCAGGGGACCTATTTGACCTGAGCCCTAAATTTCTTCCAATTCTAAATTCTATAGCCCTTTGGACCAAAATGACTACTGTGCCTATCTGAAAGCACACCCAAAAGCAGGATATAAAAAATTAGTTGGAGAGAGTATTGACATGCTGTCCTATAGAAGTGACAAATAAGGTGAACCCCCAAAACTCATATCCTCTAACCGAGTGTCTAAATAACTTTTGTAGCTTAACTATCACATTTTGAGTTAGAGACAAGGGTTGCAAGCCCTTGGGAAGACCTTGTTCACAAGATCCCCACGCCTGGATTTTAGTGCATGAGAATTCCACACCTTTTTTTTTTTAAATCCCCCAACTTTTTATTTTTTAATAAGATTTTATTAGTCTTTTTTTTACCTCACCATAGTTTCTCCCTATATTACTCCCCACCCAACTTTATGTAGAATGCCCATAGTCACAGTGGAAACAAATGGTTATAATGTCATAGAACCTGGATTCAAATCTAACTTGTATAGGGCCAGAATGTTTATGATCACAGTGGAAAGAGGTCGCTCTAATGTCATAGAACCTGGGTTTAAATCTCATCTCTGCTGCTTGCTACTTGTATAGCATTGGGCAAATCCATTAAAATTCCCTTGACTTCAGTTTTCCCACTTACAAAAAAAAAAAAAAAAAAAAAATTGGACTAGAAGGCCTCTGAGTTCTCTTCCAGTTCTAGTTCATTGATCCTACAGATTAAAAGAGTTCTAGTCAACAAGATTATATGATGATCAATTCTGATGGACGGGGCTCTTTTCTACAATGAGATGATTCGGGCCAGTTCCAATGGTCTTGTGATGGAGAGACCCATCCACACCCAGAGAGAGCATTGTAGGGATTGAGCATGGATCACAAAATGGCCTTTTCACTCTTTTTCTTCTTGTTTGCTTGCATTTTTTCTCGTTTTTTCCCCTCTTTTGATCTGATTTTTCTTGTGCAGAATGATAATTGCAGAAATATGTATAAAAGAATTCTACATGTTTAATATATATTTGAATACTTGCAATATAGGGGAAGGGATGGGGAGAATAGGGGGAAAATTTGGAACACAAGATTTTGTAAGGTCAATGTTGAAAATAAAAAGCTTTAATTTAAAGAAAAAGAATTCTAGCTCTGGAATCACAAAACATGGTTTCTATTCCTTCCACCTACTCCCTGTGTGACGTTGAGAAAATCACTCAAACTCCTTTGCTTTCAGTTTCCTTAGCTGGGAAATGATGTCTCAATACCCTTGAGGCCCCTTACAGATCTAAACTCATATGACCTTATAAACTTCTTCACTCTAATTAAGATCATCCTGTATCATATGTAGGACTACTCAAATATGGGGAGTCTTCATCAATCTTAAAAGAAAAATCCATTTGAGGAAGGCTCCAAAGGCTATGGTAGAAGCAATGATTCAAGGGATAAAGGAATGAAATATTAAGGCTGGATCAAATCAGTCAGTCCAATGATCTCATTTGATAGATGAGGATCATACATTAAGAGCTAAAAGAGGGGCAGCTAGTTGGTACAGTGGCTAGAGCAGCAGCCCTGAAGTCAGGAGGACCAGAGTTCAAATCTGACCTCAGACACTTAACACTTCCTAGATGTGTGACCCTGGACAAGTCACTTAACCCCAATTGCTTCAGCAAAAATAAAAAATGAAAAAAAGAGCAAAAGAGATCTTAGACTATCTCCCAAAGAAATAAAAAAAAAGGAATAGATCCATATTACAGATATATCTACAGCAATTCTTTTCATGGTAGCAACAAATTAGAAACTGAGGAGATGTCCATCAACTAGAAAATGGCTGAACAAGGTATGGTATAAATGTGATGGAATCTATTGTGCTGTAAGAAATGATGAAGGGGGTGCAAAGAAAACTAAAAAGACTTGCATGGATTGATGTGAAGTAAAGTGAGCACAACCGTGGAAATATCTTATACAATAACAATATTATAATAAGCCTTAGGAACTCTGATGAACACAATCATCCACAACAATTTCAAAGAATTTATGACGAAAAATGCTACTCACCTTCAGGTAGAGAGCTGATGGACTGCAATTTGAAAAATATTGTTATTTCTTTCCTTTGGGGGGGAGGAGAGGATTGCTAATTTAAGGATTGTTTTGATATATATAGATATATCATAATGGATTTTGTTTCTCTTGCCTCCTCAATGAGTAGGTAAAGGGAAGGTGGGAGGAAGAAAATTCAGAACTAAAAATAAAATAAAATTCAACTAAAAATGAATAAATGAAAGAGTCCTTGGAAATCATCCAATCTAACCTTCCATTTTATAGATGCAGAATCAGAGGCTTAGAGAAGGGCAAGGTCTTGTATTGAGAAAGGAGAATATACCAGCAACTAAGGAGATCAGGAATGTCTTTCCTTAGGAGTTGTCTGGAAAAAAAAAAAAAGCAAGGGCTTCTCAGAGGCAGATGGGAGGAAGGAATATGTTTCAAGCAGAGAAGACAAGAGATGGGAAATTGCACACCAAATTCAGGCAATAACAATAATAATAGCTAGCATTTATAGAATGCTTGTAAGGCTTACAAAGCACTTCATCTATATTATCTCATTTGATCAACAAGTTCCTAAAGAAACTTCAGAAATTGAGGGAAAACAGCCTCCAATTTTAAATGCTATTGTGTGTGTGTGTGTGTGTGTGTGTGTGTGTGTGTGTGTGTGTATGCTGAGACAATTGGGGTTAAGTGACTTGCCCAGAGTCACACAGCCAGGAAGTGTTAAGTGTCTGAGGTCAGATTTGAACTCAGGTCCTCCTGACTTCAGGGCTGGTGCTCTATCCACTGTACCAACTAGCTGTCCCAATGCTACAAATTTTAAGTAATCCTCTAATTATTGGAGAATATTCTACAGATAAGATCTATATGTCCAAAGACAAATAATTGCTTTACACTGTGATATAGTGGAAAGAGCAATGGATTGGGAACTAGAGGATTCAAATTCAAATCTGACTTCTGTGTGACTTCCCAATTCTGTGCCTTATCTACAAAAGGAGAAAGTTGGATAACCTATAAAGTCCCTTCCTTACCTTTTTACTAATGTATGTACAAGGAAACAGCTACCTTCTCCTGAAAGAAATAGCCTAGTTTACTAAGAGATCCAACTGCTATATTTATTTATTAAAAAGACATCTAAACGACCCATTTCTCCTGCTGGTATTTACTCCTCAAAAGGGCAGCTTTGAAAGTTATTTGATGCACTTCAAAAATTTATATCATCATCTGTACCTAGAGTAATGTTTGAGGGAGATAACATCTCCGGAAGAAATTCTAAGTAAACTAAGTGTAAATAGTAGGAGGAGGGCATACTGAAAAGACTTGAAGACATTTCAAGAAAAAAAATATCCATTGCACTGAAAAACTTAAATTGGGATTATAATCAACAGCAGCAATAATAAAAAACTCCAAAATCTCTTCCAGCATGAAAGAAGGCTGCCTTTTCTGACCTCTTCCTCCAAAGGGAGTTCAGAAGTGGACACAGGTCAATCATTAAGAGACAATTATAGCTTCACCAAAATTTATTACCTATGCAAGCCTATTTATGGAGCTGAAGAAATTGTTCATCCATCACATCTTCTCAGATGCAATCCTTTTAGAGATTGTATAGTTTGGGAAGCATTTCCTGCCAGTGAGAGCTGTTAAACCCTCTTGGATATTATCACAAGAGGCTGTGAAATATCCTCCCC
Organism: Sminthopsis crassicaudata; assembly: GCF_048593235.1. NCBI lineage: Eukaryota > Metazoa > Chordata > Mammalia > Dasyuromorphia > Dasyuridae > Sminthopsis > Sminthopsis crassicaudata. The sequence goes on from NC_133621.1 coordinate 285,425,006, forward strand.
TTAACCTGAAGATCTTTTAAAAAATTAGAGCTATTCATCTGCTTCCCTTGACTCTCCTGTTTCACTGTTTGTTGCATTCACAGGACACCTCTCACAGAAGATCACAGGATCATAGATCTCAAGCCAGAGGAGATTTTAGAGATGAGGAAATTTAAGTCCTGAAAGGTTAAATGACATGATCAAGGTCACACTAGTAACTATCAGAGAAGGAATAAGTTTTTTCATTCCTCAGATTTCCCTAAAGTATTTTGTCTGAATCTCTCCTTTCACCATCTCTCTCCACCTTGTATTATAGCTATCTGAAAAACCATAACTCTGGAAAGGCAACTGGGGTTTTTGCTATATTGTAAGCCGTCATGCAGAAATAAAAATCCAATTCTCAGGTGCCACCTTCTTAGCCAGCTGCTTACTCCCAAAACTCTTTTTCCCCCTCTTCTATATCCCTTGCCTTCAATCAGCAACAATGAGAAAAACACAATTTGTTTCCCTATGGTTTTTGGTTTTCTTGCCCAAGATTTCAAAATTATTGTCAATACCCAAAAGGATTGCCACTAATTTTGAAGTCTTGGGCAAAAAGTTTCATCTAGAAGTGTCATTTTTCCACATCTATCTTGAAAAGTTTTGAAGGGAACAGAGATAGAAAAAGCCAGAGAAAAGGAGGGGGGAGGGAAGAAGAGTAGAGGGAAGGGAAGAGGAGGGGAGGGGGAAGGGAGGGAAGGGAAGGAAAGGAGAGGGAAGGGGAGGAGAGGAGGGGGTTGAAGGAAGAAGAGAAAGGATGAAAGGAAAGGAAGAAAATAGGGAAGAAAAGATGAAAAGAGGGATGGAGAAAGGAAGACAAGAAAGGTGGGAGGAAGGGAAGGGAAGGGAAAGGAAGGGAAAGGAAGGGAAAAGAAGAGACGGGAAGAGATGGGAAGGGAACGGAAGGGAAAGGAAGGAAAGGCAAGGGAATGGAAGGGAAGGGAAGGGAAGGGAAGAGAAGGGAAGGGAAGAGATGGGAAGGGAAGAGAAGGGAAAGGAAGGAAAGGCAAGAGAAGGGAAGGGAAGGGAAGGGAGAGAGAGAGGAAAAAAGGAAAAAGAGAGGGAGGAAGAGAGAGAGGGAGGAAGGGAGGGAGGGAAGGAAAAATAATTGTTCCTGCATAAGAGTAAAGAAATAACATTGAGGATTTCTCAAGGTCTCTTCAAAATTTGTGGTTCAATCCATCTCTATATAATCTCTCTATGATCACAATATATCTTTTAAAATCTCATACAGGAGCTTTACTTAGATCAGAATGAGTCAGTCTATCTACGTAAGCAGGTGAAGGCCAAATCTAGCACATTATTTTGTGGCTCAGCAGTCTACATCTTCTATTTCTGAAAATCCTAAGTTTAAGTTCCAGGTATGTGGTTTAGACTGGCTGATTTTGACTCTTTTCTATTTCATGACATAATAGTTCAAAGGAAATGTTCTTTCATACAGCAATTAGATTGAAGCTTTTGAGAACTAAATGACCCATAAACCTATGCCCAGAAAGAAACCAGAACAAGTCAAAAATAATAGAATGAACCAAATAAGACCTATTTCAACATAACCACTCACCACTTCCCAACTATCTCCGTCTGTTTATTGCATAATGACTTTCAAGATAGTTGACAGATTTTGACCAAATTTCAGACACTGTTAAAAAATTTCAAGACATACCTCAGTTTCAATTTATGGTTCATCTCATCATCTTGAAACCAAATGGAAAATTAAACTACAAATCAAACTCAAAGCACCACAAAACAATTTCCATCTGAGTCAGAGGATCATTTATTTAGAGACAGCTAAAGGTCAGTTGGTCCAACGCTTTCATTTTAGCAATGAGGGAACTGAGTCCCAATTACCCAGTCACAGATGATCAGCCCAGGATTTGAACCAAAATTCTCTCTCTTTCATTCTAATACTCATTCTACTAACCCATGAGCATTTCTTTTATAATTTGTAAATTAAATAGAGTTATGCAGCTAGTGATTCCTGAAACTTTTTTTAATGGTTTCCTCCAGCTTAAAAGAAAATGGATATATTTCTTGCCACATTTACACAGATTCAACCTGTCCCCAAGTAGGCTAATAAGATATGTCACTTTACTGCTTAGTTATATTTATACTTCACAGAATGAGGAGTTTTAATATATTCTGCTAATTCTACCCATTCACAATTACTTCCTTTTCTACTCGATTTTCTCATAGTTCTTTTGTTGTTTTTTTTTTTTATTTCTTCCATCCACATTAAAGAATTCTGCTTAGAACCATCCTTTATAACCTTTATCTTTGATCTCTTCTTTCCTTTTCTCAATATAAATGGAATTTGGGTTGATACAGATATATTGCTAGCCCAAAAACCCAGTGGCTAAAGAGCTGACATGAAACTCTGGGTGCGAGTGCTGACTCTGATATAAGGACTGTAGGTTACAGGATAAATCTCTTTGGTTCTAGGTGACTCTCTGAATCAATTAATGGCAGAGAAAATGCTTCCCTGCATCGATAAAAAAAAAAAAAAAAAGGATTCATTTACCCAAGTATTACCTATAACAATGAAAACATGGGGCCTATCTTTGTCCTGTGTCTAAACCAGTGTGTTCTCAAAAGGAGAGCTGCAAGACAATAGTGCAACATGATTTTTTCACTAAATACAGCCCAACATTTTGAAAGCTATAACTGCTGATAAAAGAAAATCCTTAATTTTACTATAAATTTTCTTCAGCCAATATGTGCACATGGTAAGTAAAGAATAAAATAAACACAAGTTGCTTATTATATGTTTGCACTAAGCACCAAACATGACAGACCTTCAATTCACAAGGAACCCCACAAAAAGTGTTCTTGTTGATGGGAAACTACTGGAAGATGTCTCTTGACTTCCATGTATTGCCAACAAAATCACTTAATGTGCTGGAATTTTTTGAGGCAAATAACAGTGTCATGAAGGGAGAAAGAACATGATCATTTATTAAATATTTGTTGTATACATATCACTCTGTCAAGCACTTTACAAATATTATCTCATTTAATCTTCATAACAACCCTATGAAGGAGGTACTATTATGAGAAAACTGAGGCAAACAGAGTCGAGTGGTTTGCCCAGGGTCACACAGCTAGTGAGTCCCTGAGATCACATTTGAACTCAGATATTCCTAATGTCAAGTCCAGTGTTCCATCCACTATACCCTCTTGGAATTGAGTCTAAAAGAAAAGCTTGATAATCACTTATCTACCTTTACACTCTCACAAAACTATGATGACTGACAGAGTTTATAAACTCTGGATTATGTAAAGGCGAACTAGAATTTCTATGAGTTATTATTTTGTTTCCAATCAGGACTTGTAATTTCTTTTTTTTCTTTTTTTTTTAATAGTATTTTATTTCCCAAATACATGCAAAACTTTGTGTTCCAATTTTTTCTCCTTTTCTCCCCCTTCCCTTAGACAGCAAGCAATCCAATATAGGTTAAACATGTGTAATTCTTCCAAACATATTTCCATATTTGTCATGTAACACACAAAAATCAGATTAAAAAAGGAAAAAAAAACCATGAGAAAGAAAAAACAAGCAAGCAAACAAACAACAACAAAAGGTGAAGATACTATGCTTTGATCCACATTCAGTGTCCATAATTCTGAAAAATTGCATGTTTAACATGTTAACTTGCTATCTAAGGGAGGGAAACAGGGAGAGGGGAAGGAGGGAGGAAAAAAAATTTGGAACACAAAGGTGTTTTGCAAGGGTGAATGTTGAAAATTATCTATGCATATGTATTGAAAATAAAAAGCTTTAATTAAAACAAATCTATTGGAATTGTGCTAGATGGCACAGTGGATAGAGCACCCAAGACAGAAGGGCCTGAATTCAAATCTGACCTCAGACACTTAACACTTCCTACCTGTGTGAGACCCCAGGCATGTCACTTAATTCTAATTGCCTGAAACAAAACAAAACAAAAAAAAAAAATTAACCACAAGTCTATTGGAATTGCCTTTAATCACCATATTGTTGGAAAGAGCTATGGGACTTGTAATTTCATTGGTGTTTAAAGTAATTCCCTTTACAGCATAGAGTCATAGAGAATTTACTACAGCACTGAGAAGTTGGCTATCCAGAAACAAAAGCAAATACATGTCAGAAAAGCAGGACTTGACCCAGGTCTTCCAGGCTCCAAGAGCAGCTCTCTACCCATTATGCCATGCTGCCTTCTCTTCCATGATGGTTAAAAACAAGAAAGTATTAATTTCTAAGAACTCTTTGGAATGGTCTTATTTGTTAAAAATCTCCAGTATATTCCAAGACCTTACTTGATATTCTTGTCACATCTTGAGAAAGGGCCATAATCATAAGGAGGGCATAAAAGCTCCCAGGAGTGTTAGATGCTTAGAAAATGACTTAGCCATCCAGGCCCTTGCCAATTAGGGTCCATAAGACCATCAACTGAGAATTGAAAGAGACCCCAATTGCCATTTTCATTTTAAATATGAGAAAACAGCCTCAGAGAGATTCAAAGAGCATGTGAAATAGTCAGAAGAAACTTTAAAGCCCATTTAGTCCAGTCTTCTCACTTGAAAGATGAGGCAATTGAAGCCCATGACCTTAAATTAATTCCCCAAGTTCATTGCCCAAGGTCATACATACAGAGAGTGAGCATCAAAGGGGGGATTTGAATGCAAGTGCTCTGACTCCAGAGATAGTGCTCCATCCATGGTCCAGTTGTGCCATGAAAGTATGCCAGTGTATACATGGATCTGTGTATGTCTCAGTACAATATAAGCTCCTTGAGGGCAGGAACTTTCATTTCTGCTTCTCCAGCACATAGCACAGTGCCGTTCTTCAGTCATTTCAGTTCCAATTCTGGAATCCATTTGGGGTTTTCTTGGCAAAGATACTGGAGAGGTTTGCCACTTCCTTCTCCAGTTAATTTTACAGCTAAAAAAGCTAAGGTAAACAGGGTTAAGTGACTTACCCGGGATCAGACAACTTAATAATAATTGTCAGAGACTGGATCTGAATTCAGAAAAAATATTCACTGTGTTACCTAGCTGACCTAGCACAGTCACTTAATAAATGCTCTTGGATTAAATCAAACAGTTGTTACTGAATATGATGTGACTATAATCAAGGAGGTTCATAGACTCATGGATATAGATAATGAAGGAGATTGGGGATTATAAATCCAAAATACAGATGAGAAAGCTGAAGGCCAGAGAGGCCCAAGGTTGCAATGATCCAAACAGAGGGTATAAGAAATACCCAAAGAGGCTTCTTGGAAGTGCTCATAAAAAATTTTAAAGGGCAAATAAGAGAGGTAGAAAAAATTGAGAAAAGAAATGAGAGGTATTCAATGAGACTCAACAGCTTGAAAAAAAGGGAAAAAATTGACTGAAGGAATACCCAAATACTCAATCTCTTCCAAGGCATTGGTTCTCTTTGGTTGTTCGGCAGTTTTACAAAAAATGGTGGAAAAAGCAATACCAATAATAAATTAAGAAAACTTAGATTTGAATTCAGGTCCAGAGAAAATCCATGACTCATTCTAACAAGCTTATCAAAGGCATGTAGTCAGGCCAAGGAGAGCACCAAATGAAGACAGGGTAGAGGGGAGTAAGGTGAAATAAAATTGAAAATGCAACATGGAGGGGATAGGTTGTGGAGAATTTTAAATCTCAGACAGAAGAACTAATATTTGATCCTAGAGGTACTAGAGAAAGTGGTATAGTAAGACTTGTGCTTTAGGAACATGACCTTGGCAGCCATATGGAGAATGGACTAGAATGGATAAAGACTTGAAATAGGTAAAAGCATTAGGGGATTATTTCAGAGAGGTGTCAAAAACCCAGCTCACACTTAAACATCCCAAACCAGATTAAAATGTAATTAAGAAATGTTTAATAAAATAAAGATACAACAGAACATAGATAATGTTAATGTGTGGTTTTCTAAGTCAATATGCAGCCAGCTGGGATCTTTAAACATGATTTAGTGGCTCCCAGTTTCTGAGTTTGACATCCTGGAATTAGACAACAGATAAGGAAAGTCTGAATTAGAGTGGTGATTGTATGATTAAAGAAAAGAGATAGTGGTGAGAGATGTTGTAGAACTAGATAAGACCAGACTGATGATTGCTTGGATATAGTGATTAATGTTCCTGTATATGCATATCCTTGTTTCCCTTTAGAAGGAAGAAATGAAGGAGAATGATAATATCCATTTATTTATTATGCACTATATATATATGTATATATATAATGTGTGTATGGGCATATATATATATAGGTATATAGTATATATATAGTATATGTATATATACATATATGTGTGCATGTGTGTGTTTTATTTATATATAGCTATAGGTATATATATATATATATATATATATATATATATATATATATATATATATATATATATATATATATACACACATATATATAGCTACTTGTTGCAGTGAATGGCGTGTTAGCCCTAAAGTCAAGAAAGCTCATCTTCATGAGCTCAGATCTAGCTTCAGACATTGGCTGTGTGACTCTAGCCCAGTCACTTAACTTTGTTTGCCTCAGTTTACTCACTTGTAAAACGAACTGGAGAAGAAAATGGCAAACCACTCCAGTATTTGCCAAGAAAACCCCACATGGAATCACGAAAAGTCAGACATGTCTGAAATATCTGAAAAATAAAAATATATATCAACATGTATATACACCTACATATATATGTATATATATATATATATACATACAACCACATACATATAGCATGCCTGGCACTATGCTAAGTTATTTATAAGTATTACAATAACACTATGGAAGTAGGCACTATAAAAATCCCCATTGTACAACTGAGGCAGAAAAAAGTTAAAGTGACTTGCCCACTGTCACACAGCTAGTAAGTAAAGCCATATTTGAAATTAGGTCCGGTTCTTTTCCCACTCTACGACCCAGTTCAGGTTCTGCTTAGGCAAACTTTTACCCAGCACTCCCACGCTCTCTCAACAAAGTGAGCTGAACACTATTAGTTATTTATTAGGCCTTGTTATGTGCAAAGCACTGATGCTCAGTGCTGAAGTTGCAGACAAAGAAGTAAAACAGAACTTGTAATGTGAGCTTCTTGTGAGCAGAGGTTTTTTTTTCCTTCCTTGTATGTGTATCCCCAACCCAGTGCCTCACACATTGCTTGTTGATTAGCTGATTGATTCAAGGAAGGAAGGAAAAAGGGAGGGAGAACTCAGAGATGTATCAGGACTAAAAACCTGAATGAGTGCAAGAATGGGGATACCCTGGACAATTATAAAGAAATTCAGAAAAAAAGGATGCTGGGGGGGGGGGGAAATAGAATGAATTATATGTGATGAAAATGTATTGAATTAATTGTGTTGTGAACATGTTGAGTTTGAGACAGCTACAGGATATCCAGGTTAAAACATCCAACAGGAAGTCGGTGATGCTTTGGGGAGTGACAAAAGAGGTGGCCGGGTCCCCCCAAAAGGAAGCATCAAAAGCTGACATGATCAGAATGAAAGCCACCCCTCATTTGTCACAAAGAGAATACCGGTGGGCAGTAGGGCGTCAGCAAAGCACTCTCCTATTTATCCGCAGCTTTAGAGAGGTAAACTCCAGCAGAGAGCAGCTCAGTGGGGGTGGACAGGCAATGGTGCCCAAAGCTGCCCCCACCATAATTCCTAGTGACCTGCTGCCCTGAACGTACATATCTTGTCCACAGGGGGGCAGAGAGAGAGCACAGCTTGCCCGCTTTGTTTTTCTGAACTCTCTTCATCTGGTCCCTCCCTGACCCCTGGGGTCTGCTCCTTTTCATATTTGATCCTCCACTGATTAATGAGTTGCTTTGTCCACCCGCCTACTGAATTCTATAGTGAAGTAATTTGCCCTCCAATTCCCATGAAACACCATGGTGGTCAAATGAATCAGGAATGAGTAGTTCTAGTTTCATCTTCAGTAAGATGGGGGGGGGGGGGAAGAGAGCTAGGTATCTGGACAAGAGAGCATCTCAGTCCTCTCCCTCACTGACAGAGGCAAAGCGGCTTACACATCTGAGCTTCAATCTCTTTAAAAAAAAAAATATATATATATATATATGTATGTATGTATGTATGTATGTATTGTGTGGAGAGAGAGAGAAGATGAAGAGAGAAAGAGAAATATATATATAATGATTGCACTATCTTCTATTGAGGGAGGTAAGTAGATGGTACAGAAGAGGAAGGAGAAGAGAGAGAGACAGAGATACAGAGGAAGACAGAGAAAGAAGATAAGAAGCAGAGACAAAGAGAAGTTGAAGAAGGAACAGAGAAGAAAATGAAAAAGAAGAGACAGAGACAGAGAAGAAGAGAGAAGTACATATTAAAAAAATATATCTATACATATATATAAAATATTGACTGCACTACCTTCCATTGAGGGAGGTGAGTAGATGGTACAGAAGAGGGAGGAGAGAGAGAGACAGAGAGACAGAGACAGACAGAGAGACAGAGACAGACAAAGACAGAGACAGAGAGAAGATGAAGAAACAGAGACAGAGAAAAAGATGAAAAAGAAGAGAGAGGCAGACAGAGAAGAGAGAATTATATTTTTTAAATATATATTTTATATATATATATATATATATATATATATATATATATATATATATAAAATAATGACTGCACTATCTTCCATTAAGGGAGGTGAGTAGATGGTATAGAAGAGGGAGGAGAGAAAGAGAGAGAGAAAAAAAACTATATCTATACATATATATAAAATAATAACTGCATTACCTACCACTGAGGCAGGTGAGCAGATGATATAGTGGATAGAAGGCTATGTTTTGTTTCAGAAAGACCTGAATTCAGATGATTTTGATCTATGTAAATCTCAATTTCCATCTCAATTTCCTCACTGGTAAAAAAGAGAAAGAAAGAGACAGAGAGAAAAAGAGGGAGACAGCCTCAAAGATTGTAAGACAAATTCCAGAGAAGTATGAATGATGGCAATGATGATATTACTGAGGAGTATATAGCTTGGGGCAGTTCACTTCACCTATATATAAATCTATAAAATGAGGAAGCTGGATTAGAATATCTTTGTATAGACATAGATCCCTTAGGGAATTCTGCATATTCCATTACACCACCCTGCCTTAATGATGTGGAGTGACCCAAAAAGCAACAACTTCTCAAGATCATTGACACTGTAGCACAGAAATCAACCCAGTACTTTTAAGTGTGATAGAGGGCTACCAAAAATAAACATTTTTCAGAAGATACTTTCAAGAGATGCAGCTTAGAGCCACATTGCTTCACCTCTCCACAAAGGAAAACCATGTTTTCTATAGTTTGTTCTCTTTTGCAAAAGGCAATTAAGCAATCCTTTGGGAATAGGGGGTTGCTTTTGAACTTACATCAAACCACCCGACATTCTGAGGTTTGCCAGGGCTTTGAGAGACTCCAGCACGCATACAACATCATTTCTTTCCTGGATGTGTATTAACAGAGTTAATGTCTTAGCTAGCGCCAATCCCTATTAAAAATAATCACTGGAACTGGTGCACAAGTCTCTTTCAAACACCTCATTATCTCTATTCATTTAAAAATAAGAACCAAGAATATTTCATTTATTCAGATATTAAAGATTTCTTGTTATTTTAAAATATATAATATATACACATGTATTTTCCTCATCTGTATATATCTACTTGTATGTGTATTCCCACCTATTTTCTTTTTTAAATTTTTGTTGATTTTTTTTTAAAAGAGAATGATTCTAAAGTAAGCCCTTTATATTCTTGTCCATCAATGAGCTACTGTCTTTTTTTCTAGTGTTAACTATTTTCAGTGCTATGCTTTATGTAACTACATTTTCCTCTCTTCAATTTTTACCCTTTGCTCCTGGTTCTCTCTTTGGGATTAAGCAGAAGGATGGTGGTCACCTATGCTCTCCCTCAAACCCCTCCAAATAACTTTAATGAATTACTTTAAACAGATCCTAGAGCAGCAGAACTCACAAAAAGATGGAGTGAAAAAAATTCCAGTTCCAGACTAGAAACAGGAAAAATCTGTTATACCAGCGTAAGGGAAGAGTGCAGTCCAACACAGGTCATAACAGTGTAGAGATAGCATAGCCCTGAAGTTTCCAAACCTCTCAGCCTATGGACAGTAAGGGGATCAGATAACACGCCAGAAGGAGATTTACAGGAAAGGTCCTTCTGTTGGCATAAGGGGCAAGACTCTGTCGTGTCGCCTATACTTGGATCTACATCACAATCCTAGGTCTTAGCCCCACTGAGAGGAAGAGCACTAGCACAACAGAGCTTGCAGCTGCAGAGGAGCAAGGATCCTGGTCACAGTTGCAGGGTTGAAAAGAGTACTTATGGTCACTCATAAACCAGTCCATAGGACAAAAGCTCTAGATAATACCACCTTGAAAGAACAAAAAATTTACAGGTGTCCAGAATTATTTCTTAAAATAGGTATACTAAAAAAAAAACAAAACCCTAAAGTTTGAAACAATGCCCCTTCCATTAAGATTGCAGACACTCACTTTAGCAAAGAGTTAAAAGTCAAGAAACAGGCTGGAAAAATGAGCAAACAGAAAAAAATAATTCTGACCATAGAAAGTTGGAAACAAGAAAAATCAAAACACTCAAAAGAAGACAAAATTTCTAACTGAAGAAAATAACACATTAAAAAACAGAATAGGCAAAATGGTAAAAGAGGCACAAAAATCCAATGAAGACAAGAATGCCTTGAATATATAAAAATTCACTGAAGAGAAGAATTCCTTAAAAAAATAGAATTGGCCAAATGAAAAAGGTGATACAAAAGCTCACTGAAGAAAATAATTCCCTAAAATGTAAAAATGGGAAGTGCAAGTGAATGACTTTATGAAGCATTAAAAACAAATAAAATAGAAAGAATGAAAAAATACAAGGCAATGTGTTATATCTCTTTGGAAAAACAACTGACCTGGAAACAGATTCAAGAGAAATAATTTAAGAATTATTGTACTACCTGAAAATCATGATCAAAAAAAGAGCCTAGACATTATTTTTCAAGAAATTATCAAGGAGTATAAAAAGAATTGCACATGTTTAACATATATTAGATTACTAGAGGAGGGGGTAGAGGAAAGAAGGGAGAAAAAAATTGAAACACAAAGTTTTGCTGGGGTGAATGTTAAAAATTATTTTTGCATATATTTTGAAAATAAAAAGCTATTATTTAAAGAAATAAAAGAATATTGCCATTACTGGAAAGAAAGAAAGAAAGAAAGAAAGAAAGAAAGAAAGAAAGAAAGAAAGAAAGAAAGAAAGAAAGAAAGAAAGAAAGAAAGAAAGAAAGAAAGAAAGAAAGAAAGAAAGAAAGAAAGAAAGAAAGAAAGAAAGAAAGAAAGGAGGAAAGAAAGGAGGAAAGAAGGAAAGAAGGAAAGAAAGGAGGAAAGGAGGAAAGAGGGAGGAAGGATAGAAAAGAAAAAGAAAGAAAGAAAGGGAAGGGAAGGGAAGGAAATTATTACTTTTCCCAATTTTTCCTCAATCTCTCTTATTTTATTTTTAAAGTCCTTTTTAATCTCTTCTAAAAACTCTTTTTGGGTTTATGACCATTTTACATTTTTTATTGAAGCTTTACAAATATCTCATTTGACTTCATTATATTCTTTTGAATTTGAAACCTGATTTCCTCTATCCCCATAGTAGCTATCTATAATGAAGATCTCTGTCTGCTCATTTTTAATAAGCTAATTCTTGTCTGTTAACTTTATATTATTAGGGTCAGGCTCTGCTTCTGGGGTGTGGAAGACAATGACTTAGACTTTGGGTTTTTGTACTGTTGTGTTCTGAGCTCCATCTGGGTGGCCTTTGACCTCTTGGCCCTTGCAGTGTTTTAGAATCCAAGACCATTCCTGCTCCAACTCACACCTTGGTCTATGGGTCCTCTCAGGTACTCCTCTACCCCTGAGCCACAATCAGAGCACCTGGCACCACAGCCATAAAAAATACTCTTGCTCCCAGTGATCCCTGAGTCTGTAAGCATCAGCTTGCCTCTCTGCCCAAAATCAAAACTAGGAATTCTGCTGTCCTTTGGCTGACCACAACCACCAGGGCTCTCCTTGCCCTCCTCCTCTGATAGTGCACTCACCAGTTATCCATCCCTTCTTACCCAGCCTTGGACCCTATTACACTTGATCATTATGCCTGGGTTCCATGTCCAACACTAGCAAAACCCTCCCACATTTTTCCTGAATCAACCAACTGACCCCCACAACTACCATGAGAACAAAAGTTCCCAAAGCTCAGGCTGCACCACAAAGCTGTCCCCTAGACTTGCTGTTTGTTGACTTGGTAGTATCTGCACTTCACATCACCATTTTTCCACAATTCCTTCCTTGATAACTGTATTTAATCAACTGTTTTCCTTTAAAATTTTATTTTTTGCATTTAAAAACAACATTCTGGGGAATCTATAAACTTCATCAGACTGACAAAAGAAAATAGAATGAGGAATGAAAATCTTCTGGCCACAAGAAAGAAAGAAGCATTAGAGCTATTATCCCTTTAATATCTATCGGAGAGAAAAAAAATGATATATTGGAAAGGATGGTCCTATTATGTATTTGAAACTGTATTAAAACCAGAAACTTTCAAAATCTGCACCTCAAGGCAGCTAAGTAGAGCAATGGATAGAGCACCAGTCCTGAAGTCAGGAGGACCCGAGTTCAAATCTGGTCTCAGACACTTAACACTTCCTAGCTGTGTGACTCTGGGTAAGTCACTTAACTCCAATTACCTCAGGGAAAAAAAAAATATATGACCTCTCCTACTTACTTCAAAGTAAGTAGGGAGATTGCAAAGCAAGAGGAACTTACTAGGACCCAGATTTAGACAGGACAAGTCCATCAACTTTATTTTAAAGATAATTTACTTGCACAAGGTCACACAGTATAAGTGTCTGAGACAGAATTTGAACTCAGATTTTCCTGACTCCAAGTTACATAATCTTCCTTGAAGACAAAAACTATCGTTTGTTTTATTTCTCTCCCTAGACATTTGCTCAATGTTTGGTACATAATAGATAATTAATAAATTATTGTTTATTAATTCAAATCTAATACCTATCCACTGTCTAAATTATTGATGCGGATTTTTGTTATTGTCCGTGAAAATTTGTTGAGCATTTAAGCCACACATTTAATATACATTTGAGGGAGATGGAAAAACTCCAGGAAATAATCCTACAATTGTGAGCTGATAACAAGAATAAGTGAGCAAAAATAGGGAGTGGAAGGGCAGTATCCAGAAAGCATAGTGCTAAATTTGCCCCAGAAGGTAGTGAGAAGCCTGCAAAACACTCCAGGATAGGAGGAAGAAGTAAATTACTTGAACTAGTGAAAATAAGATCCCAAGCTCAGGATGTGAATAATAGCCCAGCCTGCATGGATTATCAGTACCACCTAGTGGTTATAATGACAAATAGTTCTGATCTCTATATTCTGATAGACTCTAATGGGTATAAGAAAGCAGCATGCATATTGCTCACAGTGATTTACTCAAAAAAAAAAAAAAAAAAAAAAAAAAAGTGTCATAGATTAAAAAAAAAAAACTAAAAAAAAAATCATCAAGGAATTGTATAATAGGAAAAGGCAGTGGATTAGTCATTTAGGGAAAATCAAAGACAGTGTTAGACAGCCAGAATGTTATGATGTTAATGTTAACAATAATTGCTTGTCTTTATAGATAAAACATTTACAATGCATTTTACAAGCTGCTTTTTTTATAATAGCCTTATGAGATAGGGAGTATAGGAATTATTAATCTTATTTTACAAATGATGAAATTAAATTGGGAGGTGTTTTACCTAAAGTCCCAGTTAGGAAGTCTTAAAGCCAGGTTCTCTTCGCTCCAAATACTTACTACCTTTAATAAATTAGAAGAACCAGAGGAAGGACTCCAGGATAGACAATGAGGTGATAATCATGATGTGCTACTAGATGACAGCCTCTATTTGCTACCAGAACTGAAGGCCCATCTTTGGGATACTGGGTTCTGATTGATGAACTTGGTCAATGACACCATTTCTCAGTTATCTCTATGCCATGCTATCTATAGTCTATATCTCCCTCTAAAACAAAATACCCTTGGCTCTGATTGGTGAGTGTCCATCTCATCTTGCCCTAATCCAAAAGTACCATTCCACTACCCAATCATTCTCATTCCCACATTTCAATCTATTTCCCTCCCAATTAAAAGTTGAGTTATTTTATTAAAATGTAATGTCCTTGTTTGTATTTGTAACGCCGACACTTAGCATAGTGCCAAACAGATTTTAATAATTGAATGCTTTTCATTTATTCATTAATTCATTTATTTATCCATTTTAAAATATCTAGGGGAGACAATGGGAGAGGAATTATAATCCATATGAAATAATACTTAGACTTTAAATAGATTACAGACCCATTAAAGTATCTTATAAATGAATGCAACCTCCCAGCACCCCAGTGTAAATTATAGGAATATTTTACATAAAAAAATAAGGCATTTTAAGTGAAATGAGCAGAATCAAGAACTTCAACACAATACTATGGGAGGATCAATTCTGATGGAAGTGGCTCTCTTCAACAATGAGAGGATCCAAATCAGTTCCAACTGATCAGTGATGAACAGAACCAGCTACACCCAGAGAAAGAACTATGGGAAATGAGTGGGGACACAACATAGCATTTCCACTCTTTCTTTACTATTTTCTTGTATTTTTGTTTTTCTTCTCAGGCTATTTTTACCTTCTTTCTAAATCCGATTTTCTTGTGCAACTAGATAACTATATAAATATGTATACATATATTGTATTTAACATGTATGGGATTACCTGCCATATAGGGGAGATAGTGGAGGGAAGAAAGGAAAAAGTTTGAGCAGAAGTTTTTTCAAGGATCAATGTTGAAAAATTACCCATGCATATGTTTTGTCAATAAAAAGCTATAATTTTAAAAAAAGAAAGAATAAAGCAAGGCATTTAAATAATCCGAAGGGTAAATGTAAAATTAGAAAAACATAAATCATAATTACACAAAACAAAGGACTTCAGAGCATTAACCCAAAGCTTCAGCATGCAACAAAACGTAGAACGATGAGATGTAGAGACCATATCTCTTTCTAGAACCTGGCTACAGGAAAGTCATTCCTGGGACACTTTCCAATTGGTTTCAGTGCCAACATGACATAAAGGAATTTGACTTGCAAGACACAGGAACAATACACAGAAGTTGGAAAATCAGGGAAATAAAGAAATAATAGCTAACATTTAGATAATTTAATACAGAAGATTTAAATAAGTTAATAACCAAGATTTAAGTTATACCTAAAATGTTTAATTTAATATTTTAATAATTTAGTATTAGATTTATGAATGTTGTATAGGATATTAGCCTTTGGATTTTATAAGCTTTTCATTATTGGTGTTGCAGGAATAGGCATGTGTCCAGACCAGATGAAAACTCAGAGAAGTTTCCAAGACCCAGGAACTGGCAGGCCTGGAGTTGGGACCAAGAGGATCACCAAAAACTCCTCCAGCACTTCCCAGTCCCTAAGCATCCACTTGCTGAGTTACTACCTGTATTCCACTCAAATGAACGACAAAAGGTTATGATAATATTAGAAATTTCCAGGTTGGAGCTTATGAACCTGAAAAAACCTGACGAGAGAAGAAATGAACTAAAACCCCAAACTTGGGTTTTGGGGTTTGGGGTTGAGGAAGTAATCAGAATGTGTTTTGTGAGATATACATCAGACACTTATTAAATTGCTCTTGAGGTTATTATTTATCTAATTAAACTGCTTATTTAACTATGGACTTTAAATCTAAGTTAATGTCAACTGTTTTGCTCTACTAGAGGGAATTACCAGTGAGTGGGGACACAACACCATAAATTAAAAGATAATGAATAATCCTAAGCATAGAGCCTGAGATGAAATGATGTGATGTACAAAATGCTTCGTACGGTCAAGGGAGACAGGAGACTATTATATGTGTGACTATGTCCCATCACAGCTGTCCTACAAAAAGATAGAAGATGTAGTAGATAAAATCATGAATTTTGCTCAAATCCTATCTCAAACACTTATTAGTTGTGTGATCCTGGACAAGATGACATATATGTAAAGTGTTTTGCATACCTTAAAGGAATATATTTGGGAAGCAAACTGCATACCTGTTACACATAATTAATTCATATTCAAGCTCTAAGAGGAAAGCTCTAATTTAAAGTTAGCTGTTCTCCAAGGCAATCCCAATAAATTTTGGATAGAAAACACCATCTGCATCCAGAAAAAGAACTATGGAGATGGAATGTAAATCAACACATGCTCTGTTCACCTCTTTTTATGTTTTTTTTTTTTCCTCTTCCATGATTTTTCTCTTTTGTCCTAGTTTTTCTCTCGAAATATGATTCATAAAGAAATGTGTACTAAAAATAAAAGAAAAAATGAAAAAAATACTGGAGGATTTCGCCATTTTCTTCTTCAGATGAGGACATTGAGGCAAATAGTTAAGTGACTTGACTAGGGTCACACCGCTAATAAATGTCTAAGACTAGATTTGAACTCTGGAAGGCAAATCTTCCTGACTTCAGGTTGGGTGCACTATAGTGCCCCCTAGTTGCCCTAATCTTACACTAGAATCCCAATTCAACTAAAAAAACATTTATCAAATGTTTATTATAGGCAAAATGTTTTCATTCTTTGGGGGAATTTTTGGACTATATCAGTTATAAGGAATTCCCAATGAGGAAACTCTATCAAACAGATCAGCAACTGTCCAGACCCCAAGAGATTAATTGATTTGCCCGAAGTCACATAACTATTGTATATGATATACACCTTAAACCCCAATATTCCTTGATTCTAAGATTGGTTCTTAATCCACTATAATAAGTTATTGATAATAGTATCAACTGATATTTACTTTAGGCAAAATCTCACATTTTACTCTTACAATGAGGTTCCAGCTAGGAATCATAGGTATTATGCCCATTTAACACATTAGAAAATTGAGGTTGAGACATTAAACTATGTTCACATAGTCTGCAAGGGTCCAATCCAGATCTTTCCTGAGCTCAGGTCCAGAATGTTTCCAGTACTCCACCCTGCCTCCCATTCTCATTTGCTTTCATTCTCATGCCTCCAAATTTCACAGGACACAATAAAACTATTATTTCCATTTACAAATAAGAAAATTTGGATAGAGAGTAAAGTGACTTGTCCGGCCTAATGGAGCTACTAAATTGCATAGCTTTGCTTCAAAATCATGTTTTCTGACTATAGAAATCCACTTTCTATAATCCCAATTTTCTTTAATACTTTAAGCACCTCTAATTTCATTATGGGGCAGCTTGGTAGAGGTCTAGAATCAGGAAAACTTGAGTTCAAAACTGCCCTACAACATTTACCAGTTGTGTGACCCTAGGCAAGTCTCTTAATCTTGTTTGCCTCAGTTTCCTCATCTGTAAAATGATTTGAAGAAGGAAATGGCAAGCTACTCTAGAATCTTTGCCAAGAAAACCCAAAAGGGGTCATGAAAAATCATACACAAATGAAAATTATTGAACAACAATTTCATTCGTCCTCAAAATAGGCTGGTGATCTATCAATCAATCAATAAGCATTTATGGGGCTGGTGATCTATCAATCAATCAATAAGCATTTATGGGGCAGCTAGACAGCACCATGGATAGAGCACCCACCCGGAAATCAGGAGTAGCCAAGTTGTGTGACCTCAGAGACTTAACACTTTCCAACTGTGTAACTCTAGCCAAGTCACTTAACCCCAATTGACTCAACAACAACAACAACAACAAAAATTCGAAATCACTTTATTTGTTCTAGCACTGGGGATACAAAAGCAAAATAGCAGCTCTCATGGAAAAACTTATATTCTACAGGAAAAACAACATGTATGTATACATTCATGCATATATATGTATAAACATTTACACTGTATACATATTCTGGTGTGTACATGTGTGGTACGTATTTATAAGTATACTTGAATATCTATATACACATGAGTGTGCACATATATATTATATTGCATTTGGATATATATATAAAATATATATTTGTATGCATATGAATGCATGTCTCTATGTGTGTATATATACATGTTGTATTCTGCAATACATATAATAATAAGCTTCTTGGAAGCAGAGACTTTTTATACATATAGATATATCCATGTATCTGTATGTTTCTACATCTTTATGTATATATCACATCTCTCTCTCTCTCTCTCTCTATATATATATATATATATGTATATATATATATATACATACATACATACATACATACATACATACATACATATATACATACCTATATACACACATACATAAGGTAATGAAGGAGCAGCCCATAGGGAGAAAATAGGGGGATTCTCATGTACCAAACATACTTGAACCAAGTCTTGAAGGAAACTAAGGGTTCCAAGAGATGGGGGGCGGTAAAGAGAAAGGGAAGGAGGAGGGAGAGAGACAGAGACAGACAGGAGAGAAGCAGGGGTAGGGTGGGGTGGGGAAGAGCATCTACCAAGGTCCAGGGAGAGGAGATTGAGCATCTTCTAGGAGGAGCAGAAAAAAGGCCAGGCTGGCTACAATGGAGAGAGTAACATGTATTAAGATTATTAAGGTAGATCAGGGTTGGTTTATGAGGAACGTTGAATGCTAAAAGAGATTTTATGGTAGCCATAGGAGAGGGGCTTCAAGAATTGAAACCAGTTCAAGGGCCTCATCTAGTAGAAACTATGATGAAGGACAGGCCAGAGCATCATCAATGAAGTATGTTTATTGATCTGAGAGCCAGGGTTTATATACTCCTTAAGCTAAGGTAGAAGGAAGGGAGGAAGGAAAGGAGGAAGGGAGGAAGGAAGGAAGGAAGGAAGGAAGGAAGGAAGGAAGGAAGGAAGGAAGGAAGGAAGGAAGGAAGGAAGGAAGGAAGGAAGGAAGGAAGGAAGGAAGGAAGGAAGGAAGAAAAGAAGGAAGGAAGGGAAGGAGGGAGGAAGGAAGGAAGGAAGGAAGGAAGGAAGGAAGGAAGGAAGGAAGGAAGGAAGGAAGGAAGGAAGGAAGGAAGGAAGGAAGGAAGGAAGGAAGGAAGGAAGGAAGGAAGGAAGGAAGGAAGGAAGGAAGAAAGGAAGGAAGGAAGGAAGGAACAAAGGAAGGAAAGAAAGAAGGAAGGAAGGAAGAGAGGGAGGGAGGAAAGAAGAAAGGAAGGGAGGGAGGGAGGGAAGGAAGGGAAGAAGAAAAGATAAGATGAGAAAATCCATAGCCTTCCTCCACACCAAGACTAATATGAGGCGTCAGAAAGAAGAATCGTAAAGTTAGAGCTGGAAGGGATTTCAATGTTCATCTAATTCAATGCTCTCACCTCAACAAATGAAAAATCTGAGGGTATTTGTTCAAAGCCACATAAAGGATCAGAGCTTTTGATTTAGTCAAACCTCCTCACTTTACAAATCAGAAAACTGAGGCTACTTGTTCAAGGTCAAAGAGATAGGTTTATAGTTCAAGATCTAGTTCAGCCCTATCCTCTTGCAGATGAGGAAATGGAAGAGAAGGGAAGTTGAGTCATATATGCCCAAACTCATATCTGTAATAAGGATCAAAAGGTCCTCTATCTCCACTTCTCTTTACACTGTACTATGATGACCTTAATGTAAGTACCCTCCATTGTCTCTGGAAAATAATATTCAGCTGCAAAATGGCTCTTCTATGTATCCACCTTCTACCTGAAATGATAGACTCAAGATGCAAGATGAGGAGTATTTTTAATCAAGATCAAAATGAGAATTTGCTTCCTTAACCATGTGTACTTATTACAAGAGTTTTAAAGCAGACACCTATCAAGTAGAAAATCGGCTAAATAAATTGAGGCACATGAAATTTTGTAGGTGATGAATATAAAGAAATATGGAAAGATCAACATGAACAGATGCAAAGTAAGCAGAGTCCAAACAATATACACAGAAACTACAATATAAATGGGTGGAAAGGCACACCAAAAAAGCAAATACAAAATAATAAAAATTATGTGACTTAAAAAGAGAGATATGAGGGGCAGCTAGTTGATACACTGGATAGAACACCAGCCCTGAAGTCAGGAGGACCTGAGTGCAAATCTGACCTCAGACATTTAACACTTCCTAATTGTGTGACCCTGGGCAAGTCACTTAAATGCAATAGCCTCAGAAAGAAAAGAAAGAGAGAGAGAGAGAGAGAGAGAGAGAGAGAGAGAGAGAGAGAGAGAGAGAGAGAGAGAGAGAGAGAGATATGAAAGGACACTCCTAATTCACCCCTTCATGGAAGTGTGTACAGGTGCACATGTTTTCAGACATTCATTATATTGATCAATTGCACTGATGCTTTCCTCTTCTTTTTTTTTTTTTTTCTTTTGTCTCTTTAAAAAACTCTATTATTGTGGATGAGTCTCTGAGGAGCTAGAACCAAGATGATATAAAAATAAAAGACACAAATAGAAAATCTTTTTTAAAAAACTAATGACTTGGTTTTATTTTTCAGTGGGAATAGGAAGAGGTAGGAAAGAGAGAAAATAAATTCTTATTCATTGAAAAAATAATATGACTTTTCTACAGACCTCTCATTAACCCAGCATATGTTTTACATTTCTTTTTCAAATTCACAATCTTTTTATTCAAATGTTTTGCACAAATCTCACAAATTCACCAACCCTGAGACAAAGGAAGAAGCTTATTTTTTTTGAAGATTTAGTTCGGAGAAGACTTAATAGGGGATCAATAACTGTCTTCTAGCAACTGAAGGGGCTTCTTGAGAAAAGTTATTAAAATTATTCTGTTTGATCCAGAGGGTAGAACTAGGAAAAACAGGTGCAGATCACATAGAAACAAATTTCTAGGAGAAGCTCCCTGGTTAGAGTTGTCCCACAGTGAAAAGGGCAGTCTGGGAGTAATGGTTTGTCTATCAATATCTGGAAGAGGAATGGAGCAGGGAGAAAGGGGGAAGAAGGGAAGAGGATAGAAGGAAAAGAGGCGAGGGCCAGTCTTTAAGCAATAGCACTATGGTCACTTGTTGAGTATGATAGTAAGAGGAATTTTTTTCCAAGTACAAGTTGCTTTGGAGGCTTTGGAGGTCTCTCCCTTCCAACTCTCAAAATCCTTAATTTTTTCTATTTAAGCCAGTCAAGATTATGCCTTTCTTAAATATTCATTTACCTTCTGCACTGAAATTGCTTTTTTCCTGGATGGCCCAAATAGGCAGGGGAATTATCTAGCACCAGTGTTTTCTGACTAGGGAAGATCAAGGAATAAAGAAAAAATGCATGAGAGCTTAATATTGCTAAGAATATTTTTATGTACCTGCCAGCTAGGGGAGGGGGTGGGAGGAAGGAGGGGAAAATTTGCAACAAAAGGTTATGCAAGGGTCCAATGTTGGAAAAATAACCCATGCATATGCTTTGTAAATAAAAAGCTTTAATAAAAATATTTTTAAAGAATATTTTTATGCAGATTAAAAAGTAGCTTCTATGAAAGACATTTACAACCACCAGTACCACCCTCAGCCCTCTCAGGCCACTAGCATAGGGTCTTCAGAGAAGGTTTGAAAAAGGAAATATCATTTAGGAAGACCAGAAGACAAAAGGGACCACTTGTTTCAAAATACTAAGAGATAATAAAGCAGATTTAGCTGTTCAAAAACTTGGTTCTCTCAGAGATTTCTCTTTTAGTTTTGAAGGGAGAAGAAATAGACCTTAAAACTACTAAGTCTTTTTCCCTTTTCTTATTTCTGTTATGTATAAAGAAGTGTGTTATATTTCAGCCTGGAATAAATCATCCATGCTGAATGGTCAATTGAGGTTTGTAGTAGAAATCACTATTGACCTTTGAAAAGGCACTATCTTTATATTTTCCCATTTTGCTGCTTAAGATATCCTCTCAGAACTATGGAAAATAATCTGCTATTGATTTTTCTTTATATTCGTCAAAATGGAGTTTGAAATTGACCTGGAAAGCTCTGGGATACATCTTCTTGCTCACATGGCAGCATCCTTAGAAAATGTGATTAATGGCCTTAGCATTGGACGTGAGATTTCTTAAACCTGCCCTTACTGGATTAATAAGGACTATTTTGATTGTATTTGAATGATACTCTTCACTTCATAGTGGGGGAAATAATGTGGAACTCACAAAGTTGGATAAGGACTGGCTAGTATTGGCAAAATATTCAGAGATGTTTTATTAAAATATTAGACAAATTCAGATGAAATCAAATTTTCTATACCACCTTTGTCTCTTTTATAGTTCTATTTCTTCAATAGCTAACTTCCATCAAGTGTTTTGATTTTATTCCTTCCTTCTTTCAAATTTCTGTCTTTTTGTCTTATTTTTAATTGTCTTTTCTTGGGTCCAGCAATTGTCTGCCTGTCTGTCTCTCTTTTTCTCCCTTTCTCTCTCTCTCTGTATGTCTTTCTCTAAATAGAATACTTCTTTAAATGCACATTTTAATAATTGATGATTAACAAACAAGCAAAAGTGAATAATTTCTCACATTTATATTAATAAGTATTTTTTGGATCAGATTTTGGATCAGATTCCCAGATCAGGAATCTCTCTCCATTTAAAATTATTCTTCAAACATAAAAAAGAAAAAAAGACCCCCATGTGCAAAAATGACTGTAGCAGCCCTTTTTTATGGTAGCAAAGAATTGGAAACTGAGTGGATGCCCATCAGTTGAGGAATGGCTAAATAAGTTATGGTATATGAATGCTATGGAATATTATTGTTCTATAAGAAACGATCAGCAGGATGATGAAAAAGGCCTGGAAATACTTACATGAACTGATGCTAAGTGAAGTGAGTAGAACTGAGACAACATTGTATGTGGCAACAACAGGATAACTTTAATGGATGTGCCTCTTTTCAACAATGAGGTGATTCAGACTAATTCCAGTTGAATTGTAATGGAGAGAATTATCTGCATGCAGAAAGAGGAATATGTAGATTACAATATAATATTTTCATCTTTTGGGGGTTTTGCTTGCTTTTTTTCTCTTGTTTTTTTTTTCTTTTTGATCTGATTTTTCTTGTGTAGCATGATATTTGTGAAAATATGTATAGAAGAATTGTACATGTTTAACATATGTTGAATTACTTGCTGTCTAGGAGAGAAGGTAGGGGAAGGGAGGGAGAAAAATTTGAAACACCAGGTTTTGCATTGATGAATTGTTGAAAACTGTCTTTGCATGTGTTTTGAAAATAAAAAACTATTATTAAAATTTTTGAAAAGAAAATTTAAATAAAACATTTAATAAAAACCTTACTCATTAACTTACAATTTAGACTTGCACTGAAATTAAATTACTTGCCCAAAGTCAACTAGTATGAATCTTAAGTTGAGAGCTCAAACCAGTCTTCAAGATGCAACTATAAGGCACCATTTCTTTAAAAATATTTTCATAAATATCAGGTAATGATTAAAAAGAGTCATAACAATGAATGTTTTGTATAAAGGAAGAAATTTGTATTAATGGTGAAAGTGTATGAGATGTTTGTCCTCATTATGGAATTATAACACCCCACAATGTACTTGTGAGACATTTTCTTGCCATTTCACATCCACATTTGAAATGTGATCTGAGAAAAACTACTAATTACTTCTATATTACTAAAATACCTCCTTTGCCAATCTGGCACTATACCTAGGATTCTATCACTAGAAATTCATTCATTTGGCTTAAGATTTTGACTTTTATTTAATTCTTCCCCACACGCCATAAAAATTCAAATATCCCTTGGAAATATAGCATTTGGTTGAATTCAAGCATTATTAATTAAATTAATTGAGGCAGAATTCATGAAAAATATGCATGGGATTGCTCTAGGCCCTAAAGTAACAAATTTGGCCCAGAACTTTAGGTATAGATTTGCAAATATAGATTTCAGCCTTAGACAGTTTTCAAGAATCTAATGAGTCTTCCTACTCCAGAGCAGGCACTCTATCTACCTGCACTACCTCACTGTCCACATCTTATAATATCATTACTTCAAAAAGCCAAAGCCTCATGAGCAGAATGAAATGGAGCCCTGGTTCAGGTCAATAGCATTATTTAATTACAAGCAGACATTTATATATTTGTTGTTATCATCCTTCATTTAAGAAGATCAATGTCTTGATATATATATAGACACAAAGATCTATGTATATAGATCTAGATATATAAAGATACATAGATCTTTATTTATAGATCGAGATATATAGAGATACATAGATCTTTGTATATAGCTCTAAATAGAGATAGATCTTTGTATATAGATCTAGATATATAGAGATACATAGATCTTTGTATATTTATAGATCTAGATACCTAGAGATGCATAGATCTATGTATCTTTATATATCTGGATCTATATATATATATATATATATATAGATATAGATATAGATATTTGTATATTTGTATATATTGATCTAGATATGGATCTTTGTATATCTACATATCTAGATAGATAGATAGATATAAATATAGATATATAATGCTTTGGCTTACAAATCACTTTATGTATATTCTCATATAAATCTAATAGTCCTGTGAGCTAAATGGTGTTGTTATCCCATTTTACAGTTTGGAACTTGAAGTTCCCAGAAGTTAATTAACATACTCAAGGTTACAGAGCTAGTAAAGTATTTGAATCCATCATACTATTCCACACTCCTTTCCACTGAAGGCCTGTTAGTGTTTCAATCTTTCTCCATCTGCATCCCATTTTTTTAAGCACCATCCTGAAATTCCATGAAATTTTAATAGGCAACTTGAGCAACACTGACAGAGTACCTGGTCCCCACCATCCCCATCCCCACTCCAGCCCTACCCAGTTTCTGCCTCTGGAATCATCATCTACTTTGTCACCACACCATAAGGATCATAGAACTTTTCCATGTAACTTACCACTGAACTCTCCCATATGTGTTGTCTCTACCCTTAAAACGTGAGTTCCTTAAAATGTGAATTACTTAAGAGGACAGCCTCTTGCTTTTCTATTTTTAACTCCAGTACTTTTCTTAGTGAAGCCTTTTTCCATTCATTTATTTCATATATGTCTCAGTATGAGATCTAATGTTCTGTAGAGATGCCAAGAGAATCAGTTTCCTTTTCTTTTCCAATCTTCTTAACCCCTTCTCTCAACAACAACAACAACAGCAACAGAGAGAGACAGACAAAAATACCCTGCTCTGCCACTTACTACCTTCATGATCCTAGGTAAATGTCAACTTTCCTGGGATAAATTTTCCTCACCTATCAAATAAGAGAGTTGGACAAGATGGTTCTTTCCAGGTCTTGATCTAGAATCCCATATTCCCAGTGGATGGAAATATAAATCCTGAATTGTAAGAGTTTTGAGCAGAGCAAAGATTATCAATATGTCCAGCAGAATATAAAATCCTTGAAAGGAGGAATGAATGCTTCTGGTTGTTTTTTCCCCATTTCCCCAGACCTATCACATAACCCTATCTATTCTTTTAATTTTTGTCAACCTTCTGTAATGTTCTTGACATAGGACTCAGACCTCCTCTGTCTTTTCTTCTCTTTCTTTTCTTTTTTTTTTTTTCTTTTATGAGGCAATTGAGATTAAGTGACTTGCCCAAGATCACACAGCTAGGAGTGGTAAGTATCTGCAGCAGGATTTGAATTCAGGTCCTCTTGACTCTAGGAGCAGTGCTCCATCCATTGTGTCATCCACCTGTCCCCATCTTCAGTCTTTTCTTATAGGCTGCGATGTAGAAAAAGTACTTGTTTTAGAAAACTATCTCTGCGTTTGTTTTCTACCTGTGTGACTTTGGAGCAGTGATTTAACTTTTCTGGACCTCCATTTTCTCATAAAATGAGGAGATTGGACTAGGTGAAATTGAATGCCTTTTACCATTGGGAATCAATGATCCTACGACTTACAAAACTCACTGCCAGGCCTCCACCACCCTCTGCATACCAGGTGCAATGAATCAGATGTGATTGTTTCAAATAAACAGCTCATCATCTGTAATTTCCTGTTGTAATCTCCAGGGCTCTCCGTTGCAATCTCATTGTAAATCCAGCACAATCTCTGCCAGAATAATATGAAGGCTCTGCTGGCTTTTTCTCCCTAACTCTCAGTTCAGGGCAGGCCCTTGGCTGCCCTCCTCTGCAGTTATTATATAACTAAGAAATCCTTCCCCCACGCACCCACCCATCGAAAATAGGCAATAACATTTAAGGGATACCCTAAGGATCCTGCTCTTCCATCTTCTGAAATTGATCAAGGGTTAATCTAGACTTGTACTTCACATTAGGCAGAAATGACAAGTTGGGTTTGAACATTAATGCAGAGAAATACAGAAACACATGTTCTGTTTAGTCTTGGGCCAAGACCAGATAATTTGAACTATGCAGATGGAGGACAAGTCAGAAAGGGGGGGAGAGAGGTGGATCAGGAGTGCATAGCATAGCAAACAACTGACTGGTCCTACAAGATTCTCAGCCAAGCTGCTGGAAACTTTCTGTCTTCATAAAGCTTTTTTGGACTCCAGCGACCCATTCTTCTCTTCTATCCTTGATGCCTAGCCCTAATATATATATGCCAAACATGGTGCTCAGCATGGGATACCATTCTTCATCATTGGTCCTGTGGAATCATGGATGCTCAGTACATTGATGGAAGGAAGGAAGGAAGGAAGGAAGGAAGGAAGGAAGGAAGGAAGGAAGGAAGGAAGGAAGGAAGGAAGGAAGGAAGGAAGGAAGGAAGGAAGGAAGGAAGGAAGGAAGGAAGGAAGGAAGGAAGGAAGGAAGGAAGGAAGGAAGGAAGGAAGGCAGGAAGGAAGAAGGAAGGAAGGAAGGAAGGAAGGAAGGAAGGAAGGAAGGAAGGAAGGAAGGAAGGAAGGAAGGAAGGAAGGAAGGAAGGAAGGAAGGAAGGAAGGAAGGAAGGAAGGAAGGAAGGAAGGAAGGAAGGAAGAAGAGAAGAAGGGAAGGGGGAAGGGAAGGAAAGGGAGAAGGGGAGATAGAAGAAGCGAAGAAGTGAGTTAGGGAGGAAGAAAGTTGATTAATGCCAATGCTTCTGACAAAAGTTTGCAGCTTTCCCAAATAACCACAAGATGTCCTCATGGTTCTGAACCAAATTTACATTTTATCAGCCTCACTGGAAATTTTACATCTCAAATAAGGGAATATGCAAACAGCCAGATATTTTGGAAATTACTAAAGACATTGGAATTATGATCCAAATTCTCTGAATTCTTCACCTAGGGTTCCAGTACCAACGGAGACACAGATTTCTCATTCTTAAGATTCTTTGGCCAAAGAGATAGAGAAGAACACTAGATGCACTTTTAAGAATAGTACTTACTACAAATGCAAATAGTTCACAATTGCATGATGCTTTAAGATTTGAAGAGTAGTTTAATATTGAACACCATGTGCAATTTTTTTGAACATTAGCTAAATGCACTTTTCTTACCATAGCAGGGTAGAAAGAACCATTTGCCCTTCCTCCTCTCTCAAAGTACATTTATTTCTCCTGAACATATGAGTGATGATGGATAATTCATCATTAATCAATTAACTGATAAAGCCTGAGAAAGAAAAGCAGATATAGCATTTTCACTCTTTTCGTTATTGCTTAATTACATTTTATCCTGCTTCTTTTTTTTTTTTTTTTTTTTTTTTTACTGGTTTGGTTTTATTTTTCTTGTGCAGCACAATAATTATATAAATATGTATGCTTATATTGGATTTAACATATATTTCTACCATTTTTAACATATATTGGACTATTTGCCATCTAGGAGAGGGCATGGGGGAAGGGAAAGAAAATTGGAACACAAGATTTTGCAAGTACTAATATTAAAGAATTGTCCATGCATATGTTTTGAAAAATGAAAGAGAGAGAGAAGAAGAAGAAGAAGAAGAAGAAGAAGAAGAAGAAGAAGAAGAAGAAGAAGAAGAAGAAGAAGAAGAAGAAGAAGAAGAAGAAGAAGAAGAAGAAGAAGAAGAAGAAGAAGAAGAAGAAGAAGAAGAAGAAGAAGAAGAAGAAGAAAGAGGAGGAGGAGGAGGAGGAGGAGGAGGAGGAGGAGGAGGAGGAGGAGGAGGAGGAGGAGGAGGAGGAGGAGGAGGAGGAGGAGGAGGAGGAGGAGGAGGAGGGAGGGAGGGAAGAAGGAAGGAAGGAAGGAAGGAAGGAAGGAAGGAAGGAAGGAAGGAAGGAAGGAAGGAAGGAAGGAAGGAAGGAAGGAAGGAAAGGAAGGAAGGAAGGAAGGAAGGAAGGAAGGAAGGAAGGAAGGAAGAGAGAGAGAAAGAGAAAGAGAGAGAGAGAGAAAGAGAGAAAGAAAGAGAGAAAGAAACAAACAAAGAAAGAAAGAAACAAGGAAACAAAGAAAAAGAAAACAAGGACAAGAATCACTCTGAATGAAAAATCATGGAAAGGCTGGAACTGGTGGAAGGAACACACTCCTGCTTATCCCAGATAGGGCACTGAACTTGGAATCAGCAAAACAGGAATTCAAATCCCACCTCAGATAATTCCTATGTGATTCAGGATAAGCCACTTAACTTTTATTGGGCTTCATTTTTCTTATCAGGAAAACAAAGGAGCTGAACTTGATAATCTCTAAAACCTCTTCCAGCTCCAAACTGAATTCTGTGTGGTCATGAACACTTTAAGAAATGGAAAATTCAGGGTTCTGGAGCATTCTAGAGCAGGACTTTTTAATTTTTTAATTTTGTTAAACATTTCCCGGTTACATTTTAAAATAATAATAGCTTTTTATTTTTCAAAATAAATGCTAAGATAGTTTTCATATTTACCCTTGCAAAACCTTGTGTTTCAAATTTTTCTCCCTATCTCCCTTCCTCCCCCTTCCCATAGACAAGTAATCTATTATAGGTTAAAGATGGGCAATTCTTCTAAATATATTTACATATTTATCATGCTGTACAAGAAAAATCAGATAAAAAGAAGGGGAAATGAGAAAAAAAGAAAAAAACAAGGAAGCAAATAGCAATTTTTTTAAAAGGTGAAAAATTATGCTATGTGGATCTAGGCTTCTTAAATTTTAACAAGATTTTTTTTCTTTTCCCTGAGGCAAATGGGATTAAATGACTTGCCCAAGGTCACACAGCTAGGAAATGTTAAATGTCTGAGATCACATTTGAATTCAGGTCCTCCTGAATTCAGAGCTAGTGCTCTATCCACTGCAAAACCTAGCTGCCCCTTACAGGAAATTTTTACATAACCCTGAGTATATAAGTATATAAAATAGGTAAACAAATCAAACAAAAACAAATTATTATGATAATAAATCATAATTTCACAACCCCCACATTCAGTTACATGACTCCATATAGAGTCGTGATCCACATTTTAAGAAGCTTTGTTCTAGAGGACCAGGATTGATGGCTTATGGTTGACTAACCCTCTAGTCCACTGCTTTTTCTAGGGTTTATCTACACTTAATAGAAAGAACATAAGATCTGAAGTCAGAGGTCTTATCCTGGCTCTACTACCTACAAACTATATGACCTGGGGAAAGTGACATCTTCTTTGGATCACATTTTATCATTTGTAAAATGAGAAAATTGAATTATATGCTATCACATTATCATTAATTGCCCTTAGGTGATCCAATCCACTGTCAGACAGTCCCAAGTGTGCATGAAATGGAGAAGCTGTGTGAACAAACAGAATTGTGTTTGCACAGTCAAGGACAGCTTGCTAAATAAACCACCAAACCACTGTCTTTTGCAATAGTTGTGCAACAACTTCCTAGAGCCTACCTAATAGCTTCTAGACTTCAGTTATGCACAATCACTACTGGCACAGATGGCACCCGGGGGTTGGCGGAGTACAAACATTATCTCAGCAAATCATCAAGACAACCCTGTAACTTGGATGATAATTTTAGCTTCACTTTACCAAAGAAGAAACTTCCATAAGGTTCAGAGAAGTTAAGCAACTTGATCAACATCACACAGTTATTAAGAGTCTGAGGAGGAATTATAAAATCATAATATATTATATATATATATATATATATATATATATATATATATATATATATATATATATAACACATATAAAATCAAACTATGAGTCCTTAGAAGTCATTGAGGCTAACTGTCTCATTTTACAGATAAGGAAACTGATGAACTGAGATCCAGAGAAGTGTCAAGATTAAAAGATTAACACAGATAAATTGTTTGGTTTTTTTTAATCTCCGTTTGGAATTTAGGTTTTTTGTTTTGTTTTGTTTTGTTTCTGACAGCAAGTCTAGAGCTCTATCCACACAGCTGCTGTCTTTTCAGGGGAACAGTCTTTAACAACAATTTAGAGCTTACAATCCAATGAGATAGGGGCCACTAAACCACTAAACATAAGAATCCCCGTGGTCAGCATATTGACTTAGAAAACCACATATTAGCATTATCTATCTACTATAATATTTTCTTTATTTTGTTAAGTATTTCCAGTTCAAGAATTATTAAAGCATAAGGAAGTAGTAATATGTATGGGAATGCCTGTCATCTAGGGGAGGGGGTGGAGGGAAGGAGAGGAAAATTCGGAACAGAAGGGAGGACAAGGGATAATGTTTTAAAAATTACCTATGCATATGTACTGTCAAAAAAAATGTTATAATTATAAAATTAATTTTTAAAAATTAAAAAGAAAAGAATAAGGAAGTAGCATGATTGCCTAATGCTCTATTTTGTCACAAGTCCCTATAAAATAATATAGTCCCTATAAAAAGTCTGATGTCCCTATAAAATTTGTTACTTTCAGGGTAAATAGAAAGTTCTTACTCAACAATTTCATGAATCTGTGATTTGGGTTCTTTAGTGTTTTTTTCTTTTTGTAGAAAGCAAGGACTGTTTTACTTTTGTCTCTGTGGCCTTAAACACAATGTCTGGAATAAGTAGATACTTTTTGCTAAATGATTGATAATTTAAGCAATCTCTATCTAGAATCATCTTATTGATTCATTCAACACATATTTAATGAATGTCTTCCCTTGCATGTGACTCATGGCCCATCAAGAGTCTCCAGCTTTGGACTCATGTGGACTTAGATTCAGTCTTTAAAAAGTCTGACCTCTTAAAGAGTAGGAATCGTATTCTTTTCTAACTCTGGCACATTACACCTCCACCCAGTAGACCTTTAAGGAAAAAAATAGCTCTTTTTTTTTTCTTTTTTTTTTAAAGGAAAAAACATCTTAAGCAAATTTTTTCTCATGTCTAGCATCTCTCCAAAATAGAGTCACTTTAAAAAAAATTCTCAGTCTACAACATAGATCAGGTTGATCAATTATGAAAGATTTGGTTCTCCTCATTGCCTCAATGATCCAAGGTAATTCCAATACACTTTCGATAGAAAACACCATCTGCATCCAGAAAAAG
Source organism: Sminthopsis crassicaudata (assembly GCF_048593235.1). Classification (NCBI taxonomy): domain Eukaryota; kingdom Metazoa; phylum Chordata; class Mammalia; order Dasyuromorphia; family Dasyuridae; genus Sminthopsis; species Sminthopsis crassicaudata. The sequence goes on from NC_133621.1 coordinate 285,456,439, forward strand.
AACTATGGAGATTGAACATACTATGCTTCTTTTTTCTGTCTTTTTTTTCTCTCTCATGGTTTTTCCTTTTTGTTCTGATTTTTCTCTCCCAACATGATTCATAAAGAAATGTGTATTTAAAAAGTTAATATAGGGACAGCTAGGTGGTACAGTGGATAACAGAAGTCCAGAAGACCTGAATTCAAATTCGGCCTCAGACACTTAACTCTTCCAGTGACCCTGGGCAAGTCACTTAACTCCATTGCCTCAGGGGGAAAAAAAAGTCAATAACTAGAAAAAAAAATAAAACAATTTTTTTTTAAAAAAGTAGATGACATATAGGATAGCTATTTATTTTCTCTACCATAAAAGAAATGCTTAAAACATGAAAAGTATTTTACATTGTCAAACATTTAAAACATGAAACACTAACCCATCAAACATATTCTCAGGAAGCTGATACTTAAAATGTAGAAAGATTGAACAGGGATTTTGCTTTGACTTTGGACTAGCCTATCTGAGCAATTCATTCAAAATTCATAAATTCTGACAGCCAGGCACGCCTAACTCAGTCTCCTGCCAGTGGTTATCTCTTCTGAGAAAAGTGACAGGAAAAAGAAGCTTTCCTTGCATCTTTACAACACACAGGATCTCCCAACCTTTCTAACTCACAAGGAAGCCACCAAACCTGTAAAACATCAGAGCTAGACTGATTCTTTTCAGCGTGGTTGTTCAATCCCTTGTGCTTAGTGTGAAAAACAGAGCAGAAGAGGCAGTTTTGGACCTAAAAGGTAGTCTCAGGCTTATCTATTCTTGCATAAGTACTCACTGTCATGTGGAAGCAATTGCCAAGGTTCTGGGATGACAGTAAGAAGCAAAGCTCTAAGTAACCTGTCCTGCTCAACAGCTGGAAAAGATGGAAATTCCAGGACTTGTATCTGCTTTTAAGAACTACTACATCAATAGCTCTTCATTGCTCAGTGGACATCCCCTTTGGCTTCCTCCTCTTCACAGTCCCCAGTCTCCCAGTCACAAGAATCATGGGAATAAGTAGGATTTGTCAGATCACGACAAAGTAAAATCTTCCCACACAGAGCAAGTGCATATATGGCCCACTAGAGGGGACTGGAGTGAATATTCAGTCCCTTAACCCCTATGACAAGGATATATTCACGTAACATGAGCTTCAGGAAACTCTTGCACAGAAACTATATAAAGATATAGAAACTGTATCTTCAAGAGGCAATAAACTCCTGAACAGTGACATTTGAACTCATTCTGTGAGCTGTCATCCTGTAAAAACCTGTGAACTGTGGTGGCTGCATAGTCTATGGGAGAGCAGAGAGAAAGGACTAAGAGAATTTTTTTCCTGAGAGAACTATTTTAACCCTTAACTTGAGAAGAAACTAACTGAAGAGAATTCTTGAGTTTTAACTGGTCTCTGAAAGAGCTGAACGGTGGGATTATTTTTCAAGAACTGAGAAGTCTAGTAATAGTAATAGAAGTGATTAGGTAGAAGTGACTCTGGCAATGATCTTTTTCATAGATGATACATTTTAAATAATTATTTATGTCTTTGCCTTACTGTCTGTTAAATTGTTTTAGTTAAACTATCCATTAAACTAAGCCGATAACTGATGTATAATTAGGTATAGGAGACTTTGTACATAGTGAGAAGAGTAAAAACATAGGAGAAACAAAGTTTCTCCAGTTTATTACAAAAGATGTACATACTATAATGTAGTATATCATATTATACCATATTATGCTATGCCCTGTTATGTTATACTGCCTTATATTATGTTATATTATGCTATACTCATTATATATGTCATACTAATTTTATTATATTATTATAATCTTGAGTGTCCCCAAAGTTTTGGTATAATTTTAAGACTTTGGAGATATCCCATATGTTGGCAGTTAAGTGGTCCTGTAGATAGAGCAAAGTCCTAAGTAGTCAAGAAGTTCAAAATATAAATCCAGCCTTAGATATTTTCTATCTGTGTGATCCTGAGCAAATCACTTAACCTTGCTTACCTCAGTTTCCTTATCTATAAAATAATTTGTAGAAAGAAATAGCAAACTACTTCAGTATCTTTGCCAAGAAAATTCTAGGGACGGTTGATCCATGGAGTCATAAAAAGTAAGGCACAACTAAGCATGAAGAAAATAAAAAACAAGATCCCTTCAAGCTCCAGATTTATAATTCTTACCCCACTGCAACTTTATCGTCTCCTATTTTCCATGGCAATCTGTGATACTTCAGCTATGTTATAGGTAAACTGAATTGTTTTTGTGGACTAAACTGGAAATCTAACCACCATATGTAGCACTGTATCATGGGGGAGTGATTTGAAACAACTAACACATATTTCAAAAGAACACTTGCAAGACAGAGAAAGCCTCAGCTTGTGGAAAATTATGATATTAGGAGATGGGAGGGTGGTGACCGTGATTTGCCTGTTATAGAACAGAGAATGTTTGTTGATATTTCTTACTTTCCTTCTGCCTTATGCCAGGACCAATATGTTTCCAACTTAAAAATGCCAGCTTCCTGGACAGGTCCAAGGGAAGAGAATTTCCTCATGGGTCTGGATTTCTGGGATTTCGGCCAACAAAAGGTCTGACACTCCTCTAAAGTAACAGGCTCTTTTTGCCAAGACTATCTCTGACCCATGTGTTACATAATTAAAAGAAATAATTTCAAATGATGTTAGGGACTGGCTTTTATTAATTTATCACACTGGACACAAAAGATGGTGCAACCCTATCCCTTACTAAAATTAAAAAAAAAAAGAATATTTTTCACATTTTATAATGACAATAAACCTCCCCACCACTTTATTTATTTTCATTAAGAATTTTAAAATACCGAATAAAATGAATATTTCCATTTATGAAGTAGTACAAGAACCACAGGTATCTATTATGTACAGGTTATTTTTCTTTTTGGTGATGTAATTATTACAGCTTCAATGATGTCCTGCTTGTCTGTGATTCTTTCTGGCCTTTCTTCTGTTCATTTTTTTTAAAAAAGCCTTGACTTCACCCCACCCCTTTCTCATTATCACTCTAGTCTATTCTTCCTCTCTTTTCCATCCTCATTGTCAGTTGAAAGGAGGAAAAAAAGTCCTTTAAAATATAAAGAGTCAAAATATGGAAATATGTTTTGCATGATCATACATGTATAACCTACATCAAATTGCTTTTCATCTCAGGGAGGGAGGGAGGAGAAAAGGGAAGAAGGGAGAGAATTGGAAATTCATTTAAAAAAAAAAGAATGTTAAAATTGTTTTTTAAATGCAACTGGAGGAAATTATATTATTTTTAAAATATAGACAGCAAAGCAAAACAAATTCCCACATTTACCAAGATGTCAAAAAATATAAGTCCTGTTCTTTATTTGATTCTATCATTTTTGGGTCAAGAGATAAGTAACATTCCACTTTGGAACCTTCTCTGATAACAAATAGATGTAAGTACAATGAATTGACTCATTAGCCACATCTGAAAGGTAGATTGATAAACTGAATAATTCTTTAGACCTGGGTTCAAATTCTGACTCATTTTCTTAGTAGGTGTATGACACTTACCTGTACTGGGCCTTGGTTTCCTTATTGTCAAATAAGGAAGCTGGACTCAGTGACCCAGCTCTACATTTAAGATCCAATGACAACCAGTGTACAACATTATGTAACCATAATCCATCCCTATAGTAAAAGGAGAGAATGTGTGACCTTTGAAACCAAGAATGGTTGTTATAGTTAATGTAACTTCTAATGTAGTTTTGTGTTGTTCTCCTTTACATTATTATAGTCCTTGAAGATATCGTTCTCTTGGTTCTTCTCTCCCTGTTCCTTAACATCTTCCTTTGTTTCTTTCAGTTCCTCCTATTTATGATTTATTGCAATGCAATAATATCCAACTGAGAGAGCCATTTGCCAATTAATGAGCACCCACTTTCTTTCCAGTTCCTTACAAGCCATGGAAGGTGTACAGCACTTAGGGATAATGCATTTTTTAAATCTATGTGAATCATGAAAAAATAGAGGAAAGAAATGTTATAAAAAATAGCTTAGCTAAGCCTTTTAAAAATTTATTAAATCCAGGGGGAAAAGAACTTTTTTTCTCTTTCCATACAAGAAGTTAGAAAATTTTATAAAAGGCAATCGTCCAAAAAGCAGACAAAATAAAAATAAAAACCTTCTCTAAAAACATAAAAGAGTCCCTTAAAAAAAGATAATAAAGAATGAATGCACTAGCAAGTATCATAAACATTAAGAATATAAAGACTATAGCTATTCTCAGTAATACAGTGATCCTGGAATTGGGATGGAAAATGCCATCCACATCCAAAGAAAGAACTATGACGACTGAATGCAGATCCAAACATACTATTTTAAGTTTTGTTTTGTTTTGTTTTCTTTTCTTTCTCATGGTTTTTCCCTTTTGTTATGATTTTTCTTTCTCAATATGACTCATTTGGAAATATGTTTAAAATAATTGTACACGTACAACCTATATCAGATTGCTTGCTGTCTTGGGGAGGGGGAAGAAAAAAATTGGGAACTCAAAATCTTACAAAAATGAATGTTAAAAACTATCTTTGCATGTAATTGGAAAAATTAAATTCTATTAAGTAAAAATAAAAATAAAATAAAATGAGGGGGAAATATGAAGACTCTCCTCTGGTTCTGTTGTTTGGGACTATTTGTGTTTAGTCTGCTTTAAAGTTCACTGTGGGGGTCACAAAACTTGCCTGTGATGTTTATAGTTTTTGAGGAAATTTCAAAGCAAAACATGAAAGTCTCTGAGTAGATGCCAAAGTAAATGGGTCAGACCATAAATGCCTCAAGAGTTCAGAATGAGGGAAATCTGGAAGGCAGTAGAGGGAGGTATCATCTCATGGAAGAGGCACATGAGGTGCTGGGTCCAACAGACAAGCTCTTGGGACTTTTAGCTCCACATTTAAAGGCGGGTCACTGTGCCACCTAGCAATGCCAGCTGCAACTTTGTGGTTTTCCTTTTCAGCATATGTGTAAACACTTGTTGAGCCAAGTCTGAGGCTGTTTCTAACTCTTTTGTAGACACACAGCAATTGGGCAGGCCATGACCAGAGTTTTGATGAAACTGGGGCAATGTCTTACTTGAACTTGGCAAAAGAGAGAGAAAGGGGGAAGGCTCATTTGATTAGGGTGGGCACTCAGGAAATTGGACTTGCTGATTTTTTAAGACAAAAATCTATTGAATATTGAATCACATAGGACTTTATCCCTTAAGCCAAAGAAACCAAACTCAAATTAACAATTAAATTTTATTTTAATAATAATAATCTATAATACCTTAAGTTTTGCAAAGTCTTTTACATATATTATCTCACTGAGTCCTTGAAAAAATCCTATATTGAGTTCAGTTTACAGATGAAAAAATTGAGACTGTACTAGGTTAAGTTATATGCCCAGGATCATACATCTAGTAAAAATCAGAGACTACAGATTCAAATTTCTCTTTCTGATGACAAATCTAGTGCTCTATTCACTGCCAATATTAGACCAAAAAAAGTCAAAATACTTTGCCTTATTTTTAATCTATTTATTTATTTAAAATTTAAATGCAAAATAAGAACAAAACAGAAAAAGAAAGACAGAAAAAGTGTCATGTGCCCTGCAAAACATAGAGGAGGATTCAAAATATATAACAATAAATTTCTATTTCAAGAAAGCATACATAATAATAGAAGACATTGTATTTGTTAACTGTCCATCTTTTTCTTTGCTTCCTTGTAGGTTTTCTTTTGTTCTCTTCTGGGCACTTTTTATTTTATTTTTTTCCCTTTTCCCCCACTCTCCCAAGCAGGCTTCAATTAAGCAAAGATATATTTATGTTTATATATATGTGTGTATGTGTATGTGTATATGTGTGTGTGTGTTATGTGCAGGTGGAAGTATATATATATATGTCAATGGGAGTATATACATATATACACCTATACATTGTGTATGTACACACATATATGCACATATACATATGCATATATACATACATCTAAGACAATTTTATATGACTGACATGTAATATTTCATATTATATTATACATTATAATATAACCTGATAGTTCCCCTTATAACAATCATTGAAGTAGATAGGAGAAGAATGATCATTCCCATTTTACAAATGAGGAAATTGAGACTCAGATTATGATTTACCAAGGATCACAACACCAGAAAGTATTGGAACTAGGATTCTAAATCAATTCCTGACTCCAGGTTTGGTATTCTTTACACATGCTCAAGACATATTGTTTCTTGTAAAATTGGTGACTATATGTTTTCACTAATTCTCTCCATTATCATCTGTGGATTTCTTATTTCAATGTTAAGAAAAATTGGGAATTATCTGCTCTGCAGTACTATACATACCCTATATATTATTCAGAGTTAATACAGAGAATTTGAACAGAGATATATTCTGACCTGAGTGATATTAAGTGAGTAAATAAGAATAATGATAATAACTAGTATTTATGACACTTACAAATCGCTTCACAATTATTATCTTATTTGTTCCTCACAATAGCCTTAGAGACAGATACCAGGGCAGCTAAGTAACGCAGTGCATAGAACACCAGTCCTGAAGTCAGAAGGACCTGAGTTCAAATTTGACCTCAGACATTTAACACTTCCTAGCTGTGTGACCCTGAGCAAGTCACTTAACCCCAATTACCTCAGCAAAAAAAAAAAAAAAACAGATGCCATTTTATAGAAGAGGAAACTGAGGGAAATAAAGTTAAATGACTTGCTCAGAGTCATACAATTAGCCTCTGAGGCATGATTCAAACTCAGATCTTCTTGAAACAGGTAAAATTCCCTGCTTATTCTTCTGCCTCCCTTTAAGATTTAGCAAATTAAGATTTGCTTTATGGTCTCATGCCAAACAAATGTGTGACTGATTTAGGAATTCTCCTAGACCTAAACAAAAGAAATTGTTAATCGATTAAAAAGCATTTTTTCACATTTCATTTTTATTATTTTAAAGTTTTTTTTCTTTTTTCTTTATAATTTTTTTAGTATTTTATTTTTTCAAATACATGTACAAATAGTTTTCAACATTTATTTTTGTAAGACTTTGTGCTCTAAATTTTTATCCCTCCTTTCCTTTCCTTCCCCTTAGAATCCTAGGAACTTCCCCTTAGGTGCTTAGGATCTCAAGACTCAAAAACTTCTGCTATATTTTTTTTTTTTTTAATTAAAATCTAATGAAAACTGTAGCACAGTTTTGTATGTGTTGAATGATTAAGAAATACATAGGTTAGGGCCGCCAGATGATGGAGTGGATAGAGCACCAGCCCTAAATTCAAAGCTGGCCTCTGACATTTAACACTTTTTAGCTGTGTGACCCTGGGCAAGTCACTTAAGCTTGATTGCTTCAAAACAAACAAATAAAGGATGTGGTGGTGGGAGCTAAATGGGCAGAACCTGGCTTAGAATCTCCATGGCAGAAGGAGATGAGGGTGGGCAGTGTGATGCCCTTTTGTCCTTTTTCTTATCCTTTTATTCTCTTCCTAAATCTTTTCCCCCTCTCCAAACCTCCTTCCCCCTTCTCTTCCTCTTCCTTAACCTCCTCCTCCTCTTCTTCCTCTTCCTCCCCCTGCTTCTTTCCCTCCTCTCATACCAGAACATTGTACACAGCAAAAACAAAGATTGACGATGATCAATTCTGATGGATGTGGCTCTTTTCAACAGTGAGGTGATTCAGGTCAGTTCCAATGCCTTTGTGATGGAGAGAGCTATCTGCACCCAAAGAGAGGACTTTGTATGGACCACAACATAGTATTTTCAGTTTTTTGTTGTTGTTTGCTTGCATTTCCTTTTTTTTCTTTTTTAATCTGATTTTTCTTGTGCAGCATGACAATTGTAAAAATATGTATAGAAGAGTTGTACATATTTAACATATATTGGATTGCTTGACATCTAGAGAAAGGGGTAAAGGGAAGGGAGAGAGGAAAAAAAATTGGAACACGGTTTTGCAAGGGTGAATGTTGAAGACTATGCATGTGTTTTGAAAATAAAAAGGCTGATAGATAAATTTGTGTTCTTCAAAGCTTTACAAAAAATGAATGTTGAAAACTATCTTTACATGTATTTGGAAAAATAAAATACTATTGGAAAAAGAAATAAAATAAAAGTGTGTCTCTTTACAATGTTGCTATCTTTTAAATTGTTCTGCTTCTGTTCACTTCATGTCTTTGTCAGTTCATACATCTTTTCAGCATTTCTTAGAGCACATTAGTATTCCATTACATTCATTTATCATAACTTATTCATCCATTCCCCAATTAATAGAAAGTTTCCAGTTCTTTGATATTATAAAAAGAACTGCCATAAATATTTTTGTACTTATAGGTCCTTTCTTTCATCTCTCTGGAGTAGAGAATTAGTAGTGGTACAATTGAATTACTACAAATAGTATAGAAATTTTGGGGGCATAATTCTAAATTGCTTTTCAAAATGGCTGGACCAATAAATTTACAATTCCACCAATAATGCATTAATGTGTTGTTTTCTTGCATCCCCTCCAACATTTAATTTTCCTTTATCAGGCAGGTGAGAGACAGAATATGCTCTCTCCCAACCCCATTTTGCCCAATTCATATATAAAGATCTATGATTTAGTCGTCACCACCAATTTAATTTTCATTTTTCTATTTATTAGTTCTATGTTATTAGGACATTTTTTCATACAGCTGTTGAAAGTTTAGATTTCTCCCATTCATTTATTTTTGTTACTTTTCAATTGGAAAATGGCTCGCAGTCTTATATGTTTGAATCTCTTTGATTATATATCTTAAAAACGAGACCTTTATCAGAGAAACATTTTACAAAACTTTCCCAATTTTCTTCCTAATTTTAGCTACATTGCTTTTGTTTATGCAAAACCTTTTTGATTTTTATGATCAAAATTGTCCATTTTACCTTCTGTGATCCTGTCTATCCTTTGTTTGGCTAAGATCTCTTTCTCTCAAATGGTTGTGATATATGATTGTAATAGAAATTGTGCTATAAGAAATGACAACGGATGGTTTCAGAAAAATCCAGGAAGACTTATATGAATCCATGCAAAGTGAAGTTAGCAGAACCAGGAAAGCATTGTATTTAGCAATAGCAATATTGCAAGGATGGTTAACTGGAATTTAGCTACTCTGATTAAGATCCAAGAAAATGATTCAGAGTTCCCATAAAGAAAAATGTTATTCACCTCCAGAGACAGAACGGATAAATTCTGAAAACATATTGAAGAATACCTTTTTTATTTTCTTTATTTTTCATCTGTTTTCTTTTGCAACCTAGCTAATAAATATGTTTTGCACAATTTTACATATATAAGCAATATCAAATTGCTTGCCTTCTCATTGATTGCAAGGGGAGGAGAGAAAGTGAGGAAATTAATCTGGAACTCAAAAAAATTTTTAAATGGTTGTTTGGACATGTATACATATATTGTATTTAATTTATACTCTAACATATTTAACATGTATTGATCAACCTGCTATCTGGGGGAGGAGGGTAAAAATTAGAACAAAAGGTTTGGCAATTGTCAATGTTGTAAAATTACCCATGAATTTATCTGGTAAATAAAAACTATTAAAATTTTTTAAATGGTTGTTAAAAAAATTCACATGAAGTTGGGAAATAGTAATGAAATAAAAATATATTTTTTAAATTCTTCCCTTCTCCACAAATTCATGAAGTGATTTCTTCTTTGCTTCTCTAATTTATGATATGATCCTTTGGTTAAATAGTACAGTGATTAGAGAACTAGTTCTGGAATCAAGAAAACTTGAGTTCAAATGTGACCTCATATACTTCCTAGACCTTATACAAATCATTTAATATGTTTGCCTTAGTTTTCTCAACTGTAAAATGGGGACAATAATAGCACCTACTTCCCAGGATTGTTATGAGGATTGGTTGAGATAATAATTGTAAAGCATTTAGCATAGTCCCTGATCCATAACAAATTCTTCTCTCCTTTTCTCTTTATTTCTAAGTTATATATCCATTTGGACCTTATTTTCATGACTACTGTCTTTCAAATAAAATAAATACAAGATAATTTATGAGAGAAGGTGCTAACATCTCAGGGGATTAGAAAGGCGTCCCTTAGTTAAAAAAAAAAAAGGTGGTGCCAGAAGCTTTGAAGGCAACTTCAAAGGAATGTCAGGAACAGCTGGCAGCATGGGAGAGTTGGAAGAACTGTAGATGAGAGCTTTCTTTAAATTCAGGTTTTGCCATTTTCTAGCTGGCATAGCAAGCCCATGAAAAGGAGCAATATGAACCACTGCTGTGGATTGGAACCAGATCCTGGTGAGCTCTAAATGGCAAGAGGTTAGTCTGCCTTTTCTCTTAAATGCAACAGGGAGTCATTGAAAGTTTGGGAGGGAGGGTGGTATTAGGATGATTTGGGGAAATGAATTAGAGAAGAGAAGGGAAAGACTGGAAGCACAAAGCCCAATTAGGGGATTATCACAAGGGTGCAGCTATGCAGTAATGAGGGACTGAACTAAGAGAGAGGCTATATTGTGGAAAGAAGGAATAGAGGAAAGAAATATTATGAGGGTAGAATCAGTAGGATTTGGCACTGGTCAGATAAAGTTAGAAGGAGGAAAGAAAAAGAGTCAAAGATGACTCTGAGATAGAGGGGTATTAATGCAAGAGCATTAGCTCTTTGTAATGCTCTTGTAATGCTGTACAAATATTTATAGTAGAGGGCAGAATAAATGCCAAATGAGTGGTACAAATGAAAGGCTCTGTCCAAAAGTGCCACATGGGAGGAGTCATTTCCTGTGGGGCTATTATAAGATCAGAGATAAAGAACTTGTAGGGATCTTCTGCAACCTTCTACCAACTGGGGAAACTGAGGTACATTGAAAGGAAGTTAATTGTTAAAAGGTTATATGATCATCCTCTTAGAGCTAAAGGGACCTCAGTCAGAGTCCAACTCCCTCATTCTACATATGAGGAAACTGAGTCATATGGAAGAGAAGTTAATTGTAAAAAGGTCTTAGGATAATTCTCTTAGAACTAGAAGGGACTTTAGCCACAGTCCAACTCCATCATTCTACAGATGAGCGAAACTGAAGAGAGGTTGTTAAAAAAAAAAAAAAAAAATCATAGGATCATCTTCTTAGAAGAGACTTCCTAGGCCATTGAGACCAATGCCCTCTTTTCACATCTGTAAAATGTGAGTCCCAGAGAGGTGACATTACTTAGGATGGGAGAACCAAAAGGGATCTTAAAAGTAATCCAATCCCTTGATTTTAAAAATAGAGAAACTGAAACCTAGAGAGGGTTAGTGGCTGTAATCATAGATTCAGAAGTGAATTGCCCTCATTCAGCTCTTTCATTTACAGAAGAGCAAAGGGAAGTCACAATGGTTAAGTCCCTTGTCTACACTTATTTGGGTGACAAGTCCAGGACCTGAATCCAGCTCTTCCAAGTCAAATCCAGCACTCTTTCCAGGAGAGGCATCAAGAGGCAGCGTGCTTTGGACAGGAACTTGAGCTGAATATCCTCACAGGTCTCTTTTAACTCTGGGATTCTATGATTTCCTGTCCCATCTTGATGAAGGGAAGTTTCTGGACAGTGTAGTATATCATTAAGGTAGTCCCAAAACTTTGAAGTGTTGCCCATCTTTCTTTGCACACATGTTGTCTGCCTAAATATCCACCCAAATGAATATTTACCTGATAGCATCTACCAACTGTCAAGGGACTATACATAATTATGTACAACTACAGAGCCAGTGCAGACTGCTCAGGGGCATGGTTTAAATCCTAGGAATATCCTCTCTGAGACAGAATTCCTTGAAGAAGGAAAAAGATCATTTCTTTCTCCTCACCCTGGTAGTAAAACTTCTTATTCCAGGGATTTTAGAAGGGCCTCTCATCATTTCTACAACAGGATTTTCTGCCTGTTTGGATTCTTGTATTTTCTGGGAATAAATGTTTGTCCCACTAGATGGCAGGCACTGAAGTTGACAAACCAGTGGAGTTTGTGAACTCAAAGTGACAATGCATCTGCAACAGACTGGGCAATGAAACCTCACCTGTTTGAGCTTGTCAGTAGTTTTAATAGAGGGTTTTCAGGTAATTAAAAGGACCTTATCACCTCATACCTTGGCTCCTGCAATAAATACTTAATCCCCACCTCTTCTAATCCATTTCACATCTGCTTCCAGGAAGATTTTCCCTAAAGCACAGCTTTGAGGGTCACTCCCTGGATCAACCCCATAATTTTACAGATGGAAACACTGATACCCAGAAAGATTAAATGAATTAGGATCGTAGACTCATATACTGAGAGACAAAAGGCTTCTCAGAGACCATCTAGACTAGGAATTTTAGCATGGATGGATGGATGGATGGATGGATAGATGGATGGATGGATGGATGGATGGATAGATGGTTGGATGGATGGATAGATGGTTGGATGTATAGACAATCAGTAGACAAACAGATAAATAGATAGAAAATGTATATTGTGCTGGAATTTTTTTAATTTTATAATTGTTCTATACTGTATTGTATTAAACTAATGAAAATTGTACTGGCTTGCAAGAATTGATTATTAAATTTTTAGTGTGAGTTTTCATACTTCAGGAATCAGGAAATACTACAAGTCAGGGATATTTTTGTTGCTGATGTTGGTTATCTAGACTTTTAAAAGTGACGGAGAAAATGTTAATGCAGGTTAAACTTAAAAACTTTTTTATTTTCAGGGGTTTATTGTTAAACATTTACCAGCACACTCCTGAGGAAAGGAGGAAAGAGAGAGACAGAGAGAGAAATATTTCAGTAATTTGTCTCCTTTGTAATCCTATATATTTTATTTTATGCATTTAAAAATATTATTCTGTTGCACATGTTTAACCTATATTGGATTACTTACTTTCTAGGAAGAGAGTTGGAGGGAAGAGAAGAAGAAAAATTGGAACACAAGGTTTTGCAAGAATGAATGATGAAAACTCTTTGCATGTATTTTGAAAATAAAAGGCTATTTTTATTTTTAAAATAATTTGTGTGTGTGTGTGTGTGTGTGTGTTATTTTGAAAAGGAATCCATTGGCTTTACCAGATTGCTAAGGGGTCTGGGAAACACAAAAAAATGTAAGAACCCCTGGTTCTGGTCAAACTTTATCATTTTCTTTCTTTTGGTGAGGCAATTGAGGTTAAATGACTTGTCTAGGGTCACACTGCTAGTAAGTGTTAAGTGCTTAAAGTCTAATTTGAACTCAGGTTCTTTTGACTTCAGGGCCAGAACACCATCCACTTTGCCATCTAGCTGCCCCTAACTCCATCATTTTCAATGACGAAATAAGCATTTAAGGAGATTAAATGATGTGTCCAAGGTCACAAAGGTAATTTGTGACAGAGATAGAATTTGAACTCTTTTCTATTAACCACTCTGTCTTATATGGTTGTGGTTGTGATCCTGAGGAGAGCACAATTTCCCTGCCCTTACTCTGTCTGATCTTGACACCAGCAGTCTGAGAGGAGAAGAGATTACAGGAACAATCAATAAATATTTATTAAGTGCCTACTATGTGCCAGACACTGTGCTAAGCCCTGGAATATAGATCTTAGAGTTGGAAGAGATCTTAGAGATCATTTAAGGTTTTTTTTATCCTTCTACAAATGAGGAGATTGAGACTCAGATACATAAGATGACTGCTCCAAAGTCACACAAGTAGAATATATTTCTACTAGGCTGAAATGGAAGTGAACTGAATGAGGACAGATGGCTAGAAAGAGCCACCAACTCCCTAATATCTGAAATGAACTAAATGGAATGAACCATCATAGTCAGATTAATCCAATTCCCCAAAGGATCCATATGTGCAAAAATGTTTGTGGCGGCCCTTTTTGTAGTGGCAAGAAACTGGAAACTGAGTGGATGGGGAATTGCTGAACAAGTTCTGGAATATGAATATTATGGAATATTATTGTTCTATAAGAAACGATGAGCAGGATGATTTAGACCTGGAGAGACTTACATGAATTGATGCTTAGTGAAATAAGCAGAACCAGGAGATCATTGTACAAGGCAACAAGATTATACAATGATCAATTCTGATGGACATGGCTCTTTCTAGCAATGAGATGATTGATGCCAGTTCCAAGGATCTTGTGATGGATAAAGAGAGCCATCTATACCCAGAGAGAGACTGTGGAAATTGAATGTGGATCACAACACAACATTCTCACTCTTTTTGTTATTGTTCACTTTCATTTTGTTTTCTTACTCATTTACTTGTGCAGCAAGAGAATTGTATAAATATGTTTATACATATTCGATTTAACATATATTTTGACATATTTAACATATATTGGATTGCTTGCCATCTGGGGGAGGGGGTGGGGGGAAGGAGGAGAAAATCTGAAACACAAGGCTATGCAAGGGGTCAATGTTGTCAAACTATCCATGCATATGTTTTGAAAATAAAAAGCTTTGAAAATTAAATGAGGGACTTGGAAAAAAAAATCAAATTCCCCCAAAGGGAATTCCACCAAAGCATTGCCCAAAGTGGCTGTTTCAGTGGTGTCTTCAAGGATTTGAGTTTGGATCTCAGCTTTGCCATTCCTAGAGCAGGATCTTAGATAAGTCACTTGTTTGCCTCAGTTCCCTCATGTGTAAAAATGATACAGTTGTATTTCATTAGTCTCTAAAGTCCCTTCCAACTCTAAATCTAAACATATTATTTAAAAGACAAGATTCTTCCCACCATGCTATTCTGCTCTTCCATATTGGTATAACTCTGGCGATTTCTCCCAAGGAAACTGGCTCCCAAAACCTATAGGTACATTTTTTCTTTTGTTTTGTTTTTTTTTTCCTAGCTGAATTCTCCAAAGAAAAGCAAATCTACAGGGAGCTCATTAGAATTATACACAGCCAAATTCTCCTCAACTGCCTGACTTGTAACTGAACTCTCCATAGAAATTTTGGCTGGAGATACAGTCGTGCATTTATAATATTCAGCTTGGAGAGGATCCTTTGGCTTCCAGATAGTTCCATGAGTAGTTTTAAAAGCACAACCTTCACCCTGGAGATTACAAACCCAAAACTAAGGGTAGATGTACTGGGGCTTTAATTTTATTAGGAAGCCCATGATGACTCATACCCACACCCACATCCAATTCTCAGGGCAGCTGCTCCGATGGAACAGCCTTGCTTCTTTCTTCACAGGTTGATTTTGGAAGAGAACTTGAATTGGAAGGAAAAGAATTGTGAAAAAAAGAATGTATGTGAGTAAAGAAGCAACAGGGTAAGGAGTGAAGCAGACTTGGAAAAGGAAAGAATAACTGTGTCAACAAAAAAAAAAAAAAAAAGTATCAGTATCTTTGGTTTTTCCATCATTTGCATTTCCCAATGGATACCTCCTTCCCCACTCTCCACTCTCAGGGAGCCATCCCTTAAAACAAAAAAGGGATTCAGCACAGCTACCAACATATCAAAAAAATCTAATATGACATGCAATATTTCACACCTATAGTCCACCACTTCCAAAAGAGGGGAAAAACAGGGGGGGGGGTGACGCCTGCAAAACTCTATTGGAGCCAGTTCTAATCCACTCCCAAAATTGTTGGCAAATGATATGACTTAGAGATAGATTTATTGTTTTGTTGATTTCTAAATTTAAGAAAGTGATAGAGAAAATGTCCATATTGCAGAGTAAATTTAAAAGGTGCCCAGCATTTATTTTCTTCATAGAGCTAGTTGTTAAACCTTTACCAGCAAATTCTGGGTCCCTTATCCCCTTTGTTCTTTAAAGTCAAGTTTGGTCATAATATATCTGCTTCTTAATTATCAATATTTGGCATTTCTGTAGTTTTTTTTTAATTTGCAAATAGCTTTAAGTCTATGATCTCATTTAACCTTGCAATTAGTTACTTGTGACTTTAGTGTGTGTGTGTGTCTATATATAAAATATCAGTATTATAGTTAATAAGACATTATTATTCCTATTCTGCTGAAGAACCAGAGAAAGAAAATTTAAGCTACTTTCCATATAAGTGCATAATAAAAATACTATAAGAATTATTTATTTTAAAGGTGAGAAAGCATAAAGCTGATATTTAAATGATTATCATTTATAAGGCATTATTATTTTCATTCTATTGAGGGGAGGAAGGAAGGAAGGAAGGAAGGAAGGAAGGAAGGAAGGAAGGAAGGAAGGAAGGAAGGAAGGAAGGAAGGAAGGAAGGAAGGAAGGAAGGAAGGAAGGAAGGAAGGAAGGAAGGAAGGAAGGAAGGGAAGAGGGAGGAAGGGAAGGAGAGAGGGAGGAAAGAAGGAAGGGAAGGGAGGAGGAAGGAAAGGAGGGAAGGGAGGAAGGAAGGAAGGAGGGAAGGAAGCAAAAAAGGAGGGAAGGAAGGAAAGAAGGAAGGAAGGAGGGAAGGAAGGAGGGAGGAAAGAAGGAAGGAAAGGAAGGGGGAAGAAGGAAGGAGGGAAGGGAGGAAACAAAGAAGGAGGGAAGGAAGGAAGGAAGGAAAGAAGGAAGGAGGGAAAGAAGGAGGGAAGGAAGGAAGGAAGGAAGAAAGGAAGGAAGGAAGGAAGGAAGGAAGGAAGGAAGGAAGGAAGGAAGGAAGGAAGGAAGGAAGGAAGGAAGGAAGGAGGGAAGGAAGGGAAGAAGGAAGGAGGGAAAGAAGGAGGGAAGGAAGGAAGGAAGGAAGGAAGGAAGGAAGGAAGGAAGGAAGGAAGGAAGGAAGGAAGGAAGGAAGGAAGGAAGGAAGGAAGGAAGGAAGGAAGGAAGGAAGGAAGGAAGGAAGGAAGGAGGGAAGGAAGGAGGGAAGGAGGGAAGGAAGGAAAGAAGGAAGGAAGGAAGGAAGGAAGGAAGGAAGGAAGGAAGGAAGGAAGGAAGGAAGGAAGGAAGGAAGGAAGGAAGGAAGGAAGGAAGGAAGGAAGGAAGGAAGGAAGGAGGAGGGAGGGAGGGAGGGAGGGAGGGAGGAGTCAGACTAGAGAAACAAATTCTACAAGTAGCAATTCAGCATTCAATAAACTCAAGACCTATAATTATACCCTGAATTAAACAACTGATTTTGTTTGGAACTTTACAATCTTGAGACCTTAGTGATTGCCTAAACCACTCTTTCATTTTTCAAATGAGAAAACAGAAATCCCCAAGAAGGAAATGTCTTTGGCTCATGGATTTAGAGCTAGAGAAAACCTTAAAGGTCATCAAGTCCAATCACCTGATTTTGTCACACAATGGTTTTGTCTGATTCAAATCATGCATAATTGACTCCAAGTCCACTGATCTATCCATGACACCACACTGCTTCTTTATGTCCTATACCCGTCAAAGTTCAAGTATTGATCATTTTCAGCTGACTTTTAAGACTACACCTTATTAGGTATTCAATGCATTACATCAACAGACTGGCAAGAGTCCACCACAATTATGGCAGTGTCCCACATTTGAACACTTTGTCCTACTTCTCCTAAGTGCAGAGTTGGATACTCTATATACTCTTTATCTCAATGCTAAATACAGTCATTTCCTAAGCCTGCTTCTTGGTTTTAATAAATTCATTTTCAGCTCCTACTATTCTGAACTTACTACCTAGTTTGATTTTTAATTATTTTATTAGCAACAATAATAATCATGGGTTTTATATAATGCTTTAAGATTTGCAAAGAATTCTATAAATATTTCATCTAATCCTTACACAATCTTGAATATTACCTTTAACAAGATAGCGACAAGTCACCATTTGTTTATATTGTCTTCCGATCTTTTCTAATTGGTGGTGGTGATGGTATATTTTAAACTGATGCTTTTCTTTGGGAGGGCATTAAAAAAAAAAATGCCCCTATTCCCCATAAAAGCACCACCATTCCCTATAAAAGCCTTATCATAAGAAATTAGAGTCAAGGAAAAGAAATCAAGATATTGACAATCATCATTGTCTTCAACCAAAAACCCTCCATTTTCTCCCAATAAACAGTAAATGTGCCTTATCTGGTATGACCTGGGTGTGCTACAAGTTCTTTGGTTACAGATGTCATGTGTAGTTAGGGATTACATTGTCCTGAATTATTGAAGAGTATAAACATTTAGATGAGATATCTATGCAAGATTACACAAAAACAAGTCAGTACACATGGAAACACTACCGAAATAGAATTTCTAACTGGAGCATCTGCTGTTATGAATATTTTACAATATTTTATGTTTTTCCCATATGATAACTGTTCTTCTCCATCTGATATTTTGATTTTCCAGTGGCAATGGCAAAGGGAGGCAAAATGTACTTTCCCCTTATTAATTCCTTTTTACTTTTGATAAAAGTTTTGATGCAAAATTTTTATAATAATAGCTTTTTATTTTTCCAAATACATACAAAGACAATTTTCAACATTCACCCTTGCAAAACCTTATGTTCCAAATTTTTGTTCATCCTTTCCCCACCCCCAGACAGCAAGTAATCCAATATAGATTAAACATGTGTTACAAAAAATTTTAAAGGATAAAAAGTTTCTAAATCAACCATGAAATTTATAAATTATATGTGCTTTTATTTCTCATATAATCTTCTTCTGTTCTTTTTAATACTGAACTATTTCATTATGGAGTGTTAAGTTCAGAATTTTAAAATTAATTTTTAAAGGTATGCTTTTGGAAAAAGGTGATTTATGTAATCAGATTTAGAGCTAAAAAGCCATCTAGTCCAACTTTTTGTTCTGTTATCATAGTTATTTCTAGACATAGTTTTCCCCACCTGGAATTGAAACGTCCTTCCCTGTAAGAAAGAAAATTTAGAACGCTACATTTTAGGCACATGTCTGTCAGAAACAATTTTTTGTCATGGCATGCCCATTTTCAATCTATAATTTACAATACTCTAAAAATAACACAAAAAAAATTACATTGATATAAAATATATTTACAGAACTCTGATAAAAGTTCAGTCAGCAGAGCAAGACTTGCACAACTTTTGCTCATCCTTAAAGAACCATTTCCCTAAAACCATTCAATCCATCTTTGGTCTTTGAAGATTCTCTTTTCTAATTGATGACGAGATACCTCTATTAAATGAAGTAATCAGAGACCTGTTAATTGAAAAAATAAAATGTATTTTAAAACGAGCATTTTAAGATGGAAGGGACCTTCAAGGTGATCTAGTCCCATCTATTTTTTTGATAGATGTGGAAACTGAAGCCTGGAAAGCTGAAGTGTCTTACCCAAGGTTATAGTAGTAATGATAAAGATCGGATTTGAATCCTGTTCTTCTGTTCATCTAGCCAATATAGGAATGTACAGTTTATTTACTGCCCTCCAAAATCAAGATTGGGCAGCCAAGTGACACAGAAAAGAGAGGAGAGGAGAGGAGAGGAGAGGAGAGGAGAGGAGAGGAGAGGAAAGGAGAGGAGAGGAGAGGAGAGGAGAGGAGAGGAAAGAGGAGAAAGGAGAGGAGAGGAGAGGAAAGGAAAAGAAAAAGGAAAGGAGAGGAGAGGAGAGGAAGATGAGATAATTAACCTTAAAATATTATTCTATTATTTTTACTAAAAGATTTTGCAAACCTTAAAACATAATATAAATGCCTGCTATTTAACTGATCATTTCTGACTCAGTTCATTATAGTACCCTTTCTACTTTCTGGGTCCAAGGGACCTCTTTTTTTCAACATTGTTATAAGTTGTTTTGTACATTATTCTTCTAGTTCTGCTTATTTCATTCTGTATCTATTCACATGTTTTCTCTATTTCTCAGAATTCTTCATATTTTTTTCATTTCTTTTTGCATAAAAAATATTCTGTTCAACCAAATCAGTTCCAATAGAGCAGTAATGAACTGAACCAGCTACACCCAGCTAAAGAACTCTAGGTGATAACTATGAACCACTACATAGAATTCCCAATCCCTCTATTTTTGTCCACCTGCATTTTGGATTTCCTTCACAGGCTAATTATATACTATTTCAAAGTCCGATTCTTTTTGTACAGCAAAACAACTGTTTGGACATGTATACATATATTGTATTTAGTTTATGCTCTAGCATGTTTGACATGTATTGGTCAACTTGCCATCTGGGGCGGGGAGGGAGGGGAAAAATTGGAGCAGAGGATTTGGCAATTGTCAATGTTATAAAGTTACCCTTGCATATATCTGGTAAATAAAAACTATTAATAAAAAAATATAAATTCTGTTCTATTAACATACAACAATTTGCTTAGATATTCCCCATTAAATGTGCACTTCCTTTGCTCGATTTCTGTAGTGACAACTCCTATCTACTACAAAAAGCCCAGCTATGACTGTTTTGGTATTTTCCATTCTATTCTATTTTTCCTCTTCCATGGTATTCTAAAATGCAAAGCATTTGAAAATTACTTTCAAAAATATCAATAGAAAATTTTAAAAATGAATGAACAAATGGAATTGAAATTAAAAATAGAAAAAAAGAGAAAATACCAAACATTCTCCAAAGATGTAAAAAGGAGACTGAACAGACCTTTGAACATAACTCTGCAAAGGTTTGCTCATGGCAAAGCTTCTGATTTCAGAAAACAATGAATCATGCAAGCATCCAGGGTTCATCTGCCTTCCTGATGCAATCTATTATTAACCATGTTTCCTGTGCCCTTACCACAGGGGAATTAATAGCAGACTAATTTTTCCCTTACTTACTACAAAAAAGAAAAAAAGTATTGTGATCAAAAGCCAATATAAAAGTATCTTGGCTCTTACTGATTATGTTTTTCCAAATCATGTGTTTGCCCTAAAAATTAGAGTTTTTCCTCATCCCAGTAGTCCCCAAAGACCAATGCTAGCTTAATCTCCTTCACATATTACCCCCCTCAAAAGTTATTACTGGCTTCCAAATCACAAATTAAATGAGATAATACTGAATCAGGAGATAATACTGGATAAAATTGGATCAAAAGAGATAACATTTGTAAAGTAGCTAATACAATTCTTAGAATACAGTAAGCACATCATGAATACTTATTCTCTTTCCCTTATCACCTCCACATTGCCATCAGAAACCTTTTCCTCCATATAAAGACTGATAACCAAACTGGCCCCACTCCAATCTTAAAAGCCATTAGCATCTGCACTCAAGCAGGATGTAATATGGTATATAGAGCAATGGTTTGGAATCAGAAAATATGAATTCAAATGTTGCTTCCATTACTTAATAACAGGTGATTCAGTGACATTATTTGTCAATGAGACTTGTTGGGTCTCAGTTCTATCAATGCTATATTAGCAATAACTCTTTTAAACATGCCCTTCTCTTCTCTGAAGGTGAAGTCCCTCATTTCCTCAGGCCCGAATGATTGCAATAGCCTTTTCATTCATCTCCACGTCTCAAGCGTCTCCCCACTCCAGTGTATCCACCAAATAATTGTCCTAAAAATGTCACCTCCATTCAATAAACTCCAGTGGCTCTCTATTACACCAGAATCAAACATAAAATCCTTTGTTTGGTTTTTAAAGGTCTTCCCAACTTGACCTCCTCCTACCTTGCAAGTTATACTTATATTGTATTGACATTCCCCCCTGATCTTTGCTGTTCCTCAGGATCTTCATCTTCTAATTCCAGCTAGTTTTCACTGGCTGGAATGCTCTTCATCTCTACCCCCTGGCTTTCCTGGCTTTCTTTAAAACTCAGCTAAAATCCCACTTTCTATAAGATTTCTATCCTAATTCCCCTTGATTCTAGTATCTTCCCTCCGTTGATTATTGCCAATTTCTCTTGTGTATACATCATGTTTATACATAGCTATTTGTTCGTTGTCTCACTCATTAGATTGTTGAGGATGGTTTCAGACTCTTCATGATCCTATTTTGGAGTTTTCTTGGAAAAGATACTGGAGTGCTTTGCCACTTCCTTCTCCAGCTCATTTTACAGATGAGGAAACTGAGACAAACAGGATTAAGTGACTTGCCCATAGTCACACAACTAGGAAATATCTGAAGCTAGATTTTAACTCAGGTTTTCAAAACTCCAGGACCAGTACTCCATCCACTACAGCCCAGCTTCTTAAACTGTGGGTCTCAACTTTATATGATATGTCACAACTAGATTGGGGCCACAAAATTATGCTTTATTATCAGTAAATATTTAATTTGTATAACTACACTTGGTCATGTACTGGGGTTAATGTAAAAAATTTCTCAGGCAAAAAGGTCAGGAGTGGAAAAAGTTTAAGAATCCCTACATGATACCACCTACTGACCACCCTTGAGAATAGGGACTATTTTTTATCTTTCTATGTCTAGCATTTAGCACATTGCCTGGCATATAGTAGGCAGTTAAGAAATGTTTACCAACTAGCTATCTGCCTGATTGATCCTTGAAGCTGCTCCCACATTCCCTCTGTATCTTTCTAAATCCATGTCTGTGTGGAGAATGTGCTCCTCCCAGAAAACATTGACTCTTTCCAGTCCATTAAGTCTTCTTCACAATGACAGGGAAAGTGGAGTAGGGGGATAAAAAAAAAGGAATCACCTCCTCTCCATTCCAAGGAGTCTTACTCTACAAATGCTTCCAGTCTTGATTGTCTAGACATCTTCAGGACATGAGCTTTTGAGAACCCTCAGAGGACCAGCTAATTTGATTTCTCAGCCTATCACATAGTTTTCTTTCTTAATAAGATTAAGGGAAGGGATCCCACTACTCACTTTTAAATTGGTAAAATCACTGGGTATTAATAATAGCATATATACTCTGATCCCTTTAACACAGAAGTACATAAAAGGATGTACTTTCATTGCCAGGAAAAAAATTCCTTTATCAAGTACTGAGCTCTCAGATGGGGAGGGAGGATCCTCCTGTGATTTGTAGCCTTCTGAAAAATCAAATTAGATTTATTAGAGGAAATGAGGGCTAAAGATCTGAATCTTATGATCCTTTCAAGTTTACTCTCCAGTGGATCAATAGCATGACAAATATCATGGGTTAGTCAGTAAGCATTTACTAAGTTTTGACTATATTAGTATTTAGTTATTTAATTAGTATTATGTTTTATCTTGATCTTCTCTATAGAAAGATGAGAGGTCTATAAATGCAAAATGTGGCATATAGTGTCCAATAAGATAACCATACTAGATAGTGCCATTTTTTTTTTCTTTCTAACAAAAGAGAGTTCAAAGTTGTCAGAAGTGATGCATATTGGGAAGTGATTGTGGGTTACAATTAAACTATTTTTTTAAATGTGTTCAATAAATATTCATGAAATAAATTAATAAATCTTCTAAGACCTATAACCCTGTGTTCCCTTTTCCCCTTTCTCAGCAGTTTTAACACAGAGACTAGACACATGGTGCCAGGAGCTTAGAGAATATCCAAAAAAGGAAATCCCTTCTACCAGTAAAGGCCAACACTATTTCTGAAACTGAGACATATAGCCTCAGGGAGTAATAAGGGATTTGCCCAAGGATCCAGAACTTGTAGGGGTCAGAGTGAATTATTGAAATTAGGTCTTCCAGGCTGTACAGCTCCATTTCAGCCACTATTCCACACTGCCTCTCTCCTTTAATACATGTAAAATAAAAGCATTTTACTTTCACAATGCCTTATTATTCATTTTTATTTTTCAATCATTCTTTTATTTCAATTCATTTTTTTTAATCATTAATCAAGAAACATTTCTTAAGTCCCTCTGTATGCCAGGCAATGGAGATGCAAGCAGGGAGGATGAAACAATCCTTACTGGCTAAGAGCTTGCCTTCTAGTCCTTCAGTAATTGATTCCTCCTCAGGGTCATTTTTACCAAGAGGCCCAGGGTGATGTAAGAGACCCTTCTTTCTGCCTAATGGCAAAAACAGCTCTTTCCACCCTACCAACTGAGAGTTGAAATACCAAATGCAATTGGCTAAATATAATTTTTGGATCCTACTCTTGAATCTTTTTCTACTCATCTCTCTACACACGAATCCTACTTCCAACCCACTGCCAGACATAGGAAAGTGAAGTGAGCTGTGAGTAAATGAACTTAACTGCATAAGCTTTAGCAATGCAGAAAAACACATGATTCAAAAGCCATGTGCACCTTCCTCAGTAACATTTGCACTATTTAGAGAGTCAAATACAAAAAAACACATACTCTTCTTTTCCTTTTTAGGAATTCCTGCCCTCTTTTTGAGCACCATGTAGTGCAAAGGAAGGGTTCCAAATTATCTATGCTTCTTGTAAAATAGTGAAAAGCATAAAATGGTGACCTGGATTTTAATTTTTAAATGCAAGCTTGATGTTCTTTTCTCTTTTACATCACTATCAGTTCCCAATGATTCCCACCACCATGATCCAAGGAAGAGTGAGAAAGACTCCTTTTCATGAATTCAAAGCTGCCCTCAGACACTTAATGGCTATATGAACCAGATTAAGTCACTTAATGCTCCATGCCTCAATTTCCTTTCTGTAAAATGAACTACACACATCCTGAGAGAGAGAATTATGGAGACCGAATGTTGTTTATCTGTTTGCTTGGGTTTTTTCTTCCTCGTGCTCTTTTTTCCCTTTGGATCTGATTTTTCTTGTGCAGCATGATAAATGTGGAAATATGTTTAGAAGAATTACATGTGTTTAACCTATATTGGATTACTTGCTGTCTAGGAGATGGGTGAGAGGAAGAAGAAGGGAGAAAATTTGGGAACACAAGGTCTTACAAGGGGGAATGTTGAAATCTTTGCATGTATTTGGAAAAATAAGAAGTTATTATAAAAAATTAAAAATAAAAATAGCCACATACAAATAAAATTAAATGAGCTAGATAAGGATGGCAAACCAAATTATTATCTCTGCCAAGAAAATCCCAAATGGAGTCACGTATTACTGAAAAATGTCTGGATGAAAATGAGGGAATCACTCTGGGTGGCCCCTTGAGGTCCCTTTTCATTCTAGATCTATATTCCCATGAAATACAATGTTTAAAAAAGTATTGTGTAGGAGCAGCTAGGTAGCTCAGCAGATAGAGCACCACCTGAAGTCAGGAGAACCTGAGTTCAAATCTAATCACAAACACTTAATACTTCCTAGCCATGTGACCCTGGGCAAGTCACTTAATCCCAACTGCCTCAGGAAAAAAAAAAATTATTGTGTGTACATATATATAATATATATGAATTTTTAAATTGTTATTTATGGGAAGACTAGAGGGAGATGTAAATAAGGACAGCTTTGAAACAATATATTGAACGTATTTTATAGTTTTAAAAAAAACAAGCTGTACTTAGAGATTTACCCTTTCACACATGATTTTTCTTCATTCTTTTTTTGAATTCCAGAGTATCTCTCTCTCTCTCTCTCTCTCTCTCTCTCTCTCTCTCTCTCTCTCTCTCTCTCTCTCTTTCTCTCTCTCTCTCTCTCTCTCTCTCTCTCTCTCTCTCTCTCTCTCTCTCTCTCTTCTCTCTCTCTCTCTCTCTCTCTCTCTCTCTCTCTCTCTCTCTCTCTCTTTCTCTCTCTCTCTCTCTTTCTCTCTCTCTCTCTCTTAAATTTAAATCTTTTTTTTTTTCTTTGCTTACAAGGGGTGGATCACTGAGGGAAAAGATGTATTTGAAAATAAATGTAATTGCAAAAACAAGACATTAACAAAAATAAGAAAAAATATTTTAAAATTATGTTTCTTTCTACTGTGTGTTGGGGATCATATCCTAGAAGCCCTCCTGGGTGGGAAAAAAAAACACTAGAGAGTTGTGTTATTTTGTTGCTTTATTTTTTCACCATGGCTGCCTAGAATTGATCCCTTGACAGTTTATTTAGGATCACTGAAACTGGACTTTTTATAAAAAGTATTCGCTTATTCTGAATTTTATTTTCTGGACCACTCCATTTCAGATAATGATCATGAATCATGGGTTGTGTTGGGTTCTTGCTAGTATTTTTCCCCCTAGGTTCTTATCAATGTGACAATGAAGATCAGTAAAAGAAGGTTCTTCCTTTTTTTAATGAAGTTACTTGATGACTTTTTTATTTAGATTGTAAAAAAATGGGTAAAACTACAGTTTTGCTAATACTTCCAAAAAATAAGTTTTCTATGATCTGTTATAATAGGTAGAACTTGGTGTGATAAAAAGCACCGGGTCAACAGGTTCTTTTTTAGAAAAATAATCCTTATGCCTATCTGAAAGTCCACTCACAGCTTATGATTTCCTTGGTTAAAATCCTGGTATTGTACTGATTACAGGAGCCTGGAAGTTTCCCATGACCCTCCCTTGGGTTCAGCCTTCCTGTGATTTCCCTTGAAATTTTGAAAGTTACTAACATTTAAAAAACACACTTACATAACACTATCAAAATCCTAAAAAAAGTGCCAGCCTTCCTTCTATGAACCTCCTGAGAATCTGCTTTCTTACCAAGAACATTACTGGGAAACATGAGTATAAGATCATTCTTTATGGTCTTTCTACATTACAAGAGGTTTTCCTGACAGCAGGGATGCTTCCTGTTCCTTGTCAGTCTCAACAAACAGCAAGAGAAAAAAGTATCCCAGCCTTTCATGAAAAGGTTTATACAAAGCTCTATACTTTATAGGAGATTCCTAGGCATAATCCTGAACCAGAAATGAATCAAGATTAAGCCAGATCTTCTCTGACTTACTCCATATCAGATCAACTAATACTCACTTGCAAATCCTACCACTCCCTCTTATCACCCAAAGGGTCTCAGTTATAATTAATAAGCCAGTGGTAACTCCTTGGAGCTGATAACTTTCCAATTTAAATATTCTCCACCCTTCCAGAATTTCCTGTCATGTGTACCTAGTGATTTAGCAAAGCATTCTCAGAGAAGAGATGAGAAAATATACCTTCTCTTTTCCTTGGAGAAAAATGGGGCTGTGGGTACAGAATGTCACATATGCTTTAGTCTACAATATTATAATGGATGGATTGGCCAATAAGAATGCAGCCCTTAGAGATGGGTCAGACCTGTGCTATCTGATTAATTCTACAGAGTCCAGACTCTGCCTATTTCCATATATACAGGCTTGGTGAGCTTACTTCTAGCCATCCATGATTGACCAACAGGTACTACATGGAAATTAAAAGTCTTTTGATTGATTAAGGTTAGAAGAACTGGTCTTCCACTCTCATCTCAGTGAATTTAAGATCAAAAGTTTGGCCAGGAGCACTCAAGAGAAGAAATTGTTTTTCCTCCCACCTAAGTATCATGTGTACCATCATGGTGCCTCTTTCTTTTATGATTATTCTGTCCTTATTTTATGTATATGAGTATCCTGAGACCAAGTGAACAGCAATTTCAGGAGATCCTCCAAAGCTATGAGAAGTCACAACAGGAATCTAAATCATTTACAAAGTCAACTGGAATAGTAGTTGATAGTTTAATATTTTTTCTCCCAATTATATGTAAAAACAATTTTAACAATTTTTTCAAATTTTGAGTTTCAAATTTTCTACCTCCCTTCCCTCTCCCACATTAAGAAAGCTACAACATGGGGCAGCGAGGTGGCGCAGTGGATAGAGCACCAGCCCTGAATTCAGGAGTTTGGATCTGGTCTCAGACACTTAACACTTCCTAGCTGTGTGACCCTGGGCAAGGCACTTAACCCCAGCCTCAGGGGAAAAAAAAAAAAAAAAAAAAGCAAGCAATTTGGCATAGGTTATACACGTATAGTCATGCAAAACACATTTCCATGTAAGCAGGCTGTGAAAGAAAAGAAACAGGAAAATAAAGAAAAAATGTATCTTCATTTTGTATTATACCTAGTTCTTTCTCTAAAGATAATAGCACTTTTCATCATAAATCCTTCAGAATTGTTTTCAATCATTGTATTGCTGAAAATTGTTAAATTACTTAACACTAGATCATCATGTAGTATTGCTGTTACTGTGGACATTGTTCTCCTGGTTTTGTTCATTTCATTTTGCATCCGTTCATGTAAGTCTTTTCAGGTTTTTCTAAGAGCATCCTGCTCAACATTTTGTAAAGTACAATAATATTCTATCACAATCACATATAAGAACTTATTTGGCTATTCCCAGAGGAGTAGCGGGTACCAAGAGAGGAAGTGCCTAAAGATAAAATTGGCAAGATTGTGCCCAAGGTACAGCAAGTACCTCAAAGATCATGAAAAAAATAAAATAAAATAAGTGTTGGCTTTGGATTCTAGAAAAGGACTCAAAGTCCAGCAGAACTATATACTAAGGAGACTTCCATAAGGACTCCATGAAGAAGGGAAAGGGACCCATATGTGCAAACATGTTTGTGGCAGCCCTTTTTGTAGTGGCAAGAAGCTGGAAACTGAGTGGAAGTCTATCATTTGAAGAATGGCTGAATAAGTTATGGAATATTATTGTTCTATAAGAAATGATTAAAAGGATGATTTCAGAGACCTAGAGAGACTTACATGAACTCATGCTAAGTGAAATGAGCAGAACCAGGAGATCATTGTACATGGCAACGACAAGATTATACTATGGTCAATTCTGATGGACGTGGCCCTCTTCAACAGTGAGATGATCCAAGCCAGTCCCAATGATCTTGTGATGAAGAGAGCCATCTACACCCAGAGAAAGAACTGTGGGAACTGAGTATGGATCACAACACAGCATTTTCACCCTTTTTTTTTGTCATTCACTTGCATTTTATTTTCTTTTTCCTTTTTTTCCTGTTTGATTTGATTCTTCTTGTGTAACAAGATAATTGTATAAATATGTATGCATGTTTTTAACATATATTGAATTACTTGCCATCTAGAGGAAGAGTTGGGGGAAAAGGAGGAAATTGGAACACAAGGTTTTTCAAGAGTTAATGTTGAAAATTATCCATGCATATGTTTTGAAAATAAAAAGCTTTAATCAAAAAAAAATTATAATAAAATAAAATAAAGAGAAAAAGAGGACTCCATGAAAGGAGAAAATGTCTTCTGGAGCCAGAAGCTTAGAGGGATTATCTCTTCTCTACAGATCTACAGAAAGACTTTGAGTTCTGAGAGATAACAGAATTCTTTATCTATAGCTGGAAATGATCTTAGAAATCATGTAATCCAATCCTCTAATTTTACAGAGAAGGAATGGAAACTGAGGAAAGTTACTGATTTAATTGTCCATAATCACAGAAGGAATGTCTGAATTGGAATTTAAATCCAGATGTTCAGATTCTAGAACCAGAATTCATATTACATATTATTTAATGTTTTAGTTTATTTAAAATTAATATGACAACCCCTACCTTCACCAAGGATTTTACCAAATTCAAATAACTTGCTTATAAAGTCAGTTACTGTTTATAATAACCTTAACTATTTTTAATTCTACTCCCAAATTTAGAGTAAGAGGTTGATCAGGAGAAGCATTTTAGTGCAGTGTGTTACAATAAGAACTCATTCTGTAGAAGAGAAGACCAAGGTTTAAATCCCATCTTTGCCCATTACTACACATTTGAATTTGGGGACTGGTCACTACCATAACCAACTACAATGGTCCTTGGACCTAGAATCTGTAAATTTCTCAAACTTATAAAGTCAAGTCTGAACCTGAACACATTTACCATATTTATAAGAACCATGTTTAGTCACCTACGCAGGAAACACAAAACAGAGGACTCTGGGTATTAGGTCACCTAGTTGAATCTACATTGTCAGCAAGGGTTGATAATAAGAGAAGAAGAAAGACCCCTAGAAGGAAGACTCAAAGCAAAGAGTATACTATGGGACACAATGGAGCACAGAAGCCAATAGCTCTCTGTCCTATTAGCTAAGGGCTTCCACTACCATCTTCCCTCACCTCCTCTAGCTAAAAGAATATGGGCTTATTATATCATTCTAAAAAGCAAAATCCTTTCAATACTAGGTCACCAATGTCTCCATTCCAGTAGTTACTGGAATAGCAACTATTCCATATGATGATCCACAGGGTTGATTTCCCTTCCCAAGGTAGTCCTCAAACTTTTTAAATAGGGGGCCAGTTTACTGTCCCTCGGACTGTTGGAGGGCCGGACTATAGTAAAAACAACAGCTCACACTCTGTCTCCGCCCCTCAGCCCATTTGCCATAACCCGGTGGGCTGCATAAACATCCTCAGCTGCCACATCTGACCCTCGGACTGTAGTTTGAGAACCCCCGGAAGACATGGGACTGGATTAATCAGGGGTTAATCTGGAGTCGATGAAATTGTCTTTTTTTTAATAGATTCTTATTTGATGTTCAGTTGTTTTACTTGTGTCATACTCTTGGGCACCCTATTTGGGGTTTTTCTTGGCAAAAATACTGGAGATACTGGAACCATTTGAATTCAGGTCTTCCTGATTCCAGGCCCAATGTTCCATCTACTACACTACCTAGCTACATTTTAATAATTGTATTTTATCAGCCACATGAAGGGCACTATAGAAGTTACTTCTAGGAGATAGGGAAGCTCAATGGTACAATTAATATAGTATGGTTCTAAAGCTAGGAGCAACTGAATTCAAATTTTGCCTCAAATACTTCCAGCTACACCCTTGATTCTAAGAGAATCATGCTAACCAACAAGGGAAGTCTTGGAGAGT
The DNA here is from genome assembly GCF_048593235.1 of Sminthopsis crassicaudata. Taxonomy (NCBI): domain Eukaryota; kingdom Metazoa; phylum Chordata; class Mammalia; order Dasyuromorphia; family Dasyuridae; genus Sminthopsis; species Sminthopsis crassicaudata. The sequence goes on from NC_133621.1 coordinate 285,486,931, forward strand.
ACTGATAGGGGTTGAGGTCCCTTTAAGATTCCTTTCTGATTTCCCAACTCCCATGGCTGAATATCCAGGCCCAACCCCCACCGGATCTGAGCTGGCTTGGGTTTTCTCAGCCCCCACAATCAGTTTCTTCCTTATCTGAAAAGCCCACCAAGAACTTGGGGTACTACCCACAATCTCCTTTTAGGTATAAAAGAGCCAAGCTGGAGCCCTCTCTTTGCAGGAAACCTTCCCCCCAACACATGGTATCCTTCCGGCCACATAAGGGTTCCTGCCCATCCATCAGCCACCTTTGACCCTGGAGTCTTTCTAACTGAACTTTAATTCCAAATTCCTACAATAAACCTTTTATTTATCAATCTAGGTTTTTGGGCCTGTAAATTCATTTACAGGGGACACTGTGCCTCATGGGATTATTTTACTGTCTGCACTGACCAACAGGGTTCTCCCTTTCCTTTCTCTCATCAGTACTAATAGATATTCAATAATTGGCTCTGGTTGGGACAACTACATTTTGAAAGGGAGGCTCTTTGATTGGCTTTGGAATCATTTTCAGTATGGCCAACTCTTTGTGACCCCATCTGGGGTTTTCATGGCCAAGAGCTCAGGATTGAGCCTTCAAAGACATTCAAAAAGGCTTGTCAGTTCCAATAGACTTGGGATAGAAAGTGGCATCTGCATCCGGAAAGAGAACTATGAAGACTAAATGTGGATCAAAGCATAGTTTTTCACCTTTGTTGTTGTTGTTTTTTGTTTACTTGATTTTTTTTCTTGTGTTTTTTTTCCCCACTTTTGATCGATTTTTCTTTCACAGTATGACGAATATAGTAATATTTAGAAGAATTACACATGATGTTTTAGGGAGGAAGGAAGGGGAAAGAGGGAAAAAAAAATTGGAACACAAGGTTTTGAAAAAGTTGAATGTTGAAAACTATCTTTGCCTGTATTTGGAAAAAGAATATACTACTAATAAGGAAGGAGGGGGAAGCTTGTCTGTACCAGACACTTCTTCCAAACATGTTAGCAAGAGTTTTAGTGACCATCGGTTACAAAATGGAGCATGGTTCTACTATTTCACATGGAAGGAAAAAAATAAAATAAGTATTTATTAAGCACCTGCTATGTGCCAGATACTGTGCTCAGCGCTTTACAGATACCTCATTTGATCCTTCCAAAAACTCTGGGAGATATGTAGTATCTAACTCATTTCAAAGATGAAGAAACTGAGGTTAAGTGACTTGTGCAGGGCCACATAGGTAGTAAATGGCTGAGACCAAATTTTAATTCCTGTAAATTGTGCCATTGTTCAGAAACAGCTGAAAAATGACCTAACAGCCAGATCTGAACTTTGGCTTCTTGATTTCCAACTTCATTAAGTATTGGACTCGATTTTCAAGGTCCTTTGTAACTTCAAAAATCTTTCATTCTATAGTAATCTGACTATACTCGTTCTGCTAAATTTAATGCACATCTTGATTTTGAGTAAATTACTGACTTTATTCTGCCCTTCTGACAATCTTTCTCTAATGCTTCTATCGTAAAAATGAGGCTTTTCTCTCACTAAAATACAGAGCCAGGGGCAGCTAGGTGGCGCAGTAGATAAAACACAAGCTCTGAGGTCAGGAGGACCTGAGTTCAAATGTGACCTCAGACACTTAACACTTCCTAGCTGTGTGACTCTGGGCAAGTCACTTAACCCAATTGCTTTAGGAAAAAAAAAAAAAAAAAAAAAAAAAAAAAAAAAAAACCACCAAATCTATCCTGTAGGATATGCATAATAAAAACTGGCTAAATATATAGGAACACTGAGGGGGAAAAAACAACCACATGGCTTAACTCCTGCCAGTTGAGTCCGAGGTGACCCTGGGATTTTAAAGTAGAATAGAGCTCTACCATGCGACAGAGGTTTTAAGAATAACCACTGAAATGGAGTGTGTCTTAAAGAAATTTGGAGCCATTTCCACTCCAAACGTTCAAACGGACTATTTGTGCCTGACCTATAGTAGAGCCTTCCTTCCCAGCACCCGTTGGTCTGACCAGCCACAGTCAAGCACCTTGATCCTCATATCAAGATGTTGTTTCATCTTTTCCGGAATGGACCATAACCAATCATTCTAGGACAAAGTTCAGAAAAGTTCAGTTTTTTTTTTTATTTATTTTTCATCTTATTTTTTTCTCTGGATTCCCAGGGTCTGAGCTCATAGGCTGACTGCTAATTCCTGTATGAACTTGCACTGAGTTATTTAACCTCCGGGTCTCTTCTGTAAAACTTGTAGGGAACAGGGAGCTGCGGAAGGGAGGCTGTAGCTTCATTTGACTGAGTTGATGAGCTCAAGAGATAAAATGAGACTTACGTTTTCCAGGTATTTATTTTCCTTTGCACGGAATATTTGTCACAAAGGCTTTGTTTTTCTTTTCGTTTAGGGCAGAGTGGGTGGGCAAAGAGGGAAAGGTACAGAATAGAATAAAAGAAGGGGAGGAGAGGGCGTGGCGAAGCCTGAAGTCAAGGACACAAAGTACTGGTCTTAAAACCCACAACTTGGGCTGAATTTTGGTTTCACAACAAAGAAAAGATTAAAAAAAAACAAAAACAATAAAAAAGAACCGCGATCTCGCCCTTCACTACTATTGTTCATTTCAGTGAAGAAATCAACATTGCCTGCAATGTTGCCTGCAACAGTTGCCTGCAATTGACGACTCAGTCTTCTGGGGGGGGGCCCCACTGCTCCGGCAGGCCAAGTACAAATCCGGCAGCTCAGGACTGCGTCTCCATCCGAGCCTTTGTTTGCCTTGCACGCGCATATACCCACTCTGACCACAAGAGGGAGCCAGGACGGCTGGCATTTTTCAAATCTTAAACCAATGGAAAAACGAGAAAAACAATCAGACACGTGGGGCTGGGAGGAGGGGGAAGGGGGGGAAGGGGCGGGGTGCTTGCGGCACCAGCTGCTTTGCTAGTGTTAGAAGGATTATTATGTTTTTTAAGGATTTAGAAACAAGGAGCTACTCAGCAAGGACTCAGCTTTAGTCCAACCAATAAGCCATTGGGGCATTTTAGAAGACGGGCGCTGGGGGAGGAGGAAAGTGGGCAGGGAAACCAGTCACTGCCGTGCCCATGGGGCGTCTGCCCGCCCTGCCAACAACACTGTACCAATCACGCGGCCAGCCCTTGGGAGGCAAAGTGTGAGCAGCTGCCGCGTGCCAGAGCCAGCACTGGGGGTGGGTGGGTGTCTGTGTGTGTGTGTGTGTGCGCGCGTGCGTGTGTGTGTGCTTGTGTGTTTGTGTGTGTGTGCGCGCGCGTGCTCGAGCGTGTGTGTCTGTGTGTGTCTGTGTGTGCGCGCGCGCGCGCGCTGGAGGTGTAGTTTTATACTATCCCGAGATACAGGACAGAAATTTTACACTGAGAAGATGCCAGAAATAGGATCACAAGACACGGGATTGTAGATTTGGAGTCATCTTCCAAAATCCTTCATTTATTATTATTATTTTAAATCATCTAGTCCCCAAATCCTTAATTATTATTATTATTAGAAGTTATTTAGTTTCAAAATCCTTAATCTATTATCATTAGTTTGGGGTTCTATTGTTCTTATTCAGACCTGTGATATCACCAAGTAGGGGACTCCCAATACAGAAACTGCCTGTATTGATGCAAATCTGCATCTCTTGTGTAATCAATAATGATAACAATTTGTAATCAATATTGATAACAATAATTGGTAATCAATTGTGATTTGTAATCAATTTATAATCAATAATTTTGTCGCTGTTCAATAGTATCCGAGGCTTCGGGACTCCATTTGGGGTTTTCTTGACAAAGATACTCCAGTGGTTTGCCATTTCCTTCTCCAGCTTATTTTACAGATAAGAAAACTGAGGCAGACAGTTTTTGCACATGGAGGTCCCTTTCCCTCCTTTATATCCCTCTTTGGGATGGAAACACTGCTGGGTCAAAGGGTATTCACATTTTGATAGCCCTTTGGGCACAGTTCCAAATTGCTCTCCAGAATGGTTGGATCACTTGCCTAGGGTCACACAGTGGGAGGACATATTTGAACTGGGGGAGGCAATCTTCCTGATTCTAAACCCAACTGACTACTACGTGACCTAATTGCCGTGTTAGGGATACAAAGAGGAAAGAGGAAGGAAAGAAGGGAAAGAAGGAGGAAGGGAGGGAAGGGAAAGACTCTGCCCTCAAAAAACTCTAATGGGGACACAAGATGCAAAAAACTAAGTACAAGTAAGATATATTCATTCTGTAGGATGGCATAAGATTAAGAGGGATTGGGGGGAAACTTCTCATATAAAGCTGGATTTTAAACTGGGACACATACATTGTTAGTGGAGTTGTGAAGTTATCCAACCATTCTGGGGAGCAATTTGGAACTATGCCCAAAGAGGTATCAAAATGTTCATACCCTTTGATCCAGCAGTGTTTCTATCCCAAAGAGGGATATAAAGGAGGGAAAGGGATCCACATGTGCAAAAAATGTTTGTGGCAGCCCTTTTTGTGTGGCAAGAAACTGAAACTGAGTGGATGCCCATCAGTTGGGGAATGGCTGAATAAGTTATGGTGTATGAATGGTATGGAATATTATTGTTATATAAGAAATGATCAGCAGGATGTTTTCAGAAAGAGCTGGAGAGACTTACATGAACTGATGCTGAGTGAAATGAGCAAAAGCAGGAGATCATTGTACACAGCAACGATAAGATTATATGACAATTCTGATGGATGTGCTCTTTTCAACAATGAGATGATCCAAGGCAATTCCAGTGATCTTGTGATGAAGAGAGCCAAATTTGCAACCAGAGAGAGTATTGTGAGAACTGAGTATGGATCACAACATAACATTTTCATTCTTTTTGTTGTTGTTTGCTTGCATTTTTTTCTTTTTGATTTGATTTTTCTTGTGCAGCAAGATACTTGTATAAATATGTATGTGTATATTGGATTTAACACATATTTTTACCACGTTTAACATATATTGGATTATTTGCCATCTAGAGGAGGAGATGGAGGGAAGGGGAGAAAATTGGAACACAAGGTTTTGCAAGGATTAATGTTGAAAAATTATCCATGCACGTTTTGAAAACTAAAAAGCTTTAATAAAAAAAAATTTTAAAAAGAAAGTTAGATTTTTTATCTGGGACCTGAAGCCTAAGATATCAAAGTAATCTGTGATTCTAAACTATAGGACTACTGAGATCACATACTCCCTTACTTAGTTATGTAGATTTGAGATCTGCTTGGAATTGTGCTAGGTGTTGGGAATATAACATTCCCTTTCCTCTCTGCCCATCCCAGAAAATAAAGTTCCTACATTCCAGGAACATTCTACTGAATTTAGAGTATATAGGAATGCAAATATGCAATAAGCCTAATGCAACAGTACCTTGAATTAAGAGAGGCCTATGCTAATTGAAAATTAGTATGGCAGAAACTAGGCATTGACCAACACCTAATACCCTATACCAAGATAAGGTCAAAATGGGTTCATGATTTAAACATATAGAGTCATACTATGAGCAAATTAGAAGAACAATGGATAGTCTACCTCTCAGATCTGTGGAGAAGGAAGAAATTTGTAACCTAAGAAGAATTAGAATACATTATAGAATGCAAAATGGATAATTTTGATTATATTAAGTTAAAAAGTTTTTGTACATACAAAATAAGATTAAGATAAGATTAGAAGATGTAAATTTTTTACATCTAAGGGTTCTGATAAAGGCTTCATTTCTAAAAAAAATATATAGAGAATTGACTCAAATTTATAAGAATACAAACTATTCTCTAATCGATAAACGATCAAAAGATATGAACAATTTTTAGGTGAAGAAATTAAAACCATTTCTAGTCATATGAAAAAATTCGCTAATTCACTATTGATTAGAGAAATGCAAATTAAGACAATTATGAGGTACTACTACACATCCCTTCAGATTGGCTAAGATGACGGAAAAGATAATTGATGAATGTTGGAGGGGATATGGGAAAACTGAGACACTAATACAGTGTTGATGGAATTGTGAATTGATCCAACCATTCTGAAGAACAATATGGAACTATGCCAAAAGGCTATCAAACTGCACACTCTTTGATCCAGTAGTGTCTTTACTGGGCTTATATCTCAAAGAGATCATAAACAAAGGAAAAGGACCCACATGTGCAAAAATGTTTGTAGCATCCCTCTTGATAGTGGCAAGAAACTGGAAACTGAGTTGGGTGCCCATTAGCTGGAGAGTGGGTGAATAATTTATGGTATATGAATGTTATGGAATATTATTATTCTGTAAGAAACAATCAGCAGGATGATTTCAAAAAGGGCTGGAGATACTTAGATGAATTGATGATAGAGTAAAGTGAGTAGAACCAAGAGAACATTATAACAGCAACATCAAAATTATGTGATGATTAATTCTGATGGATGTGGCTCTTTTCAACAACAAGGTGATTCAGACCAGTTTCAATGGTCTTGTGATGAAAAAAGCCATCTGCACCTAGAAAGAGAGAGGACTGTGGGGACTGTGTGGATCACAGCATAGTATCTTCATTTTGTTGTTGTTTGCTTTGCGTTTTGTTTTCTTTTTTCTTTTTTTTTCCTTTTTCATCTGATTTTTCTTGTGCAGCATGATAATTGTGGGAATATATATATATATATATATATATATATATATATAATTACACTTGTTTAATATATTGGATTACTTGCCATGGAGGGGGGCGGGGAAGGAGGCAGAAAAAAAATTGGAACACAAAGTTTTGTAAGGATGAATGTTGAAAACTATGCAAATATTTTGTAAATAAAAAGCTTTAATTGAGAGAAAGAGAGAGAGAGAGAGAGAGAGAGAGAGAGAGAGAGAGAGGCCCAGTGTCTAGAATGAATCTTGCTGTATATTCACACTCTCCCCTGCTCATATTACATTTAAAGTACACAACTTTGAGAAACTTAAGAACTCTAATCAAAGCAATGGCTATACTGGATCCCAGAGGACCAAGGATAAAGCATGTTACCCATCTTCTGAGAAACTAGGAAAGGACACAGGATGCAGAATAAGGCAAACATTTTCAGATACAGTCAGTTGTTTTGTTTGATTGTGCATATTTGTTTCAAAACTTTTTTTTGTTTTTTTTGTTTTTTTTTTTTTTAGAAATAGAGAAAAAAGAGAAAGGGAGGAAGCAAGGAAGGAAGGAAAAGATGGAAGAAAGGAAGGAAGAAGGAGGGAAAAGAGAAGGAAAGAGTAGAAGGAATACAGGAAGAGAGAGGAATGAGGGAAAGAAGGGAGGCAGAGAAGAAAATAAAGAAGGAAAAAGGAAAGAAGGAAATCACTAAAACATTTTTTAATACACAGGAGAAAAGGAAGATCAGAAAGAATTACAAAAAAAAGATAGCTTTGAAAGAAAGCTCTTCATTATAGATTTACTGTTTCATATACAAACATTTCTTTTTGTTCTTTTGTGTATATGGAAATCATCACTTTAGTTGCTTTGTTAATAGAAGAATTTCTATAGAAAAAATAAATGAAAAAAGTAAATAGATAAATAAAAAGTGCTATTGGTTCCAATTCTGGATGCCACATTTTATGAAACATATCTAGAGAACGATGGCCAGAATCATAAAAGGCCTCTAGATCATGCCATAAGAATCAGGGGAAGGAAATGGTAATAGTTAGACTGCAGAAGAGAAGCCTGGGTTCTTAGTTGTTTTTAAGTATCTGAAAGATTGTATTGTTGAAGAGAGATTAGATTTTTTTTTTCTTCTTGACCGAACAGGGCACAACCACAGGAAATAGGTGGTTTGATGTCAAGAAAAACTAAGTTACAACTATCCAAAAGGTAAAATATGTTTCATTTTATCAGGAGCATCAATACAACTTGGATGAACTTTTGTCTAGGATAGGGTAGAGGGGATGCTTGTTCAGAAAAGGGATAAAGTTGGCAAGTTCTGAGGTTCTTTGAAACACTGAGATTCTATAAGTCTGTGATTCTCTTAAATCACACTTGGATCCTCTGATTTCTCACCTGTCCCTCCTCTGAACAGTTCTAGCACTGGCCCAGGAACTGGGAAATTCTACCAACTCCATTTGCTTTCAGAGTCCATCATTTCCCTGGCCTTAGTTTCCTCAACTTTAAAAATGAGTATATTGGTCCACATGTTCTCGAAAGGTTTCTTCCAGCTCTGATATTCTGATTCTATTGTGGTCTGAGGCCGATATAATATTGGAAGCAGTATGATATAGAGGAGAATTAGCTATCTTCTAAGTGAAGAAGGCTTGTATCTGACTCACATAACTCTGGGCAAATAATTTAATATCTATCTCAATGTCCCCAGGCAGATCTCTCAAAGTCTAACTTATAGAAAAGTTGGTGATCTGGGGAAGCAGATCAATTGCTGATCTAAATTAATAGAGCTCCTTTCTACCTATAAAGCTTGAATCCTCTGTCAACTTGGTGTTTCTCATTTCCTCATCTGTATAATGAAGAGGATGGAAAAATGATTTCTAAGGTATTTTCTAGCTCTAAATCTATGGCCCTGTGACATAATAGATACTTTTAAGGAAATTAATTCATTTATTTATTTAAAAATAGTCAAAGGAAAAACTTGTTTAATTATTGAAATAACTATAATTCCAAGGTTTGGCTAGTTCTAAGCTGACAATGGATTGGGAGCTTGCTTAGGGGTGGGCCTAGGGATTTCCAGAGCTTTTCCAAAGTGGCCGCCCATGTTTTCTGAGCTCACCATGCTGTACAAAAAGGGAGCCAAAATCAGCTCCCCAGTGTTCCACAGGGTGGTCTTCTGACTCAATCCTATCTACTGGATGAGAAACACCCTGATCATGAAACTGTTTTGAATTCTTTTAAAAGTAACTTTTGCATTAATCATTGCCATGTCCTATTCCAGAAAAAGGAACCTGAACTCTTAAATGATTGCTTCATTTTTAAGCATAACGTCTGACACAAAGTAGTTTTTTAACAAATGCTTGGGAGTAAAGTAGAAAGGCACAGGCTCCAGAGTTGGAGCTTCTAGGTTCAAATCCTGTTTTTTCACTTATCACCTCTATTTCTTGGATACATTCTTCCTGGGTATGAGCTTCATCTGTTTGGGTTGGATTAGAAGACTTCTGATTTCCTACTCAGCTAAAATCAAATTGAATTTTGAGGTTAGTTTTGTTCGGTCCTTAAACATAGGGAGTTCTCAAGAAATGTTTCATGAGTTAATTGAATTAAAAGAGGAGGAGGGAGAAGAAGAGAAAGAGAAGGAAGAGAAAGGGGAGAAAAGAGGGGGAGAGAGAAGTCATGCAATTAAGTAATTGTGCCTGGGATATAATCTGTAAACATCATTTTTCTTTCTTTTTTTAATATTTTATTTCCCCCTATTACATGTTCAAACAAATTTTAATATTTGTTGTTTTTTAAAGTTTGAGTTCCAAAATGTATCCCCCACTCCCTCCTTCCCTTCCCCCTTCCTTGAGATGCAATCCTATATAGTTTGCATGAAATCATATAAAACATCTCCATATTGATCATTTTATGCAGGAAAACTCAAATAACAACAAAAATAAAGGAAGAAAAAGAAAGACAGGAAGAAAGAAAGAAAGACAGGAAGGAAGGAAGGAAGGAAGGAAGGAAGGAAGGAAGGAAGGAAGGAAGGAAGGAAGGAAGGAAGGAAGGAAGGAAGGAAGGAAGGAAGGAAGGAAGGAAGAAAAAGAAAGGAAAAAAGGAAAGAAAGGAAGGAAAAAAGGAAAGAAACAGAAAGAAAGGAAAACAAAAAACAATATGCTTTAGTATGTATTCAGACATTATTTCTTTCTCTAGATGCAGGTAGTTTCATTATGAGTCCTTTGGGACTTGGATCATTATATTGCTGAGAATAGTTGTCATTCACAATTCCTCAATGCCACAATGTTGCTGATATGATTACAACATTCTCCTGGTTCTCCTCAGTTCACTTTGCATCCGTTCATATAAGTCTTCCCAAAACATCATTTATTTTTAATGTTAAGTGTGACCTCTATGAGCCTCAGCTCATTCATATATGTAATGGAGGCAATAATTCTTACTCAATCCTTCACAAGTCTATGATGAAAAATGACTAAATTTTAAATCAGGAAGTTAAGGGATCCAATACTGACTTTACTCCTTTACTTGTGTGATACCAGATAGGTCTCTCAATATTTCTACACCTTGACCCTGCAGAAGAAAAAGTTGTTATGGGAAGAGACCTAATCTGGGAGTTAAGGGGTCTGAGTTCAAATTCCTCTTCTGCTGTGTGACCTGTATTCTCCCTGCCTTGGCCATCCTCCACTCAAAAAAAGCTAGCTAGTCACTTCTTCTCTTTGACCTAAAGAAGGGACAAAGAGGGCTTATTTATAGGAGCCAATGCTCTTTCCACTATACCATGCTTGTGGACAATTGGATCTCTCATGTCCCTTGTGAATCAACTTTCCCCCAAACATACATACACATTTGCCAGTCAGGTAACTGAGCAATCTTTATCAAGGCTGATATTTGCCCTGCTGGATTCCAATGAAGAAAACCTCTTATAATGTTTTTTTTTTTTTTCTTCCCTGAAGCAATTGGGGTTAAGTGACTTGCCCAGGATCACACAACTAGGAAATGTTAAGTGTCTGAGATTGTATTTGGACTCAGGTCCTCCTGACTTCAGGGTAGGTGCTCTATCCACTGCACTATCTAACTGCACCCCCCTTAGTAACTCTTAAAACAGCACAGAAGTGTTTGCTCAGGAACACCAGCAAACACAAATGTAAGACTACCTTCTTCTCCTAATTGCCTTCGTGTTATTTTTCCGCTAAATATAGCCCTGTGTCCTTGGGACTGTGCGATAGATATTCCAACACAGCCTATCACTGGCTGAGGGGAGAGGATTTGTTTCATCTCAGATGCTAAACGCAATTGGTCTCTCCTTACCCTTCCTTTTTAGGAAGAAGAGTAACAGGTGGGTGACCTCTGTGTTCCCTAGCTGTTGCTGATGCAGGCCCCTTCTCAGATCCCTTGGGGGGTGGGAGGTGTTGGAGATTACACTTCCACATATATCTTCATCATGGTAGAGAGTTGCCAGATCTTAGTCAGAAGAATCCAGTACATGATCTCCAGCCTTTGCAAAGTTTCCCTCCCCCTTTCCCCACTCCCACCTCTGAAGGTGGGTGTTTTCTCCTTCAAAGTGTCCACCTGAATCTCACCTTTGTCCCCATGGCTTCTGACCTGGTTTTATACTTCTCTTAGAGCCACTTAGGTGGTTCGGTATCTTGTGCTGGACCTAGGAAAACCCAAATTCAAACATAATTTTAAATTCAAACACAGCTACTAACTAGCTGTGTGATGTTGGGCTATCACTTCATCTCAACTTGTTTCAGTTTCTCAACTATAATATAGGGATAATACATGCAACCAAGTTTTTAGGAAAGTCATGAAGATAAAAGATAATTGTACAGTGACTGGAATATAGTGGGTACTTAACAAATACTTATTCCTTTTTACTTATCTGGATCTACTCCTGAAATTTCTCACTTGTTTCCTCCTTCCAAGTAGAATGTAAACTCTTTTTTGAGGATAGAATCATTTAAAAAAATCATTTAATCATTAAAAATCATTTTTTTATTGAAGATCAATACCCTAGAAGTATCTTGCTCAAAGTAGATGCTGAATAACTCATAATCTGTAATGTTCTGTCATCTCTCAATTATAATCCTTCTCTGGGAGGAGGTTTCTTTTCTGTAAATCCTTTTCTCTGGGAGCAGGTTTCTTGGGAGGCTTCTGGAGCCTCCAGCCAGAGGGAAAGTAGATGTGAGAATGAAATCTTGACTCTGAATCTCCTAGAGTGTGGGAATCAGACTCTACCTCCAAGAGTGTGGGAAGTCTTCTCCTTGACCCAATCCAGACTCACTCTTTCCAGACTGTCTTCTTTTATCCTCCCAGAGAATGGGCTTGTGGGAACTACTTACAACCAATGAACTTGCTTCTTTTAAAGGTGTAGACTCCTTTAAAGGTGTAAACTTCTTTCCAGAAGTCTAAAGGTGTAAACTCCTTTTAAAGGTGTGAACCCTGAGCTAGAGAATTAAGTACAGACTTAGCACCTAATAAGAACCTAACAATAATCTAATGGAAAACATGTTTATTGGTTCACTTTAGACCTCAGTTTTCTGGTCTGTAAAGTAAGGCAGAGAGAAAATATCAGACTAAAAATGGCTTTTGAAAGTCTCTTCCAGCTCTAAATGTATTCTACCAAATTACTTGATGCATCAGAATCCCAATTTCCTTATTTGTAAAATGAGTAGTTTGGGAAAAGTTGGTATCTCCAAGATTTCTCTACACCCTCTCCCACCTCCATTACTTTGTAATTGTTACATATCATATATATACATGTGTGTAGTATATGTAATTAATATCAACATGGCCTAATGAGTCCAAAACAGAGTTTCTCTCTCCCATCTTGTGAACTTTGCAATAGCAGTCGAGGACCACTATTCTTCAGTTAAGTGAATTACATGAAATCCAATCTAGCATAAAGTCTGCCTCTTCTCTCTCCCCTATCTTGACCATCCCAAAGTGAAGTTCTCTCCCTATTCTGAACTCTAGTAGCACAACAAAGTAATTTTATAATTAGCCAGTCTTGTGACATCTCATTGACCTATCTAAATTAATATTAATTTCCATCTGTTTACTTGTTTTTTAGGCAGTTATTTGACAGCAGAAGCATCATCTTATAATTACTTCGTCTCCCCATAGTACTGTGAATATAGAAAGACCTTAAGAGAGTGGTATGTTGACTTACTTTAACTGCATTCAGAGGGATCTGTTTATCTAACTAGACTCAGATACTGGACCATTATATTTATTATCAAGGTTAAAGGTTAAAAAAAAAAAAAAAAAAAAAAGGAGGCATCGAACTATGAAGCAAACCTGAATACACTCAACATATGATAGCCACATGATGGGAGCTCAACAGCCTTGCTCTAGGGGGGAAAATGGTGGTGCTATGCCAACTCACCCAACCCGTTTAATTTTTTTTTTCATATGATAGCATAATTCCGATATAGTTCTACCTCTAATATTTCACATTACCTTCTGAAAAAACTTAAAGAAAAGCCCTACATATATTTGGGGGGACCACTGTAACCCCCCATTTTACAGATAAAGAAACTGCTCTATCACCAACTGGTAAGTGACTGAGTCAGGATGAACTCAGTTTTTACTCCAGATCCACATTCTATCTATTGCACCACCTCAAGATAATTTCCCTGTGGGAAGATATGAACAAGAGGCATACAGGAATAGGGGGCATGGAATTGTTGACCCAGTACCCACATTTTGAATCCACTAAGGATACTTAAATAAAAACCTACCTTTTTTGTTTATTCCACCCTTTTCCACTCCTATACCACGGCTGCCAGGGAAGGGCTTGAAGACTTATTAGTATTATGTATATGATATATATATATACACAGACAGTTCTCACTTTTCACAAATTCACATTATACACATAAAGAATTCTGAAAGACATATACATTCCCCCAAAAAACCTATTTTAGCTACTGTACAGTACTGTGCTCTTCCTTTGCTGCTTCCCTTCTACTAGGCACTCTGCAGCCTGCCCCTTCCCCTCAAAAAAGTACCCAGAGGCAGGGACCATCAACAAGGGGAGAGGGAGGTTGGATGGAGACCACCCAAAGAGGTGACCTTATTCTGTCCATGAATGTTCCAGTACCATGTGACTATCTTCCTTCCTGTCACCAACTCTTCCCTACCCTTGAACCACAAAGCGGCCTTCTCCCTGGACAGTTGAGTGGTCCCTTTGCCTGCCTCCCTTCTTCCCTTCTCCACTTCTAGACACAAGATGGATTTGCATAAAAATTGCTTTAAGCAAAGCTCTGTGGAATGCTCCACTTACCTAAAAGGATCATGGGATTACAATAGTATGGCTATTCAAGTTCAACATCTCCAAAGAGAGCTTCTTTTGTCCGCACCAAATCCTCATCTCAAACTTTCCTATTTCTGCTGCTGAAGACACTTCAGGCTCACACGCTGGGTGCCTGCACTCACTCCATATTTGCCATCTGTTTATACATATTGTGCTTTCTACCTTCCTAACCTATCTCCTGCCAATCTCCTGCTTTTCTTCATAAACTGCCCCCACTGTAGTCACCTGGATTGCTGCAATTGCCTCCTAAAGTCTCCCTGTCTGGGGTCTCTCCTCACTAAGCTATCCTCTGGCAGCCTGTGATTTTCCTGAAGCAGAGGTTTGGCTGTGTCATCCACCTACTCAGTGGTTCCCTATTACCTCTAGGGTTAAATGCAAAGGTCCGTTTGGCATCTAAAGTTCTTCCTCACTGCCCTTTGCTCTTCTCCCACTCCTGGATCTTGCCCTGGCTGCAGCTCCTCCTTCCTGCTCCGCACCTCACAGCCCAGCCCCCCCAACCACTTGCCTCTGCTCAGGTGCCATCCCTCACTGCCACATTCCGGGCCCAGGCTCTCGGACTTTTTTACGTATCTCTCCTCCTCCTCAGAATGTGAACTCTTTGAAGGCACGGAGGTTGGGGGTTTTGCGGGGGGAGAGGATCCTCTTATTTAACACAGAGCCTTAAACAAAAATCAAATCAAAACATCTTTTGCTTGGCCACAAGCAACTGCATAGTAATCACTGTCAATTGTATGATTGCAAGTGTTCAGAGACTTTCATAATGTTTTAAAAGGATCACAGCTTTTTTTCTATTTTAAAATAGTACACATTTCACATTTTAATATTCTCTCAAGGCTTAACTAGTGCCAATCTTTTTCTTAAAAATAACTAGTCCAGTCATTTCCCCGATCGCGGCCTCAGTCTTTCACAACTTAAATCTCTTTTCCACTTCATCGGCAATCACCTCGGAAATGGCTAGGGAGGCGGTGGCTGCGGGGGACGGGGCGTTTCTCACGTGGAGGACACGGGAACCCAGAGCCCCGACCCCTCCATCGAACACGAAGTCGTCCACGAGGTTTCCGAGGTTGTCCAGGGCTTGCGCTCGGACTCCGGAAGGGCCGCGTTGGACGTCGCTGACAGTGATCTCGGGGATGAGCTTCTGGAGCTGCCTGACCGTGGCCGTGAGGGACAGTGCTCGGTACAGCTCGCTGGCCCCGAAGAAGGCGTGGCGCAGCGCCAGCCGGGCCAGGCCGCTGTTGCGCAGAGAGTCCCAAGTGTCGTGGGCCGAGAAGTCCAGCGGTCTGTAGCCCTCTCGCTTAAAGGCCAGGACGGCGTTGGGCCCGACCCAGACGCTGCCGTCCATCCTGGGCGTAAAGTGAACTCCTAAGAAGGGGAAGCGGGGGTTGGGGACGGGGTAAATGTTGCCCTGCACCAAGTAGGTCTTCTCTGGCCTGAGCACCAGGTAGTCGCCGCGGAAGGGCACGATGGCCGGCTCGGGGTTGCAGCCACTCAACTGGGACACGCGGTCAGAATGCAGGCCCGCGCAGGTGACCACGAAGCGTGCCTGCACGTGGGCTCCCCACATACTCTGCAGCACGATGGGCGCTTCGGGCCGGTCGTGGGCCAAGTCCAGGCGGCTCACGTCGAAGTTAGTGCAGAGAGCGCCTCCAGCCTCACGGATGTCCTGGGCGAAGGCGGCGGCCACGCGCCCATAGTCCACAATGCCCGTGGAGGGGCACTCGAGGGCCAGCAGGCCGCGGCAGTAGGGTTCCCGGACTTGGATGTCGGATGACGACAGCAGGCGCAGGCCCAGCACCTTGTTCTGCAGGCCACGCTGGTGGAGGGCGTGCAGGCGCGGTACCTCTGCCTGCTCCACAGCCACCACCAGCTTGCCGCAGCGCTTGTAGGGGATCCCCCGCTGGTCGCAGTAGGCGTACAGGAGACCAGCGCCTTGAACGCACAAGCGGGCCTTCAGCGATTCCGGCACGTAGTAGATGCCGCTGTGAATGACGCCGCTATTGTGGCCCGTCTGGTGCTGCGCTATGGCCCCCTCTTTCTCCACCACAAGGACGCGCAGGCCCGGGCGTCGGAGCAGCAGGGCCCGAGCCGCCGCCAGGCCCACTATGCCCGCACCCACGACGACCACGTCGTAAATGTCAGGATTGCTGCTGCTGTGGCTCTGGCTACCAGCGCCATGGGACAGCTCCCGCCCCACAAGGAACCGGGTCTGCACCCCGGAGATCCGGGAGAGCCGGGCCACCAGGGCCTTCCTCGGAGCCACCAGGACATACTTCAGCATGGTGTGCCTCAAAAGGCTGAATGTATCGGAAGTGAGGTTGCACCTGACCACTACTTCCGTTGACAGAAGGGGGAGGAGTATATGGGAAATACTAGGTACCTTGAACTATGCTGAGGAAAGAGAGTAGAGCATCAGCTCCTTGTTAGTATAGTGGTTAGTATCCCCGCCTGTCACGCGGGAGACCGGGGTTCAATTCCCCGACGGGGAGAGTGGAACAATTTTATTTTACTACAATTTATTTAATTGTAATTTCTCAGAGTCATTGCTGAGTAGCCAGCCAATAGGGATTAAAGTCTGGGAGCCCTATGTTGCACTTCCTAAAACGATTCAAAGTGAAGGAAAGAGAGTTCAGAACGCTCACTGCCCTCGTAAAGAAAAGGGGCGGGGCACAGCACTTTCTTTGGTATAAGGCCTAGAGTTGAGACGTGGGCGTGCCCTCCGGGGAAAGGGCGGGAGCCCCGGGAGAGCGCGGCTCGGGCGGGGCGGGAAGCGCTAGAAGCCACCTCCTTCTTGCAGAGAGTGGAGTGCCGGGACTTGCTGCAGAAAGGGAGGGCTGGAGGAGCTGCGCCTTGGGGGTCCCCCCGGCTGGGCCCAGAAAGAGCGGGAGGGGTCTGTCTGGTTCAGTGTCCCCCAGCGGAGGGAAAGCTGCAAAGCTAGGGGCGGGGGAGCGGGGTGGTGAGGAAGGCTAGCCGACACTGAGCAAGCGCGAAGATAGGGTGGGAGCTGACGGGGCGGGGCGGCCAGGTTCTAAGAGCCCACGCGCACCACAACCCAGCAGGACCTCGTGGCGCAACGGTAGCGCGTCTGACTCCAGATCAGAAGGCTGCGTGTTCGAATCACGTCGGGGTCAATTTTTAACTCCCGGAGCCGCCTCGGATGATGCTGAATGTTATTTTAACGGGAGTGCTGGAGACCCCCGCCGGCTCTGCTCCCTGACGGGGGCGGGCCAGGCCTTATCAGATTTCCTCCCCATCTCGGGTTATCACAAGCCCGATAGGATTTGGGGGGAGGGGAGTAGGTAGACCAGACTCCACGTGGCCCCAGCTGCCCACGCCACGCTCAGACCCGCAGATCAGTCATTTAACACTTCTAGCTTAGCTCAGGGCGGTGATCGCCCCATTCCCCCCTGCACCAACGCCCAGGGCCGGGAGGAGGTTCTAGAAGAGAGATTTAAGAGTTCAGAAAAGGGTTGTGGTCACCCCGAATTCATCTAGTCCCCCCATTCCGCGGGGAGGTGAAGGGCCTGTTCGCCGACCCTTTTTTGCTCCGCCAGATGCCCCCGGGGCTGAGCAGCTCTAAGGCGGGGGGGGGGGGGGGGGGGGGGGGGAAGGGGGGACCGGGAATGTTGGGGGGAGGGCCTCTGCTCCAAGACGGCACCGAGGCGTCCACGTGGTGAAGAAAGAGGACCAAGGGACTGAAAACTTTGGGGGCCCTGGCTAATTGGTCACTCGCTGGCCGTGACCCCCAAAGCTGAAAACCCGCCTCTTCCCCCACCCCTCCCCCACTAACAAAGACTTCTTCTTAGAATGTGGGTTTCTTGCCAACTGGAGCTCTTGAGTCATTTTTATGTGGATCCCTAAAACTTGATACTGTTAATAAGTGCTTGAAATAATTAGCGAATAAGTTGATCTGCCTGAACTCTGATCGCGGACCTGCCTGGACCCCGCTCACCGGAGCAAAGCGCAGCCCAGGCCTGGTCCCCCCACGGACTCCCTCTCGCTGCCCGGGCTTGGAGGCCATTGCCCCGCTGGTCTGCAGGGTGGGATGGTCGGTGGGTATCCTATGCAGTCAGCCACTGCCGAGGAGGGCACCGCTCTTCTGGTGTTCCCCTTTGTCCTCGGCAAAGCCAGGGAGCCTGTGCTGCAGACTAATAAAAGGGCTTTTTGCTCCCTGGAGAGTGCCTCAGATTTTGTGATCTCTCTTCAGATGCCACAGCAAACGTGTAACCCTCAAAGCCACGCTGGTCCTGAAGGTGGGAGTTTCCTCCTGGTTTCTTGTTATTCTCCTTAATTAAACTTGACTTCTGTCTGCAAGAAAGGAGTCTGGACTTTGCGGGACAGCACATTCAGTGCTTGCATTTCAGAGTCAATGGGGTCTGAGATCTGCAGCTCAGAGAGCTTGGAACGCTCGAGTATTGTCTCTTTTGTTTTGCAGTTAAGGAAACTGACCTAGGGAGTTCAGGAACTTGTCCAAGGTGAGTGAATTCAGGTCTCACGAAGTGCCCAAGCCAGACTAGTTTAACAAAAGGCTGCATGTGTCTATCTAAAACTTACCACTCTTTTCACTTAAACTGCCTCCTTAATAAGAAATTTAATTTTAGATTCCCTAGAAATAAGAAAAAGGTTATGTTCTCAGGGAGGGCCATGATAGTATATTCTGGGATTCTTGGATATCCAAACCTTGAAAGGTATACAGCTTTAATTATGATGTCATTCCACATATGTCAAGAAAGACATCAGGCTCTTTCTAGGACCAAATATATGAAGGTCACTTTCTCTGGGGATGTTAAGGCAGAAGCTGGCTTGTATGAGTGGCAGTATGCTGAGAGTCTGACTCACACCTGAACTACAGGCAGCCAGCATATACAGTAAAGCAGAAGTGGGGCCCAAGGAAGTAACTGCATGTGCATACCACATTCCATTCCCATAGTCCTCCACTTCTTCAAAGAAGAATGGTAAGTAAATTCTTCCAGGACATAATTTCTTGCAATAAATAATTCATCCTTTCACTAAACTGAGTCACAAAATCTCTTTTTTGCAGAAAACTGATAACACACTAGAAGAACAAGTCCTCCTCCCCTGAGCTGAGCCCAGCTTCTGAGGCCCATAATGTCCAACATTCACTCAGCTACTCTTGCTACTTGAATTCAGCATCTTGAATCTTAATTGTAGAAAATGTGTTTGTTTTGTATAGCATGGTGTGTGGACCTTCCTTCTTTGTCAGAGAACATTAAAGCAAGTACAGGATTCTTGTAGATTTGGGGTTAAAAGACCTTCAGGACTCAAAGGACTCACTGATAGAATTTCAGGACTTGTGACAAGTTGAGGGGGATATTTGCATAAGGAGATCTCCATTGTACCACTCCAATCATTGTGCATAGCCAGCTGCCTTTCTGGAACTAATACTTGGTCACTTATTTTTTGATCTATGAATTCAAACTTCTTTTACCTTTCAAAGAAAAAAACATATGAAGTAAGGTAGTGAAAAGGCACTCCACTCACTGAATAATTATAATGCCCAAGAAACCTAACCCAGAAAAAATACTTGAGAAAAAGCACCTCCTTCCCTTCTTTGCAGAAGTTGGGAAGACTCTGGATGTTGAAATTGTATATATTATGCGGCTTGGTTAATGTGTTGTTTGTAAATTTTCTTTTTCCTATTCTTTGTTTCAAGATTGATTTCATGAGGAATTGAGAAAAGAGAAGGGAATATATTCAGAAATGAAGATGATATAAAAATGAAAGATATATATTTTTTAGAGTACATGCCTGGAATATGGAAGAGAAAAAAGGCATTCAAAAAAATATAGATGATGTTAAATGGGCAAATTGTTCTTTGAAAGAATGAGAGAACTGTGAGAGATGAAGAATTGAATTAAAGAACAAAATCATTCCTCCTTCAAAATAAGGGAATGTAAGGAGCTATGTTTGAAATCAGCTATCCCCATAAATAAAATTGCTCCCTTTCTTCCCACCTTGCAGCATGCATTATTCCATTAAACTATTTTGATAACATAAATGAAAAATATTTCCCCAAAGAATTGGCAATTGGAATACTTTTTCATCAAAATAATAAAAACAATTTCATTTTGATATATTTATGATGTAAATCTTTTTTTTAATTTTTATTTTATTTTATAATTATAACATTTTTTTGACAGTACATATGCATGGGTAATTTTTTACAACATTATCCCTTGCACTTACTTCTATTCAGATTTTTTCCCTTTCTCCCCCAACCCCCTCCCCCAGATGGCAAGCAGTCTTATATATGTTAAATATATTACAGTATATTCTAGATACAATATATGTGTGTAGAACCGAATTTTTTGTTGCACAGGAAGAATTGGATTCAGAAGGTAAAAATAACAGTTTACATTCATTTCCCAGTGTTCCTTTTCTGGATGTAGCTGGTTCTGTCCATATGATGTAAATCTTATTCTTACCATAACAGTGTTTTGGATAATATCTCAAATATTTACATGTATGGTTTGCAAAACAGAAAGAGAAAACTTGTACGGTGTCAAACCAGTTCTGATAGCCAATAACTGGGAAATGCCAAGGATAAGCTTGGGCTTTTAAGTAGGAGGAGGGAGACTATTAGCAAAGAGACCACTTGGAGACTATTTAAATATTACTAGAAAAAATCGTTAAGAACCTGACTATAAATTTAATGAAAGGAGAGGAAGTAAATGGATGATTGAATCAATAAGAATTTACAACAGATTTGATATAGACTTAGATAATAAAATTGATATCCAGCATGTGCTGTCTTTGCTTAAATTGTAGATCAGTGGTTCTCAAACTTTTCTTTTTGGTACATTTATACTATTAAAAATGACTGAGCATCAGTTCAAAGAGTTTTTGTTTATGTAGGTTTTGTTTATATTTACTATATTAAAAATGAAAACCAATTTTGAATTTGTAGACCCTCTAAAAGGGTTTCAGAACCCCCCTGGGAATCTCTGGATTCATTTTGAGAACCACTGTGTAGATATAGTGTTAAAGCTTAAAACTTCACTAAAACATTGGAGGCACTCTGTATATTAAATGGATATCTAGCCCTTTTCTGTTTTAATTCCCAAAGCTTAGCATAATGCTTTGTTCATGGTAAGTGCTTAATAAATGCTTTTCCTATTCCCTTTGTTCATTCTTAATATAGGGCGTGAGAGAAAAGGAAGATCAAGGATGATTCCCAAGTGAACCTAGGAAACAAGAGAATGTTGAAGCTTATATGTAAACTGGGAAATTAGGAAGAAGGGTATGCTTTAGGATAAAGATAATGAAAGCTACCTGTCTCAACTGGGATACTTGTTTGGAAATGTCCAAGAGATAGATCTCAGTGAGATAGCTGGGTATATAGATCAGATCTAGATGTGAGCTCCTGCTGAAAGGAACTGATGGGAGATCATGGTAGAGAATGAAGGCTCTGGGCTGGAGCCTTAGGGCAAAGGGGTGAGGATCCAAGTAGAGAGACTGAGGGAGAGGTAGGAAGAGAGTGGGAAGACAGCATATTCACCAAAAGGTACAGGTCCATAAGGTCAAAAGCTGCTGGAAGTCCAGGAGAATGAGGATTGAGGAAAGGCTATGAAATGTTGCCATTATGGTATCAGTGGTAACTTTGGAGATTGCAGCTTCAATCAAGGAATAAGATTAGAAGCCAGGTTGCCAGGAATTGAGAAGAAAAGGAGAAAAGAAAATGGAAACAGACAGCTTTTTCCATGAGTGTTTTTAAAAAAGGGAGAAGAGATAGGGAGTGTGCCGGAGCCAGGTGGTAGCTAAATTAGATTTTCAGTGTGAGCATTTACACCTCAAAAATTGGAAAACTTGATTTATTGTTTTGTTGACAACTCAAGAAAGTGATGGAGAAATTGTGAAAAATGTAAAATTAACTTAAAAGTGTGTCATGACATACATCTCCCTTCGTCCCTCACCTAAAAAAAAAAAAAAAATTACCAGCATCCCTCTGTGACAATTCAGAAGACGATAGAATCAAGTCTTGAAAGTTGGCTTTTCTTTTTTTGTTTGTTTTTCAAAGTTTGGAGATGTCTATGCATGTTTGTGTCCTGGAAGGACCGATTCAGGAGGTAAGGAAAGACTGAAAACAGAGAGGAAAAGGAGGCAGATTCTAGGGGCAGGCAGCCAGAGGAGACAGGAGGGGATGGCATAAAGAGTACAAATAGTGGAACTGTCATTGCCAAAACTGGATAATTAGCAGAATGTATGTTACCATGCAGGCAAGCTGACATGAACGCTTGCTCATAATTACCAAAGGCTCATGATTACTAGGGAATAGTCAATTAGAAGTTAAAGATAAAAGAGCTCTATGACCTAATTCTCTGAACTAGGAATTGGGACACATAGTCTCATAACAGATAATCCCCTTTTGAAAAACCTCCAGTTCTTTATTTTCTTGGACTCAATACTTCCCTAGGAAATCCAGGACCTATAGTTATGACAGGTATGGCTCGTCAAAATATAGAATTGTACTGCAGATAAATATGCTGGTGAAAGTCAAGAAAGGCTGGAAAGGAGAATCTGGGAGACCAGGAGAGAAGGGAGAACGAAATACAACAATGGGAATGCTAGGAATTCCTGCTGGGGCCCTCCCTGCAGAACTGCATCTGAGGGGAAATGATGGCCAAAGGCAGAGGCCCAAGATTCTCACCAAGGAGTTGGGCCGTCTCCCTGCTTGGGCGAGCACCCTAGCAAGAGAACCCCGTGCCCACTGGCAAACCGGGCAATCTGTTCTTAGACAAAGGAAGAGGGGATTATGGGTTGTCATCAAGACTACAATTTACTTGTGGGCTTAGCTCACTCAGCAGTGGGGCTGAATCTTATTCCTTTGGTTGCCTCTCCCAGGCTATTTGCATTTAAATGATTATCTCTAGTTGTGTACTGAAAAACCTGGTTTTATATGAAAGGAACACATTTGAAGCCTATGGGAGATATTGAAGGAAATTGGCTGGAGACCAGGAAGCCTGAGAGAGGCCTTTTCCTTGATCCTAAAACCACTATACAAAAGCCCTGGGTGTAGAGCCAAGAAGAACTGGATTGAAATCCTACCTCCTGACAGTCATTAATACCATGCCTGACATATACTAAATGCTTAATTGATGCTTTTTCTTATTTATTCATTCCTAGCTGTATCATCATGGATGAGTCCCTTCTCTTTAAGACTCAGTTTCCTCAAGTGTAAAATTAGGATAATATGACCTCATAAGGTTGATATAAAAATCATATGAGACAATGCATATAGAAAGCTTGGTAAATCTGTGATTTATAGTGACAATGGTAATGAGAGTGCCCCTGAAAGTTAACTTGTTTTAGTTGTTTTACTTTTAAATGTTTAACTTTTATTCTCAAACCAGCATTTATTCTCTCTCTCCTACCACCTCTCCATTGAGAAAAGAAAAATGCATGTAATAGATATGCATAACCAAGCAAAACAACTTCCCACATCAAACGTGTTTAAAATTTGATGTTTTATGCTGCATCTTGAGTCCATGAACTCTCTGTCAAGAAATGGATAGCATGTGGTCCTCTGGAATCATGGTTGGTCATTACATTAATCAATAACTCTAGACTCTGAAATATTCTCCTGGATCTATTCACTTTACATCAATTCATATGTCTCCCCACATTTCTTTGAAACTGTGCCTTTCATTTCTTATGTTGCAATATTTCTTTACATTCATATGCCATAATTTGTTCCATAATTCCCCAACTAATGGGAACCCCACATTTTCTAATATTACTATAATTATTTTTGTTCATAAAGGCTTTTTTCTTGTAAAATCTCTTTGGGATCTATATGTCTAATAGTGGTATCAATAGGGATTCAGTTTCAAATTGCTTTCTACTGTTGAACTGATTTTATACCAGTTTTCCCATACCACCTCCACATGTCATTTTTCTCTTTTGTCATCTTTGTCAAGTTTATGGTTCTAAAATGATTTTAATCTTCCATTTTTCTTAATTATTAGCAATTTGAATCATTTATATGGTTATTCATAACTTTGATTTTTCTTCTGAAAACTGTTCATAAATTTTGATTACATAATCAAATGAATGGCTATTGTTCTTATACACCTAAATCAATTCAGTAGCTTAAAACTACATCTAAACTTTTGGTACACTGTATATCTTGGATAGGAGAACTTTGTCAGAAAAACTTGCTGCAAAGATTTTTTTTTCTCATTACTTTTTTACATGCAATTCTTTCTGATTACTTCTCATTTTAACTTCTATAGTTTTGTTTGTATAAAAGCTTCTTAATTTATATATACTAAGAGTTGTCCTTTTTATTTTCTGTGATATCTATTTAGGACTTTCCCCTCATTCATAGTTGCAAAAGGCATATTCCTTCTTGCTCTTCCAACTTGTTTATGATGTGACTAAATCATATATAGAGAGAGAGTTATAAAAGGAAAATCAAATCAAGAAACTATCAGAGGCTCCCAAGAGCTAAATTCTGGCAAGTGACAAATGATTTTGATGTAGAAGAAGATGTAAATGTGCCTTAAAAATCCAATGAACTACTCTCAGGAGGTATAAGGGAAATTATCACATCTCTAAATCCATGAACAAGAGACAGATAAAAGCAAGGATAGTTAATACATGATAATTAACTGAAGATTGGCAAGGTCCTAAACATTCAGAAGGCTAAAATCAATATGAATTTTTCAAAAATGCTCAAGACAATGAAAAGGGCTTCTGAAATTAGATTTGAGAACAAGATCAAAGAAAGGATGAGATCCTTTCTTAGGGTATCTGGAAAGAAGATGATGAATCAGTTAGCCAAGGGAGAAATCCTAGTTTCATCTTTTGCTTCTCTTTTTTTTCCACCAAGGACAATGATTTCAGACTAGAAAGAACAGAACAAAAATGAATAATAGGACATTAGAAGATAAATGAAGAAACTATAAAAGAGGATTTAATCAACTTTAACAAATTAAATCAGATCAGATCCACTGATCTAAAAGGAGTGCTTGCATATAGTAGGTAGTTAATAAATGTTTATAGACTAGCTCCCAAAGTACTAGAGGAATATATAAATATGACTGCTAATCTAAGATTGAGTGGTTCTTTCTTAGAAGAATCCTAGAGAACAAGGGTTGACTTGATACCAGAGAAAAGCAAATATTTCATTTTAAAAAATGAGATTTACTTTCTTTTTTTTTAATATGATTTTTCTTTTGCAGCAAGAGAATTGTATAAATGCAATATATAAACAATTGTTTATACATATTGGATTTAACATATATTTTAATATGTTTAGCATATATTGAATTGCTTGCCATGTAGGGGAGGACATGGGGGAAAGGAGAAGAAAATCTGAAGCACAAGTCTATGCAAAGGTCAATATTGTCAAATTATCCATGCCTATGTTTTGAAAATAAAAAGCTTTAAAAATTAAAAAAAAAATTAAAATGAGAAAGAAGTGCTTCAAAATCCTGGCTTATAAGCTTGATTTATATTCCTTAATTAAATTCCAAAATTCCTAACTATATTATTAAAGAATGGTGTATAAGTAATAAGAACTAAAGTGATCATGAATGAATGAAAAAGCATTTATGACGTGCTCATTATGGCAGCAAGATGGAGCTGCAGAGGGTTGGATATAGAATCAGGAAAACCTGAATTAGATTCCTGTTTCAGGCACTTCCTATATGACTTGAGCATGTTATTATCCTATCTTGGCTGATTTCCCCTAACTCAAGGTGGTGGTGTGAGGATCAAACCAGATAAAAGTGTATTAAGCACTTACTGTGTATGTCAGTCACTGTGCTAAGTGCAAACAAACAGGACAGTTGGCACCCTCAAAGAGCTTACATTCTATTTTTTTTTCCTTTTTTTCTGACGCTGGGGTTAAGTGACTTGCCCAGGGTAAGACATCTAGGAAGTGTTAAGTGTCTGAGACCACATTTGAACTTGGGTCCTCCTGCATTCAAGGTTGGTGCTCTATCCACTGAGCCACCTAGCTGTCCCTAGAGTTTACATTCTAATGGCTAAAAATAATTTGCTAAACATTCTGGAAAGCCAAAGTTTGGGGAAAGAAGGGTAGAGGGGGATAACATGTGTAAAGCTCTTTTTAAACTTTAAAGTTATATAAAAGTTAGCTGTTATTATGTGTTAAGCCCTGAGGATACAAGTAATAAAAGTGAGATAGTTCCAAAAATATAGTTTCCCCTATTTCTGTGTTCCCTCACACCTAGTCACTGCTTGTGGAAAATCCTAAAGCCCTGGTGACTAAATATTGACGAAACACTGGTGATTGATGGACATGGCCCTGAGCCAATTATAGACTTCTTCACCCCCCACACCCCCACCCCATCCCTACCCCTTTTTTTGGAATTGACTAATCATGGATTATGCTGCTTCATTTTATTTTTAGGAATCTCTCAATGTCTATAAAAACTCGAAGAATCCAAGCAGAAAGTTCCTTGACTGCAGAGGAGACCCTTGGATCCAATTGCTAATAAATTGACTAATCTTCTGAATAAATTGGGGCTCAGAATTCTGTCTCTATTTGTTGCAGATTGGATTTTGAGGTTATACTAGTGACTTCATATCCTGGTGGTATCAAGTCAGCATCAGGTCATCTAGAAAAAAATCATTAATTAAAAACTATTTATTAAATGTTGGTTGTATACCAGGCATTGTGCTAATTTATTAAATGTTGGTTGTATACTGGGCATTGTGCTAGGTAAAGCTAGAAATATAAGGACAGAAATGAAAGCACTTAAAGGCAATTAATGAAGTTCGGAAAGGGCAATATGGCACAATGGACAGCTTGCTGAGCCAGTTCATATTGCCTCTATCTTTTATAAACTACTGTGTGATCATGGGAAATCAGTTGATCACTCTCAGCTTTGATTTCCTCATCTGTAACTTGGTAATAATAACAGCTGAGGTTCATGCATACTACAGGATTGTTGTGCATCCGAATATCAGTACTGCAAAAAAGGCATTGCAAAGTATTACGTAGATGTCAATTATTATTATTTTACTTTGGAATATAGTTGCTAAATTAATGGAATAGTAAACCCTAGAAGGACATGTGACAATTTCTCACAATATCCTTGAAGGAGACTTTGGAAAAATGTTGCTATGATTGTGATATATTTAGGTGAATTCAGAACTGGTTGTTATCTGGACCCAAACAGTGTTAAATTATGGATCACTGTCATGGTGGTCACTAGGGGAGTGTCTCAGCACTCTCAATCTTTGGTTCTTTTCTAGTCAACATTTTTTCTCAATGATAAGCATGGTTAAAAAAAAAAAAATTAGTATACCTATCCTGTACTAAGTAGGAAAAGTGGGTGAACTTCATTAACCCTGAAGTAAGACAGATATGGACTTTCATTGGTTTCATCCAATATTTCTGCTTTAATAATAAGCTAAGAACTTAGTGTCTCTTTGTGGCCTTAGTAGAAGCTGTACAACTGAGAAGAATAGTTTAAAAACAAAACAAACCACATGATTGGATGGGGCAGCATTAGTCTTGAAAAAGCAAATGCCAGGGGATGGTAAAGGGTATTTAAGGGTGATGGGGAAGCTGGGCCCAGCCTGCCTTATGAACAAGAAGTGAAGGAGACTGCTTCACAAAAGGGTAGGAAGACCTTGCGCATGTGGCTCATGAAAAGGCAGGTGAAGAGAGGACTCTGGGAACTGAGTATATATCACAACATAGCATTTTCATTTCTTTGCTTGTTTGCTTGAATTTTATTTTTTCTTTCATTTTTTTTTCCTTTTTGATCTGATTTTTCTCTTGCAGCAAGATGATTGTATAAATACGTATGTCTGTAAAAAATAAAATTTTCTAACCAAAAAAAAAAAATCTTTCAAATAAAGATTTCAGTAGATTTTGGGGGGAAAAAAAGAAAGAAAAGACAGCTGAGGTTGAGAGGTGGAACCTGGTCCTTTAGTCCGCCCTAGAAGTTACTACAGTATATCTTGGGACAAATTTTCTGAACTCCACTAACATGTCTGTGCTTTGTAGTGGATGCCTTTTTGTGTTCCCTAGCATCTTCTCTGGGCTTACTTCCCCTTCATGGCCAGGAACATTTATGGAATCCCTCTGTACATCTCCAGCTTCCCCCCACACCTGGAGGTCGATGGATGCTACTGTACTTTTTCAGATAAGGTAGGGACACCCAACCTAAGATAGACTGAGTGACTGCAGGAGCAGCTGCTGTCTAAGGTACCAAGAATAACCCTTAAGGTGCCCCCCCAAAAAAAAACAAAACAAAACAAAAAAAAAACCTCCTTGCACCCAGCTTGGAACTGCTGTACTTTGACAACTGTGGTCATGGCTGTTTGCTTCTTTAACCAGATCTATGATTTTGTCAGTATACGGAACTTTCTCCTATTAAAAAGAATGCTTTTAACTTGCAAAGTAGGTGCCTAAATTTATAGTCTGAAGGACAGAGTAGTAGAATCAAACTAGCCAGTAATAAAAGGCAGGACTTAAGTTCAGCTCTCCATAACAATAGGCAGCCTCTCTCAGTATCTGTATTGAGTTTTACCGTAAGTGAGCTTCCCCTAAACAATCAGTTAATACACTCAACTCATTTTTAAAACTGCCTAAGGGGCAACTAGATGGCACAGTGGATGCCTGAAATCAAGAGGACCTGAGTCAGGCACTTAATATTGTCTAGCTGTGTGACCTTGGACAAGTCACTTAACCCCAATTATCTTAGCAAAAAATAGAAAAGGCATTTGCTCAAAAGATGAGGCCCAAAGATAGTTCCAAAGCCTTTTCTGTTCCCTGTTCCTTAGAAGTGTCTCAAGCTAGGTAGCCTTCCAAGATTGAGATCTCCAGTAAATAGCTAGTAACCTGTGTCCTAAGAGCAAATTCTTTGTTTTAGGTCATTTTCTTTTGTATTTGAGTGATTAGATCTCTTAGAACCCTTCTAGGATATGGAAAGCTTCTGATACATCTCAAAGGGCTTTCTCTTTAGTTCTAAAGTCAGTTCTAAAGTCTTTGTTGCAATGTCTGCCCTTCAATTTTGTTTAGATTTAAATAGGATTAACCTTTACATCTTCCCTAGAGTGACTGATGGGCACATTGTAGATTCAATTACTGCCTGAAGCTGGTTGAAAACTGGCCAGGCCGCTTAAATTGTCAGTAGCCCAGGTAACTCAGCTTCCAGTTACCTATCATTCACAGGCAAATTTATTGACATTCATTACTGGAAAGTAAAATTACAAGTGAGGCTGCTAGGTGGCTAAATGGATAGAGCCCCCTAAGTTTGGAATCAGAAAGACTCATCTTCAGAAGTTCAAATCTAACTCTTAAAAGCCAAGTGGTGCAGTATACCAAGCTCTAGACCTGAAGTTAAGAGAGCCTGAATTCAAATATGATCTTTCCTTCTCCCCTAATTGGGGTTAAGTGACTTGCCCAGGGTCACACAACTAGGACATGTTAAGTGTCTGAGATCACATTTGAATTCAGGTCCTCCTGACTTCAGGGCTGATGCTCTATCCTCTGGGCCATCTAGCTCCCCCCCAAATATCTTTTGACACTATCTGTGAGCAAGTCACTTAATCCTGTTGACTTCAGTTCCTCATCTGTAAAATGTGCTGGAGAAAAACATGGTAAATTATTCCATTATCTTTACGAAGAAAAATCCAAAGAGTTAGACATGGTTGAAATAACTAAACCACAAAATTACAAATCCCTAGTTAAAAAAAAAAAAAAAAAAAAAAAAAAGGCTTCCCTTGACTATTATGAAATTATGAAAATTAGAGCTAAAGCTTTTGTCATAAATGTTGATTTTCTTTAAATACCTCAGTCATGTCCTAATAATCCCAACTCTTCAAACCTTTTCCTACCTTTTTTTTGTCTTCTTATATATTACTTTTCTCCACTCTCCTATAAGCCAGCTATAGGCTTTACTATTTCTCATATCCCATCTCTCTACGCTGGCTGTCCTCAATGCCCCAAACATTGTTATTCTCATTTTTTTGTAATCCCTAGTATCCTTCCAAATTCAGCCCAAATATCGCCTTTCCCTTGAAGATGTTCTGATCCACCTAGCCAATAGTCCCCTCTCTTCCCTTTTATATGTAGTTATATATTTACATGTTGCCTCCCCCATTAGAATGTAATCTCCTTCAGATTGAGACCAATTCACTTTTGTATCCAGTGCTTAGTATAGTTCCTGACATATAGTAGTAGATATTTGACATTTATTAATTGATGATCTTCCATTTTAAATTTGTGTTATTATTTAAAGTTAATATCTATTCTTTTTTATTTTATATTGTCTTTATTGAAAGTTCTCAGAGGCTGTTTACTTTTTCTTCAGTGACACTGCTTTCTCTTTCTTGAAGGCATTTCTGATAGGCACAGTCGGTCCTGTGAGCTGGCTTGCCAACTTGAGTTCTTCAGTAGAACCATCTCCCCTCTTGGGTGCAGATGGTTTCCTTGGGAAGAGAATCAGTTTGGAATGATTTTCTTTCAGTCGATGCACATTTGCCTGCAGAGATTCTGTATTCTTATTTTAGGGATGAGGATCCACAGAGAAACCAATGGTCCGTGCCACTTTTTCATGGATGCCCGCCACTAGAAGTTCTTCAAAGCTGAATCCTCTACCAGCACATACTTTGGTATGGTGTGGGATAGTAGGGCACCTCCAGTGGGCCCAATGCTAGGTGAGGAGCAATTTGACAGGCTTTTGCTTGGTGGGCCTTCTGCCTTCTGATCTTCCTGGCTGGCTGGTTAAATTATGTGGCAACTCATCTTTGCCCATCTTTTGGAAATGGAGCTTCAGAATCATGTCTTTTCGGTTGGGCACCATAGCTGCTTAGAGCCCTCCTCGTAGGTACCTCAGCAGAGCTGAAAGGAAAGAAGCGTTAATATCCATTCTTAATAATTGTATGTATAAGTCCATTCTCCAACTGATAGAGATTATGAAGACAATTTTCAGAAGGAATTAAAGCCATTTCTAATCAATGAAAAAATGTTCTACATCACTATTAGAGAAATGCAAATTCAGACAACTCTGAGGTACCATTACACATCTTTCAGATTGGCTAAAATGACAGAAAAATATGATCATGTTGCAGGGGATGTGGGAAAACTGGGACACTAACACATTGTTGGTGGAATTGTGAATTGATCTAATCATTTTGGTAAGCAATTTGAAACTATACCCAAAGGGCTATAAGGCTGTGATATCCTTTGATCCCCAGTGTCTCTATTAGACCTGTATCCCAAAAAGATCATTAAAAAGGAAAAAGAATTCACATGGACAAAAACTGTTTATAACAGCCCTTTTTGTAGTGGCAAGAAACTGGAAAGTGAGTGGATGTTCATCAGTTGAGGAATAGCTGAATAAGTTATGGTATATGAATATAATAGTATATTATTATTCTATAAAAATGATCAGCAGACTGATTTTGGAAAGGCTTAGAGAGACTTACATGAACTGATGCTAAATGAATGGAGCAAAACCAAGAGAACATTGTACAAGGCAACAATAAGATTATGTGATGATCAATTCTGATGGACTTGGTTCTTTTCAACAATGAGGTGATTCAGGCTACTTCCAAAGGTCTTGTGATGGAGACAGCCATCTGCATGCAGAGAGAGGACTGTAGGATCAGAGTGTGGATCACAACACAGTATTTTCACCTTACCTTTTTTTGCTCTTGCTTGTTTGCTTTTTTCTTTCTCATTTTTTCCCTTTTGATCTGTTTTTTCTTGTGCCACATGATAAATGTGGAAATATGTTTAGAAGAATTGAACATGTTTAACCTATATTGGATTACTTGCTGTCTAGGGGAAGGAAGTGGGGGGAAGGAAGGGAGAAAAAAATTGGAACATAAGGACTTGCAAGGGGGAATGTTGAAAATAAAAAGCTATTTTTTAAAAAAGCAAAGAAAAAGCTATCATTAAAAAAAAAAAAAAAATGTGTATACATCCCAGAAGGCTTAAACAAATATCACAAGGGAAGGAACCATGTTTTTATTATTTGCACCCCATTCTTATATTTGTACACACCATGAGAGCTTAAATAAAGCCATTAATGATTACATTTGGAGAAACTAAATGGTATTAGAGATGGTATAATCTAGGAGCAGCAAGGGGGCCAGTGGATAGAGCATCAGGTCTGAAGTCTGGAGACTCACTTTCCTTAGTTCAAATCTGGTCATAGATTTTTAGTAGTTGTGTGAACCTAGACAAATCACTTAATCCTGTTTGCCTCTGCTTCTTATCTATAAAAGTAGCTGGAAAAGGAAGTGACAAACCCTTTTAGTACCTTTGCTGGAAAGAGAAGGAAAGAAAGGAGGGGAGGGAGAATTAGGGTTAGGGTTCATCTTCTGTGTACCCAGCCTCCACTTAAGCACCTCATTACGTAGAGACACTCCCTTCTAGGTGGGGTATCCTGTTAAAATGTTTTTCATTCTATTGAATGAAAGATTCCCTGTAAATTTCATTTACTGCCCTAACCCTTTGCTCCAAGTTTAATACCTCTCCCATTCTGCTTTCCCATCACTGTAGATACAGGCAACCAGCCAAAGCAATTGGAAAGTTGTTTCCATGTTGGATACTTTATTCTGAAATTTTTAATTTAATGACATGTTAGGTTGAATATCCTTTTTCTGAGAGGGCCCTACCTAATGTCTTAGGTGATGTCTTGACTTGCCTGTGAATTAGATTTAAATGAACCAGAGTTGCACAAAGTGGTCAGCCTTGCTTTCTCTCTATGGCAAGACTTAAGCCAAGATGAAGTCTTCATCTGCTTGAGGTAGACCCACCCACCCACCATTGACAGGTTTTAGGCCCATTGTTCCCTCAGCCTGGTTTAGCCGGTCTGCTAAGATGTGCGGCTTCTTGGGATCACAGGTGAAAGCAGACATCCAAGGGAGATAAGCAGCCCTGAAGAGGGCTCAGCAGTCCTTACAGGAGGTGCTAGTCCTCGGAATACCTGTCATATTGGTGCAAAGATTAAGAAGTTTTTAATAGCTATCACTTTAGGAAGCCCCATGGGGAGGGTTTTGTTAGGATTACAACTTTTTGCTACAGAAATCCTCATCGTGACTTATTTTGCAACTGGACAATCACAAAGGCTGTAGCTAAACAAGCATGGGGCCACCCTTGTGGTCACATTTTAAATCATCTAAAACAGGCGAATGAACTTTTGCTTCTGCCATGAAGGGACCTGAGAGACATCTGCTCTATGTTTATATAGCTAAACTAGAGTTTTTCTTTGTGTTCCATAGACCTGTCTGTTGGCCTTAAAGGCATTCTACTGTATCTATTCAAAGAATTGTCTGGCTCAATAGGTGAGTTTTGTCCCCAGGGGAATAGCAGCAGGCTAATTCTGGGAATTAACCAGCAGGCAAATTTCCTGACAAAAAAGAGTCCTTGCGAAACATCTGTAGTTTGTTAGTCCAAAACCAAAATTATTCTATCAAAAGAGCTTTCTGGGGCAGCTAGATGGTGCAATGGATAGAGCAATGGATAGATTTTAAGTCAGGAGGATGTGAGTTCAAATTTGACCTCAGTCACTTAACACTTCCTAGCTGTGTGACTCTAAGCAAGCCACTTAACCCCAGCCTCAGGAAAAAAAAAAAAAAAAAAAAAAAAAAAAAAGCTTTCTGTATCAAAACTAGAGAGAAGCAGGATTTCAGGAAAGTTATCAAGCTTTAGCAGTAATAATATTTAATATTCCAACAACCCAATAAATAGTACAAGTGTTAGTCCCATTTTACGAATATGAAAACTGAGTCTCAGAGATTAAATGACTTATCCATAGTCACACAGCTAATAAACACTGAAGACTAAACTCTCTACCGGGCATCATGATGACTTCATCCTATTGGCTCCCAAAATTTCCATATTCCTGGCCCCCATCCCACCAGGAATTTTCTCCAGAGATTTCATTATCTGTGGCCTGTCCCCCTGGCCCAATGCCTTCATGATATCAGATAACAGAAAACAGGGCCCCTTCTCAGACAGTGAACACCAGCTTTATTTAATCTTTACAAACTATGCAGGGTCAGAAGTTAAATTGATGATCATCCAAAGGGAAATAAAGAAAAACATGGTGGGTCACACATTACAAACAGTTATATAGCAGGTTCAGTATAAAGAATGTCATCAGAGAAATATATGACCAAAGCCAAATGGGCCAGTCTCATAGCAACAGGAAGCAGCAACTCGTGGACTGCACACATGCTCCTTTGGTATCCATGGAATGGCAAGAGAATGTGAGGAAGGAAGGCCCTGCACACTGGGTAAATCCCTCCGTGGCAGTGTTATGTAAAAGAACATGGACAAGAGTAATACAGGATAGAGAAGTGCGAAAAGACAACTTGGGCTGGAAGAATGGGCTCCTGATGCGTCCACTCGTTTTTTTTGCATTTGATCCTGCCTGAGTTGAGCTGTTTCCTGAGCTTAGTTTTCCAGTGAGAAAATTCCTTTCAACATCTTTTCATTCCTATCATGACCATTTTGGTCCATATAAATTACCCAGGTGGGGGGGAAAGACCAAAAGGCACTGGGTAATTTTTATCCTATTATCCTGTCCGTGATATAGTTGATGAACATCCCTTTAGGATCATTATCACTTATTTTCCAAGATAATTCAATTATTTTGAAAATATACTTTTTTCTGTGAATGTGTTGTTTATGTTCTGGATTAAAAGTTTGGCAAGGACCCTTGACCTTGACCTGAAGGTTTACGGCCGACTGTATACAGTATTAGATTTAGATTAGTCTATAAAGTAGACTTTATTAGTTAACTATATCTTTTAATGGGTCTTTGATTCTGTCATTTTTTATTCATTTTAAAACTTGAGCTCTTTCAAATTACAAACTTGGGCTACACACAACTTAAGGTGCCACTCTAATGATGGGATACACAGGAAATGAGTTTGGAGCTCTAAGGCTTTTTTATTTTTATTTTTTTAAAACTCGGCTTTGTTTGGAACCATCAGTTGCTCAAAATCCTGCATATCTAAATGTTGTGGATATTAAGAGGAAAATTTAATATAGTCTTGCCAGAAGTTGAAGAGTACTAACTAGGAAGAACTTCAAGCTGGGAGTTGGAATTTTTCCAGTAATTTTTTCTAAAAATGTTTTATTGAAGCTTTTAAAAATTAATAATCACATCCCAATATAACCCACACAGAACCCCTGCTAATGACAGCTAACACAAAATGCTTTCCATGTGTCATCTTATTTGTCACAACAGTGTTGAGATAGGAGATAGTGGTGACTTTTATAAAAGAGGAAACTGAAGCTGAAGGTTAAATAATTTGCTCAGGGTTACACAGCTAATAAGTGTGTAAAGCAAAATTGGAACTCATCTTTCTGGCTCCAAGTTTTACACACAATTTATCATGTTCATTAACCACATATTTGCTGCTTACCCATGGTTTATCTTTATAAAAAGCGATTTTTCATCATTAGCCCTTTAGAATTCTGATACCTAAAGTTTTGCTTTTCTTCAATTTTTGAGATTAATGTTGCTTTCGCCTTAATTCTTCTAAAGTCTTCTCAGTTTCCCCCCAACCATTCCCCAATGCTGGGGAGCCCAATTTGTTTACAGTTGTTTTGTTAACTAAAAGTGTGCTAAGAAATTATGAAATGGAGGCTTCCGAAACCTTCTTTGGATTTATTCCCAATAGGAGGATCTCTGGATCAAAGAGGTTAGGATCTTGAAGCCAGTGTTTTTATTTTTGTTGCTGGAGTTCCTGTGCCTGAGAGGCAGCTCAGATCTGAGTCAGAAGATCTGGGTCCAAATTTCACCTCTGATAGGCAGTGATCATGTGACCCTAGACAAGTCACTGATCTCAGTGTTCTGAACCAAATGTATCAAACCTAAACAGACACAGGTTCATTAAAATCTCTAAATGGAGGCTCCTTCTTTTAGAATTTAAGTTCCTTGGGAGGTTTACTTTTTCATTTTTATTCTCTAACTTCTCAGTGCTTAATTCAAGAAAACTCCCTCTATCCACGTAGATCAGTTATTGTGCAACAATTTATTTTGGAAAATAGGTAATCCTTTTAAGACTATACTTTTGTGAAAACAGACCAACTGCGGTAGAGGAAGTTTCTTTATGTAAAAGTTCCCTATATCAATGAAATTGCAGGCGCTGGTCCGCTAGTGCAGCATTTCCCCAAGAAGGGTATTTAGCTTTGCATCCATCCTCTCCTCACATTTACTTTGGGACCACTTTGACCGATATCATGACCAGCATCCATCCAAGGTGCACTTCTGGACGTGTGCCGGCTGCTAGCCCTTCTGAACCTCTAGGCACCCCAGTAAGTGGCACGGATGCTTCCTTTGGGGAGGGGGGCAGGGAGAAGGGCCCTGTCCTTTTGGATTTAGTAATGTGGCTGTGTCCAGACTGAGGGAAAGTTAAAAAAAAAAAACAAACAAAAAACTTTAGTAACTATTTCCACATAATTGGTTTCCTCTCTGATACTAGGTATTTAGTACACTTAAAGTCACTGTTCTGAAATAGGGTCACAAGCCTAGTGTCGGTCCCTCCCCTCCTCCTCCCGAGCTCTGCCTGGTCTGGTCAGGGTCTAGGCCTTGGAGCCCCTTCCAGCCAGTACATACCCCACCCCTTAATCTGGCCTCAGACACCGACTAGCTGGGTGGCCTTGGACAAGTCACTTCTGTGCCTCAGTTTCCTCATCTGTAAAATGGAGGGGTTAGACTAGACGGCCAGTCTCAGGGCTGTGATCTAGAGTCAAAATGACTGTACTCAGCACACAATAGGCGCTAAACAAATAGTAAATTAATGAAAAAAGCCCTTTCTATCTCTAGACCTTTGTCTCTACGATCTCACGGCGTACAACCGTACTCTGCTCGGTTCCCTCATGTGTAAAATAGCACTTCAACAGAGCCAAAGGAGGACCCTGAGCTCCCTTCCCTTGGGTCTGGGGTGTCACTCGCCCTCCCTTAGTTCCGGGAGCCCTTACATTCCGAGCCTCGGTTTCTCCAACTGTAAAAGGGGTAGTGGCCGTCATCTATCAACCACCCTATGGTCGCCGATCACGGTCAAAATCACATCGCGCTCGGCAGAGAAGCTGGGCAGGGTTAGAACCGCGCGGCCCGGCCACAAGCAACCGCTCCAGCCCGGGCGCCTTTCAAACTGCGTGTCTCGAGGTTGGCTCCGCTGGCAGCGCCTCTAATGGAACCCGCGCGCGGCGGCGACCAATAGGCGTTACGCTTCCTGCAGCCGCCGGCCAATGGCGAGGCGCCTTCTTGGGGCGTGGGCGACGCGGGCGTCTCTCGGCGCTCGCCCGGACCGTGAGTGTGTGCGAGTGTTAGAGGCAGAGCTGAGCTGCTGGGGCTGGGCGCGCATAGCCGGGCTTCCTGCAGCCTCTAGCTCCTGCTCTGACCGCCCGAGCACCGGGCGCCCTTCCCGAAAGGCCCGAGGCCGCCGAGGAGCACGCGTGCGGGGCCCAGGGAAGAGCGCGGGGCAGCCGCCGAGGAGATGCCCGAGTTCCTGGAGGACCCGTCGGTGCTGACGAAAGACCGGCTCAAGAGCGAGCTGCTCGCCAACAATGTGACGCTGCCGGCGGGCGAACAGCGCAAGGACGTCTACGTGCAGCTCTACCTGCAGCATCTCACGGCGCGCAACCGGCCCCCGCCACCACCCGCTCAGCCCCCGCCGCCGGCTCCGGCCGCCAACAGCCGCGCGCCCCCGGACTTCTCCAGCGACGATGAGCGCGAGCCCACGCCGGTGCTGGGCGCTGCGGGCCGCGGGCGAGGAGGAGGCGCCGCCGCTGGAAGGGTACGGACCCCCTCCCCTCCCCCCGCCGGGACCCAGGACCCCCCGCTACCCTGGGAGGGACCCCTCCACCTCCAGTCTCCACTCCCCGCTATGCAGACTGTCCTCGGTGGAGAAGGGCGGGCCTTGTCTCTGAACCTCCTCCCCCCGGGGTACGGAGAGTTCCCTTCCCCCCGCCTTGACAAAGCCCCGTGTCGTCTTCCCATTCTCTTCCCCGCCCCCACTGGCGGAGGGCTCCCTCCCCCCGCCGGCGTGACCGATATTGGCCCTTTGTGGCCGAGGAAGCGAGTTCCTGCCCCAACTGGGGCCTCAGTTTCCCCTGGGGGGGCTTCCATCTAGGACGCTCCGGAGCCGTCGTAAACTGGGGGTGGGCGGGCTCCGGACTTTACGAGCCGGGATCTCAGTTTCTCTAGCTGTAAGTGAGGGGTTTGGGAAAGAGCAGCTCTGCGGACACGGTTCTGTGGGCCTCAGTTTTCTGGTCTGTAAAACGTGAGGTTTGGGGCGCCGCGAGCTCTAGGAAGACCCCGAGTGAGTTGGTGTCGTGAGGTGCCGTTTTCGGGGGGGCACCGTCTCTAAGGTTGGGGAGTCCAGAGTCACCTGACTTTCCGCGGCTGGGAGCCCGCTCACTTTAGTGGGGAAGGGGGAGATTGTTCCGAGCCCATGGCAGGACGGGGGAGCGGCAAGGGGGTGCAACCTCTCTGGGGCGGTGCGGGGGGCGTCCGTCCCGCCGCGCTGTCGCCTTTTCCCGCTTTCCTAACTGCGGGGCCGGGCTCGGAGCGCGCCCTGCAGGGCGCTGGGCGAGCTGCGGGCTCCGGACGCCAGTTTAAAATCGAGCTCCGAAATTCCCGCCTTTTTACACCCCCGCCTGCCCGAGCGCTGGGAGGTCTGCGGTTTATTTTTAAAAAGTATTTCTGCAGAAATCGCATGGCTCTGCTCGAAAGCCGAGCTTGTGGGAAGCTCCTTTCTTTTGGTGTTTGAAATGGCAGAGTTGGACAAGACTCAGGGAGCTTCCTGGGATGACCTAGTGGAACGGGAATCCCTCAGAGGAGAGTGGTCCTTTACCTTAAGACCCCTCCCAGAAGAGGCCCCCACCTGCACACGCCTTCCCCTCCCATCTGGACCCATTGAAAGGGACCTATAAATAGGACTGTTTACCTGTGCAAAGAAAAGGGCTGAATTCCGAAGCTGAACCCCATTTAGTCCTTCGGGATGATGTTCTAACAGTTAAATGCAGTTCTCCCAAAGTGGCCAGTGGAGTTCTCCTGGGGTGAAGGCAAAGGACTTCTTGAGTTGTATCACAATATACAAATGAATGAAAAGGTTAGGGTAGCCTAGTAAAGTTTCACAGTTCATCCTGGAATTAGAAATTAAAAATACACTGCTTTACTCCTCAATAAGGATTATACATTTGAATAAGGCCGTCTGTTACATTTAAAAATAATATTTGGAGAAGTCCGTATTTGATCACTGAAGTGCTCTCAATTTTATAGGAAGTGAAGTTTTCTTTCAGTACTTCAATATCAACACTTAAAGATCTAGAATTTTGTCACCAACAAGCATTTATAAAGTGCTCTCTATTTTTAACTCTGTGTTAGGAACAGGGGTACAAGAGACAACAATGAACTAGCCCCTCTTGACTTCCCAGGAATTTACATTTTATTGGTGGTTTAATAGTGTTGAGTTTTGCCACTCAAATCTCTCTTGAATTTAGCAAAATTGGCTCTTTTGTGATGGTGGTCTTATCAGAAGGCCCCTGGCTTCTAAACTGGCTGGCTTGGAAGTAGCTTTCACTGAGGTGGCATTCAACTACCTTCATGCCACAATGAAGAGTAGACTGGGCTTCTTCATTGGAGAGATTTTATAAACTAATAGCAACTTGTAAAAAGTTTAAATTATTTCTTAAAACAGACAATAAATCTTAAAGTGAGTAAACATTTTTTTTAATTATTAAAACTTTTTACAAAACATGCATGGAAAATTTTTCAACATTGATCCTTGAAAAACTTTCTGTTCCAAATTTTTACCACCTCCTCATCCCCTTCCCTAGATGGCAGGTAGTACAATATGTACTAAATATTAGATGGGGTTTTTAGATCCACAAAATTATCTGTGTTTTTTATTGACCCAAAACGGTTCTTTATTGGTTATAATCTGTATTTTATTTAACTGCTCTGCTGATAAGCATAATCTCATTAGATAACTTATCTTCCCAATATAAAGAATATATTCTTTTTTTTGTATTTTTTTTTTAATAAATCTTTTTATTTTCAAAACATGCATAGATAATTCTCAACATTCATCCTGGCCAGGAAAAAAAAAATCCTTCCCCTAAATAGCAAGTAATCCAATACATGTTAAACTTGTGCAAAAAGAATATCCTAATATATGTTCTGGGCTCAGTAAAATCAAAGTGCATGGTTCTTAACATTTAAGAAGTTAAATGTTAAAAATAATAAAAAAAAAATAATTTAATAAATAATAGTTAATTCAAATAAATTAACTAATTTAAACAAATAAAGTTAATTTTAAGTTAAAGTAATTGCAATAATTGTTTGGTCCACAAGTATGATTTTTTTTTTTTAGCTATTTAACATCTGTTAAAGTAAATTAGAAATGCTGAAACATTACATAGTATAATACCTCGTATATATACCAGCACCAGAAAACGAGCTGTTTTCCAACTCCAAGTAAATGAATATTTTTGATAGAAGTCTTTCTGTCTTCAAATATCATTTTGCCCATTCTTTATGATTTGTGGAAATGAATGATGCAATGAATGGAAAGGGCATTAAACTTGGAATTAATATCACTCTGTTCTTAAAAAGAAACTAAATTAAATTTGGTTCTTTGATTTTTGTTATTTGGTAGTGGTTTTATTAATACTGTTTCCAAAAGGAGTTGTTGCTTCTGTTATATGCCCACTTTGCCACCTACGTTTAACCTAGTTGCAGACCTTTCAGACAAATTCTTATTCTTTGAATTGTTCAAAATAACTATAAATGATATGTCAGGAGAGAGACACACACAGAGAGAAACTTGGAGATTTTAAAAAGATTAAAAGCTGGAAGCTGCTACTTAGACATCCAAATAGAGATGTCCAATAGATGGTTGTGCAGAGCTGGAGATGCAGAGGAGCCATTTCAGTGGTGGTTGTGGTGGACGTGTCATAAAGTTATATGTGTTCGTAGATGTTCATTAATGAACAGGTACTCCCTTGCTGCATTCTTGAGCAAGTAAAGTAATAGCTTTTGAAGGTGGGTTTTTATTTATTAATTTATTTATTTTTTCTTTCCAATATAAGTGAAAATTTATTCTTAGTAGACCAAACAGTTTTCTCCTTGCAGATTGTACTGTTTATTTTTTTTTGTATATGATTGACTTTATGAGAGAAATGTTGGGAATGAAAGAAAAATTTATTTAAATTTCCAGTTATCACTATCCTCTGTATTTTCTTAAATATCTTTAATATGTTATCAGAGGAAGATATTTGCATATTGAGAGCTTGGTTTTAAAAGGCAGCAGTTAGCTTTGGTTTGTATTTTATATTGTCTGCAGTTAGGATCATCTCAGTATTTCTAGGTGTTGAATTATCAAGATAGTGACTAAATTAAACCTTTATGTGCAAATTACGAAATATATTCCTAATATTTAGACTTGAGTGGTATGCCATTGCCCTTCTCTCATGAAAATAATAATACAATTTTGACTACTTGGAAATCAGCAAAACTGTTTCCTTGAAAATATATGTGCTAAATTTTAGCACACTTGTGAATTGATAGCATTTTGCAGTGTTTTATTTCAAGACCTCACTAGAATGAAACCTCTATAAATAGCATCAAGGCCATGCTTTCCAGATTGCTATCCTAAGAATTGTAAGGATATTGCTATTGAGTACTTTTCTGGGGTGTTCATAATGGTATGGGCCATTGTGATTGGTGGACTTAAAAAAGAAAACCCAAACACCTATTTCAGATGACCATCACCAGTACCATTTTAGATTTTAGAATTTGGATGAAGTGTAGGTATGAAGAATTAAATTGGGACAAGAAAGATAAAAGGAACTGAGAAAAATTTACGTTATCTAATAAACGTTATTTATATAATATAAATATTTCTCTAAAAATGAGGAAAGCAAGATGGTGTTTTGAGAAAGTGGAATGTAATAGAAGCTTTATGTTCAAAGTGCTAGATATGTAGTTTATACTATGTATATTTACATTTTTTAAGAGAAGGATGGAAACAAGGATTTATTAAGCACCCACTATGCGCCAGTTCCTTCACTTTATAAATATTATCTCTTTAATCTTCACAACTACTCTAGTAGGATAGCTACTATTAAATAATTTCCATTTTACAATTGAGAAATTGAGGTTTCCAGCAGTTAAGTGATTTGGCCAGATTCATAAAACTAGTGTCTGAAGCCTTATATGAATCCAGGTCCAACTAAAAACTCATGGCACCACCTAGCAAGTTTTTCTACATATTTATTGCATCTCTACTGACTGACAAGGGAATAGTAGATTTTTGACCAGCATTCAAAATGAACTGGAGATAATTATTTATGGCTTGTTTACTTTTGACCTCTTCCCTTGACTGACAAGTGTTTTAAAAACAATACTTGCTTTGTGGATTGTTTCCAACAAAAGCTTGAAAAAGAAAGTAGTGCAGTTTATTTTGGTGAACTGAGTATTTACAACTCATCTTTTATG
The DNA here is from genome assembly GCF_048593235.1 of Sminthopsis crassicaudata. Classification (NCBI taxonomy): domain Eukaryota; kingdom Metazoa; phylum Chordata; class Mammalia; order Dasyuromorphia; family Dasyuridae; genus Sminthopsis; species Sminthopsis crassicaudata. The sequence continues at coordinate 285,529,343 of NC_133621.1, forward strand.
AAGTAATATTCAGTGCTAGTTATGTACAAAGCAAAATGCCAGAAGCTGGAGATGAAAAGTTGAGATAAAAGATGCTAAGCTTTCTAGCTAATATTGGGGTATTTGATACAAACCTATCACTTGTGTGAATCACGGATACTCCCTCTACTGGTACATTTCTCTGTAACTCCTTTTTCTTCCTGGAGTAGACACTACAGGGCCATTTCTTTGAAAAGCAGTAAATTTTAACATTAGAAAACATCGGTACACTTTAGTCACTCCCAGTAAATCTTAATTGTTTTGTTATTGAATATTGTCATTTTATAAAAGTTTTGGTATTTTGTGTTGATGCATTTTGCTGTTATTTGCATTGTAGGTCTCTCCCTTCAAATGAGTATAATTTATATAACACTTTCAGGGTATATTCCCAACATTGAAATTAATTGGATTAAAGAGGTGTGTGTTTGTGCTGCTGCCAAATTGCTCTCTATGAGAGAGATCTGTTTATAATTCCATCAGCATTCAGTAAAAGTCATTATTTGTTTTTATTTAGTCTTACCAGTTGAATGTGAATTGGCCACTTTTTGATACTAGGGTTTTTTCCCAAGTGATTATTAATATAATATTTTTAATATATGCTATATATATATAAATTATGTGTTATGTATTATAATAAACTCCCTTGACTATTTAGCCATTGAGGACTGGTAGTAGACTTTGTAAATTTTCAATTTGCTTTTGTTTTTTAGATATCGTTTTTATATATTACTTTGATAACTTTCCCCTGTTTGTTTGTTTGTTTTATCTACAGATCAAATTTCTACAGATTTTTACATTATGAAGTGAATAAGCATATCTTTTATTTCTACTGTTCCCTTCTATTAGTTTAATAGAAAGTTACCTATTGTCTTCTAATAACAGTTATGTCCCTTAGTTGTGGCCGTTGTAATAGTGATATCCATTATTAAAGTAAATTAGAAATGCTGAAACATTACCTAGTCTAATACCTCCTTTATATAACAGCATCAGAAAATGATTTATTTTACAACTCTAAACAAATGAATATTTTTGGTAGAAGTCTTTCTATTTTGAATATAATTTTGCCTGTTCTTTATTTGTCGAAATGAGTGGTGTAATGAATGGAAAGGGCATTAAACTTGGAGTTAATAACACTCTGGTATTATCCCTGTTCTTAATGTGGTAAATCCATAAATTCTGTTTCAATTTCTTTAATTATAAATGGAGGTAGTGAAGAAAACACTTTGTAAATTATGAAGTATCATGTAAAAGTGAACTGTTTTGTCAGCTGACTATCTTTATTTGTGTTTAAAATAAGAATAAATGGGTTTAGAATGAAGGCCTGAGAGATTAATAAGATTATATATTTAGAGCTGGAAATGACCTTAGAGGTCAACAAAGCCTTTAATTAATAAATGAGGAAACTGAGGGCCCAAAGAGGTTAACAGAAATCTAAGTAATTAGTAAAATACATAGATCACTTTTTTTAAAACTTTAATTCTTTTTTAATTAACAAGTATTTTCTTTTCACTCCTCTTCCTCTCTCCCCTCCCCTTGAAAAAAAGAGAGAGAAAGAAGCAAAATTCCAATGTAACACATTCACAGTGAACAAAACACATTTCATATTGACCATATCCAGAAATTTTTGTCTCCTTCCTGCTTCATCACTGGTCACTATACTAGCTTACAATTGCTACTCTGTTTAAATTATTTTCCTGGTTCTCTTCCTTTCACTCTACCAGTTTTTACAAGTCTTCGCAAGGTTCTCTTTCATCATTTTCTTTTTTTGTATCTTATGTTTATACTTGATGTTTCCTAATTCCCAATATTGTGGTTGATATTGGAGGAATGACTATAAGATGAGTGAAATTTACTGTGGTAAAGTTCCAATAAGCTTTCTGATGGTTTTTATTGTTTTTTGTTTTTTAATGTGTGGACCCAGGCAAAAGAATTGACTTGGTATATTCTCAAAAGATGTTTGACGTTAGAGGACTGGATTCAAATCACAATTTCATAAACTGGCTTTTGTTGGACAAATCATTGAACTTCACTGGGTTTTTGTTTCCTTATCTGTAAAAGATAAGAATATTGGACTGGATGTTGTATCCCTAACATCTTTGAGTGGGTGATCCTAACTCTTAAAGCTATAAATACATAAATATGACTTTTAGAAAAAAATACCTAACAATACAGATTACAGTTTTTTTTAAGACTCTCCTTTTTATTAAATTTGAAAATGAGAGTAGCCTAAATTTTTAAGATATGAAATGAGACTTTTAAAAATAAACAACAAGGGCAGCTAGTAGTGCAGTAGAAAGAGCACCAGCCCTGAACTCAGGAGGACCTGAGTTCAAATGTGACCTCATAATTAACACTTCCTAGCTGTGTGGCCCTGGGCAAGTCACTTAACCCCAGTTGCCTAAGCAAAAAAAATAAATGATAGCTCAAATATTTAGATGTGTCATCATCTTCAAATCATTTCAAGAGTTTATACTGGAATAATGCTACTAATGTTCAACGTTTTTGTAGGTTTTTAAAAATTTCAGTAAACAAGCAATTAATTTTATTTCCCTCTTCTCTTCCATTGTGGTGGGGAGAATAAAACACTTGTAATAAATATGTAGAGGCTAGCAAAATAAATTTCCAGTTTTCACATTCCTTTGAATATTTTCTTTCATTCAAAATTGCCTTTTACTTAGAAGTTAATTTGAAGTCTGGTGAATGAGATGAGTATGTAGGATCAAAGATACAGAGCTAGAAAAGATTTTTTAAAAACCATTGAATCATTCCTTTATATATAAAGGAAACTGAGGCACAAAGATTAAGTGATTTGCCCTAAATCACATAGTAGCTTAGTCACATGTATGAACTAGGATTTGAACTTCAATTTAATGCACTATTCACTGCCATTCTTGCCTTATACTAACAGCTCAAATATTTAGTCTTTTTTAAAGTTTTGCAAAGCACTTTACATTTATTAGTGAAGTAAGTACTATTTCAGTTTTACAAATGAGAAAATTTGCTGAGATTAGTTGAGTTGTCTAAGATCACACAGAAATGTTTTAACTCAGATCTATCTTAACTCCCAGTCCATCCCTTTCAATCTCCTATATGACCTAGATATTTCAAGATGGTTAATAATTTGTTTAATAATGACATGTTATAAAATCTTCAGTTAGATTTTCCATCAAATCTGAAAAAAAAAAAAAAAGAGAAATAGTTTCTCGAGAAATTTGAGAACTGTTTTAGCATTATTATAATAAAAGGCATATAACATTCCAAAGATAAAGAGGGGAGCCTTCTTTGAAAAGAACACATCAATTTTGTGGCACTCAGACTTCCATATAGTCCAACTTTCACAGTCATATATTGCTACTGGAAAACCACAGCTTTAAGTATGTCAGCAAGGTAAAGTCTCTTTGTTATATGTTGTCCAGATTTGCCATAGCTTTTCTTCCAAGGTGCAAATGTCTTAATTTCATGGCTGCAGTTGCTGTCTGCTAATCTTTGAGCCCGAGAATAAAAACTTTGACACTGCTTCCTTTTTGTATTCCTTTCTTTGCCAGGAAGTAATGGGACCAGTTGCCAAAATCTTAGTTTTTTGGGATGGTAAGCCTCAATCCAGCTTTTACATACTCTTCTTTCACTCTCATTAAGAGGCTTCTTAATTTCACTTCTTGCCATGAAAGTGGCATCTGAAATTATTGATATTTTTCCTGGCAGCTTTAATTCTGGCTTTTCATTCATTGAACCTGAAATTTCCCAAGATATGCTCTGCATATAAGTTAAGTTAAATAGTAAGGTGGAAAAATATATAGTCTTGTATTTCTTTTCCAGTCTTAAACCAATCAGTTGTTCCATATTTGGTTTTGATTTGCTTTTTGGCCCACATAGATTCCTCAGAAGACAAGAAAGATGAGCAGATATTCCCATGTTTTTGAGGACTTTACACATTTTGTTGTGATCCAGGGCGAATTTATGTAGTCTGTATGGCTCTTCTCTCCTCCTCCCCCCCCCCCCCCCAACTCCCATGCTTTCTCTATTATCTAACTGATGTTGGCAGTGTGGTTTCTAGTTCTTCTGCCTCTTGGAAAACCATCCTGTTCTTCTGATAATTCTCCATTTTTATTTTTGCAGAAGCCTCACTTCCAGAATTTTAAGCATAAGCATAACTTTGGTAGTACTTGAAATGAAGACAGTTGTGTTCCTTAATTTGAAGGCATTGGTCTTTATGATTGGGATGGAAACTGGTCTTTTCCAATCCACAAGAATAATTGACCATTTCGACTAAAATTTTCAAAAAATTTCGTATACACACTCAGCTATTAAGCTAGTGGACTCAGGACTTAATTCATGAAATTCTTGTGCTTTGCCTTTTTTAAAAAAACTTCATTAAAATGTTAAAATATGTTCTAAAAATAGATTACTGAAAAACTCATTTTTATTTCCAATGTAATTGTGTGTAAAGTGTGCTGACTGTGAAGATAAATGGATATTTTATTTATGTGGAAAAGAATCATAGATATTTATAAAGAACATACTGTTGTTTACAGAAAGCCACAAAGAAAACTGATAAACCCCGATCAGAGGAGAAAGATGATCTTGATGTAACTGAACTCTCAAATGAAGAGCTGTTGTGTCAACTGGTGAAATATGGAGTAAATCCTGGCCCTATTGTGGGTAGGTTAATCTAAATTCTTTTCATTTTCTGACTGTACCAAATTATTGCCTTAAGTTTTCATTTGAGTCAAAAGTAGACAGTACTTATTATCTGATCTCATTACATCAACTGGGACTTAGTAATCACTTAACATGTGTGCTTGAAGTAATGTACAATATATTGGAAATACAACAGAAAGCCAAAATTCCATCTGTTTTAATGTTTACATTCTAGTGAGAAATACTTGTATTTCTCACTATGTTTAATATGCATATTAATATATATAAATCAGGTATTCAAAAAATATTTGTTAGGAACCTTTCTGTGTATAAAGCTCTGTGCTAAATACTACATACACACTTTTTTTTTTTTTTTTTTTTAACTATGGGGACTTCTAGCAATATAGATTGCCTCAGATAACTTAGAATTGTATGCTAACTGTCCCTTAGTCTCCCAAATCATTTGCTATCTAAATGTGTTAAGACTTTAGTTTGGCTGGACTTCAGGAAACAAAGGGGGGGAAAAACAGTGTCATCAGTGCTGAACTTGGAATTGAAGCTTTTTTCAAATTGATAAGACTCATTAGATTTTAGCGGAGAAATAGTACTTTCTATTTTCTGAAGTGCTTTTCTGTGTGATACCTAGATTTGAAGTCAGGAGCACTCTAGTCTTGACTCTGCCAAATAAATTTAACTGTGTGCCAGAGGATCAATTCTGTGTGCCTTAGTTGTTTGCTCTATAAAATCAGGGTAATGACATTAGGCAATTTACCTCTTAGGGATATTGGGAAGAAGGTATTTTGTGGATTTTGAGGCACAACATAGATGTGGAAAAAAAGCCTTGACACTGAAATGCTAGAAACAAGGGTTCAACCCACCTAACTATAAGGCAAACATTTATTTGATAAACCCAAAGACAGATTATGTTTTTCCCAACTTTTAGGAGCCTATTTTCATTTGGGAAGATATTATGTGTACATATGAGTAGATAGAAAATGAATATAAAATATGGGAGAGCAACAAAGCATGGTGGAGCAGCGCAAAGAGTATTACATCTTATAGAGGTTTCATATAAAAACCTGAGTTCAAGTTCTGCCTCAGACAATAATTTTGTGGTATTGGGAAAGTCACTTAATCTCTCTTAGGCTCAGTTTTTGCATCTATAACAGACATACTAATAGCAACTACCTCACAACATTCTTGTAAGGATCAAATGACAAATTTATAAAAAGCCTTACAAACCTTAAAGTTATTAAATTTATTATTTTATTTTCTGGAATCATTTTAGGATTCCATCCCTCAATTTCTTTATCTGTAAAACTGAGTTAATGGTATTGCAGTTTCCCTCATGGGATTTTGTGAAGAAAGCACTTTGTAGGCCTTCTGAGTAATTTTTTTCTAAGGTTAGTATACCATATATGCAAGGATTTAATGTCTTGGCTAAAATTGACTAGAAAGTGGGGACTTCATAATGCTTTGTGTACCATGGTACTTTTCTTCTTTTTTTTGGTATATTTAAACAGAGGAGTTATTTTCACCCAATTATTTAATTAATTATAGGGTCAAGTTAATGCTTAGTGTTAGTCCCTTGTACTCTGCTAGCTGTAAAACATTAGTAACTACTCTTTTACCTTGAGGGTCAAATAAAGTCCTTCATAGTTTGACTCCAGCCTACTTTTCAGACTCATTGCATGTTACCTTTCACACACTGTACCTTCCAGCTAGCTTGACCTCCACAGCATTTGATTTCTTGGATTCCTATCTTTTGGCCCATAGGCTGGCCCTGAAGTTTTATCCTGCCTCTTAAACCTATGTTAGAGGATCCCCTCTTATATGTGGCCTTTCCAGACCACTCCTTCCTTTCCTTATGTCTACTGTACATATGTTCTCACCAGGCATGTGAACATCCTTTCTCTTCAATAGAATGAAACCTTGAGAGTAGGGGCTATTTCACTTTTGTTCCTATATCTAGTATCTAACAATACTTGATTTTTAAAAATAGGCCATTAATACGTACCCATTAAATAATTAAAATAAGGTTAGGTGTTTTATTTCCCTTCATTTTGGTGTAAATGACTTGAGAGACTATATACTGGGCAACAGTTTTATTCATACTACCATTTTCTCTTCCCTGAGAAAGTAAGAAAAACAAAAGTCCTTTTACAAATAGGTAGAGTCAAGCAAAATTAAATTCTTACCTTGGCTAGGTGAGTCTCTCCCAGTTTGTGGCATTCTGCACTCTGAATCCATCAGCTCTCTTAGGAGGTAAGTTTCATCATGAGTTGTCTGGAATTGTGATTGGTTCTTAAGTTCAAAGTTTTTGAGTCTTTCAGAGTTGTGTTTTTATAATATAGTTATTGTGTAAATTATTCTCCTGATTATGGTTTTTCCATATATTTCTTATTTTGCAACAGCACATAGTCCTTCTCATTCATTTATCTTACCTTGTCCAGCCATTTCCCAGTTAATGGTCACCCCTTCTATTTCCAGTTCTTCACCATCACAAAGCAAAGCTGTTATAATTATATTTATACATGTGGGTCCTTTTTCTCTGTCTATATTCTCTTTTAATTTTAAATGCAGTAGTAGTAGTAGTATTGAGTCAAATGCTATAGGCACAGTTTTTCATAATGCCTGGGCCACTTTACAGTTCCACCAACAGTGCATTAATGTATCAATCGGTTCATTTTCTCAAAGTTCTTTTTCACTTTATTAATCTGATAGGTGTGAAGTTTTGTTTTTTATTTTTGCTGAGACAATTGGGGTTAAGCAACTTGCCCAGGATACACAGCTAGGAAGTATTAAGTATCTGAGGCCAGATTTGAACTCGGGTCTTCCTGACTTCAGGACTGGTGCTCTATCCACTGCACCACCTAGCTGGCCCTAAGTATAAAGTGTAAAGGAATTCCTAACCATTTTTTGTAACTATGCTTTTGGTACTTTGAAGAAACCTATAAGCCTTTTCTCAGAATGATTAGTAAAAATAAAAATGAATATCCATCCTATATCCCATCCATATACACAACCTTGAAATCTATCCATAGACCTCCCAATTAAAAATCCCAGGGATTAAACAGATTGTAATATGACTTTTGTAGTATAAGTATTTTTGGTAAATATATTTTCTTGAAATGCCAGATACTGAGAATCAAAGCTGATCATTTTAGGGATTTTCATAGGAAGTCTAATTTAGGTGTTGGCTTTCTGGAAGAATTTGTTACAATTAATACTTCTCTAGAAATACATATAACACAAAGACTAGAAAAATATAAAATTTGGACACTAAAAGCTTTTTTAAAGAAAACTCAAGACTTTATTTTTAATAATGAAATTAAATTATCTTGTAGTTTATTTAAATAAGTACATTTTTTTAAAAAGCAGGCAGAATAGGTTGAATTTGAAGGAGTTTTACATAAGAGGAATTATAGTAGTAAAAATTGAAGGCAGGAAAATACCTTGGCGTCTTTGAGAAAGATTTGATAGGGTCAAAAGAAAAAAGATATCTAAATAGGATTACTTTCCATGTGCTATGCTTTTGATTTACACAGCATGTTTATCAGGTTTATTTTTAACTGTTTAGATCAGTTAAATTTGAAACTAAATACTAGTAGGAAAAGAAGTATGAAAAACAAGCAAAAATTAATCATGAAATAAGGGACCGCATGACAACAGTTACTAAACAAGTTTTATTTCAATGTAGGAACTACCAGGAAACTATATGAGAAAAAATTGCTAAAACTGAGAGAACATGGTCCAGAATCCAGATCTTCCACACCTCTGCCAGCAGTATCTTCATCAGCAGAAAATGCTAAACAGAATGGAAATGATGACTCCGATAAATACAGTGACAATGAAGAAGGTAAACTTTTAAATTGTGAAAGAGCATGTAACTTTTGTTTGGGATTTGGGCAGAGTAGTACAACCAGGTAAAATTATTTCAGGGTAGCCCAAAAACAGAACTTTTGCCCCTATTGTTCTTAATAAAGTAATGTTCTTCCTTATGACCACTTCAACTTGAATCTAAGATTATTCTATTCTGATTATTATGTACTTGTCAATGAATCTGACAGGTTATATGAATAGAAAGTTATTAAGATTTTTCTTAAAGTGATATGAATATAAGGGTGAATGTTCTAAAATCTAGTTTAAATACAATAGTGTTTAATATCTCCTATTTTCCCTTTATTCCTAATCGGTAATTTGACCTGGGTAACTCACATTGTTATACTAATTAATTTATTAGACTATAGAGAGCTATGATTTTGCCCCATCCTCCCCACCAAAAATAATAATAGAGGCTTTTCTTTCCATAATATTTTAGCAAGGAGGCAAAAAAAAGAGAACCAGGTCATCCACCAACTATACTTAAATTTCCTGCCTCTTTTGCTTCTACAGGGAAGAAGAAAGAACACAAGAAAGTGAAGTCCACTAGGGAGTCTGTCCGTATTTCTGAACTTCCAACCTCTCCCTCTGGTGGATTTTTTCAGGCAGTTTCTTTTCCTGAAATTCGTGCCCGTCCTCCCTTGGGCTGGACTGAATTACAGGCAGCTAAAAGAGGACATAGTTCTAATAGAGACCCATTCAGGGAATCTCTAAATACCTCAAGCTTACTTGGCTTAGGACAAGCAGAAAAAGTAGTTTCAGGGGAGGATATTTTCAATTCTAAGTACAGCCAGGAAAGATTCTTGGGGAAAAGCTCACTATCTTCTTTCCAGCCTGAACCATTTGCCACATTGTCCTCAGATGCAGTGAGGCCTTCATGTTCTCCTGCGCTTAAAGACCCCACTCCCAAGAGCCTCAGAGATAGTTTACAAAACATTTGTGGTGAAAACAAGGCTGAATTTGGTTCTTTTACTGAGAGGGCATGTAATCTAGCACACTCAGTTCTCTTCCAGAATAGAGAAAAGCCAGATATTTTAGAGAACCCCCAAGGAATTACTCCATCTCTAGCTCAGGCCATCAGAGATTATGTAAATTCTCTGTTAATAAAGACAGGAGCAAGTAACTTAGGTGGAATTTCTAACCCTAACCCAGCCAATGTGGATAACCTACATAAAGAGGCTGGCCCATCTCATTTTCAAGAAACTGAATCCATGTGTTCTCCCAAAAAATTCCCCAGACTGCATGAGAGATCATCAAAGGAACAGGATTCAGGTTTTCTTTGCTCTTCTCAACATAGTGTAGCTCCTTCTGCCTTTGCAAAAGCTGTTATTTCTCAGTCACTCAGTACCTTAGGTATAGAAACTCCTAAGGAATGTCAGCGTGACACATTAAGCAGCCTAGAACCATCTTTTCCCCTCCATGACTCTATTTTAAAGATAATTGATGAGGAATGGAGTCAAATTGATAGGCAGATTCCATCAGTGGCAAGCAAATATCCAGTTTCTGCTAAAGAGACATCGCACATGTTGTCAGTTCCGAAAGTGGATACTGAAATCCTAGAATTGACTTCTGGAGTCACTTCTCCAGCAGCCTCTCAGGCTTGCAACAATGAGCTTGATCTTGCCTTTTGTAAAACATATGAAGCAGCAGCAGGAGCACTGCAGATTGCAGCCAATACGGCTTTTGTTGCTCGGGCCATACAAACAGATATCAGTCAGGTTGCAAACATTCTCAACTCTGATCCTAGTCAGATACCTGAGGCACTTAGAACTCTAAGCAAAACATATGATGCAGCCTCATTTCTCTGTGATGCTGCCTTTGATGAAGTGAGGATGGCTGCTAGTACCATGGGATCTTCTACCATGGGGCGTCGGCATCTCTGGCTGAACAATGACAAAATCAGCCCCACTCATAAGAGCAAGCTGCTAGTGCTTCCTCTCAGAGGGGGAACATTGTTTGGAGGAGAAGTACAGAAAGTTATTAAAAAGCGTGGGAAGAGACAGTGATGGAATTGTAAGTAGGGCTCTTCCCTGTAATGATAAGGAATGAAAAGCCCTTGAGTCTTGGCTAGCAGTTTCCACCTGATACAAGCCAAACTCAACCCAATCCTTTTTTCTTTGCACAGATTAAAAACCCCATTCCTAAGTTGTCACTTTTATGGTTTATGGTTTACTGAGTACTAGTAATTATTCCTTTCAAAATTTGGTGGGTTTACTTTAATACTTTGCTTTTGAGACTTTTTATTTCTATAAAATTATGAAACTCTATAGATTACAAGTTTATCACCTTTCATAGTTGTGTACATTCCAGTTTTTATAACTAAGAAGCAAAATTAAAATGTTCGATGTATTTCAGTACTTTTAAACAAACATTTGTAATTTCACTGTTGTCACTTTTTTCTACCACAGCAAATTACAACTCCTCCACATTTTAGTATATGCTTTGATAATTACAGTGGCCTACTTCTAGTGAAGAGCTTCTCCAAACTTTTACTTAGCTTGTCTCTATTCCATATTAGAAGTCTTACTTGCTTAATAGCACCGTGCAAAACTTGTATATCGTTAGTATAACTTTGGAGAAAGCAGACAGACATCCATCTTGTTTTTCCCCTGTAGTTAAAATAAGCAGGAAAAAAGGTAGTTTTTACTGTCAGAAATCAGTTGCCTCAAAATATCTCCCATTCCCACAGTCCCTTTCTTCCATCCCCTTTATCTTATTCTCTTTTACTACAACTGGGTCACAAGTCTATCACAGGGGGAAAAAAAAAGTCATATGTTTTCTATAAGTAATTATCCATAATAATATTGTGTATTTTCAGCAACTATGTTTTGTATTAGAAAGATCAGAATTATTATTTTTGGATATTTTTTCTTCACCTTGTTTTGTGCTTCATAAGTAAAACTTTGTAATTAAAGTTAAAATTAATTTCCAAAATAAGTTTGAAATATTTGGTATGTGAAATGATGGTGGTGCCAAAAGTATGTTTATGTAGCTAGTTCTACAAAAGCATGTTTTTTTTTTTTTTTTTTACATGTTTTGTTTTTGGAAATATGTATTTAGTAACTGAACCCCTTATTTTTCTGTTTTATGGAAAATAAATGGTAACTTGGTCTTAAATGTACCAAAAGAATTATCTGTAGAATAAGGTAATAGTAAATGGATTGTCGACCCATCAAAAGTGCCTAGAATTTTTTTATTGAACAATCTAAAATATTTGTATATGGAAGAATATATAAAACAATATATAAAACAACATAAATATGATTGCCTGGGCATTTGCTGTCCCAGAACCCAACCAGTCTTACTTAGATTTTTAAAAATATGTTTTACTACCTTTTATCTGTCTGGATTTTGTAAGGAATGTTTTTTGTTCATTTTTTTGTCTTCTCTGAAATGCTGTATGTGCTACTTTGCAGAGCGCTGTGCAATTAAGTTGTAACAATGTAGAGTGCCTCCACAAATTCAATAAAGTTTTAAAACTTGAAAAATATTGTGTGGCCTTCAAAACCATGTAGCATGTGTGTTTTTTCTTGGAATTTCACCAAATCATATCTTATTCAACATGGATCCCTTTCCCAATTCCTTGGAGTAAATTTGACATCTTGTAGTGTTTACTTTTAATTAAAAACGTGTGTTAACAAATTCACATTATCACTTTTGATTTCCCTATTGTATAGACTGTCTTCATTACTCCTTTTAAATGTTTTCTAAATGTTATCAAAATTTGTGAGGAATTAAATTCATTTGAGCCCATTTAACTTCTGATTATACATATTGACTCTTGACTTTAAAAAATTTTTCTGTTCACTATTTTCTGTTCTACTTCCTGTCTAGTCAAAAACCAAAAACCTAGATACTGAAAATTTGAGAAACCCAAAGGGAGTTAAAAACAATCCAATCTTTAAGTTTTACAGATGAAAAACAAATCAGGAAGGGTTGTGTTATTGTCACCCAAACAAAAACCAAAATTCAAATCCAGGGCATCCAAATCTGTTCTGTCTCCACTTTACTATACTGCCTCACTTTAAATAGCTCTTGTCCAGAAATAAAGTTACTATTATTGTTGGGGGAGGGAATAGAGTAGTTCTTCAATTTAAAATAAAAACAGAATTGCCTTGGTAAAAAATCAGTTTTATTTCTAATTTTGACATATCAATCACATTTAAGATCCAGAAAGCTTAAGATGACTTTACCTAACTGCCTCCATTTCAGAGATGGGGATGGTTTAACAAGTAGTTGCATAGTTTTTTCATTTGCTTTATTGACATCTGGGTATGATTTTCATTAAGGGGCTAAAGAAATAGTGTAAGCTGAGTCATTAGAGATTAGAACTTGTAGTTTTCTGATTCTTTAAACAGTGGCAGCAAAGTTTATGACTAGGAAAATGAAATTGGCTGTTTTAAGAAGAGAGTGTATGACTAGGAAAGTTATAAGCCAGTTAGGATCTTGATAGATTATAAACTCCTTGAGGAAAGGAATTTATCAAATAAATATATCCTGTTTTTAATCTCCATAATAGCTAATGAATACATTAAAATTAATTTCTCAAGATAATTCAGTGTTCTGTGAATGGTTTTGTCGTTGTGTACAATTTACTCCCAAACCTCAGTGGGTTACAACCCCAGAGGATAATAATAGTTTGCCTTAGAGAACATATAAATGGTTTGGGTTACTCCCATCAATGACCATTTGCTGGTTGACTGAAGGAAAGGCTAAAATCATTTTGTAATGTCACTTATTTCTTGAATACACAGAATTAAACAATTTTTAGTTTATTTCCTTTAAAGTTTTCAAGTTACTGTTTCAATTAAAGTGCTTTGTAGAGCATTTTTAAAATACAGAGTTGAATGGGTTTTTATAAAAAAGGAGTTTGGTCTCAGAAAATGGTGGGGAGATGAAAAAATATGAAGAAATGGTTATTTGCTTGAGAAAGATAAATAGGAAACAATCAAATGAGATTAGGCAACTTAAGGCTTAAATTTTGGACAGATCAGCATTTGATCTGCCTTTTAGATTTTCATTTATAGGGATAGGAATGAAATGGGTTGGATTTTTAAAGACTTGATATATATATCAATTAGACTGATTTGAAAGAAACAGCAAGTGGATTAAAGAGTTAATTTAAGTGCCAAAGATTAATACTGCTTTTGATGTTATTTCTAGAGCTCAAGCTTGAGAAGAGAGAACCACTAAAAGGCAAGGCAAAGACTCCAGTAACTCTCAAGCAAAGAAGAGTTGAACATAATCAGGTAAGTACCTTTAGTTTTATGATCTAGCCACTTAGATATATTTAGTTTTTTGGCATTGTTCATCCCACTTAATTTTTTCCTTTAGTGGAGGATATATAGGTCCTGACAAGTGTCATAAACTGTTGACGGTAGAACCATTTTATTACTAAAATGTTGTCTAATTAAATAGCATCAAAAGTGGATTCTTGTCATGTGTTCAGTGTGCAGTTGCAATTTCTGTGCAAACATCAAGACTTGAGTGTCTTCTCTGTGTCAGTTCTGCGTTAATTTTTAAAGCAAAGCACAATGACAGTCCACCCTGTGGCACTGAGAAATGGTCAGTTGCACTTGGATCATAAAACAAACAGTCCTCAGTCGTCTGTCTGACTTGGGCCAGAGAACATTTTCAGCCCTTCACAGTGATGCTTGATGGGGACAGACCTGCAGCTGCCACCATGGAAAAACTCACCGTTGCCGAGGTGGGTCGTTCCGTGGTCTGGAGACATTTTTCTTATTTCAGAAGCCCCCTGTGTCCCTCTCCCTGTGACCTGTTGGTGGAAGGCCCTGGAGGGGCCTCAGACTTTCCCCATAGGTCCAGGCCCTCTTCCCCACTTTCTCAGGCCACCCCAGGCTTCTCACTCCAGAGTTTATCACTGCCTTTGCAGTGGGAGTGGAAGCAATTTAGATTTCCATTCTGTGTTCCCAGTGTCCCAAGTTGAATAATGAATGCTCCCCCATAAAACAATGTTACATGGGCCAAGCAACAGGGTTCCTGTCTCTTGTTGCTATCTTGTATCCTTGAGCAAGTCTTGTCCTGTCTTCTTCATTGGTAAAATACAGACAACGCTTGGTCTCAAAGGATTCAATGAAATAGTCTAGATTAAAGACTCAGCAAACTTTAAGGCCCTATATAAATGGAAGCTATTATTATTGTAGCAGTACGTTTCAACTGTGTTGTAAGTTAAAATGTTTGTAGAAATGTGTCACTTAAACATGTTTCAATATGGGCCTATGGGATTGTAGATTGAGAGCTGGAAAGGTCCCTAAAAGCCATCCTGATGGATCCTCTCAGAGCATGAGACACTAAAGGTCTTTCCTGAGGTTACCCAAGTGCAAGAGGCAGGATTTGACTCTGAGTCTTTTTGATGCCAAGTCCAGCATTATTTACCAAGTTTATTTATTTATTTTTTAACAGTTGAGTTTGTTGTTAAGACTTAATATAAACTTTTGGAATATCATCAATTTAAAATTTAGAGATCTGAAAGATCTTCTGAAAGAATAAACTAGAAGGGAAGAGACCTAGGTGCACACTTGGCTCCATTTCTGTCCCTCTTTGTCTCTTGTCTTCTCTGGTTCTAAGATGTCCCTCATCTGGAACCTGGCGTGTCTTTGGCTGAGATATGCACATGTCTCATTTGCTAGGGAAAACTCAAAATACTTTAAAATAATTTTAATAGTAGAATAAGAGAAAAACAAATCCCAAAGGCAATTTAAAAAATTAAAGGGCATAGAATTCTAATGTAGCCAAAAATAACTTAATATACACTTTACATTTTTCTTTTCATTGACTTAATCATGTTTGGGTTAAGGTAAATTTGAGTTGATACCACTGCCAGTCTGGAGAGGCCCTAAATCCCTTACAAATTAAAGTTCTAGCTGGTCTGGCTTTGCCCATCAGTGCAGAGGTTGCTTTCTCATTTCTGTGCTGCCTCTTTTTAGGCCCCTGCAAGAGGCTTTCTTCTTTTCCTGGAGGGCTCTGGCTTTTAACCCCCTCTTTCCCTATTCCTACCTGCACATTTACTATCTAGTTTATTAGGACCAAACATAAATTCTTACTTATTCTTGACCAACCCCAATCTTGTCCAGCCTCATTGTACATCCTTTGCCCTCCTACACGCTGATTTGGCCAGAGGCTAGGATAGTCCCTCCTCCATCTGGCAGAAGCCCTTCTGCCCCAGCGGGCTGGGTCTGAGGCCATCCAGTGCATCGAGCCTTTCCTGATTCCCCCCAACTCTTAGCTTTCACTGGAGAATTCCACTTACTTTGTATGTAAACTGTGTATATTTTTACATGTACTTGCTATCCTTATTAGAATATGAACTTCCTTTGTCCTTTTATCCCTATAGCCCAGCACAGTATCAAGTGTAGATGCTTCATAAATACTTATTGACTAATAGATTATTGGACTGTGAAACCTGGTCTCTTCACTTGTTCACTAATAATTATGTGATCTTGATAGCCAATGGCACATTTCCCAAAATCTTGTCTATCAGATGGGTAGAAGCAGTCTTAATTCTCCAAAATTTACTTTTCTTTTTTTTCCTCACTGTCTTCTATGATCATATTTCCTTTTTGAGGGAAAACTCCAGCTCTTAGGTCATTTGCAGAGGTCTGGCCTCTTCAGAGTGGTCAAGTTCATGTTATTAGTTCACTTTACTGGATGCTTTTTAGTGACTCATTACTCAGATGTTCCTAAATAGAATAATGATCTTTCATAACACTTTTATTATGTTTGGCTGTTTTTTTTTGGGTTTTTTTTTTTTTTTTAGTCCATACTTTTGATATTCCAGTCTGGGGACCTCTGGGTTTCAAATTCTCATTTAGTGAAAAGTGTAAACTCTCTATGTCTTTCTTTTTTCTTTTTTCTTTTTTTTAATGGAATAAAACAAGCATTTACATCATATAGTATAATTTTAAAAAATGATTATACATGAAACGGCAAATCTCCTAAATTCGCACTTGCTATTCCTTTCAGATACAGAGCAAAGTATATAAATTTTTTTCTTTTTTTTTTTTCCCCTTCTGCCCTCTTCCCCTATAGAAGTGTCTATCAGTTCTTCTCTGGTTGAAGATAGCATCTTCATCCATCTTTTATGGTTACTTTGGGTATTTTTATGATAAACAAAATAATAACATACTTGCTCAAAGTCATCCTTAAAACAATACTGTTGTTATTTGTATACAATGTTCTTGATGTTCTATAACTTAATCTTTAAGAAATTCCAGAGTTAGACAAGACTTCAATGAAGTTTTTCTATATTTCCCTGCCAGATCTGAATAAAGCAGCCAAGGAAATGCAGAGTAGAAGATGAGCTAGCAGAGAACTTAGGGAAGATGGGGAAGGGTGTGGACTAATTCAGCGTGACAAACGAAATGAACAGTTTGAGAAATTTGGTTTTGAAACTTAGGTAACTGGACTAGAGTGTCATGTGAAAGGAAATTGCCTTAATTCATGGAACTTTATGTAGGACCTTGTCTTAAAAACAAAAGAAATTATCATTTTGGAAAATGGGGGGTTGTCAGGCTTTAAAACATATAGAGTAAAAATCATTGAAATTCATTTGAGGTTTTTTGCTTGACAAGTTGGCAGCATATAATGCAATGCTCAGAGGTGTGGGAAATTGAAGTAGATATATACCATTTTCCATATATTTTGCATATGTGCTTAATCCTTTTATCATCTTACTGTTGACTGGCTCATAACTATTTTTTGTATTTGTATGAATTCCATTACTTTTTCCTATTATGTTTCAATTTATTTGCTTGTGGTGTTTTGTTTTTTTAAAACATGATATGCACAAAAGCCAAAGGTTATGGATTTATGCTTTCTGTATATTATGTATCTATCAATTTATTTTTAAAATGTTGTTTTTTTCCCCAATTATACGTAAAGACAATTTTTAACATTACGTGTTTGTTTTTAATTTTGAATTCCAAATTTTTCCTTACCTTCTCCCTGTCTGAGACAGCATTATGTTGATAGGAAAATCATAAGCCAGAAATTTATAAACTGAAGCTTATTTATTAGTTCACCCATTCACCTACTCTAACCCATACTTTAATAGGATTTCTATCGCAGATTCCTTGAAAAGTGGACAACCTGGGCTAGTTTTCCCAAAACTCTCCCTTTTGACATTTGGGAAATTTTGTTAAACTTTTCTTTAGACGAGTGAAAATCTGTCTTCATGTACCTTTGATTCATTAGTACTGTATCATTCTTCCAGGATTGATTATATTTGCTTTATAATCTCTCTCTCTCTCTCTATCTCTCTCTCTCTTTCTTTCTCTCTCTCTCATAGAGGCAGAGATCTATCTATATATAGATATAGATAGATAGATAGATCAAGATATCTCCTTCTAGTGTTAAACAGAATTCCTAATTCTAATTCAGCTTATTTTTGGTAATTTGGTTTTGAAACCTCCCAGGAAAGTATTGGCCTTTCTTGGGATTTTCTGTAGTCATCAACTCTCATTCTAAGTTTTATTTTTTGTTTTTTGTTTTTTTAATTCCTTCTAAAATCAGATTAGGGTTTTTTTGTTGCTATTTTTGGCTGCCACATGGCATTACTAATAAGTGTCAAGTTTGAATTCCACTAAAACCTTGAGATCTTCATATCAGCTTTTCCAGAGATCCTTTATACATTATCATCGTTTTAAGTCAACCTGTCTTTTGTCCTTTACTTTTTGAAATCTGCCCAAGAGCAGCTCAGCTTTACTCATCTATTTGTTCCTTCTGGCCTAGTGGTCTGTAATTCCATAATATGGCTTCTGGGTTTTTTTTTTTTCTTTGATCTTTGTCCCAGTTTTAAATAACACGCTTTCCTTTTCTTTTTTGTGAATTCCATGAGATCCCTGTTACCCTCTTTGCCTAATAATCTCTAGTTCATGAGGAAAAATTTTAATCAAGTTTTAAAAACTTTTAATTGAGAATACCATTAAAGGAAATTTTTTCAGACTTTACTAGTGTGTAGATATCTTTTCCAAAAATGAGGTGGTAAGCTTTTTCGGGAAAGTGAATAATCTTATAAAAACAAATGTTTTTATACTAAGCTGTCTGTTAATAGACACAAGTATTTAACTATTGGTTTTAACAGTATATTTTAATTTTTAAAAGTAATTTGGACATAACAGCAATAGAATTAAGAGAAAAATAACAAACTGGGAATAATTCTATGGCAAATAGGACAAGTGAAAACTTGACTTCTGAAACATAAGGAAATATTTTAAATTTATTTCCAAACCACAGCAGATAAATAGTGAAAAAATGTAAATGGAAGTCTAGTAGTTACTTTAAACAATATGTACCTTACTAGTTATCAAATAATTATAAATGAAAATAATGTTGATCCACCGAATCAGTGTAAATGAATTTTTAAAATGAAACTCAGTGCTGGTAGAATGGTGGAATTAAACAATTGTTCATTATTGGTGGAATTATAATCAGTGGAATTTTTGAAAAACATTTTAATGGGACGCAGTACAAGTTATTTTTTAAAATTACACCCTTGACACGGTAAGCTCATTGTTGGAAATATCACCAGAGATTTTTATTAAAACAAGGTTCAAATAGCTGTACTACTTATATTTGAAAAAAAATCTTAATAACCAATAATAAATGTTACATATTAATGGAATGGAATGCTAAAATGCAAATAAGATTACATGTATAAAAGAGTATAAAGAAATCTCAGAGAGAGGAGAAAGAAACCGTAATGAAATAATGAAAACTAGAAAACAGAACCAGAAGAACAATAAAATGTGTGCTAAAAATGACTAAGGAAGAGGAAAAGCAAGTGAAAATGAAGAGCCAAACAAAAAAAGTCTTTGTAGAGACAGAGCATGGTCCCAATACACCATCATGTATATGGAAATGTAAAATAGCATTCAGTGAATAATTTGTTTTAAATATATACCTACACACATACAGGGTGGCCTTTAAATTGTTTTTATTTGAGTTTATATGATATCTAGGAAATTTAAAAATTACTTTTCTGTTCCTTTATTCAGAAATTTTTTATTTCTTGATTCTACATGAAGTAGTCAGGGATGCCACAATGCCTACACATAACTTGGGCCTGGAGTCAGGAAGACCTGAGTTCAAATGTAGTCTCTGACACTTAGTTGCTGTGTAATCCAGGGCTACAATCTCTTTCCTGCTTTTTCATCAACTGTGTTATTGCGATCATAATTAACACTTTGCTCCTAGGTTGATGTGAAAATCAAGTTAGATAATATTTGTAAAGCTCTGGCTAGCACAAAGTAGACACTTAATAAACATTTGTTCCCCCTACCATCCTACGAAGGGATTAGTTTTCAAACAAATTCGCTTTTCCTGAACTTAGGATGCATAGAATGACAGTTGCAGAGCTGGAAGGGACCATAAGGACCTACTGTCTAACCCTTAATTTCACAAAGAAACTGAAAACCTGGAGGTTAAGGTGAAATGTACTTTGTAAACTTTAAAAATGTATGCATTTAATGCTGCTGTGCTGTGACTTGACCAGGGACACATAGTTGGTTAGTTACAGAGCAAGATGGGAACTTAATTCTCCCAACTCTTGGGGTCAGTGCTTGTCTGCTAGACCACACAGCATATCCCACTGACCTATCATAGAGCTAGTCTTTCTAGTGAGTTAGGAAGTTAAAGGGAAATTAAGTTCCTTGTTTTCTTATTGAAACATTTTGGAGCTCCATAGCATACCCTTTAAAAACCTACTCACTAGCATAACTAGCATACTGCTTAAGTCGAGTTCATTTTATGTTTTCCAAAGCATTTTTTAAACTTTTTTAATCTTAATTGTGTTTAATAATGATGTCTATCAAGGATCTGTTTTTTTCTGATGATTATTGCTATCTTTCTATGTTTCCATATATGATCTTTGAGAGTTTCTGTGACTACTTTCAGAGTTGAACAATTGTTCTTCACTTTGTAGCTTATCTGGTTATAAGATTTAACAACTTAGCTTAATTTTCCCATTCCAAATACACAGTCTGAACTATAGACACTACCTCTAGGAATGCAAGATTACATCTCCATGCTATGATGAGTCATCAGAATGAAGAAATACCTTAATAATAATAGTGCTTTTTAAAAAAAATAATTAAAAGCAGCCTTTGGAAAATGTGGCAGAAGACAAATGGTATCCCCTTGAGGAGCAGTCCTGGATTTGGAGTCTGGGGTGGGTTTGAATCTCACTTAAGACACTTACCAGCTAAGTGATCATTGATTGGCAAATGATTGGATTTCCTGAATAGAATATGAGATTATGAGGATAATGTTATTTGCACTACCTTCTTTACAGGTTTATTGTGATAAAAATACTTTGCAAAGCAATAAAGCACTCTGTAAAGGGGCAGCTAGGTAGCGCAGTAGATAGAGCACTAGTTTTGAATCAAGAGGACCTGCTTTCAAATATGGACTCATGTCACTTAACACTTCCTAGCTGTGTGACCCTGGGCAAATCACTTAACACTAATTGCCTCAGCAAAAAAAAAAAAAAAGAAAAGAAAAGGAAAAAAATAAAAGCATTATGTAAAATTGTTGTTATTATTAAAGAGAGGAGGAACCTAACAAAAGTTTGCACACAACTAGTTACTGAAAAAGTAAGAGTGAGAACTCACTTTTGCTGCTTCCATATATCTACAACTTATTTTGTATTGCTTAGTTCCTTCATCTATAGGTTAGATCTTAGAGTTGCAAAAATTCACTGAGTTAAGGTCTTTGTATAATATATGAATTACATGTGAGCTATTATTATTGATATGGAATATCAAACCTTCCAAAAAATGCTGTCATCTATAGAATGCCATAAGAAATAGATTAATTTTAGTTTTACTTTGTCTATAAAGTAATAGAATGATAGAATGAGGAAGAAAAGGATCAATTTACAGGTTACCTGGAATTATTCTGGATTTCTTTCTTTCTTTTTCTTTTTTTTTTTTAATTTTATTTGAAACAGATTCTTAAACTAGTAGGCATATCCTTATTCAAAATGTCTTTTTAATAATTCAGATTATTAGAATTTTATGGATTTTGGCAGAAAAATAAAATAATTGAAAAATGTGTCAGGCCCTATGGAAGAACATTATATTTAGTATACCTATATCTCAGTTGAGGATAACAGACATTAGTTATCTAAATTACTAATTTGGACACATCAAAACATAAGCAGATAGTACTAAAAATTTCTGCTCTTCTGAATATTACCTCATGACATTATTGAGTAATGCTGACTTTCAAAAAATAGCTTAAAATTTTTCCCTGAGGAATTATTGCTGATGTGTGCCATTAAGGAAATGGCATTCAGACCTCTACATACCTCTGTGGCAAGAAACACCAAAATATTTGGGCCACACATATATGTTGCCTGGGCTGATTCTGTAATGTTGTGCAACTTCAGGATTTGTTTCTTTTTTTTTTCTTTTCTTTTTTTTTAAAATAGCTTTTTATTTATAAGATATATGTATAGGTGATTTTTCAGCACTGACCCTTGCAAAAACCTTCTGTTCCAACTTTTTCTCTCCTTCCCCCATCCCCTTCCCCCAGATGGCAGGTAGACCATTACATGTTAAATATGTTAACGTATATGTTAAATACTACATATATATATATATATATATATATATATATATATATATATATATATATATATATATATATATATATATACACACCTATCCATACAGTTATTTTGCTGCACAAGAAGAATTGGACTTTGGAGTAATATAAAATTAACCTGAGAAGGAAATCAAAAATGCAAGCAGATAAAAACAGGGATTGGAAATGCTATGTAGTGGTTCACACTCATTTCCCAGAGTTCTTTCACTGGGTATAGCTGGTTATATTCATTATTGAACAAATGGAACTGATTTGGTTCATCTCATTATGTCCATCAAAATTGATCATCATATAAGTATTGTTTTTGAAGTATATGATGATCCAGGATTTGTTTCTAGGGACAACTGGGAACCTTTTAAAATAGGTGTTTATAGATTATAGCTAGATATGTATCATCTGTACTGTACTTGCTTAACTGCTGAATGTAGAAAAAATTCATGTGTAATTTGATAATATTCCCTAAAGTTTAATGATAAAACTTTTATGTTTTAATTGGAATTTACTTTGATCTAGGGAGTGATCTTTTCCCCTATGATAGAGAGACAAGGGAATTGGTGGTTTGGTTTGGTTTTATGAGGTTGTTGAAAAAATTTAAGATGAGCTTTGATGTCAAAGCTAAAAACAAATAACTCACCAAATCTTTACCATTGAGTTGAATTTAGCCAATTGTAATGTTGAAGTACTGTGATTATTTTTGTCATATTTCCCCAGCCTCCTTCCTTGAGAACATTTGGTTATCAGATTGGGCTTTTTACTTTATTCTGATTTATTTTCGTACTGTTCTAATAAGATCAGATTATCAGTAGTACAATTAATGGAGGAACTTTTCTAAAAATGTGGGAATATTCTATAACTTAGCCTGCACAAATATTGATGGAGCCATTTGATGACTTTATGTTGGCCAATAACAAGCAAGCATTAACAAGCATTGCTTTGGGAATCAGGTAGCTTTTTTTTTTTTTTTTTTTTTTTTTTTTTTAATTATAATAGAGCTGTTAGTTAAGGTATTGGTGTTTAATGTTGGTATATGGCTTTCTAATTTGTTGATGCTTGAAATAGAGCTATTCTCAAACTGGACTTACTGAGACTCTCTGGACAAGTGGATCTTCAAAAAGTGGACCCCTGCAGGGATTGACTAGGGAGCCTACAAGAGGGTCAAGAAGAACTCCAAGAAAAAGGGTGATGAAAGGCTTATTGTTTAGAATGGTTTGTCAGATTGGCAGGGCTTTAGTGATTATTTTACATTTATTGTTTTTGTTTTGTTTTCAAACTAACAGGTGGAAACTGCAGAACAGTTGCGTGTAGATGGTGCAGTAATTTCAGAGAGTCTTCCTATAGCTGAAACTATAATGGCTTCAAGCAACGAGAACTTAGTAAATATGTTTCATAAGTTATGCAAGTGGCCTTCTTATGTAAATTGACTGATAATTAAAAACTGGGGAGGTGGTGAATCTTGACAGATTTCAAATTTATATGTTGTTGAAATTTTTGTTTCTCCCAATTTGAATTTATTTTTTAAAAACATGTTTCTTAAGTAAGGAGTTTTTATAAACAGCTAATCTGAATTTTTTGTGCAAGGGCTGAAATAATTTTTTGAGAAGTGTATAGCTGAACATGTGTCATGCTTTTAAAATTATATTTATTTCAAGGCTATGTTGCCTGTTTTTATTTTTAAGAGTTGCTAGCATTTAATTATTATAAACCTTACAACTTCGGTTTTATTATTATTATTTTTAAAATCTTTGTTTTACTTGGCTAATTCTGAGTCTGAATAATTTGAATCTTGGCAGGTTGTCAATAGGGTGACTGGAAATTTCAAGCATGCAGCTCCTATTCTGCCAATCAGTGAATTCTCAGACATACCCAGAAGAACACCAAAGAAACCATTGACAAGAGCTGAAGTAAATGATTAAAGTTTAGATGAAATGTTGTCATTCCTCTTTTTTTGGAGGAAATGTTTATATTTGTATCCTGCAGTGGGAGGGGGCCCACAGCTTTATTTATTGGGTTGTACCAGTAATTAAAATTAGTGAAGTTTTAGTAATTTATATATATACATACACACGCACACACAATACATAACAGGTTTTCAGATATATTGATTTTATAGTAACTAAGGTAGTGTTAAACTAATCTTCCAGTCTAATGACAAAACTAATACTAGTGTCTTGCTGCTTTACACCTCTGAAGTGTCTCTTTTTATGGGAGAGGGAGAAGGGGAGCATCTTGGTGCTTTGTGGACTTTCTCTTTGTTCTCTTTGCTATGGATAGAAGTTCAAAATGTGATAGATGAGTGCCTTAAAATTGGTGATTATTAAACTTTTCATTAGCTAGTGTTGTTAAGAGACTATGGATGGCTTTCAAGTTGTTTAATCCTCTTTAACCCAGCTTTAATATCTTCCATAACTATACTAACCTGCATGGTATCTTATCACTGTTTTACCAACCTTTTTTTTTTTTTTTTTTTTTTTAACTATTACTAGAGAAAATCAAATGTGCTTGAACTTGATCATTCAAATTGAAAACATTAGCAAATAAAGGAAATCTTTTCTTATTTCTTCATAAGTAAACGTTTGCATGTTGTCTAAGAAAGGCTGCGATTGCTACTTTACCCTCATAGTTTAAGAAAAATTCAGTATAGTGTATGTTTTTAATTGCTTTTTGCAACTTATATTTCATTCTGTCTAGAATGTATACCTAATGAAGCAAGAGAAGACAAATTTTCTTTACTTCCTTTGTGGGTGATCATGCCAGTTATATGAATTCTTGATGTTTGGGGTTGAGGAAGAGTTTGTGTAATTTTGTTTTTAATTTATGAAACAATAATTTATTTTAAAAATCAATTAGAGTTTTGAAGATGAGAGCTGCTAAGCTAATTTGAAAATGAAGTTTGTAGCCAGAGTTTAACTAGAAGATATAACTATACATACATGAACAAACAAAAAACTCATCACTTTGGGTCTCTTTAGTATATATCCATTTTCATTATCCAAGCTAATATAAAAGATTTTTACCTTTTTTTTTTTTTCTTTTTTTTTTTTTTAAACTACAGGTGGGAGAAATGACAGTAACAGAAGAAAGAAGAATTGAAAGAGATATTCTTAAAGAAATGTTTCCCTTTGAAGCAGCTACACCAACAGGAATTAGGTACTTAGACATCTAGTACTTGAGAATTTCTTTGTATTCACACATGTGCAGCTGATAACAATATGAAAGCAGTCTTAATTTTTTCTATAGAGGAACAATATCTTTCAGTCCATAACTCACTAGTGTACTTAGACTTATTTATGGAATTTTAGAGTTGAAAGAAGTCTTAGATATTATCTGGTCTTCATTTTCTAAAGGTAAGCAATAAGATCTTTGGATGTGTAAGTATTTTACCTGACTTGCAGTTGTTTTGAGGAGGTTGTATGTTTTTTTTCTTTTTTTCCTTATATTATCTTTTTTTTTTTTTTTCCTTAAGAAAAATAGCCTTGATAGTATTCTAGAAACAGAAAAGGTTGAGTTTTATTTGTATTGAATTGCTTCTCTTGACCAAATGACTTGATTATTCTAATGTCACACCTAAGTACTCCAAATTTTACTTGTGTAATTTTTTTCAGATATAATGGCAAATGTCCTAAAATTTAATAATTTTACTAGTTTTTAGGACACTGAACTTCATGCAACATTCATTAATATTCACTATTTTCCTCTACAAATAAAGTCTGATTTTTTTTCTCCCATAGGAAAAGTTCTTTTAAAATGTTTTAAATTCTAATAGAAAATATACTCACACAAACTGAACTGTTTTTCTCCTTTAACTTTCTTTAATGCCATTTTGCTAACTGAATAAAATTGAAGTGTGAAGGAAAAAAGCTGAGTCATTGATATATATGTAGATCAGAAAATTTGTCTTCTATTTTATTCTTAGGGAATTCATGAAAGTTATTTACATAAATCATGACTTAGATTCTCTTTTTTTCCCCCCTTCATCACAGTGCTAGTTGTCGCAGACCTATCAAAGGGGCTGCTGGCAGACCGTTAGAACTTGGTGACTTCAGGATGGAGGGAACATTTTCATCAAAATATGTCCCCAAATATGCTCCCTTGGCTGATGACAAGACAGAAAAGTCAAGAAAAGGACGCTTCATTCCCATGTGGATAAAGATTTTGCTTTTTGTTATTGTGGCAGTTTTCTTGTTTTTGGTCTATCAAGCTATGGAAACCAACCAAGGAAATCCTTTTTCTAATTTTCTTAATGATGAGTCTAATGCTTTTCAGGCAAAGGCCAACTGAGTGTTATCTCGATGGCACACCAAACCAATTTGGTCTCCTATTTTTAATAATTATAGAAAGAACTCTTGTTGGCTCAAGATCTACTTTTAGAAATAATGTGTTTTCAACTTCTTAAATTTAATATTGGATTGAAAATGAGCAAGACAGTACAAATGGACTCCAGTTTAAGTGTTTTGGACCTTGGACTAGTAGGAGATCACCTTGTGCCATATGAGTAATCTTTTTTTAGCTCTCTGAAACTTTTTTGTAGGCTTTATTTTTTTAATGTGAGCATCTTAATTCTTTTTTGAAAAAAATGTATATTTGTTTTGTGTTTTGGGTAAATGAGAAGGGCAAAATATGGTAGAATAATGTGAAGCTAAATGTTTTAAATGCTCTTACTTCATGCAGAAAAGATTTTTTAAAAATACTTCTCCTGGACAGAATGTTTAGAGAAGCAATGTGAAACATAATCTTATGCAGGATAAAGGGAAAATTCATTGGAGGTTGTGTTTTCTATAACTACAGCCAAGTATTTGACATTGTTTATTTGAAAAAGTACAGCAATAATCGCTTGTGTAACTTTTTAGTAATGTTACTGTAATCCTGTTGTACTCATTTTTATAACATATTTCTAGTATCATGAGTCCTATTAGTAAATTCACCTAAGCATAGAATCAGGTTTTACCTGAAGGTCATTTTTTAGTGTTACATTTATACATTTGAGAAACCTGTTACTGGAGCACTTGTAGTTCAAAACTTAATCCTTGTTTCCCCCAGAAACATTTATTTCTTATTGACACTTGGTTGATTTAATCAATTCCAGTTTACTACTAAAATAACATTTAGATGAAAAGGGGTATGTGTGTGTGCGCGCGTGCGTGCGTATGTGCAAAGAATTTAGGAAATTTATATAGCACCATGCTTAAATTTCTTCCATCTGTTTGACTTAAATTAACTGTTAAACTAGACTCATTAAGCAAATTTTGCCAATTCTTTTTGCCCTTTACATAATGTAATCTGATTATAATGTGTTTCATAAATGTTTATTTTTAAATTGCATTGTTACTTTCTTGGATACTCCATCCTTTACTCATGAAGTTCTATACTCTTGATGTGAGGAGGGCATTATAATGCTATGTATTCACTCTTTTGTAGTTGTCTTTTTTTTTTTTTTTTTTTTTTAATTGAAATTTACCTCATATATAACTTGGTTAAGTAGACAGCTGAGATTTTGGTAGGATCAAGTGAAATGTGTAAAAATTAAAACTTGTGGTTTTGAATTTGAAATATAAAACCATTGGTCATATAGTACACTTTATACAAATAAGTTATTTTAAAATACCATGTCTTATAAAGACTGACATTTCTAATAAAAGAATAAACTAAAGACATGTTTAGATGGGCCCTAAATTTTGATCTGAAATGGACATAATCTAATATTTAGTTTTTTATAGGCATTTTACTTTTATAATCAAGACCAGGTACTCTTAATTTTTGAGTAAAGGGGCTGAAACACCAACTCTTAACCTAGAAATATTTGCTGATTAGAATAAAATTGCTTCTTTCTGTTAAAGTACTTCATTTCAAGAGAACCTGTTCTGCCCTTTTCCACCAGCACAGGAGTTGATACTTGGTTGTAGTCTTATTTTGTTTTTAAATTTTTCTCATTTAGTTCATGTGTTTAGGTCTTATGTTCTTCCTTTAGAAATTGTTAAGGAACACATTTGATGTTTTAAAAAGCTAGGAAAATCAACATGGCTTGTGTTGTATATAGCATATGATCAATTCTCTTATAGGAAAAATGTGGTCCAAAATAGCACAGATAGGACTCACTTAAACATCTAGTCAATTTCCAAAAACAAACAAAACCCCGTGTACTCTGTTTGTCTTTTGTATGTTTTATGCCACTAGAGTAAATGTGTCTGAGCGGTAAATTTAAAGCATTTCTGATTAAATTGTAGAAGTAGTCATTAATACTTTACAATATAATCTGATTAATAAAAAATAAATTACCTCTAGTCTTGTCATTGTAGTAAGTGCTTTTCAGATAGCATAGGTAAGTTCTTTAAACAATCCCCAGAAAATAAATATTATCTTGGGATATTTGGGATCATGATATGATATGATATAATCTTTTAAAAAAAAGTTTCTGTTCTTATATTAATGTATCATTCCACATTTCATTTTTAATATTTAAATAAGTTATTCATTCATTAGATCATATATATATATATATATATATATATATATATATATATATATATATATATATTGTTCATGTTCCTGGTTGTCATTGGAAATAAGGATCAGTCTCCACAATTGGTTCTTTCCCCCCATCATAGTTCCTTCTTTGTGGGTGCTTTGAACTTGTCAATGGTTCCTTCAGGCTTTCTTAAGTCCTGCTGTTGGCCCTGGTAACTAAAAGAGCTTTTGATCTTCCCTTAGGGTTAATGCTTTTGAATGTTTATGTAGCAACAATTACCCCTTTATATGACATAACAGAAAATTGTCTTCCAATAAGTGATCTCAATATCAGTATTGTTCTAAGTCTCACCTTTGCTTTAATATCCTTTAATGTGACTACAGCATTTATAATAGGTTCATGAGTTTTGTTTTATGTTTTGATGTACCTGTAATACTGCGGTTAGTTTTTATTATTTGTTATTTTTTAGTTCCCAATCAAATTGCCACCAGGAGATTGGACTGGTAGCCTTCAACATGTGCTTTATTTGATTTTGCCTTTGAGTTTGGGAAAATCTCACAGGAATGAATTGACAAAGTATTTGAATAATATGATGCAGCAACACTGCGGTTTAATTTAACCTCCTTGACAATAAGAATGTTCTATTAAAAATAGTAGTAAGTTTTCTTTATCCCTGGGGAAAATTGGCCATAGTCTCTGCATTTGCAGGAAAAGTAACATAAATCTGAGTTTCAGACTTGATCTTTCCTTAAGAGATCTATAGTAAGCCAGCAGCAATTGCAGAGATGCTCATGAACTTGAAATGCAATTATATACTTTTTCATTTGGCTTTGTCATCCAAAATATGACTGAAGTTTACATATTAATTTTGTCAGCTATAATGCAATGAATTATAAAAGAAGTAGTGGGAACAGTACATTCTAATGAGCCTTGTTTTATATATATGAAACTAACATAGGCCTTTTGGGATTCATTATTTGTGACCAGTTTATTTAGAAAAATTATTTTTATAGGGTGTCCTCAGGCTTCTCCTTAGAACTGATAATAAAATCAAGATACATCCTCCTATAGCAGCGTTTGAAGTGCCAACAAAGAGGATATGATGACTGAATTTAGACTATTTAGACTGAAACACGATTTATCACTAACAAATTGTATGACTGATCAACTTATCATTGGCCCCAATTCCTTGTATAGAAAGTGAAAGGGGCCTAAAATAACTTAATTACTAAGGTGTATTTTTTAACTTCCCAAGAAGGAGCTTGATTTGTTGGAACTGTGTTCCTTCAGTCTCTTCAGCAGTCAGAAAGAATGCAAATTGGATAAAAGTATCTCTTCCATGTGATAAATCTTTTTAAAAAATGTTTTTCAATTAATAAAGATTTATCTCCCTTTTCCCCTTTTGTTTGCCACCTCTCCCATATGAGAAGGAATCTTTACAATAAGCTTAAGTGAAGTAAAAGAAATTGCCTTGTCCATTCTGCTCAAAATTCAGTAGCTGACTTCATCCTCAGTTCTGGAACTATGGTTGATGATTGTATTGATCCAAAAAGTTACTTTTTTATTACAGTATAGCTATTTGCATACATAGCTCTCTGATTCTGTTCACTTTACTCTGCATCGATTCATATAAACCTTAACCTTCCCAAATTTCTCTAAAACCATCCCCTTTATTGTTTCTTACTGCACAGTGATATTCCATCACCTTCAGGGGCCACATACTTTGTTCAGGAATTCCTCAATTAATGGGTCTCCCCTTAGTTTCCAATGTGTCAGTTCTTCTTAAAATACTTAGAGGTAGTTGTCATTTCCCCATCAAATCTTTTCCCAAGGTTAAACATCTCAAATAATAAGCTTTTCTGGAATTTACTTTAGATAGGCCATATCTTAGAACAATGTCCTTTCTGAATCACAGCCCCAGAATTGAACACAGGTTACTCCCAGATGTTTGACCTGAGTACAGTACATTCTGTTTAAGACAATCATCTCCATTGCTTTGGATACCATAGGTGGTTTTTTTTTTTTTTTTTTTTTAATTAATACTTCTTAAGATTACACATTAGGAAGCTATTTAAATTCTGAAGTTTTTCTTGCCTTATTATAACTTAGTATTTTTTTTATTTTATTTTGGTTCCACTATTTCAGGTCTATTTTGGTACTTTTTTTTTTTTTTTTTTTTTTTTTTTTTTTTGGGTCATTAAACACATTCTTTGTCCCTCCTAGCTTTGTGTCACCTACCAACCTCATAGTTCCATCTATGCCTTTGTTTACATCAGCCACAGAAATCATTGAATATCAAAGTTTGTAAGGAAAGAATTATACAAACTGGAGACTTCTTTTTGAATTGAACTTGTAATTAAATTTATTTGGTTAATCAGGTGCAAACCTATGTAATTACATTATCTAATCTGTATCTCAGCTTTTTAACCTCAAGAATATTTTGAGAAACTTGTTAACTGTCTTGCCAAACTCTAAATACACTTCATGTTTTCCATTAAATGTTAATGTATACATATATACACATGTGAGTTGTGCGTCCCTCTCCCTCCTTCCTCTTGGTAGTGTATGAAGTTGAAAGCAATGATTTCTTCATTTTTAGTTTTTATCTCTATTACATAACCATTTAATGCTTGCTGTGTGTCTCCCTTTCTTGATTTTCTTGCCTTGTTTATTTTTAAACAATTTGTTGCCTTTAGTACTGAAAACTAACACAAGGTTTCCTCCTGATTTTCTTCTTACAGTATCTCCCCACTCTTCAAATACCTATCTTTATCTTTTGTATATATCTTTTAAACTTCAACTTAATATTCATTGGTCTTTTTAAACACCTTCCTTTTTACTTATCAGAATATATTGAGAATGTGTCAAGAATCTCATTCTTGAGCTTCATATGGCTCTTATTCATACTCTTAATTCCTATTTCCCTTTTGGAATCTCACCTATGAAGTCTTTTGAAATTTGAGAATTAAGAATTGCATATTCATAGACTTAGACTTAACAGCTGTAACGGGATGAGAGTCTATCTAGTTCAGTCCTTTCATTTTCACAAAATGACAAAATAAGTTCCAGAGAAACTGACTTGCCCAATATTACATAGTCTCAGAGAAAAGACTTGAACTTGGCTTTTCTGAGAGCAGTTCCTCTCACCTATTCTTTTTTTCTGTATCTTCTGTGAAATAAATCAACCATCTGCAATAAAAAACTAGTTCTTTGATCCATCAGTCTAGTTCAAAATAGAGAACCAATAAGTTAACAAGGTAAGTTGTCCAAGGCAATATAACTCGTTACACTGTTTTGTTCTAATATTACTCCCTCTTCCATGTTGTGGAGATGGTCCTGGATTCCTGGTGGCCAGAGTAACATAGCTTGCCCTTGCTGTCCTGAGAGTAGAAACTTGAGTGTTGAATTGATTGCCAGATTGGCCACCCTCTATGAACTTTGCAGGCAAAGTCTGAGAGATATTGAGCAAGGGGTCATTGATGGGAATATCCATGCCAGAAAGTCACAGAGAGGTGGGGGAGTGTATGTGTGCACATTTTGGGATCTAGGGGACTTTTTCCTCAATCTTTGGTGTCTGATCAGGTGATCTGACATTGAAGTCTGTAAAAGTTTTTGTACCTATGCATATATAGATGTGAATGCCTAGATTTCAGTAGAACGGTTTCCTTTATAATTCTATTTTATATTTATAATTTGAAAAGTGGTCTATAGGCTTCACCAACCTGTCAAAGGGTTCCATGACAGGAAAGATTGAAGACCCTTGCCATAAGATAAATGTTTTAACTCAGTGGTAAAGGGTACGGGTTTGGCATAGTGTTTATGATACCAAGGTTTCCCTTTCACATGACTGTTACATGGCCCCCAGGCTGTAGTAGGCTCTCATGCATCTGTAAGATGGAATCAGCTACCTCATACTTTGCGTACTTGTTCACCCATTTTAATATGATCTGAGAAGCCATATCAATTCAGAAACTTTCACTGGAGAACTTAGCCTCTGCAGGGTCAGTGATGCACTGCAGGGTACTAGACTTGTACTTGGAATGGGTTCAGAGCCCACACTAGACTAGTGAGTGACTAATGGCAAGTCATGTAACTGGTCTGAGCCGCCCATTTTTGTCTGTGACATAAGGATGTCTGTTATGAATAGTTCATGGATTCTTGGGAGCTCTGTGAGATACTGCATAACAGATCTTTGCAAATCTTCGGGCAATATATGTGTCATCTGTTATCTTTAACATTGAAAAGCTGATCTGGAGTCAGGAGGACTTTCCTGAGTTCAAATGCAGCCTCAGATACTTCCTACTTTGTGACTCTGGGCAAGTCACTTGACCTTGTCTGCCTCGGTTTCCTCATCTGCAAAGTGAACCAGAGAAGGAAATGGCCAACCACTCTGGTATCTCCGCCAAGAAAACCTCAAATGGGGTCACAAAAAGTTGGATACCCTGGAGAGCACTGGGCCTGGAGTTGGGAAAACCTAAATTTAAGCATGGCCTCATACAACTTTCCATCTGTGTGTTCCGGGGCAAACAACTCCTTTTTTGTTTTCTTTTTTTCTCACCTGCAAAATGGGGATAATAGCCACATACCGCATAGGGCTATTGGGAGGATGGAAATAAAATTTAAAAATATCTAGAACACTGCCAGAAACATAGTAGTATGAGCTATTTTTTGTGCAGCCAGCCTGGTGCAATAGTTAGCGAGCTGTCCTCCGAATCCTGAAAAATATGGGTTCAAATCTTTCTTCTATGACTCTGAATAAGTTATTTGACCCCTTTAGAATTTCCAGCTAACCCTCTGAGACTTGAGTTGCAGAATGGGGGGAGAGGCACGGAATCTTCATTGGTAAAAAGATCAATTGAGCATTTATTAAGTACCTTTTTGTATATCAAGTTCTGTGGGAGATGCTGAAGATGCAAAAACAAAATGAAATCATTCCAACTAGTGAGAAGGGGTTGGGTAGGGGTTTTGGGGGTTTCTGTATTCCCAGCTCATAAAAGAATGAGTGGCATACAGTAAGTGGTTACTAAATTGTTGATTGCCTGGGAATTCCTATACCAAAGTTTCTTAAAACTGTGGGTCATGTAACTGGGGATTTATTATGTCAATGTCTTGAGTTTTGGGTACCTTTAGGGCAAACCACTAGGTGTCACTGGGGAACAAATGTAGATTAATAATACTTTTTTTTTTGTGATGGGTAGTTTTTATCCAAGAAAAATGGGCTTATTTTAAATAATGCAATGCATATCAGTCCCCAGCTAGTTAATCAAGCATAGGATAAGTGATCCCATGGTCACTTTGTAATTACTTGATGTTTTAGTTTATGGACATGTTCAAACCTCACCTTTAGGACCAGACAATTCACTTAAAACTTCTCACCTTCAGTTTTCCCATCATGTTTCTTGCTTGTTTATATAGCCTTCAGGGACCTAAACTCATTTCCTTCAGCACAATGAAGGCTTGAAGGATTACTTGGTGAGAATGGGAACAATGATGCCTTTAGTTCTTTCCTCAGAGTTACTATGAGGTTTAGATGAGAGAGTGAGAATAAGCATAATTTATTAATGGCTTTAAGGACGAAATTCATGTTTTATTCAAATATTCAGGGGCAGCTAGATGACTCAGTGGATAGAACACCAGCCCTGGAGTCCTGAGGATCTGAGTTCATGACACTAGTTGTGTGACCCTAGGCAAGTCACTTCACCCCAGTTGCCTTGTTTAAAAAAAAATTCAGAAAGCTTATTAAAAATAATTTATTTAGAGATTGTACAATGGCCTCTATGGTGCATCCCAAGTATTAAGACTCTAGGAAATAACAGTCCAAAATTACCCCTAATTTATTCACTATGTTAAGAGAAGCAGGATGGTGTTGGGTAAAGGTGTGAGAATTGGATGGTGCTTATGAAAACTGAATTAACAGGGAAATGAAACAAATTAGAAAATTGAAAGCACAGAAGTGGGAGGCTGAGACCTGGACTGAGGAACATAATCTAGAATGAGGGTTTTATATTTGAAACCCTCAGGGCTTTGTCCCCTTTTTCCTCTGGTTCTTACATGTATTCTCTTCTCTCATTAGAATGAAAGCTCCTTAAAGGTAGGAACTGGTTTATATAATTTCTGGTGGAGAATTAAAATAGGAAATAACTTGAGATGAAATGAGTGGTGAAGATTCATGGTCGGTAATTTCTGTATCGCCCAATTAATGGGGAATCTGGAGAGGGACTTGCACTTGAATAGAAAATAGAAGACTGCCTTTGTGGTTTCAAAAAGTTGTCTACTTGGACACCCATTCTTGCAAGAATGTAAAATAAAATCCAGCTGATGATTATCAGTGAGGTAGTGAAGTTCTCTGAGTCTGGACTCAGAGCTAGACACTTTCTATCTGTGTGTCACTTGTGAAATTTAGTTTCTTCATTTGTAAATTTGGAGTAATTGCACATCACATTGGAACAAAGTATTTTTTAAAATCTTAATCCTTTTTTATGTTTATATAAAACTGGTTCTTTAAAACACAAGTAAAAGAGGTGGTTTTTCATGACCTGACCAGCTTAATTTCTGCTCTCCAAGTAAAACAAATCCAGGTGGTCATGTCTGAGAATGTTTATCTGATTCTGCACTTGGAGGTAATAACCTCTGTGTAAGGAGACAGCAGCTTGGGCACCTTGCTTTGTGAGATGTGGAGCTCTGGTTAATCATTGCTTTGATCAATCTTTCAAATTGTTTTGCTTTTCCAAGTTGTAACAATGAATTACATTATTCTGGTTCTGCTCACCTCACTGGATCAGTTTATATGAAGTTTTCCCATGCTTCTCTGAAACTTCTTTTCATTTCTTATGGTCTAACAATATCCTGTTATACTCAGAATTTCTTCAAATATTTCCCTAGGAAATAGTGAGTATGTACCTTGTTTCTCATTGTTGACTGCAAGGAAAAGAGCTTGTTTAGGCATTTTTACTTGTGGGGGAGGGGTGTCTATTTTGTCTTTGGGCTTTTTTAGTGTACTTGAGTCAAATACTGTTCAGCTGGTGCTTGTGGGAGAACTGAAGACCTTCATCTGGAGAGCTAGACATCAGTCAAATTAGTCTTTGGGGACTAAGTTCTGGGTGGGGTATCTCTGCCACTGACTTGATCCATTGTTTTGCCATGTATATGGAGTATGTTCACTTCAGGGCATTTAAGAACACTCGGGCACTAGCCGGTTTGAATGACTTCTCTGTACTATTGGGACAATCATTGAACTTTTGGGATTTCATGAGTCTGAGCCATAAATCACATCAGCCATAATGTGACCTATAAATGTGAGCTATTATTTACTGTTCAGTTTTTCAGTCATGTCCAACTCTTTCTTGGTGACCCCATTTAGGTTTTTCTTGGCAGAGATAGTGGAGTGGTTTGCCCTTTCCTTCTCCAGCTCATTTTACAGACAAGAAATCAGGCAAACAGGGTTAAGTGACATATTCAGCTAGTGTTTATTATTGCCTAAGCTAATAAGTGTCTTAAGTCCAGATTTGAACTCAGGAAGATGAGTTCCTGTCTCCAAGACCCACAGTCTATCTCCTGTGTCACCTGAAGCTACAATTGTTATATTCAAATAACAAAGTTTACTAATATGATGAATTAAGGATATTTTATCCTTAATATTAATAAATTGTCTTTATTTGAGAGCAGAAAGTTCCTAGCACTTGTTCTTTTTGTAGATAATATAGGACTCAGTATCTATTGGAGTCAATATAGCATATTGGATAAGAAGGTGACTTTGGAGTTAAGAAGGTAAGTTCAAATTTTGCCTTTTGGTTGCTGGCTCTCTGACCCTAGGCAGTAGTCAGCCTTTCATTGTCCAGAACTGGTCCTTAAGACTAAAAAACAAGGGAGCAGATGTCAATCTGCATTAGTGAAAAAAAGAAAAGGTTTTTTCATCTGGAATTCCAGATAGGTAGATAAATAGTTGTAGAGCTGTAGATAAGCATGTGTGTATATATACTTGATGTAAACTTGTTTGAAACCAATTAGTTAAAGCATTCTGAATAGCCAAATTTTTCCAGATAGCTAGCTGTCTTGACTCTTTAAGTCTCCCCATTAAAAAAACTTGACAGGTGCAAGACATTCTTAAATACATTGCATGTATAATCACTAAGTATCTTAGAACTGTTAGCCCAGTGCTTTACTTAGCACAGTACCTGAATGATTATACCTGTTGGCTTACATGGACCAGAGTTTTCTTAAAAGTAGAGAATAGCTTCTTTATTTTTACAAGGGGCGGGAAAAAAGGTTTTTTCTCTTGGGGGGAAGATTAGTGATAGAGTTGACTGAAAAGGAGGAAAAAAAAGCCAGAAAAGCATCATTGAGGTATTTAAAGCAAAAAAGCACAGAAGAGAACAGATGGAAGTTCAGAATACAGGAAACAGGCAAGCAGGCTAGCTTTGAAAGCAAGTTAGAATTTGAGATACTTTGTAAAAAGCAAGTTGCTTTTGTATATAACATACACATATTGTTGTATATAATAGAGATTGATTTTCCTATGCAGCCCCTCTGTTCTACTTTGTATGTGGAAATGCTCTTTTTTAAAAAATTAAAAAAATTTAAAACAGTTTTAACCATAGCACAGGTCTACTTAAAGCCATACAAAGGGGGAATTGGAGTGAACTGATTTATTATGCTCAGGGTTATGCTGGAGCCAGCACCCCAGCAACAAGGGTAGCCTGAGAACTTATTGTTAAATTTTCAACTTGAGCATTTTATGCCTCAAAAATCAGGGCACACAACAAAACAGATTTTTGATTTATTGTTTTGGTTATTGTCTTTAGCAGGATGGAGAAAGTGTTAATAATACAGATTAAATTTAAAGCTTTATTATGATCTACTTTCTAAACCCACCCCAAGAGAGCTAATTGTTCAACATTGACCAGCACACCTTTAAATTATGCTGAACTTTTTTTCTCTTTTTAATAAATTTTTGTTATAAGAGATGGTTTCTTGGATAGGAAAAAGGGAGGGATATATTTGGGACTGAAGGCAATGTAAAAACAAAATTCATCCATTAAATCATATTGTTATTTAGTCCTGTCTGGCTTTGTGGGTTTTGTTTTTTGTTTTTTGACAAAGATACTGGAGTGAGTTATTTCCTTCTCCAGCTCATTTTACAGATGAAGAAACGGAGGCAACCATGATTAAGTGACTTGCCCTGGGTTTGTATTTAGAGCTAGTGAATGTCCAAGGCTGTATTTGAACTCAGGTCCTTCAGACTTCAGGACTGATACTCAATCTACTCAATTAGGGCTGTCCTAATACTTTCAAGCAAGCCCAGATAGCAAGGAAATAAGATAGCCTACATTTCCATTAGTGCCATTTCTTTTCTCTCTTCAAAAGAGAATACTAGTAACACCAGTAAAGCCATAATACCTCTGGCTTCCTAACTGTTCTCCCTCCCTCTCTCTCCTTTGCCCAGCTTCCAAAGTGATTCTCCTTAGTTCCCAATCCAAATCCACTCTAGTGCCTCCTATTGACTCTACAAAGTTCCTGTGTTTGACTTTTAAAGCCCTTCACCACCTGGCACCATCTTTGTATCCCCATTAGACATGGTTCTTCACGTTCTAGAGTCCAATCAAACTGGTGTTCTCTCTGTTCCTCACATATGGGTCTCAGCTTCTGTATCAAGGACTACGTTGGCATTCAGTGTCTCCCATGCATGAAATCCATAACATCCCTCAATAACTAGTTCAAGCCCTACCTTCTACACGAAGCCTTTCTTGATCTCCCTAATTCTTCCCACGCTATTTCTGTTCTAATCAGCTGGTACTGAACTATCCCCTTTATATTCTGCATGTATTTATATATAAACCTACATGGGGATGTGACCATCCACTCTTACTCTCTGGGCTTTAGGACTTTATAACCTTGGTTCTTTTAGGCCGGGGTACTTTAAACTTTTTCCACTCATGACCCTTTTTTGGTCAAGAAATTTTTACATGACTCTGAGTATAGAGGTATATAAAATAGATATACAAAATCAAACATTTACTGATGATAAAATGAATTTCACGATCCCCACATGGCTTTAGGGAATCCACATAAAAGTAACACTGCTGAATCTTTGTTTTTGTAATTGTTCCATAATTTCAGTCCTGTCTGACTCTTCATGGCCTCATTTGGGTTTTTTTTTTTTTTTTTTTTTTTTGTTTTGTTTTT
This sequence comes from Sminthopsis crassicaudata, assembly GCF_048593235.1. Lineage (NCBI taxonomy): Eukaryota > Metazoa > Chordata > Mammalia > Dasyuromorphia > Dasyuridae > Sminthopsis > Sminthopsis crassicaudata. Next base: position 285,568,152 of record NC_133621.1, read on the forward strand.
TTATTGTTTTTGGCCATTTCCTTCTCCCAACTCATTTTTACAAATGAGAAAATGAATAAGTGACTTGTCACACAGCTAATAAGTTCCTGAGGCCAGATTTGAACTTATGAAAATTCATTTTCCTGACTTCAGGCCCAGTATTTCATCCCAGTATATTCATACCACTAGCTACCTGAACTTCAAACCATACTATAGGATAATTTTCTTATTGTTGATGAAGTCAGTGACAAGTTCTTTTAATTCATTATTATTCTTACAAGTCTTCCAAGAAAATAAAAGGACAGGTAGTTGTGGTGTTCTCTAAATTATAATTGTTCTCTGTGAGCAGGTTCCTGGAGCTTCTGGAGGCAGTCTTAGTTTCAGTTCAATTCAATAATCACCTCAAATGCAGCCAGGAGTTAAAGTCCAGATCCTTTATTGTCTCCTTCAAAATAGCCGGGTTAGCTTTCTTAGAGACCTCTCTCTCTCCTTGGTTCCAAGAGCTCTGCCAGCTTCAGCCTCTTGTCCTCCCAGTGTCTCCATCCAGCACAAAGGTGGAAGTTGGAATGAATCTTGACTCCTCCTCCAAGAGAGTGGGCTTGTGGACTTCTGACTTGTGAATCTCCTGGAAGTCCAAGAACAGGCTTTTCCTTTAGTGAGCTTGTCAGCTCCTCCTCATATCTGCCTTCTTAAAGATGTGAATTTTGTGGAATTATAGTAAGTACTAAGTACATGTAAATTAAAGAATCATTATCTCATCAATTCTTGTACCTTGTTTCAAGTTCTGGCCCATAACATCTTGTAGGATCAGGTCAATCATACTGAACCATGCTAAATTAGATAATTATTGTCTCTTTCAATTTTAGTGACTTAGCACCTTGTAAGAATCCTAATAGGTAGTTCCTGTAAGCCAGAGGAGTAGCTTTCTAGACAAAACACTGAACTTGGATTGATGCGGGCGGTAGCCCCTTTAAGATTCCTTTTCTGATCTCCAACCCCCATTGGGACTGACCTTTGATTTACAGGATCTGGTCAAAACCACCCTTTTGCATTCCAAGGGGAGAGATCCATATCTGAGCTAACTTAGGCTGTACCCAGCCCCCATTCTAATGATCTGCTCAGGTTTCCCAACCCCCACCTGGTGAGTTCTGGCCCTCGAGGAATCAACCTGGGACTCCACCCATAGGCCCCTTCAAGCAACTAAAAGAGCCAAGCTGGAATTGTCTCTTTGCAAAGGGTCAAAACATGCAAGCATCATGCTTTGCATCACAGACTATCTGTCCGCCACTTTTGGTGTATTTCTTCCTCTGTGATTTTTTTTTTTTTTTTTACTAACCAGACTTTAACCTTACTTCCAAACCCTACAATAAACCTTTTTTTTTTTTAATCAATCTAGGTTTTCGGGCCTGTAAATTCCTTTTACTGGGGACTCTGGCATCGCCATTAGAGCTCATTTAATTCTCTATCCTTGTGCCGAATCCAAATGGGTTGCAGGGGAGCTCCATTTAACTCCCTGTACCCCAAACCTGCCACTAGACTTCAATTAATCCTAATTTTATTTAGGTATCCCTTATCTAGACCTCATCATTTGGTTAGACCTCATCAGGATGAGGGGAAAAAAATTATACCTTTATTTTCATTAATCTCTAACTGAAATCTAGCATTTCCTTTAGTTATTTAAAAAGGTAATTCAGAGAAGCTTTTCATATTATTCTACAATCCCATCAAACTGGCCTCTTCTGTTCTTAAGATCTAGCTTCCAGCTCCTGTGACAGTACTTTGCATTGGAAGTTTCTCCTGCTTGAATGTACTCTGTCATCCACTAAAGACGCCTATAAACTCTTTAAAAAAAAAAAAAAAAAAAGGTATACAAATGAGCTGAGGGACCACAGTGTCTGAAATCATTTTTCTGCCCTCTAACAGGTTCTTTCAATATATTCATTAAGCAACAGTTTCTTAAACTGGTTCACCACCCCATATGGGATTTTGTTCCTGAATGTGAAGGTTGTAAAATGATGATTTATTGTCAGTAAATGTGTGATTTATATATCTATTTTATATGCTTATATACCCAGGGTCATTTAAAAATAGTTGAAAATGAGTGAAAAATGTTTAAACAGCCCTGATTTAAGGTACAGTTCTCCACATCCTTCTGACAAGTCTTCCTTTCCTCTGTATTTTATTAGAAAAACTTTTTTCACATCTGGATTTTTTTTTGGGGGGGGAAGTACCAAGAGGGTTTTTTTTGTGTGTGTGTGTTGTTTTTTTTTTTCTGCTTCTTAACAGAAACCAAACTGTTCACACACAGAAGAGGCAATACCTTGCACTTACCATAAACTGATTTCAACTTTTTTCTTCACTCAAAAGTTACCAATATGTTCCTTTCAGCAAACTGTTCATATACAAGAGGAGTAGAACCTTATACTAATGTGTGTGCTATGCCATCTTCCCCATTAGAGAACTTCCCCTTTGAGAACTAGGTCAGTTTCATTCTTTGCCTTTGTACTCCCAGGACTAAGGAGAATTCCTGAAGTATAGTGAGTTCTTGATTAATGTTTGTTGATTGATAAAGAATCCTTAGGCTGGGAGTTATTCTCCTAAAATCTTGTTTAGAGTTAGCTTCAAAGATCAACAAAGGCTTTTCACCTTGCTAAATTAACCAGATTCCTATGGCTCACTGCCTATAATTGCCAGAAGTGGAGTAAAGGTTACTATTATCCAGGAAATATATACTCCAAAAGGGACGTTGGCTGGTCAGAGTCACAAACCAAATATTACACTGATACTCCTCCATGAGGACATTCCTAATCCCCTCAAGCTGCAAATATTTTCCTCCTGGATTATTTTGTATTTCCAGTATATATATTTCCTATAAACGTCCAGGTGTACATGTCCTTCTGATGAAAATTGAGCTTGGGGACAAGGATTCGTTTTTTGTCTGTGTCCCCTAGATCCAGCAGTGTATGGCACATGGTAGGTGCTTGTGGATTGATTAATTTATTGCTACAAAATAAAGATGGCCCATGAGATTATACATTTAGAGCCTGAAGGGTCTTTGGAGGAAATAGATTCAGAAAAGTTAAAAGATTTATTCAAGATCAGTATCAGAAACAGAACTTAAATTCAGGTCCAATATCCTATGCATCTTGCTATTCAGTTTCTCAATAGCAGTTTTATTACTTATGATGATTTAAGAATGTGTCCTAGGAGCCAAACATTTTCTAAATGTTGTATGTAAAATAATAATAATAAATCGACAAGTGCTTATAAAGGCCCTATTAAGTGTCAGACATTGTGTTAGGTACTAGGCACACAAGTACAAAGAATAAAACCATGCTTACTCCCAAGAAATTTATATTCTATTGCAGGAGGCAGGAATAAAATAAAGAGTATAAGGAAAGAGAAAGGAATAAGCATTTATTAAATGCTCACTATATGCTAGACACCATACTAAGCATTTTACAAATATCTCATGACAATTATAAAGCATATAAAAATTATAAGGTAGTTAAGAGGGAGGAAATTATATTTTTCCAAGTAGCTAAATGTTTTAAGCACTTAGGTCTGAATCAAAAGGTTGACCAGAATAGGAATCAGAATAAAGCCTTCATTTCTAAAACATATAGAGAATTAATTCAGATTTATAAGAATACAAGCCATTCTTCAAATTGATAAGGATATGAACAATTTTCAGATGAAATTAAAACCATTTCTAGTCACATGAAAAAAAGTTTAAATCACTTGATTAGAAAAATGCAAATTAAGACAATTCTGAGGTATCATTATACACAAAGTGATAGTAAAAGATAATGATAAATGATGGAGTGTATGTAGGAAAATTGGGACACTAATACATTGTTGGAGTTGTGAACGTTCCGGAGAGTGATTTGGAACTATGTTCAAAAAGTTATCAAACTGTATACCCTTTGACCCAGTGTTACTACTGGACTTATATCCCAAAGTGATCTTAAAGGAGGGAAAGGGACCTACATGTGCAAAAAATGTTTGTGGCAGCCCTCTTTGTAGTGGCTAGAAACTGGAAACTGAGTGGATCCCCATTGTAATGCCTGAGAAACTGAGCAAGATAGAGATTAGAGAGTATTCAATACAGAATTTATTAAATGGAGAGATTTCCTGGGACCAAATGGGTCCATAGTTAGTCCCAGGGCTGAAAGAGACTATCATTGCAAAGAATCCAGCCCCCAATGTCAGACACACCAGATTCTTTTATAGGGTAACAAGAACAATAACATAATGGAAGAGGTACCTGGATGGGGCTGACCTAATGGGGGGAGGTGCCTAGGATGACATAATGGGAGGTATTGGAGAGGCTCCTGATATTCTAATGATGTCTAAAATGGATAAAGACCTTTATCCCATCAAACATTAAGAGGGAATAAGTATAGTCTAAAGTCTAAGATATAAAACATTTATCATAATGTAAAAAAGGGAATGGTTATAGCTAGAAACTGGAAGATGAATGGATGCCCATCAATTGGAGAATGGTCGGGTAAATTATGGTATATGAATGTTATGGAATATTATTGCTCTGTAAGAAATGACCAGCAGGAGGAATACAGAGAGGCTTGGAGAGACTTACATCAACTGTTGCTGAGTGAAATGAGCAGAACCAGAAGATCACTATACACTTCAACAATGATACTGTATGAGGATGTATTCTGATGGAAGTGGAAATCTTCAACATAAAGAAGATCCAACTCACTTCCAGTTGATCAATGATGGACAGAAACAACTACACCCAGAGAAGGAACACTGGGAAGTGAATGTAAATTGTTAGCACTACCCAGGTTACTTATACCTTCGGAAGCTAATAATTAATGTGCAACAAGAAAAAGGTATTTACACACATATATTGTATCTAGGTTATATTGTAACACATGTAAAATGTATGGGATTACCTGCCATGGGGGGGGGGGGAGGGAGTGGAGGGAGGGAGGGGATAATTTGGAAAAATGAATTAAAAAAAAAAAAAGGGAATGGTTATAACCTGAGGCAGAGTAACTGAATAGGACAATTAGGGAAACTGGGTCAGGACTTTAAAAGAGAACTGTGCCACAACACCATCAGTTGGGGAATGGCTGAATAAGTTATGGTATATGAGTGTTATGGAATATTATTGTTCTGTAAGAAACGATCAGCAGGATGATTTCAGAAAAGCCTGGAGAGACTGACATGAACTGATGCTAAGTAAAATGAGCAGGACCAGGGGGTCATTGTACATGATAACATCAATATTATACAATGATCAATTCTGATGAACGTGACTCTTTACAACAATGAGATGATCAAGGCCAGTTCCAGTGGTCTTGTGATGAAGAGAGCATCTGTACCCAGAGCGAGAACTATGGGGACTGAGTGTAGATCATAACATAGCATTTTCATCTCATCTTTTTTTTTTGTTGTTGTTGTTTGCTTGCTTTTTTTTTTTTTTTCTTATTTTTTTTTTTCCTTTTTGATCGGATTTTTCTTGTGCAACATGATAAATATGGGAATACGCATAGAAGAATTGCACATGTTTAACATATATTGGATTACTTGCTGTCTAGGGTGGGGGGAAAGAAGGGAAAAATTTTGGATCACAAGGTTTTGGAAGGGTGAATGTTGAAAACTATCTTTGCATATGTTTTGAAAATAAAAAATCACTTTAAAAAGAATAGGAGTCAGGATTGTGTTTACAAACATATAACTTAATCTTCTATATGTGAGTGCTTTTTTGGGAGGAGGAGGCAATTGGAATTAAGTGACTTGCCCAGGGCCACACAAGTAGTAAGTATTAAGTGTCTGAGATCAAATTTGAACTTATGGACTGCAGAATTGGTACTCTATCCACTATGCCATTTACTACCCCAGTAAATGTTTGCTTTTTTATTTTCTTCAAAATTTTTAATTATAGCTTTTTATATATAAAACGTATGCATGGGTAGTTTTTCAACACTGACCCTTGCAAAACCTTCTGTTCCAGCTTTTCCCCTCCTTTCCTTCACCCCCTTCCCTAGATGGCAGGTAGCCCAATACATGTTAAATATGTTAAAGTATATGTTAAATCCAATATATGTATATATATTTATACAGTTATTTTGCTGCTCAAGAAAGATCGGATCTAGAAAGAAGGTAAAAACTTGAGAAGGAAAACAAAAATTCATGCTTGCTTTTAGTTCCTTTTTTAAAATTCTGTATACTGTTTTATAATTTTACAATTTAAATTATAATGTAAATTTACAAATTTACAATAAAATGTTATAATTTTACAATTACATGTAAATAAAATTTAACTTTTTTTTAATATTCTGAGTTCCAAATTCTCTCCCACTCCTCTCCTTTTCTTGAGCAAGCAATTTGATATAGATTGTACATGTGCAGTAGTGTAAAACATTTCCATATCAGTCTTGTAGATAAAAAAAAAACCTACAAAAATGAAAAAAGTAAAGAAAATATAAAATAGTATACTTCAATCTGCATTCAGACTTCATCAGTTCTTTCTTTGAAGGTGGATCACATTTTTCATCATGAGTCCTTTTGAACTGTCTTGGCTCATTGTATTGCTAAAAAGAGCTAAGTCATTCATAATTCTTCATCATATAATATTGCTGCTACTGTATAAAGTGTTCTGGTTCTGTTCACTTCACTCTGCATTATATATATGTCTTTCTAATCGGCTTTTCTAAACTCATCCCTGCTTTATAACAGAATAATATTCCACCATGATCATACAACTTATTTAACTATTCCCCCAGGTGATGGTTTCAAATTCCACTCCTTGCTATCACAAAAAGAGCTGCTATAATTTTTTTATATTTTATAAAATTTTGTGAATTTTATAAAATGACATATAGGTCCTGTTCCTTTTTTTTTTTTTTTTTTTTTCTAATCTCTTTAGGATACAAACCTAGTTTCTCTTTCCATTCTGTACAACACACATATATTAGAAACATCTACTTTGAGCAAGGAAGGCAGAATGGTACAGTTGGTAGAAAAATATCTTTGGATCCAGGAAGAGATTTCAAGACCTGCTTCTGACTCTGTATGTCCCTGGGTAAATAAATCATTCTGAGAGAACTCTCTTAGTGCTAGACCCCAGCTTCTTAAACTGTGAATTATGACCCCAAATAGGGTCTTGTAATTGAATGCAGCAATAGCAAAATTATGATTTATTATCAGTAAATGTTTGGGGTTTATACTTATTTTATATATCTGCACTTGTATAAAAAGTTCTTGGGCAAAAAGAAGTCTCTAGTGGAAAAAATTTAAGAAGCCCTGCTCTGGATAGTTCTCTTAAGACTAAGATGCAGAGAAAGCACCTTGTCTTATAACCCAGAGGGTTTCCTCATTTGGTGGTATACCAGTAAAATTACAAGTCTAGTTCATATTCTCTTCTTGGACAGAAACTAAGGCTCAATTGTAGCAATTGTGGTAGTTGTGCTAGTAAGTTTTACAAATCAAATAAAAATTTAATTTACAAATTAAGCTTGAGAATATATCAAGGGCTATTGTGGTAAGCCATTCATTCATTCTGCATGCTTCTACCCAAGAGCTACCATAAATCCAGAGTCTCCTGGTCAAAGAAATCACATTTCCTTGAGTCCAATTGGAGCCATTTTTAAAGAGGCATAAATACAGAGGTTACAAGAGAATTTGAGTAAATTCTGTAAACTCCAGCCTCTAAATCTGTCTGGTAGAAAGCAGAAGTTGCAGATAATAGTAGTTTGATTCAGTATATTCCTGATGTGAATAGTGCATTATACTCTTAGTTGCCGGCCCGGAACAAAACACGTAGAGAATGTCATTGCTTCACAAACCACTTTGTCACAGTTAAGATTGAGCCAAAACAGGCTTTCTTAAAGTAGCATTGGCAAGTACATAGTGGGACATGTGCTTTGAGTTTGGGCAGGCAGCCAAAGAACTCTTGGGTGTTTCCATTCCATTGGAATTCAGCCTTGAAAAAAGTCTCTGAAGGATATTCAGGAATAGGTGACCTTCCTAGGAGAGGGTAAAACCACAGTAATGTCCAGGAGTACTGCTCTGGCTGGTCAAGTAGCTTAAAAAATACCTTTAAGTTATTAGAGCTAATTTGTATTCTTGGGCCAGAAGGGTGAATTTTAGTCTCTCCTAAAATCAACAAGGAAACTTAAGTACTGATCGGAATACTGAAAACCTAAAGGAAAAAACCCTAAAATAGAGAATGTGATAGACTATGTGTTTTAACTAGCTACTAACTAGTTGTGTGACCGGGTTGAGTTAGATCCTGTCTAAGCCTATAGTTATCTGTAAAAAGAAATTGGAATACATTTACATGTTGTTGTTCATTAAAGGAAAAAACCCTAAAATAGATCATGTAACAGACTTTGTGTTTTAACTATAGCTACTAGCAATTTGTGTGACCTGGTTAAGTTAGACCATGTCTACATTTTGCTTATCTGTAATAAGAAGTTGGGATACATTTATATATTGCTCTTTAGTCATTTCAGTCATATTCTTCTCATGACCCGTTTTGGAGTTTTCTTGACAAAGATGGTGGAGTAGTTTGCCATTTCCTTCTCCATTTCATTTAAAAGATGGGGAAAGTGAAGTAAAAAGAATTAAAGTGACTTGTCCAGGATCACACAGTTAATAAATATCTGAAGTCAAATTTGACTTAAGAAAGATGAGTCAGGCTTCAGGCCTGGGGCTCTATCCACCATATGTACATATAGCATAGTCAGGATCTTGACTCACTCTTCTGATCCCAGCTTTATTGGCTGGTTGTATCCACAGAGCAAGCATAACTTTCATTTCTCCTCAGGTTTCTGTGTATACCCCTAAGTATCTGGGGTTACTCTAATGCTATCATTCACAAGTTCCCATGTGGTATATTTACCCCAATATTATCATCAGTAGTGATATGAATAATAATAATGCCATGGTTAACTCCATACTTCCCTCCAGATTCTTCTTCCTTTTCCTCACCTGTTTATATACTTGGGGTTGCATAAAAATTTCTTAGATGAAAAGAGGTCTCAGGTGGGAAAAGAAGCCCTGCTCTAGACAATTCTCTAAGGCTAAGATGAAGAAGAGGGTCCACTTTGCCTTAGCAAAAGAGGGTCTCTCCTCCTTTGGTAGTTTACCAATAAAATTACAAGTCCAATCCATATTCTCCTCTTGGGCAGAGAAGACCCACTTGTCGCCTTACAATTCTAAGATTCCAACCTTAGAAACCTCCTTTCTTGGCTCCTTGGTAATTTCTTCCCTGGGCAATCATTTTAGCAAAGATCTCAGATATATTTCACTCCACTCTTACCTAAATACCCTATCAATTTCTCTTCTTTCTCTACCACTAATGCATTGACTCATGTGGATACCTTTTCTTCCCATCCCCTTCTAGGATTCTTGTAAGAATTGTCTTCCTCTAAGTGAAATATAAACTCTTTAAAGATAGGGGTGTTAAACTTGCTTATATTTGTATTCCTCACTAGGAACATAGTGGCATTTAGTAGCATTTAATACATTTTTTATCATCTAAATAACAGCTAACATTTATGTAGTGTCTACTATGTTGCAGGTATTGTTCTAAGCACTTCACAAATATTATCTTAATTGATCCTCACCCTGAGAGCTAGGTACTATTATAATCTTCACATTATAGAGGAGGAAACTGAGGTTGAATTGATTTGCCCAGGATCATATAGTTAATAAGCACCTGAGGCCAAATTTAAATTGTGTTTCTGAGTCTAGTTCCAACACATTCTCCACTGGCTTACCTACTTATGTACCTGTCTATCCACCCATCCATCCATTTATCTATCCATCCATTCATCTCTCTCTCTCTCTCTCTCTCTCTCTCTCTCTCTCTCTCTCTCTCTCTCTCTCTCTCTCTCTCTCTCTCTCACCTATCTTACATGTCTAACTAAAAATCAGTTATGCCATTGACATCTTAATATCATTGATTAGAAATTATCATCAATTAGCTTTAACAGCAAGAATTTACTAAGAAGATACAGCAAGACAAAAATAAAAATACAGTTCTTACCATTTTCTAATTCTCTCAACAAAACTACCTTTTTTTTTAATAATAGCTTTTTATTTTCAAAATACATGCAAAGAGAGTTTTCAACATTCACCCTTGCAAAACTTTTGTGTTCCAAAATTTTCTCCCTTTTCCCACCCCCTCCCATAGACGGCAAGTAAACCAAAATATGAACAATTCTACTACACATTTTTCCACATTTATCATGCTGAACAAGAAAAATCAGATCAAAAAAAAAACCCGAGAAAGAAAAAACAACAAAAAAGGTGAAAATACTATGTCGTGATCCACACTCACTTCTCACAGGCTCCTCTCTGGATGCAGATGTCTCTCTCCTTCACAAGACCATTGGGACTGATCTGAATCACCTCACTGTTGGAGAGTCACATCTGTCACAGTTAATCATCACATAATCTTGTTGCCATGTATAATGATTTCCTGGTTCTACTCACTTCATTTGCATCAGTTTATATCTCTCCAGGCCTCTCTGAAATCATCCTGCTGATTGTTTCTTACAGAACAATAATATTCCATAGCAATCATATACCATAATTTATTCAACCATTCCCCACCTGATGGGCATCCACTCAATTTCCAGTTTCTTGCCACAACAAAAAGGGCTGCCACAAACATTTTCACACATGTGAGTCCTTTTCCACAATATCTTGCTGTTAAAGCTAATTGAATCAAAAGGTATGCATAGTTTGATAGCCCTTTGTATATAATTCCAAATTGCTCTCCAGAATGGTTCACAACTCCACCAACAATTCAACAAAACTTAACTGCATATGTGAGGTTTCTGTGTTCCTATGTGGGGATTCCTTGTCAACATCCTATATGATGTAAATCCTCCAGAATCTGGGGAGAGGAAACCACATCTTTCTGGTTCACTTTCCTCCACCAAATGACCTAATAAATTTCTTTCTAAAACTATTTCAGATTTTAGGTTTTGTTTTTGTAAACAACAGGCTTCTGCCTGTTCCATATTTTTGTTTCTGATGTGGCAGTTACAGTGTTTTATTGTACTCAGCCTTTTCCAGAGCCCTCTGGATTCCATTCTCAACTCTGTGACCTTGGCTAAGCCACCTAACCTTTTTTAAGGCACAGTTTACTTATCTGTAAATAGCGATAACATATGTAATGTATAATAATTAAACCACTAGTAATGGGATATTTTTTCATGCAAGACTAATTTTATTTCATTTTTGCTCCAATAGTACTTATTTTTCTAATTACATGTAGAGATAGTTTTCAGCATTCTTTTTTAAAAGATTTTGAATTCCATATTTTTTCTCCTTCTCTGTTACTTCTACCCTCCACAAGATAGCAAGCAGTATATTTATTTTAATATATTTATATATTACAAATGTATATAATACATAAAATATATTATGCACAAATATATGAATATAATTAAAATATATTAGGTAAGTAATATATGTATTGCATGTAAAAGTTTTTACATTTATTTTTGAAACTTTGAATTCCAGATTCTCTCCTTTCCTCCCAACCCCCACCCCATTAAGAAGGTATATGTGAAGTTATGCAAAACGTGAAAGAAAACATAGATCTCCCCTCCCCCCCAAATAACAAAACCCTCAAGACAAATAAAGTTAAAAACCCCCCAGCATGCTTCAATCTTTATTCAGACATAATCAGTTCTTTTTCTGGACATGTGGCTAGCATTTTTCTAATTAAGAAATTTTTTTTTATCATGTTGATTAGTATTTTTAGAATAGTTAATAGTATTTCCCCAAATATTTATATTTCAACATTCACTTTTGTAAAACTTTGTATTCTAAATTTTTCTCTTTCCCTTCTTTTCCTTTCTCCTCAGCAAGATAACAAGCCATCTGATATAAGTTAAACATGTGCAATCCTTTTAAACATATGTCCATATTAGTCAGGTTGTGCAAGAAAAATCAGACCAAAAGGGAAAAAAAACAAGAAAAAAAAAAAAAAAGATGAAAATGCTATACTGTGATCCATACTCAGTCTCCATGGTTCTCTCTCTGGATGTGGATGGCATTTTCCATCCCAAGTCTTTTGCAATTGCTTTGAATGAATGTATTGTTGAAAAGAACCAAGTTGATGATTTTTTTTTTAAAGAAATTAAAAATAAATAAATAAATAAAGAAATACAATTTTATTTGACCTACAGACTTTTAGAAAGAGATTTTGCAGATCATCTAAATTCTCAAGGAGCTTATATTCTACAAGGAGCAGGTAAAGGCAAATCATAGCAGAGGAGAATTAAGAGAGCACCCACTAACTAGGGATATCTGGGAAGTCTTCATGGAAGAAGCAGTTTATCTTGGCTGATCTTTGAAGGAAGAAAAGGACCCTAAGATGAGCCTATGAAGTGGGAATGGGCATTCAAGGCGGGGTGAATGGTTTAGAGAAATACAGGATGGCTGGAGATGGAGCCTCAAACCTGGGAAATGGAATCTAGCCCCTTCCTTCGGGAATATCCAGTTCATAATACCATAGAAACAGATCCTAGAGACCAGCTAGTTCAATACCCTGATTGTTTTTTTAATTTTATTTATAATTTTTTTTGACAGTATATATGCATGAGTAATTTTTTTAATAATATTATCCCTTGTATTCATTTTTCCAAATTTTCCCCTCCCTCCCTCCACTCCCTCCCCTAGATGACAGGCAATCCCATACATTTTACATGTGTTACAATATAACCCAGATACAATATATGTGTGTAAATCCAATTTTCTTGTTGCACGTTAAGTATTAGATTCCGAAGGTTCAATACCCTGATTTCAAGGAGGAGAAAACTAAACCCTTTGGAGGGTAAGGAAATTGCCAAAAAAGTCACATTGTTGACTTTGTCAGAGTAAGATTTGAAGCTGATTCCAAATCAAGCAATCACAAGCATCCATCAAGTCCTGTATTACCAGCCTCTGGGGATAAAAACTGGCAAAGCTCCACCTGAAATGTTGTCTCATTGATCCTCACGGCAACCTCCAGGATGAAGGAGGTGCCATCGTTACCTACTTTTTATAGCTGAACGCAGCTGATGAAGGCTTGGGGCAGCCGGTTGAAACTAGGTTCAAATTCCACAATTCCACATAAGTCATCTAGCATTTATTAGGCACCTCCCCTACTGTATCCCTGGACTGGGCTGGGGGCTGTTCAGCATTCTAACCATTGCATCACTGAACTTCCTCTTGGGTACAATTACTGCGAATGAAACAAGCCCTATTCACAAGGAATTGATATTCCAAGAACAGCACATTGTTTGTATTACTATGACTATTGTTGTTACTGTCATAATAAAGGATGAATGTAAGCTTTAAGATTCACAAAGTTGGGGGTGGGGTGTCAGCTAGGTGGCGCAGTGGATAGAGCACCAGCCCTGAATTCAGCAGGACCCGAGTTCAAATCTGGTCTCAGACACTTCACACTTCCTAGCTGTGTGACCCTGGGCAAGTCACTTAACCCCAGCCTCAGCAAAAAAAATCACAAAGTGCTTTACAAATATTTCATACCGCCTGAGAGGTGGGTGGTGGTATGCAGGAGAGGAAACCGAGGCAGACTAGACATTGTGGCATTGTGATTTGCCTCAGGGTCGCTTAAATGTCCAGCGTGGATACTGATTTTGAAGTAAGGAATTCGCCCCTCTACGTGCTATCTCGTTTTTTTATTTTTTTATTTTTTTAGAGTATTATAAAGGTTGGAAAGCTCCGTGGAAGACTGGTGGTGGTGACAGGGTTGAAGTCCCGTACTAAAAAATGTGTATTTTTAATCCTTCACGCAGGCAAATGGGAGCCCCTGAAGGTTTTGGAGCAGGAGAATAAACGCGGTCGGATTTGCGCTTTACGAAGATTGCCTCGGCAGCGGGAAGGACAAGGGCTTGCATAGGACGGGGTACGGTCCGTAACTTGCCTCGGAGCGGCTAAGTCTCTGTCCTGCTCTGGGGAGGGAGGCAGAGGGCTGGCTGGGGGCGGGGCCCCTGGAAGCGCGGGAGGGGGAGGTGGTGAGGAAGAGGTGGCATTTTTGATCAGTTACAAAATAATCTAATTGCGTCGTCCGGAGAAAGTGAAAAAAACAGTTTATCTAAGAAAGGAAGTAAAGATATAGTTCAGGGACGACCTTTCCCCTAGATGTAAATTGTGTGTTGTCAGGAGTCGGAGTCCGTCAGACCGGTCAACTCCGGCACTCCGGGCTCAGAGGGCAAAGACTTAAACCGGCCGGCGGGCTTCCGCGTAACTTAAAGATATTCTAGGACGCGCCTGCGCAAAAAGCAAGGTCTCTAGCGCCAGGGGCGGGCATCCCTCGGGGCGGGGCGAGGCCACGCGCTGACGTTTTGACCTACGGAGTCGTATTTCGCCAATCGGCGGGCTCGCGGCGCGGTGATGTCGAGGCCTGCGTCACGGTGACGCCGGACGGAGGGCACTGACTTTAGGAAGGGGAGGACGTTCGTTCTCTGTGAGCCGCAGCCTGCCGGAGCGGACGGATATTCGCGTCTCCGCCATCTTAGGTAAGCGGGCGGTGCCGCAGGGGAGGCCCGGGCTGGCCGGCTTGAGTCTTTGACTCCAGGCGCGAGCCATGGGGTGCGGGAGGCCCGTGGGGGTGGTGCGGGTGGCCGCGCGGGGCGCGCGCGTCGCGGCCTGGGTGACATTGGCTGGGCCCTTGTCGGCTTCCGTCAGTCAGCGCGGTCTCTCCGGCCTTGTTCCCGCAGGAGGATGTACTCGTCCGTGGCGCATCTGGCGCGTTCCAACCCCTTCCACGCGCCGCACTTGCAACTCGTGCAATATGAAGCCGACCCCAGTCCCGCGGGGCCTTTGGGCACGTCCCGCCGCCCTCGCCCGCGCAGCCTGGCCGCCGCCGCCGTGGAAGGTGAGACGCCCGGCCCGGCCCGGTGACCTTGGGGAGGTCATCGGGCCGCGCCCGCCCGGGAGACTGGGAGGACCTCATCCTCGGGCCCGGAGGGGACTCTGCGACCCGCTGGCCCAACCCCTGCCCTTTACAGACTAAGGCCCTGAGGCCGGGTTTGACCCGGGGACTCAAAATCCTAGTAGCCCCAGCCCCGGTATTTGACAAAAGAGGAAACTGAGACAGGGGAGCTTCCAGGCTCGGAGTGGGGATGTGTGACGGTGCTCCGAGATCGTTGACTTAAAACCTAAGAGTTCTAGCCTAGGAGGAAATTGAGGCTGAGGCCCAGAGAGGGCGCTGCTCTCAGCTCCGTTTTTACAGGGGCTGTGCTCCCTCCGGAGGGGGCCTGCCTACAAGGAGCTGAGAAAGGCCTTCTGGAGCAGAGGATTTGGTGCAAGGTCACCTGGGGAGCCTGATGGGGAAATCCCCTGGCTCCACCTCGGGCCTTAACAGCAAGGCCTCAAGGGCGCCTTCAGCTCCCCAGAACCTCCCCCGGGAGCTGCTGTATGTTTTTAAGTATTTTTCTCAGTACCTTCTCCCACCTACACAAATGCAAATCCTTTACGCTTGATAGACTTTGAACATATGAGTGGAATGCAGTGGATAGGGCTCTCAACTTGCAACCTGGAAGATCTGGGTTCATATCCATCTCTGATACTTACTGGCTGTGACCCTGGTCAAGTCACCTAACTTCTGCCTCAGTTTCCTCATTTGTAAGATGGGAATAATCCACCTCCACAGGCATGAATACAATAGGACAGGGTAGTATTGATGGGGTGCATCTTATATAAGTAATCAATAAACTTCACACAACTAATAGCTGAATAATAGCCATGTAAGTTTTTTTTTTTTTTTTTCTCCAATTGCTGTGATTTCTGAGTAATAACCCCATTCCTTGGAACTTTTAGTTTAATTATGTCAGGCATTGTAAGTCAATAGTGGCTCTGAATTGGCCTTGAGCTTGTCATCCTACCTGACATTGATCTACTGTGTGACCTTGAGAAAGTCCTGGACCATTTAAGTCTAGCACTGGTTCTGCCTTTGAATAGGGAAGCTTCTCAACCTGGCATTTTGTCCCAGTAACTAAGGCTGATAGGTGTTTGAGGCTGTGGTAGCCCTTAGGCTTTTATTAAGTGTTCTGTGCCAGGCATTGTGCTAAGCTGGGATAAAAGAAGAGGCCAAATACCGTCTCTGTTCTCAAGTAGCCTCATAGTCTCATGGGGGAAACATTTAAGTGCAGTTAAGTAAAGCTAACCTATGGGTTGTTCCGCCTTTGTTAATTTATCTGACGACAAGTGAAGATTTATTCTGAGCCTGGAATCATTTAGTAAGAAAGTAGTTATCTTGTAGAAAAAATAATTAGTCCTACCCCTTTGTCATAATGGATGTTGGACTTGATCATGTGTTTTAAATCCCTATAGAGTTTCTGTGACAACCTTAAACCTGCAGGGACAACTAGCCCCCTGGAGTGGATCTGTAACTGCTGGGCTTCTTTTCCTTTCATCCTCTCCTTTTCTGCTTTTATTTTCCCCCCTAGATAGGCCTATCTAGGTGCATTTACTTAAATATGTAAAAGGACTGGGAAGTATTGGTATTCACTAGGGTGAAGCATCTTTTGTGCTAGACACAAACCACTTTGCTTCCTCTTTTCTTTGGGAATTGATGTATATCTTAGACTTCCCTAGTTATCTCTTTGAGAATTGTAAAGTTGGCTTTGCCTGTATTTAAGAATTGATTACTGTTAGCTTTATTGCTAACTTTGCATGTCAAATAGATAATCTTAATCACTGAATTGTAAATTGAGGCAAAGACTTAATTTACATAAGTGTAGCAGATTGGTCAATTATTAGTCTGTAGAAATATTTTTCTATCACTTGTAATGTTGTGATGTTTAGAGGAAAAAATTGATTTTTTTTTCTTTAAATGAAAACAGAGCAATATAGCTGCGAATATGGATCTGGCAGATTCTTTGTCCTTTGTGGCCTCGGAGGAATTATTAGCTGTGGCACAACGCACACAGCAGTGGTTCCCCTAGATCTGGTTAAATGCAGAATGCAGGTTGGTTTGGCATGTTGGACGCCAGTCCATCCTTGCTGCATGACTATGAGAGTGGCGAGTGTGGGCCTCTACTAACAAGCTGTGTGCAAATCCTAATTGGCCAGAAGGTAAGTGGCTCTCTAGTAACTGAGTTTTTCTATTAAAAAGCATGGTGTGTCTTGTTTCTGCTGCAGAATACAGTTGTGAATATGGCTCCATGAAGTTTTATGCACTCTGTGGCGTTGGTGGGGTCTTAAGTTGTGGCCTGACACACACTGCTGTTGTACCCCTCGACTTAGTGAAATGCAGAATGCAGGTTTGTACTTAGTTGACTCTGTGAAAGCTTTGGGATTTGCAGCAAGATTTTTAATATCATAAAATGCTTTTAAAAGCAAGAAAGAAAACAAAAAAATTCTGGTTATTTGGATGTTCATGATTAACTTTTTCAAATTCAAGATGAACTTTGTCAAGAGTTATTTTTCTTACTTGGTCTTAAAAAAATTTCACCTCCACTGAGGTGTTTGAAATCTTCCCAGGTCCTTTTTAAGGAAAAATTTCGGGAGGTGCCTTCTCTTTTTTACCTAATCCTTTTGCCACTTTTTTCAAAACAGCTAAAATGAATTTTCAGGCATTTGGGTCTAGTTTACCAACTTCTATATTATCTTGTTTTAACTGTATTTAAAGTGTTCCTTAGGTAGCCCCAGTTTTATTATATGGGATTTCTGGATATATTTTCTAATTAAAAAGTCTCTTATTTGTGCATAAGATTTTTATGCTTAATTTTTTAAAAATCAAGTGATCAAGTATTAAAAATTAAAGTAATAAATTATTAAAAATTTATTTATCCCAAACAGGATTAGAAGTCCACTTACCAGTAAGAAAGAGAGAGAAAGGTGAAGTATTAGGAGTAAGAGGAAGGTGAAGTATTCTAGCACTAAAAGTAGTAGTGAGATAAGATCTTTTTGTACTAGATAATTGTAGAGGTTATCTAAAGGAATGTGAATTCTTTTCAGTGACGTACTGATCTGTGTTTTGTGGCGTGTTTAATAATTGAAGCACATTCATTTAAAAAAATAAACCTTTTTTGCTCACTAATTTTGAGTTCACAATATTCTCAGCAGCTAAACTTTAGAACTCTGCTGACGTGTTCAAAATTGTTTGCATTTTTGCCGGCATGTGTTTAAAAATACATTAACATTTTGATTTGTATTATCAAAAAGTTTTCTTTGATAATCCTGTTATATAAATCATAGGGATATATGTTATAAGTGTACTTTGTGCTTTTTAATCAGTTTAAAAATGTTTATAGTATTTTATGACTAAGTATCATAGTGAACTCAGTGCTGCATTATCCTTTGTAGTAATTAAATTAGAAAAGGACAGCATGTCCATATTTTAGTGAGCTATTAGTGAAAGTAAGTTTCCTTCAGAAGTGTTGGTAGTTTGTGATTGAAGTTGGAGGTGTTTAGAGATGTTAAATCAATTTATTTTGTGGCTTTTTTAAGGTGGACCCGCAGAAATACAAGGGCATCTTTAATGGTTTCTCCGTCACACTTAGAGAAGATGGTGTTCGTGGTCTGGCTAAAGGATGGGCTCCAACGTTCATTGGCTACTCTATGCAGGGACTTTGCAAATTTGGTTTTTATGAAGTCTTCAAAGTCTTGTATAGCAACATTCTTGGTGAGGTAAATAATTTTAGCTTTAAACATTCATGGAATCATAATTTTTACAAAATCAGGAACTAAAATTTAAAGATGTAATTTTGCCCAAGGCCATAAACCTGGTTAATGATGAAATCCAAAAGTTGTTCCTACACCATATTGCTTCTTCAGTAAACTTGGCCCTTTGGCCTGGATAACCAGAAAAAAACCTATGCCATAATATAAGATGTCAGAGTGTACCCTGATTCCCTGCCAACATTTAGAAAGTTGAAAATTGACAAGTTAAAAGTCAAGTGGATAGCACCAGCCTTGAAATCAGGAGGACCTGAGTTCAAATCTGGTCTCAGACCCTTAATACTTATTAGCTGTGGGACTCTGGGCAAGTCACTTAACCTCAATTGCCTCAGCAAAAAAAAAAAAAAAAAAGTCATTGCATTGTGATGTCTTACATATCAGAAGTGTAATTATGAGTGAAGTTCTCCCTGTGCTTGTTTTCAAAATGATAACGAAGAGTATTACGAAAACAAGTGAGACAGAAAGTCAAAAGTTGGATTCCCTTGGAGTTAATTTCTCATTTTGGTGTTTCAGGAAAATACTTACCTCTGGCGTACATCCCTGTATTTAGCTGCCTCAGCCAGTGCTGAATTCTTTGCTGATATTGCCCTGGCTCCTATGGAAGCTGCCAAGGTCAGAATTCAGACCCAGCCAGGCTATGCCAACACCCTGAGGGAGGCTGCTCCTAAAATGTTTAAAGAAGAGGGGCTTTTTGCGTAAGTGATTAGTCTAAAAGTGGAATCTGTTTGCATGGTTTCTAGTGTTTTATCCTTTCAAGTGATTTTCTATATCTTGGGCACATAAAATATAACGGTTCCCCATCGCTCTAAATTGGGCCAATAGTTAACAACATTGACTACTAACAAAGTGGCTCTAATTGAGATTGTAATTCAGCAGTTTAGGTCAGCTTTTGGGATTGAAAGATTTGGCCCCAAGTCTCAGTTTCAAATTGGAGGCCACTTGGAAGAAACAGTAGCAGTGGAAAACTCAAGTCCCTTTGTTTCTGAGCTCTGGTCTGCTTATCTGTAAAAGGAAGCCAGAATATACTCTATGCCTCAGAGATTTATTGGCAATAATGCTCTTATAAACTAGAAAAGAAATTTAAGTGATGTTATTTGCATTAATTTATGCACAGTGCCTGCCCACATAGTATGCAGGCACCGAATGCTTGTTGACTCCTTATACTCTCAAACTCTTTTAACTGCTTTTAAAGTTTAAATTGTTAATTTCTAAATCTATTTTGTTGGTACTTGGACCAGTCTGAGTTGTCATTTTAGGTGGCTCATCCATTTTTGTGTATGGATATGTATATATTTGAAATCAAATCAGAAGCGGTTATTTTAGGTCAGGTGAGTAGCCAACATGCTTCCTTAGATCCACCTTTGTGGATGCCAACTCTTGTTCTGAGTTCTGCTTGCTAACGTTCGTTTCTTGTAGTTCCAGTCAAGAGGCATCCAGCAACTTTACCGGTTGTACTGTCAAAGGTGCTTGAGTCATTGGCATGTGAGATCAATATACCTGCATATTAGTCATACGTTCTGATAGAAATGGCAGCCTGTCATTTTTTAACTATCAGGACTTGACTGGTATGCGGACAGACTTGTCAAAATAAAACTTTTCAAAATGTAGTTTTCTGTTCCACTAACTACTTGGGTCTTACAGATTCTACAAGGGCGTTGCTCCTTTGTGGATGAGACAAATCCCATACACCATGATGAAGTTTGCTTGCTTTGAGCGCACCGTCGAGGCCCTGTACAAGTATGTTGTTCCGAAGCCCCGGAATGAGTGCACGAAGGGAGAGCAGCTGGTGGTGACATTCGTGGCAGGTTACATAGGTAAGTGCTTCTACTGTCTATCTACCCAGGTTACTTATACCTTCGGAATCTAATACTTAATGTGCAACAAGAAAATGGTATTTACACACATATATTGTATCTAGGTTTTACTGTAACACATGTAAAATGTATGGGATTGCCTGTCATCGGGGGGAGGGAATGGAGGGAGGGGATAATTTGGACAAATGAATACAAGGGATAATATTATAAAAAATTACTCATGCATATATACTGTGGGAAAAAATTCCAAATAAAACATAGGTAAGTGCTTGTGAATTTTTGGCAAGGCAAAGATAGGCAGCTTCTTAATTATTAGATCCCAGTGTCATTGGCCAAGTTTAATTCTTCCAAACAATATTCTTTTCATGTTATGACAGAGGCAACTGGTTTAAAAGTCACCTTTATTACTTTGTGTGACTTTGAGGCAAGCTAGGTCACCTTTCTTCTCAAGTGAAGGCAGTTAGGGCAGCTCACTGTCATTCCTTCTTTTGCCTGATGAACCCCCAGAAACAAATGCTTTTTTAAAAAAATTGTCTTTGAGTGTTTGTCAAATTCTTGAAAATCATTGACACCCAGATAACACTCTTGTGATTCGGGCTTGTTAATCTCTGTGGAGAAATTACAAATCAGCAGCTGTCCCTTTCCAGTATACAAAGCATAGAGAGCTTCATGCTGCAGTGTTGGCCAGGTGACCCAAAACCCTGGCAGAGTTAGTAACTGTCCTCTTCTTCCAGCTGGTGTCTTCTGTGCCATCGTCTCTCACCCTGCTGACTCTGTGGTGTCTGTGCTGAACAAGGAGAAGGGCAGCTCAGCGTCACAAGTCCTCCAAAGGCTTGGATTCAAAGGTAAAATTTTATCTCTTAAGACAACTCTTCCACAGGATTGTATTTCCCCCTCCATTTCAATGTACTTTCTGTATCGTTTTTACTAGGTGTATGGAAAGGGCTCTTTGCCCGTATCATCATGATTGGTACCCTGACTGCACTACAGTGGTTCATCTATGACTCCGTGAAAGTCTACTTCAGACTTCCCCGTCCTCCTCCACCTGAAATGCCAGAGTCTCTGAAGAAGAAGCTTGGGTTGACACAGTAGATGAATCAAAACTAACTATGGACTGAATCTGCTTGCTGATCAGTGTTGAGCAAATATAAAAGAAACTTTTATATATTTGACTGTGTAGACCGTCTATTCCTGATGTAATTATCAGTTGTGCCCTTGCCTGAATCAAGGGTTTCAAAATGTAATTGTTGCAATAAACCAACTATTCATGAGTCTTGCCTTTTGGGGATCTGATTTTTATTTTTATTTGAAATGAATGACACATTTAACTTGTATTTTTTTTTTTAATATTCTGAATTGTTATAGACAGAAATGGGATTGTGTATGAAACCCCACATTGATCTTACAAAGCTTGGATTTCTTACACATTAGTTTTCAAAGCTATTCTCCTTATCTATCTCCTGTTAAACATTTTTTTAAATGCTCCAGTCTTTATTTTGCATTCTCCACCTTGGGGGGGAGGGGGAAACCCTTGTAAAAAAGCAGTCAAAACAAATTCCATTCATTGCCATGTCAGAAAATGGAGATATATTGCCCCTCTACCTTTTTGATAGGCCCTGAGCATATTTTATTCCCAATCTCATCATTGTGGATCAGTCTTTAAATTATTTTTTTCACCACATAAAAACATTTTTGTTTCCCATACTGTGCATTAATCGCTAAAAGTTTCTGAATTCTAATCCCTTTTGTCTTTTTTTTTTTTTTTTTTTTTTTAGGCAATTGGGGTTAAGTGACTTGCCCAGCTAGGAAGTGTTAAATGTCTGAGGGCAGATTTGAACTCGGGTCTTCCTGACTTCAGGGCTATGTTCTACCCACTGTGCCACCTAGCCACCCTGCTTTTGTCATTTCTTGCGCAATGTTTCAATTGTATTTGTTGTTCAAGCATATCCCTAGTTGGAGTTTGTTTCTAATTTCCTAACAATTGTTAGAATTTTTGTGCATACAAGTCCTTTTCCCTTCTATGTCTTGGCACTTATAAAACTTTTGGGTATTCCTGGATCAAAGGGTGTAGATGGACAGTTAAATGAAGAGCTGCCCAGGATGACCAGTTCATAGCTTCACCAGTAATTGTATAGCTCCTCCACTACTGTCGTTTTCCTTTTCAGTTTTGCCTGCTTCTTTGTAACCTCATTTGGATTTAGGTTGTGACTTTACCCAGAGTCACATTAACTAGTAAGTGAAATCAGATTAGAACCGAGGAAGATGTCTGTATTCCAGACTCCAGATCCAAGCTGTATGTAGCCACTGAACCATCTAACTGCCCATCAGTTCATATTAAGCTTCTGCAACTTCGTTTTAAGAGTTGCCTAGAGACAAAATTGTGAAAATTGTTCAAATTTTCACATGAAATCAAAGCCACTTATAGTTTAAAAATAATCTAAGTCCCTCTTGATCAGAGAAACTCAACAACTTGATCTCATGCCAAAACAACTAGACACTGAGTGGATGCCCATCAATTCTGTTCCAATTAGAGAATGGCTGAATAAGTTGTGGTATATAGTGGTAATGGGATGTTATTGTTCCAAAAATAAAAAAAAATGAACAAGCTGATTTTAGAAAGACCTGGAAAGATTTACATGAACTAATGCTGAACAAAACAAGCAGAACCAGAAATACATTGTACAATAACAGCAGGAATGCGTTAATCAACTATGAAAGACTTGGTTCTCAGTGTTTGTGATTCAAAGCAATCCCAATAGCCATCTGCATCTAGAAACAGAGATCTAAGAGACCTGAATGTAAATCAACACATGCTATGTCCACTTCTTTTTTCTTTTAATCCTGGTTTTTACTTTTTGCTCTGATTTTTCTCCCAACATGATTTATAAAGCAATGTGTTTTAAAAATAAAAATACAATACAATAAAAAAAAAAATGGCCTAAAGCCCTAACAGAATTAGTGATTTGCCACTTAAAACCCATGTACTATAATGATAATTAATTCCTGGTTGGAAGCAAGACCAAGGCCTTGCATCTTTCTGCTTGTCCCTTTTTCATCCTAAAGGAGAGTGAACAAATCTTGAGTTTTCACTGGATTAAACTGTAGGTCCCAAGAACATCTGATTTATAATCCTGATTTTTAGCATGATTTTTGGCAGTGCTGTTTTTGTGGAACTTGTAAGAGAATGTGTGTATGATTTAATGTTACCCAAAAGAGTAGAATTTGACCTGTTGGCACCTATGAACACAGAAATAATTGCTATCCTGTATAAAGGCCCAGGAAGAGGGCATAAGCCCAAAGAAGTTCTTTGTTCTTAACTAAATGAATCAGAGTTAAGTCAATATGGGTAATTCTACTTTATTGGGATTAAAGAATAGTTGTTACTGATCTGAGTTTATTGTCTTATGACACATGCTAACATTTAACTCAGGAGGCAGAAATCACATTGTGGGAGGAAATCTGAATATATTGCCAAGAGAACATTTTGACTCCTTGGCCTTGCTATTTTTGCCAGTGACTTTAGGCACGTTATTTTTCCATCTATAAACATGAAATTTTTAGTATCGCATGATTTCTGATACTTCAGAAATCTTTCAGGCTCTTAACTCAATTTAGAATAAAATAGTGTCAAAATAAATCACCTTTACAAATAAGAATTCATTAGATAGCTTGAATGGGAATGAATTACTAAAACATCTTTAGTTTCTAGCTTTTCCCTTTAAGCTTATTGTACTGATGAGGATTCTGGTTGGTTTTGAAGGTTAAGATAAAGGTAATCCAAGTTGAAATTACTTTTAGCCTCCATATAAAATACTTTTGAGGTTTGTAGGATTCTTAATTTTAAATTATGTCTTGTTAGCATTTTAATCTAGTTACAAAAACATACTCAGAATTTAAATTGAGATGATCATATGTAGTGTTTGAGCCCATTGCTTGTAAAAACTTTACATGGCAATCTCCATAGTAATTTGAAAATTCTTGAAGAAATGTACAATTTTTGCTAACTTGTTATTCTAATACTTTGTTGTGTCCCTTCCTCAATTTGTGTCCCAGTGTTCATGGGCCCATTTGGAGTTTTCTTGGCAAAGATTTTTAAGTGGTTTACTATTTTTCAGATCATTTTACAGATGAGGAAACTGAGACACAAGGTGAAACAACTTGACAACAGCTAGTAAGAGACTGAGGCTGGATTTGAACTCATGAATAAATATTCCCAATTCCCAGCCCAGGGCATCATGTAGCTGTCCTTCCTAATTTACTAGGTAGTTTCATAATGGATAATTAGTAAGAACTGGGTTCAAGTACCAGTTTTGCCATGGAAAATTACTTCACCTTTCTGTGATCTAAATAAGTTACTAAGACTACAAGTTTCAGAGTAGATACTTTCCTAACTAGAAGTTCCCAAGGAAATAACAGATTTGTTTCAAAGAAAATCACTACTTGAGTTGAGCCTATAAAAGCTTTGTTACTATGACTTAAGTGATGCACTTAAGATTTTTTTTACCCTTACTTATTAGTATTTAAAAGACTATAAAATTTAATCACAACACATGTCTTTTGGGACCACATCTGAAGAAACTTGGTATGTGACAGTGATGATTTTAGATTTGACCTTTCAGTCCAGATTTAGGCAGTGAACACTTGTTGAGAACTATGGCATACAGGGCCAAATGGGAATCGGCATGTGATATATGATTCTGTTTTAGGCACCTTTCAAAATCGACATTCCACATCTCAAAAGGTAGATGATTTCACTAAGGTAGAGATTCTGTTCCTACCTTAGATTTTTTTTTTGATGGTTCCCCTCCAGGCCATTCCAGATCCCTGGCAGGGGAAAAGCAATAAATGGTATGAGCAAGTTATATAATGTTGCTGTAATGAGACTGATTTACCTCTTTTGAAGGCAAGAACTATGTCACCCTTCTTTGTATACCAAGTGACCCATAAATGCTTTTCAATTGATTATATTGTATAATCAGTTTATATTTTTGGACATCTGAAGTCTTATTAGTCTTTTTATCTGAAACAAAGTAGGGAGAAATGAGAAGTAAAGAAAAAGGTTTCTGATCGACCAAGATAAAATACCCCTACATCAAAGTTTATAGTTAGAAGGTACCCAGCTGCATTGATATATTTGTAGTCTAATGTAATGTCCGGGCTAGCTTTCTGGAGGTCCTCCAGATGGGCCTTGGATAGACACCATGAGAATGGACGAGAATAGAGTCCAAAGTCTTTATTGTCTCTTACACAATCTGTGTCTGTCATAGTCTCCTCCAGCAGTCTGACAGTCTGACAGTCTCAACCAGTCTCCGTCTGAGTCTGACTTTGTCCCCAGGTTAAATACCCTATTATAATTCTACAATATACTGAGTATAAGCCAATCTAGAGTGGTTATATCATTATATCAAACTAGAGTCCTTATATCATTATATATGAACTAGAGAACCATTATCTTATCAATTCCACTGAGTTAACACCTTGTTTCAAGTATACTCCAGATTTCCAGTTCTCTACAGTCTAAGAGTTAGAAAATCCGCAGGAGCCCAGTTTTCATGGCCATTATAAATGGCTCAAGTGGGGAGAGGATTGGCCATCTCTAATAAGTGCATAACACCTACCACCAGAGCGGGCCAGTCAGTCTGGCTGGGGTAGCAAGGCACTTAGAGTGGGGATGGGAGATAGATGTACAACAAATCAAACATATACTATAATAAATCATAACTTCATGACCTCCATATTCAGTTATTAAACCCCCTTATGGGGTCACATAAGAAGCTGAAACCTAGACAATTACTCCATTCCATTCAAAGTCATTTGACTTTGACATTGAGACATTTCTCAAGTGAGAGCTCATCTTGATGGTTCAATAGATGTGAAAATAGCCTTCATATTTGGTTCAAAAGGATGCCTGTTTGGGTTGGCTGAAAGACTTGAGCATACTGTTAAAGATCATCCGATGGCCACTACTGATCCAGAGGGCACCCCAAGAAAGGGGGTGCAATCAAATCGCTGAGCTTTATTTGAGGGTGGGGGTGACGGGAGATGAAAGAAATCAAGCACCTGGATCTTCTCCTCCCTTCCTTCCAGCAGGGTCCTATCAGCATCCCTTTATCAATGACAGTGACTTCAATAACAGCTAAAGACAATCACACTACTAAGAAAGCAGCAAAGAAACTACACTATTGCTTACTTTGCTTACCTGTAGATTTTTAGGAGCTTTAACAAACCTTTTCCTCTGGACTCCATATGTACTTGTGGGAGAGTATCATAGACCTTTGGGGGATGTTTATCCTAATTGTTCTTTATTACTTTAATATCACTTTCAAAAAACCAAGTCTGTCTGGCTGACATTGATATTAATGGATAATAATCATAGTGGGAAGTACACTGGGTGGAGAATCACAAGCGTGCCCAGAATCCATCAATTATCCCTGGAGCTTTGAGGAGATAATTCATCAGTGCAAATGGGGACACTGGTATAAAGATCCTCAGAGACTACATGTGCTATACCTGTCTCTTTTATATATAAAATCTATATTTCTTCCAATTAAGAGTATTAGGCATTCTCTGAACTCATAATGCTATGTCCTAGGCCTAGAATGCACTGTCTCTTCATCATGACTTCTCAGAATCCATTTCTTAGTCAGGGCTTATTTATTTAGTTCTTTCTAGAAACTTTCCAATATCCCTGAAATTATTTGTATGCCTTCCCTTTTCAAATCTGGAGAAGTATACTTGAAACAAGGTGTTATCTCAGTGGAATTGATAAGATAATGGTTCTCTAGTTCATATATAATGATATAATGACTCTAGTTTGATATAATGATATAATCACTCTAGATTGGCTTATACTCAGTATATTGTAGAATTATAACCTGATCATTGTATACCTTCAATATTCCCTATTAGAATATGTGGTCCTTGGGATGAAGAACTGAATGGAGTTTCTTTTTTTGTCTTTGAACCTCCAAAATCAAAGTTTCCTAAATGCTTAATACATTTTTGTTCAATTTATAATAATTCGGAATGACTATTTCCTGAAAGAGTTCCAGATGATGAAACTTTTATTTGAGGAAATGTGTCTTACACTTATTGACTGAATCTGTAATTAGTTTCTTTTTAAATATAAGAAAGGAATTAATGAAAGGAATGAATGACTGATATGAAAAATTTAGAGAAACAAGAAGTTTTGCATGAATTAATGCAGTAGAAAAAAACAGATCCTAATTATAGAATGATGACAATATAAAGTCAACAGTAAAGATCAAGAAAACTCTGGTCAATCCAGTGTTTAGTTTTAGTACCATTCTCCTAAAATTAAAGGACATGTTATCCCTTATTATTAAAAACTGATTAACTGTTTGAAGAGAAATAATTTTGTGGATGGTTTGCTCTTTGAATGTTTGCTAGAAAGTGTCCAGATAATCAATAAATTTAGAAAAATGCAAGAAAATCAGAATCTTACATTCAAAGTATGACTACCACAGACAAGTAGTTGTAAAAAGCACTTATCCCTCTTGCTCAGTATGTCTAGCTCATGCCTCCTTTAGAAGCACTTTACCTTTCTTTATCTTCAATAGCTCTCCCATCCAGTGAGGCTTTCCCAATTTTTTTTTTTTTTTGGCAATATCTCCCTTGATCTATATTCTTCTAGCCCATTATGCTCCTATCTCTTCTTATCTCCCCAAGTTTCTTATAAAAGTTGTTTATATCTTTTGCCTTTACTTCCTTATCCACTTTTATCTCTTGATAAGTAATGGCCATCCCCCAGCACTACATTGAAAGTACTTTTTTCAAAGAGCAGTCATTTCATTTCATTGCAAACTGCCTTGACTATTATTGACCAGAAATCCTGAATTCTCTATAATTTTATATATATATATATATAAAACTCTTAATAAATGTCTTGCTGAAATCCAGATCCATGTCTACAAAAATTCCCTGATTTGTATTCTAGCAATCCTGTCATGACTTTTCCTCTTTCCTTCCTAATTATAATCATTATCTGAGAGACCAAGAAAAACAATGCAATCTTAAAAAAAATTCTCTACCTTTTTTTAAAATTAAGTTTTATTTTATTTTTGAACAAAGAACTGCCTTCTTTTCTTCCAATCAGGAAGGCCAGAAAAACAAAACTCATTACAAACAGGTACAGTCAAGCAAAACAAATTCCCACATATAACAATGAGATCTGAAGCGTTCAAAAACCAAAAACTTTTGGACATAGCTTGAATCTGACATATTATTCATGCCTCAAGTAGGATGGCACAAAAATGACAAATTATATTTCACATTGTTTTAAACATAATCCCAAAACTTCTTGAAAAGGCTTCAATAAATTTTTCAAAATGCATTCAAATGCTTCAATTACAGTTTTACTGTTATTCAGTAAGGGGCCAGTGCATGGTAACCCCTGCTGGAGATTTAGAAGTGATCAGGAAATCAGGTATGATCCTTGCTGTACTAGACTGAGATGCCCCTTATGGAGCTGAACATACTCTCCATTTCCTTGTTGAGAAGACAAAAGGACTTCTGACTGGGTGGAGGGAGGGTTGTCAAAAATGTTTGACTTCAAGTCAGTGAGGTACTTCACCCATCTGTACTCTATAAGAGAGTTTAAGGAGACTTGGACCTGCCTGTCTCTTTTGTGATGTTTTTTTTGTGACACTCACTTACAGCAAAGGGTAGAAGCAAGAAGGGAGATGGTATCCTTTTCCCTTTTCCTGCCCTGATGACTCTAACCTATTCCTAGATCAGTTGAATTATTATTATTATTATTATTTTTTATGATTAAAAGGGGTTGTGACACTATCATTCACATCATCTTTTCTTCTGGATAGTCAGTGTGGAGCAGGGGAAAGGGCATGCTCAAGGAGAGCTGGGTTTAAAATTCAAGCTCCAAAACTGACAAGTTATGTGATCATGGGCAAATCGGTTCATTTATCTGAGCCTCAATTTCCTCATCTGCACTCTCTTAATTCACAGGACGGTGGGGGAAATGTTTTACCAACCTTAAAAGAACTCTATGGGTGTGAGTTCTTGCTATTTTAAAAAATGGTGACATTTAAGACACAAGAAATCACAGTCTTCAGTAGGATGTCTTACTGATTGTGAAGACCTGGCATTTCCTGGTGAGTAAATTCCCTGGGGTTTCAGGGAAGCCATTGGCTTTATTGTTGTTTGGCTTAGAAGCTTTGTGATTCTTCAAGTATGAATAATAATTGTCCAACTAAAGAGCTAACCTGATAGTGATGAGTGATTACTTCTATCTATTTGTGTCTACAATCCTCACAGATTTTGAGGTGTCATTCACAGCAAAGATCCAAAAGGTGACTCTTACGGGACATACAAGCTTCCCTCCCAATGATCCTGGGAGGCAGGTAAGGCAAATATTTTTCCCCTTCCTCCCAAATGGAGGTTGAAGTGACTTACCCATGGTCACATAACACAGCTTGTCAATATGAGAGTCAGAGTATGACCCCAAGATCTGACCTTTAAGATCTCACATGGTAATTTCTCTCTAGGACATAATTCTTATAGAATTCCAGAAATGGAGGTTTGGCTTTTAAGTCAGTAGACACTCTTTCTGGTAGTAGTCCACTCTGAGGATTAAATAATTCCAGTTTTATAGACCAGCCTACAGAACTAAGTTTTCACAACCACAACCACATAATTTTACAACCAGCAGACTATTTCAATCAAGATATCTAAATCTTGAGTCTTTAATAGGAGGCAAAAACATGTTGTACCTTATTACACACACGAATAAATAATGCTTTTGTGATAGTTTTCAACATGAAAATTGTCATGATCACCCACCTTCATTTCCTGCATTTATATCTTCTGTATAGCTATCTATGTACATCTCTAAATCAACTCAAATTATCAAGTTCTCTGAGGGCCTGTTAATTGATTGATAATTTGAAAATGAATCCTGGTTATAATTAGCTAGTTATACGTAACAAATGTATAAAAAGCTATGGCTCTGAGAACTGAGTAAAACAATGGATCTGAAGGGGGCAGATCATGTAATAAAGCTGGCAATGGGGAGACTCATGCCAGAGACTGAATTCTGTCAGAAGTTACTAGTCTCCCAATAACATTTTGACATCTGTATAGAAACATGAGAGTACATGCTTACTTGCTGAAAAACTGAAATACTCAACTGTTACACAAGCTCACTAAAAACACCTTTATTTTACGACACATTTTATCAAATACACGAAAATTCAAAAGCTTCCAAGATTTTAAGTATTAAATTTAAATTCCTTTTTTAAAATCAGTTTGCAATATGATGTTCCATTTTCAGTTTTTTTTTTCTTCCAATTTAGGCAATTTAATCAAAAAACCTGATTAATTCAGATATTCTTAATCAGGGTTATGTGAATTATTATTGTTATTTTTTAAAATTTCAGTATAGTTGGTTTCTTTTGCAGTCTTATGTACTTTATGCATTTAAAAACATGACACAAAACAGATTAAAAACCCCTGGATTAATTTATATCTGAAATTTTGGTTATTTCCTCTTTTACATCCTTAATCTCAGTTTGAACTATAGTTAAATTAGATATTTTTTCATTTAAGAAAGCAATTTCTTTTTCTCTTTGTAATAAATCAGCAACTAATCTCCCAATTCGTAAGGTTAAATCATTTATCA
The DNA here is from genome assembly GCF_048593235.1 of Sminthopsis crassicaudata. Taxonomy (NCBI): domain Eukaryota; kingdom Metazoa; phylum Chordata; class Mammalia; order Dasyuromorphia; family Dasyuridae; genus Sminthopsis; species Sminthopsis crassicaudata. Next base: position 285,599,289 of record NC_133621.1, read on the forward strand.
TTGGTTCCAAACGAGAAAAATCCTTTTTGAGGTTATAAACCTTAGGCTTCAAATCATTAGCAAAATTCACTGTCTTCAGAATTTTAGCCCTGTCACTTTCTAAGTTTAAAAGTCTATCTGAATGCTTGGTAAAATCACTCTTTAGTTCAGAAAGCATCTTCCTAGCAACCTGAATTCTTTCTGAATTTTCAGATGCTAAACTCCTTAGTTTTGCTGTTCTGTCAATGCTACTGGAAAGAAGATCACCTATGTTTTTGATTGTACTTTGTTCTGCTTTTTCTAATTTGCTTTCCAGGTCTTGTACAGATTCTGTTAATGAAGTTACATCAGTTACTAACCCTGAAATACGCCTTATATCGGTTTTGACAGCTGTAATCTTGAGGGAAACCTCTTTTGCCAGGAAACTTGTACTCTGGTCTGTGTTTGTAACTGCTTGATAAAGAACTGTCATGTTGTTGTTCAATTTATCCCTTTTCTCAGTTATCCTGTTGGACCAAGTTTTCAAGTTATAAACATCTTCCTGAAGACGTTTTAGATGAGCAATGATCTGAAAATCCTTCAACTGTTTTATCATAGCTTCAGACTTCTGACACTATAGGAAAATAAAATACAACAAGGATTACAAATGATAAACCCAACATTTGAACTCAATTTAAAGTTGTTATTATTTTTTTTCTGCAGCTTTTTCCTTTGCCAACCTAGAAACTGATAGAAGAATACATAAATTAAAAACCTTCAAGAGTAGATGGAATTATTATAGGAAGCTGTCCTTTTTTCCATGACAGCTGCAATAAACTATAAGAATAAGAAAATTCACAGAAACTTACGTGAATATTAATTCTTGATTGTCTTTGAATTATGGATGCTTACTGACTGAATCCTTGAAAGAAACTGCAATAAATACACGAATTTGTCAAAACACATTAGGCACTGAATTCTAAGAAGTTCCAATATAGTAGTTTCTATCCTGGACTCTTTTCAGATATGGGAAAAAAAAAGTATTAATTCACTTAAATAACAATTTCCAGCCTTTTTCTCTCTCTTTAGGAGTCAACTACTTTAAAAGATTAAAACATATATAAGTTTCAAATCCCCAAACTCAAAAGAAGGCTACTAGTTTATGGCTAGATAGTAGTAAGAAAGATGTCTTTCTAATGACTAGAAAGAAAAGAAAGAAATCTCTATCTGGCATTATGATGGATTCAGGAGTAAATGGCCAATGAGGGTTATGGGAATTTACATTAATTTGTTTAGAATAAAGCACATAATAAGTGCCTACTATGTTACAAATCCTTGCTCTCAAGGAGCTCACATTCTAATAAGGGAAACAACACATACTAAAAGTATCTTCTACAAGTTAGATGTGGTGGATTTGGTGGCAAAGCAGATTGCAATGCCTCTTTGTGAATTATCAGTTTCAATGATCGAGCCAAAAAATCAATACATATGCTTGTTTTCCATCATAATTATCTGACATTGAACTTGTGTGACATTGATCAAGCCATAATTTTTCTTGGCATGCCAAATGCTTCTCCTTGTTCTAATTTAAAAAAAAAATTCTATGCAATTTCTGCCAGTATAAATAAAAAGACTACATATTGGTAGTTCCTTGAAAATCTAAAAGTTAAATAAATTAATTAACAAAATAAACTAAAATTGTGGGACATGTCTTATTTATTCAGTCATCTATTCATTCAACCTACATTTATTCTAAAAATTATATTATTTTATTTTCAATTCTAAATTCTTTCACTATTATCTTTACTCCTCCCCTTTTCCTCTGTCCCTCCCAGCCTCCCATACTACAAAAGCAAGAAAAACAAAACCTGTTACAAACATACAAGGTCAATTAAAACGAATTCCCATATTAGTCATGTGCCCCAACCCCCCCCCAAAAACAAACAAACAAACAAACAAAAAACTTCCTTCCATCTGTATTCTGAATCTATAAGCTGTCTGTGGACCAAGGACCTTGTTTTATTATGAGTCCTCTGGAATTGTGCATCTTGCCTATAACAGAACCCCGGGTATAAAAGGTTGTTTACCTTGAGAACTATTTAATAGGCCAACAAAATTATAATCATTGCTGCATCTCCCAGAGTGGATCTGCAAATACAGCAAAACTCATTCAACTGAATGATCTTGATGAGTTTAATTTGTCACCATAAATCTATCAGGCTCAATGAACTGTGGCCAACCTCAAAGGGAAAGTCCTTGCTACTCAAAGAGAATCACATAATTCTTACTTAGAAAGAATGGCCTAATCCAATTCCTTTATTCTATGGGTAAGAAGTAAAACTTTGAAAAGGTTAGATAACTTGTTTAAAGTCATGCAGCTTGTAAATGGCTCAGCCTGGACCCAGGTCTTCTGATTTCTGATGTAAAGATTTTTCCACAACAGCAGCAGCAGTGGCTGCTGCTACGGCCAATATTTACCAGTGTTTATAAGCTGACCACTGAATTTCTAAGATCAGTTATTTCCACTCATTGAAAAGTGTCAAGAGGGATAAATATTATATTTGTATGATTTGCTTTGTTTCAGATGCTCAGCATCACAACAGAATAATGGGTGGTTAGGGAAAATTAGAAGATTATTGATAAACTGCTTAAATTTCTGTAAAAATCAAGTTTAAGCTTTCTATATAAGGCTGGTAGCTAGAGGTGTTTTTCTACACAAGTAGCACTAAAACCTCACCTACCCATTCTGATACAATCTTGAAAATAGGTGGCAAAGAAGCATTCCATACTAACACTGCTTTAGTGTTCCATTTATTTTTTATCTAGTGCATTTCTGAATTTGGACATATGCCTTCAAATGCAAGTAAATTCTTCATCTGACTGGGGGCTCTTCTTTAGCACTGTATTCCAAGAACTGGCTCCCTTTGATATCTGAACCTAAAACGCTTTATTCAGAAGCTATTTAGAGAATTTAGGAAGTATGGATGTTGTATGTATGCTGGTGTATGGAGTCTGTTCTCACATAGTGAGATTTGCTGCTAGGTTTACAAAATACATAATCAAATAATGAATCAGCAAATGTAAAAGTGTTAAAGTAGATTGAGAGGGAAGTATTTCACTTTGCTTCGAAGGCACATAGGTAGAAGGAAATAAGATGGTAGGATGGTGTAAAGCAGAGGTGTCAAACTTGCTACTTTCAAAACTCCAGAAATGTCTGCACTAGATCAAAATGTAATTGGGGATGTGTTTAATAACATAAAAATGCAACATCACATAAATAATGCTAATGTGATTTTCTAAATCAATTGTTTCTAAATAAATTTGACACCATTGGTGTGAATAGATTGAGTGTGAATCTAGAGTCTTGGCATTTAAAAATACTTCCCATGTCATTCCTGATGAGTCAACAACCTCAAGGTCTTCTTTTCATCACAAGTTAGAACAGACCATTTCTAAAGATTAGGGAACTTGAACAGAATTTATCATCTTTCTAGCTTTACTACTTCTATTGAGAGGACTATCATTATTTCAGTTATCCAAGTTCACCATCTAGGAGTCATTCTGAAATTTCCACTCTCCCTAACCCTCTATAGCCAATTAATTCCCAAGTCTCATAGATCCTGTTTCCACAATGTGTCTTGCTTGTTTCCTTCTCTCCAGTGCCAAATCTGCTCAATTTAAGTCCTTAAACTCTTGGCTGAACTATTGTAAAATTTCATAATAGGTCTGTTTCCACTTAGCTATCAAAAATAATTTTCACAAAGAAAATGTCTGACCATGTAAAATGATCTCCAACGCCTTTATTAGTAAAATATTCATTCTAAAATTTAAAGGTTGACTTAGAGACCACTTTTCTAAACTTATCTCATGACTCTGCTTAACACACTTTATATTTCTCCAGCCCAAACCTTACATGTTATCTCTCATCATCAAGCCTTTGTACGGTCTATCCCAGAAGTCTGAAATACACTCCCTCATCTTTACTTCTTGGTAGTTTAAACTTCTTCTCAGGCTCAGCTCTTCCTCCTAGAAGAAACCTTTCCTGATCATTTCCATTGTGTTTTCTCCCTTCTCATTTTATTTGTTTACATGTATACCCCAGCAGAATATCCATCAGTATTTTTTGTTTTTGTTTCTTTAGTGCTTGGCTAACCTTAAATGCATGCCTTTCATACAGAATGAACTTTATTAATGTTTGTTGACTTTAATTCACTTCTTTCCATCTCTAATTAACTATGACTAGAGATGCTGGCCTAAAATGTTCAGGATTTATGTAATTAGCACCATGGGATAGAAAGAAATATAGAGTGGGAATCAGAAGACTGAGATTTTAAGTTCTGGCTTTGATAATTTGATAAGACCTTAAAAGAGTCATTTCTCCTTTAAACTTTAATTTCCTGATTTGAAATATGAAAGGGCTAGATGATGTCTTTCAAGGTCTTTCCTAGATCTAACACTCTATAAATGAGATGAAACAATTAAGATTAACAGGACATTTTCACATGTGGGTTATGTAAAATGCTTCATTTTTTGAGGCGGTTGGGCATGCTTTTTCTTATCCAAGGTTCTATAATCTGCCTTATATTGCAAACAGACATAAAGTTTCATTTTATTGTTCTATTTTATATCAAGTCTTGATCAGAACTATGGATTCAATTACGAGTTTATTGCTATAAATCAGGGGACTATTAAGCTTAAGTTTTAATGCTATTAACCCTAAATTTGTTTAGTTTTCTTTCGAGTGATGGAATACCTAATAAGCCCACCTGGTCAGCTGTATTAATCATTAGATAAAAGTCTACATTTGGAAAATTTATAGTAAAAGTGTTTTTTGTTTTTTTTTAAACTGTATGTAGCAAAAGACCTTTCTATTTTCTTTTATGTGATTTATTTTGTAGTAAAGAAGATTAAAAAAAAAAAAAAACAAACCCATAGTGAATGGAAATCTTTTATGAGCTTTTAAAATGAATATAGAATTCCTTACTATCTACTTGACTATTTCCAGTACCCATAATTCCATCGGTATGAGTACCACCTAAATAAATGCAGATGATAAATCCTCTGTAACAGTGTTCAGGAGCTGCTGTGGCTGAAAATATTCTCCACCTGATGACCACCTTCTGACAATAAAGCACTACAAATTTTGCTGGGATCTTCCTTGTTCGAGATATGGGCACTTTTTTGCTGGGGCTTTTTCATCTTCCAAGGATCCATCAGCGCTTGCCTTCTGCTCACCCACCAATCAAGAATACCTTGATTGACTTTTAAATCACGATGCACCATGAGACATCAGGGTAAAAGTTTAATAGAAGCATTGTAGGTGAAAGGATTTTTTAAAAGTAAGTCTTGCAATATAAGTGAATTATTTTCTTAAAGGGAAGATAAATAATATAATTCCATATTTGTTATAGTATGTTGAGATTTCAATAGCTGAATGAAATAAATGAATGGGAAGCAGGGGAAGAATTCTGTGCATATAATTCAGACTAATCTTTTAAAAAAAACACCAAAATTTGCAAATTCTTATTGAAATCAGATACTGGGTCCCATACCCTATAAATGATATAGTTATTTATTGATTATATGAATTATAATTTGATCTACTTCACAATTTATGATGATGTCAAATTTCTCATAATAGTTCCTATAAAGTATGGTAGGGTTCTTTGGTTCTAAACGCTGAGTAAGATTTAAGTTGCATTACATTTGGCAACACACACAAAATTATATAATTAAAAAGATATCCACTTGCAGAGAGAGATCGTGTCTACTAGGAGTTCTGATTAAGTCATTAAAAGGTCTTAAGATGATAAATGGAGGAGGAAGAATAGGGGCTGAAAAAATGTATAGCTGATATTCTAGTCTTCTAACCATTTAAAATCCATACTTTCAGCTTGTAAATGTTCTTATGTTAAATTTAATGATATGATGTAAACAAAGAACACAATTTTGTTAGTACACAGTTATAAAGAACTTTAACATTCAGAAATCAAGAAATTTAAAGATAAAATTAAATTTATGTCTTGTAATCACTCAATCTTAAAGAGTCAGTTCATCTCAGAAGGCTTTGCAAGGGTCAATGTTGAAAAATTACCCATGCATATGTTTTGTAAATAAAAAGCTTTAATACAATAAAAAACAAAAAAACAAAATAAAACAAACAAAAAAGACTCAGTTCATCTCTCTCAATATATTAAAACCTTGTTTTTCTGTGGCAATTCTACTTAACAAATGAGAAAAATAATTCATTTGGGTAATTTGAATAATACCTGGAATAATACTCTGAGGTAAAATATTTGAAAAAGGCAAAAGTAGTCTCTAAACTTTTTTTTAAACTGTTTTTATTATTTAATATACTCCCCCCATACAATCCATGGGTTTATTTAGTTTATCTGAGTAATAAATATATTACTTCATTTATCTGATAAGCTCAAGCATACAGAACACAGATAAGAACCAAGATGTGAGCAAACAAGATCTGCTTAGCCAGAATGGACGACACAGAATTGTCCATGCACTAATATTCATGCAATGAACTCATGAACTTCAAAGCTCATCCCCTGCACTAATTTCTTTACTCTTTCTACCCATACCAAGCGCATTTGTCTCATTTCCTAACCCACAGAGGCTTAAACAATGGAGATGAGGGGTGCTGCTAGAAGTAGGCATATCAATAGTAAGAGGTGATTGCTAACACTGTTGACAAGGCACCATACTCACAATGACACTGGTGTGAGGGAGGCAGGAGAGGTACCCTCATTCCCATTTTACAGAAAGGGAAAGGAAATGAGGCTCAGAGGTCAAGCGACTTGCCTCTTACAGTGGGAGAGCTGGAACTCAAACCCAGGTCTTCTGACTCCTAGTCTAGCGCTCTTACCACTACACCACATAATAATATACACAATGACTCAAAAATCATAGCAGTTTGTGGTTGCCTGAGGCCACAACTGTATTTCAGCCCAGTAAAATAGCTCATGCTTTTAATGACAATCTAGAAGCTCAATTATATCAACTACATTCTATTTAAGAAGGTAGGGAAATATGTCATCTATTTTAGAAATCTAAGTGAAAATGGTTATGACTTTTGGGAAGTTCTGATGTTTAAATGGCTACATTTGGGTTATCTGGAAGATATGTGAATGAGATGTCCTTGTTCTGCAATCATGCTGCACAAGTGAGGCATTCTTCCCATGTATCAAAATAACTACAAAACATGTTATAAATGTATGAGATAACACACTTCCACTTAACATGAATTGGCCAAATTTACTGTTCGCCAATCCCTTTATTTTCTAAATCATATTCTAAAATTCCCTTTTCCCTAATACTTGAAGATGCTATGAACTCTTGAACTTTGCCTTTTAGAAAATGTAGTTCATTCTGCATTTTCAGCATGCTGTTATCATACTGCATTCCTTCAAGGGCTTTCTGCATATCCATAATATCTGACACTGCTTTCAGCATACCATCTTCCATATTAAACATCTTCATGGTCAAATCTTCCATTTTCTTTTCTGTTCCTATCAGATCTTGGGAGACCTTCAGAACTGAGTGAACAGCACTTTCAAGGGCTGGTAAATGGGTCTTACATTCTTCCACTTTAGGCTCATAGTCCGTAAGCTTATTGCTCAGATCTATTTCTCTAGCAAAGAGACTCCTCTGTTCCTCTTCTAATTGTTCAACTACTTTTGTGTCAGACACTAGTTGCTCTTCTACTTGTAAAAGGTCGTCTTCTTCTTGCCTCTTGATGGTTCTGATATTTCTCATTGTGCTGTCTTCCAAATCTTTGAGCCTTTCAGTAAGTAATTTGATGCCTTGTTCAGCCAGGTTAATTTGGCTAGTAACATGAGAATGCATACGTTTGGCTTCAGATTTTAAACCGCCAGTATGAGCATTCATGTCATCTAGGTTTCTTTTCCAGGAATCTGTAACATTCTTAAATTTCATATTAACAGTCTGCATCCTTTGCATGAGCATCTGCTCACTGTTCTTAATGTCCTGGATGATGTTATGGAGACTGGACACTTCCTGCTCAAATTGGGTCATCAAAGATATGGCTGATGTAGTTTCCTGCAGGACACTTTCAGTAGACTCAAGCTGCATTTATAACACAAAACAATTCCCAGTCTACTTAATAGCAGTTAATGGTGGAGAAACACACACATTAACAATCAGGAATATAAGAGATGTACAAAGTTCAAGTTGTGAAGACACTCTAAAATATAAGCATTTAGTAATTGTTTAATTTTATGAATTCTGTTAAAATTAACAGATTATATTCCAATATAGAAAAACATATACCTGCACCCTTCTTGAGATCTTACAGATTCATATTGTAGTAAATGATATTAAAAGAGAATTTCATCTTAATTCTTTTTTATCTTTTTTTTTGGGGGGTATAAAAGTGATTTAGGTAAGTTGTATAGTTTCCTTGGATGCCTCTAACTTACATGTTGGATATTCATTTGGATAAAAACTTTTTTTTCATAAAAACATTTTTTTTGTAGTTTTTCAAACCTCTTAAAGAGAAATTACCTGAAAGTTACATTTTGTAGAAATTACTAACAAATGCAAAAATGAAGATAGAAAGTTAGTGAGATTGAAAGCCCCTATAATTTTTGGTCTGAGATTTTGTTGGTGTAGGGACAGTTGCAAATTGCCCTTTGCTCTTCAACTTGATTCTTAAGAGATGTGTGTAGGGGCAATAAGAGTTTAAATGACCGCCTGTAACCAGTATGTGCCTATTTCCTGAGCCTGAGTCTGGCTTTTAATAGACTATGTCTGAGGTGATGCTCTCTCTCAGATTCTTTAATACTTACCTAATCATAAAGTATTCTTATATTTAAATTCTGACATGCCTCTGGGCACACTGGTAAACCTCCTCATAGATTGATAATTTGTAGTACCTAGAATTTACAGGTCAAAGAGGTGGCTTTTATTAACAAATAGCTTTGGAAACATATAGAATTTATTTCTCATACACAAAGAGATGTATAGATGTATAGAAGATAACTAGCCCTGTGCTAACCCAGATTTCATTAATGAAGCCTGCAGTGGATCATGGCCTCTCTCTTGGTATCTCCAATTGCTTAAGGCCACCCTTTGGTCAAAGGCTTGGTGCAAATCATCGCTTTAAGATTTCTCTCATGGAAGTCACCCACTTTCATAATTTAGAATATTGTCTTTACAGCTAATTCCCAAATCTTCAAATTCTTTCATCAAGATCTAATTAGATGCTGGATAGCTCTGTTTTGATATTCTGCCATCACCTCAAGCCTAACATGCTGAAAACTTTAGTCCCTCAGGATTATGTAGCAATCCTGTCACCATAAAAGTGTTTCAAATATTGTACACTTTCCTTGCATCCCACACTTTCTCAGCTTTAAATACTGCATTGAATTTAAAGATAATGAGGCCATTTGAGCAGAATTTCTTTGTCTACAACAATTACATGTGATGTCTTTCCTCCCACCCTTTCCTTTTGCATCAAAGGAGTAGTATGGCTCTTTCCAAGTGCAAACCTGTTTGGCCTTCATCCCAATCCTTTCTACCTTTCTTGTAATTTGTTCTTTATTTAAGATCTTTTCTTTTGCATATTTTCCTTTGTATTAGCTTTTTCTGTTTAGGCTACATATATTAAATTTGTTTTTTTCTTAAAAAAAAAAATCCTTCTTTACCCTTAAGTTACTCTCTTACTGTCTCATCTTTCCTTTTACTGGCATTTTTCTTAAGTGAGTACTTTACACTCAATGCTTCCACTTTACACCTTTTCCAGTCCTCATTCTCCAACAATCTAGTTTCCATTTTCTACATAAAAGATTCTCTGGAGAGTCATTAATGAATTCTCTGTTGCCCAATCCAGTGGTCTTTTCTATTTCTTTTCCCCTTTGTCTCTCTGCAGCATTTGGCATTACTGATTCCCTCCCTCCTTTTCTTGAAACTCCTTTCTTGGGGTTCTGTTCTTATATCTCTTGTGGTTTTCTTATGAATTTTCTGTCTACACCCTTTTATCCATCTCCCGTAATCCTTTAATTTTAGGCACTCCCCCATGTTTTTCCTAAAGCTTTTTTTTTTTTTTAGCATCTTCCTTCTGTAAGGAACTTTATATTCTCATGGTTTCAATTTCATATGGATGAGTTCCAAATCTAGATCTCTAGTTCCCATTTTTCTCCATGCTCCAGTCCCCCATTTCCAACTTCCTGTTGGTTAGTTTTACCCAAATGTCCCACCAGAACCTCAAATTCAACATATTTAAAACAAAACTCATTGTACTTTTCTGCTTCTCTGCTCCAACAAGGGTCTAATAAACTTTTGCATTTTGTATGAGTCCAATACTATAATGAAAAATTAGACATTTATGTAAAACCCTTCAGGTGTACATTTGGATAAAATACTTTCATATTTTTTAAGCACAGGAATCTTTGCCCAAACTTTCCTATGTTGAAATTATTACCTTTTCAGAAATTAAATCGACTTGACTTTGAAGGCTATGGAATTCTGTGGCTTCCAATTTCAGTAGCTGGTATTTATTTTCTACATTATCAAACTTTTCTGATTGTTGAAATACAAACCTGTAAAAGATAAGAAAACAATAATAATAGGACTGTACACTACACATTTCAAACAGGAACAATCTTGCATTAAGATTGCAAAACACACTCCAAATCCACAAGATTTGGGTATTACCCCCTTTTTATTGCTGAGGGCCAGTGGGCTTTGAGTTATTTGCCCAAGGTCTCTGAGGTTACTGGGTAGGTGAGGTAGGATTTGAATTCTGGTCCTCTGACTCTTCAGCCAGGGCTCTTTTTACAGTATCATGCTGCCTCTTAGAAGAAAATCTGTATTATATAAAGCTGCAAGGAAATCTTATGAGACTTAGCATAATTATTAAACATAAAATTTTTTAAACTGATAACTGAACATTAGATTGAATAGTTAAAAGTGATCATAAAACTTGTAATTTCTAAACTATGAAAATTATTCAATTCAATCAAACTAAACACATATCCAGTTCCTGTTTGTGTATAGCACTATACCAAACAGTCATACATAGTTTAACTAAAAAAATGTCTTATTTAATGTATGGTTTAGGAAGCAGGAATGACACATGCAGAAATAGCTGCATAAGAAACATATGCTACACATTCAACAATGTCCTCAGTAAGATAAAGCCAAAGGTACGTGGTATTGGCTGTTTGGGGTGGTTGGAAGGTGGTAACTGTAGGAATGGCAGAAAGTTTTAGTAGCCAGGGATGAATTCTGAGTTCAAGAATCTAAACTCAAATTCTAATGGTGCTGCTTAATATCATGTGTCATTGAGAAGTCCTTTAAGCTCCCTGGGCCTCAATTTTCTCCTTTGTACAGGGAAGTTGAACCATTCCACCACTGACTCTATGACCCAATTGGCCTTTAGAGGATGTACATATCCACCACGGACAAGAGGAGGTGGGGGAAGAAGAGGGAGAGCAGACAGGAAGAAACTATGAAGGATCTAAATGCTGGAAAATGGAATAGGAATCCATTTAGAGGTTCTGAGCAGAGAAACATTATCATCTCTTGAAGACAGGATATATGGCAGGAGAGTTGGGAATGGTCTGATGACTGGAGAGACTGGAAGTCATATAACAGTAAAGGGGGTTTGGATCAGTGGTGGCGATGGGAATACAGAAGAGGAAACTAATAGGAGAGATGTTGGAAAGATAAAATTAAGAGGATGTTATTGAATTCTAGGAGTGTTTGTCTGAACACTTAAATTTAGTGATGTGATGTATGAAACAAGAGAGTCTCCAAGTGATTTCTATGAAATCTGATTATCCTACTTAGACTGTACACTTTCTTCAAGCTAAAATGTTATTAATATCTCCCTTAGGGCTATCATTTCCTGACCTTTTTTTTTTTTTTTTTAACCCAAGTAACCATACCTAAATATGCAGTAAGGAACAACTAGATGGTTTAGCGGACAGAGCACCAAGCCCTGGAGTCAAGAACCCGAGTTCAAATATGGCCAAAGACACTTAACATTTAACTAGCAGGGGCAGCTAGGTGGTGCAGTGTATAGAGCGCCAATCCTGAAATAAAGAGTATCTAAGTTCAAATCTGCTCTCAGACATTTAATACTTCGTAGCTGTGTGACCCTGGGAATGTCACTTAACTTTAATTACCTCTCAAAAACCAAATACATAGTGAAAATATATGTCAGAAAGTCAAAGATATATTGTATATGTATGTGTGTTTGGACAAAAGACCAATCTGACAATCCAAAAGTTAGAGGTTAGATATTACTAATTTTAGCTAACTAAGAGGGCACAATCCTTAACTGAAATGATCAAGTTTCTAGATATAATGAACCCTCAAATATTTGGTCACTAGGTTTTTAGGACCCTTGGGCTTCTGGAGTATTTCGGGGAGGGAGCTGAAGTAGGTGCAAAGTAGTCTCACATAATCTACCAATAATCAACTCAACAAATATGCATTTTTTGGTCTTTATATCTTCCTTTCTTCCTTCGTCCCTCCTTTCCTTCTTTTCCTTCTATTTTTTGGAGGATTGGGCGGGGGGGACTAGGTCTCCTTATCTCATCTAGTCTAGAAATGCAGGGGTTACACATGGGCCTAATCCCAATATGGTTTCTGATTTAGATTGGTTCACCCTTCCTTAAGCAACCCGATGGGCTCCAAGTGCTCACCATATTGATGCTAGATTTAAAGCAGATTCTAGATCAGCCTAGCCCACTGCAGCTCTGAAATCCTCTAACCTCAGCTTCCTCCAGAAACAGGGTTCAAGCTTTTATACCAGATCAGGTTCAACATCTTCATTTCTAACATGTCCCCCCATATACTCAGTAAGCCATTTCTTGTAACAAAGAATATTTTTAAAAAAATCAGTTCAAAATCAGCTGAATCTGCCAGAATGTGCAACATTCCACACCTACTATTTTCCATCTCTGCAAAAAACAAAAACAAAAAAAGAGAAGCAGATATGTTTTTTTAACTCTTCTTCAGGGTTTTAAACAAAGTTGAGGAAGCAAAGACCAGAACATTACATTCAACATCTTGTGACTGGTTTGCTGTAAAGATGACAGAAGTCCTCTGAATGTGGATAACACATATACAAAGTCAAACTATTTGTGTGAAAGTTCAAAATTAATAGGAGATAGGAGAAATGAGAGAAAAGACAACAAGGCAGAAAAGTTAATGATAGTATAGAGCAGATCTGAATTCCCAGGGGAAAGGAGAGAAATCATCTGTACTTTAAGTATCCTCGAAAATATAAGACATCTCTTTACCATGTGGCATCTGACCAACTGAAACTGCTCTCTCTTCTCCACTTCTCAGATTCCTTGGCTTCTCACTATTCATATCACATCCCTCAATTGGAGGGTTTCCCCAAGGTTCCCTCTTCCCCTTCTCTCTCTACACTCCCAGTGACCTTATCATCTCCAATGTGTTTAATTATATTGATGCGCATGATACACAGAAGTACATTTTCAGTCCCTGCCTCTTCCTTAGTGTGTATTACAGTACCAATTGCTTAGTGGACATTTCAAACTGGATATTACAGAGACACACTGAATGCAATAGTTCTAAAACTGAACTCATCCCTTCTCCCAAATCCAACCCTCTTCCAAACCTGCCTTCTTTTGATGATGACACCATCATTCTCTCCACTTGGGCATTAGTTGGAATGAAGTGACATAGACTTGTACAAAGTCATCAATATAATTTTCTCTTCCAGTCCCTGCAGTCTAGTTGCAAGACAAAAATCAAGGTGACTGGTGATTCCCAGGATGCAGTGGATGAGCTTAGTGTCTTTGGGGACTGACCAAATTGTAAGTTTACATAGTGCCCATTCTCCTGGAAGAAGACTTCACACACTTGGGGCAAGTACCTCCCTAAGTCACCAACAGATTTGAGGCCTGTTCATTACTCACAACCTGGTTTGGTTTTCTGCCAAGACAGTTTTACCAGGGTGTGACCCTGTGGCTATGGCTTCTTGGAGTCAAAAGTGAGAGTTGGTTGGAAGAAGCACATCCAAGATGGATGAGCAGCCCTGAGGCAAGCCATCACACTGGAGATGTCAGTCCTCCCTGAACACCTCTCTCTTCCTTTACAACTCATCTTAAGCACTGCCTTCCACATAGAGCCTTCCTTGATCCCTCTACCTGCTGGGGCTCTCTATCTTAAACTATATAGTATTTAATTATATTATCTTTATTCTCTTTAGAGTTGTTTTGTATATCTTTATGCATGTATTTGTCACTCCCAGCAAAAGTACTTGGCAAAGAGTAGGTGTTTAATACTTATTGACAGGTTTAACTCTATGCTGACAAGGAAGAAGTGCAAAAAGATTGAGAGGATATGGACATTTTTTATATGCTCTGAAAAAGAGTTTTAAAAGAAAATGCTTAAGAATCATTGCAATTTATCAGTTCATGTATTCAGTTCATATTGACTTGAAAGGACAAGTTATTTAAATTCTTTTTAATTTTTCAGTACCTTAAAGGTGTATAGTGTTTCTGAAGCCAACAAATCCACTCATAGTAGAATAAGTAGACCCATGTTATATGTAAATGGTTTCTCAGTATAAAGCTGCTCTGTTTTGATCCAATGATCAGTGAAAAATGAAAGTATTTTTATAATTAAGTGCTGTTAACCAAACTATATGTTTTAGGAAGAATGGTTTCAGTATTTATAAGTGAATCACAAGACAAGCTAGATTACAACTTTGAAAAGTCAATTAAATTATGGCAGCACTTTTTTCAGAAAATGTTTCTGAGCAATTTATCCTATGAACACTTTTACAATGTTGTTTACAATGTTTAGTCATGTCTGACTTTATGTATTCATCTGAGGTTTTCTTGGTAAAGGTGCTTGAGTGGTTTGCCATTTCCTTCTCTAGCTCATTTAACAGATAAGGAAACTGAGGTAAACATGGTAAAATGACTTGTCCTGGTCACATGGCTAATTAGGTATCTGAGGCCAGATTTGAACTCGCCTTCTCCTAAATCTAGGTCTGGCACTCTAGCTGCCTTAACTTTAACAATATAGTTTATTTTAATCTATTTTGGCAATGCCAGCCAACTATTATTCTGAGAGCTGAATCAAGTTCTACTTTGTTTCACAGTTGAATAAAGATTGTTCTTGCATCTTTCTAAAGCTGCAGGCATCTAAATTTGATTGTCCTCAAGCTCACAGACCCCAATCTAATCTATGTCTGACCACCAGAATCAAAACGTAATTGAAATTTTCTTCTCCTACCAGAGAAAGTAGTATGTGCAAATACCTTCTACTTGGTCTTCAGTGTTACCTTACTGATCCTAGCAGGAAATTATTCAGAATATAAAATCCAATTACAAAAAATATTTTTTGAAGAATTTTTGTTCCATAGATAAAAAGCTAGCAATTTCAATGCTTGTATTTTAATTCGAAATCTAACAATTGGGATGACTCTGAAGAACAATGTGGTCAGCGGAAACTGCTGAAGTAAAAGTAATCTTCATCCACATCTCTAGTCACATAATTATTGTATGTTAGGGACTTCAAAGAATCTTAGAGCTTTAGTTCAGTCCTCTCATTTTATAAGTTAAGAAATCGATTTACTCAAGATTACATTGCTAGCAAGAAAAGTTGAATGAAAAAACAAGTATGTTTGTACTGGGAAAGAGAGGATTTCAGAAGGTCATGACATTTTCAGGTACATGAAGGACTATCAGATGAAAGAGGGGACAGGACAGACTTGTTCAGCATGTTCCTAGAAAGGAGAACTAGGAGCAAAGGGTGAAAGACAATGAGAGGCAGACACTGATTTAAACTTCCTAATAATTAGAGCAGGTCTGCTTCAAGAGTTGATAAGATTTCCTTGGCTGGAGATTGCTAAGTAGAGGCTGGTTAGGGTTCAACAAGGGGTCTTTCCAAGTTCTTTCTAATTCTGTGATTTGAAGAAAACTGCCAGAAGTTAAGATTCAGATGCTAATTTTCTAGTTCCATGCTCTTTCCACTACAAGAGAAAGTCGAACACTAATCTTCTCAAGTATATTTCATACTATTTCCCCTCATGGACTTTTGTTTCTTTTTTTCTCTGAACTCTACTCGCCACTGTTCCTGCTCTCCTCTGAGCTTGGAATGTAAACCATTTCTATCATTTGAAATACTTGAAATCTTAACAAAATTCAGGTCCCATCTTTTCTAGGAAGCCCTAAATTTCTCCAGTTGGAAGTCATCTCTCTCTTTCTAAAGTCTACTTTACTCTTTAATTATATACACTCATCAGATTCTAATTGAAGGTAGGAACTAGGTAACACTGCAGTGGACACAGTGTTGGCCTAGAGTCAGGAGAGATTTAAGTTACAATTTTGTCAAAGGGCAAGTCATTTAACTCGTTTGCCTCAGTTTCCTAATTATAAATGGGGATAATCATTGCACCTACCTTTCAGGGTTGGTTTGAGGATCCATCAATGTCTCATTGGATTAGCACACAACAGTAAAGAAAAAGGAGGGGATATGGAGTCAGAGTAAATGCCTTGCCAGTTACTACCTGTGTGATGGTGGGTACGTTTCTTCACCTATTTTAGTGTCATCTTCCTTAACCATAAAATGAGCATGGTAGATTCTGTGACCTTTGCCTTGCATATGATGGGTGCTAACTATAGATGTTTGTTGAATATCTAATAGTCTAATATCTTCTGAGTTAAGCCCCACAGCCCCAAACATCCTATAGTAATGAGTTCTTGAAACACTGAAAGACAATTCTTGTTCCCATTCTAAGCTTATCCAGATGATCTATAAATAAATGAGGGTGGCAAATAAGAAACTGTCTGTGGGTCTATTGTGTTAGTGGTAAAGACAAAAGTATCTTGAATAGTGGTTACTCTAGCAGGGGTCCGCTTAAGGAGGGAAGACTTCATGAACTTAATGTTAAGGCAGGGCAGGTTAAGTCATATCTAATTATTTTGGGCAAGAGAAAAAAGTTAGAACATTCTCCAGGAAAAAATGTAATGATGGAGATTGCTATTGTAAGCACTTTTACTGTAAGTGATAATTATTCAATGGAAATGACTTTCAGTAAGACTGTACGAGCACCATGCTATGTCTAATTACAAACAGAAAGCAAGCCATAATCTCTGTTATCATGTGTTCTATATCAAGGTACCTGATGATATTGATAATGCTTTTATGAAGTTTCAGGGAGGGGGGCAAATTTTAATTATTTTATGCAGCAGACAAGGAGAAACAGTCAAGAGTAGGGGTATAACATTGTTCTCTACATGCAACCTGTACTAGAAGATTGGGAAGTTTTTATATTCTTTGTCTTCAGTAGAAAGAAGAAAATGACCAAAAATGACTTTTATAACTTGTTAAAACAATTTCTATTCCAAAGTCATTCAATTGTATTTCTCATATCCCTTCAATCACCAAGAACTGATAAAAAAAATTATAGTTAGATAGGAAAGAGTATTATACATTTTGGAAAGAATTTCATCAAAACAGTTAAAAAAAAGTGTTGGAACCGCCCTTCCTCTTCAGAAAGACCTCCTAAAGGGATTCCAGATGGTTAAGATTTCTCACACAAGTAACTGCAAGAGAAAGCTGCCCTGCTGCATGAAGGAACGTGGTAGGAAGAGAGAAGTAATGTGACTCTTGGTTCAAAAATGATGCTGCCTAACCTAGAACAAGCCATCACAAACTAGTGCCTTAAAGAGGGCAAAGATATAGTATGAAGAATGAGAAAAATTTTAAGTTCTTTAAGAAAAGGAAATTAACATTTTCAGAGCTAAATTAGACACTTCTCAATTTTCTGCTGTGGATAGCTCATTTGATCTAAACTTCATTTCTGGATAAGACCTTGTATAAGGTTACAGCAACTCATGAATTTGTTTACTAATATGTGGAGAGGTTACAATGTACATTAGTAGGAGGAGAGAAGAAATCAAAGATGTTTAAGATATTAAAGTTAAATTTATTTCAGTATTAATTCAAGAAACTATTAAACCCTTGCTATAGAATGTTAATTATAGATCATAACTGTCCTGTTTTATGCTTTCCAACTCTCTTATTATTCAGAAAACTCAACTTCTTGAGAGACAGACAACACATTAAGTCTCAAAATGGAGTTAGCTCCTGAATTAAATGGCATGAATTAGTGTCATGAGTGCCAATTAGTGGCATTAATTAAATATAAGCCAATTTGGCAAGTATTAAACACCTTCCATGTGCCAGGGAAGGAAGGCTAAAATAGTACCAGCCTGTAAGGGGCTTAAATTATATTTAAGTATATATAAGTAGGTGGTTGGGAATCTCAGGATATTATTGGTATAGCTCCAGTGTGTATTATTGCTTTCATTTTTTCCCCCTGAGGCAATTGAGGTTAAGTGACTTGCTCAAGGTCTCACAGCTAGGATGTGTTAAGTGTCTGAGGCCACATTTGAATTCAAGTCCTCCTGACTTCAGGGATGGTGCTCTATCCACTGCGCCACCTAGCTGCCCCTGGACTTGTGATTTTAATGGTACAGGGAACTTTACCAATGTTAGTTGTCACTTTCTCTGAGAGCTGCCTATGGCAGTGATGCCAAACTCAAATGGAAACATGAGCCACTAAGCCGTGTATAAAGATATCCATGGGTCTCATCTTAATGAAGAAAACCACATGTTAATATCTAAGTTTCACCGTATTTTTATTTATTTTGTTAAATATTTCCCAATTACATTTTGGTCTAGCTTGGGCCATACTCAGGAGTTGCGGACCACATATTTGATAGTGACATAGCTGGCATGTGGGCCTTGAACCCATTTTCTTATCTTAAAGACCATCTTTCCATTTACTATATTTGAAAAAATATATAAAGTTTATTTTAATGTAACATTTTTGTTTTAAGATGCTGTTAAAATGAACTTTTTTTATTGAAAAAATATTTTAAACATACTAAGTCTCTTTAAATAGTTTTCTTTGTTTTTTTGTTATCTTTTATTCCACAGTCAATATAAAGTTTTCCACTAGGCAAAGCTATTGGGGCCACTTAATCCAATCTCTACCTGAATGAGAATCCTTTCTCCAGTATTCCTGATAATTAAACATCTGGTCCTTGCTTGAAGACTTTCATAAATGAATCAATTCTATCCTGGGATGTTTCTGATTGTTGCAAAGTTTTTCTTTACACAGAGCTGAAATTTCCACACTTTTACCTATCACTTGTAGTTCTAGTCTCTAATACCAAGCAGAACAATATGAATGTTCCTTCTATATGACAGATCTTCAAATACTTGAATATAGCTTTGTTTCCACATAGCCTCAGTTCTTCTCTCATCCCAACATCTCTAGTTCCTTAACATTCTTATATTTTTTGCAAGGCATGGTCTCTGGTTCCCTAACTATTCTGGTTATTCTCATCTGGACAGTTTTCAGCTTGTCATTGTCTTACACAATCTACCAGACTTATCATCACAGACATTTCAAAAACCCTCAGAGGCCAACTAAATCAACTCATAACTCCATTTTGGAAAGGATCTCCATTCTGAAATTGTATTTATACAAGCAGCTACAAGCCTGGGCACATGTTCCATCAGGAAGGGAAATAAGATAGTTAATGAAGCTCATTTTGAGAAGTCACATGTACAATGTTTTAATCTATGTCATGGGTATGAAAGCAAAATTATTAAACTTGATGCCACAAAGAGCATTACATGATTCCTTATAGACATATCTGCAAACTTAGCAAAAAACAAAAACAAAACCAAAAACATATAGAAGACAATCTCCTTGTAATTAAGGATAAGACCATGCTTGGCAAAACTTTTTGGGCAGATGGGATTTACACCCACATTTAAAAAATATCTCATGCATTCCAGCAACACATTTTTCAGGAAAAGTTGAGTTTAAATAAAATCTTCCTAAGGAATTCAGCAATTTCTAAAGTTATCCTGTGTCTCTTTTTGGCATGGTCTTGACTGTGAACTCTTAAAGGCCATTCATCATAAAGTCAGCTGAAATCCTTGTGGTAAATTAAATCATTTGTTCTCTGAGGACCAGTATAACTAAGTCTGAAGACTCTCATCACCAGGCTGGCCATAGCAACTATCTACTAAGTCAGAGAGGAGTTGCAATGTACAATGTAAGGAATTATGTTGCTGATAAAATCACAGAGCTTTGAAATATGGAGTTTAGAATGTCTGTCTACAGTAGGAACAACCTGGTAAATCTCTAAGGAGAAATTATCCTTGTAAATATATTTGTCTTTGCACTTTTGTTTTCTATTGGGGTTTCCTGTATAAATGAATTTTATTTGACAGGGTATCACTTTGTGAAATCATAAAACTAAATGTGAGCATTCAGTTAAGAGTGTATTTTGGGGGAACTCTGGATCACAAGTATTAATAAGCAGCATCAGATTTTACTAAAGAAGATACTAAATCTTTCAAATGACTGAGCTCCAATTATTTCTCCCAGTGAAACAATGGCAACTCACTATCCTGAAGATGTTAATGTATGATAAAGGGGTGGCCAGTCTATTTTCTGTAATATGAATGGCTGCTTTTTATCTTCTTGGATGAAAATCAAATATTCTATATAGAAAAAAATATTATTTAATAATGGGTTATCTTGCCTAAATGGAATATAGAAACAGAGTCAAGCATCATAATAAAAATTTAATTCCTTCACTTGACAAGCATTAAGTACTTGTCATAAGTTTTAAATACACTGTGCTAAATATAGCAGAAAAAGATGGCTATATGATTTCTGATCTCAATTAACTAACTATTCGGGGTAATACAACAGAAATCTCTACACCTCCTCCCTCTCCCTCATTAATTTAAGGATCCATGATTTTGCAGGTAGGAGTACTCCCTTTGGAATACTGCCTTTGGAGTAATGCCTTAGTTGGCATTAGTGCTATTTGGAGAACAAATGCACAAATAAATACAATGTACATTACCTAAATACATTAGCACACCTACTTTTAAAAAGTATAACTTCAAAGTTAGCATTACATAATAAATTCCAGAAAGAAATACCCAAGAATAAAAATTATCTTATACCTGATGACCTCAAAGCTCCTGTCTTACTCTAAATTCTCCAAAAACCCAGAATGTAATGAAGTCAGTTAATTCAGAAGATAGGGTGAGAGTTTTGCTATTTAAATAGTTACATGAAATAAATATAAGAAAAGACTTAGAAAAACCAACCAATAAAATAATAACAATTTTATACTTATTCCAGCAATTAGTACAGTGCTTGGCACATAAAAATAATAATTACAAGCATTTACATAGGATTTGCAACATGCTTTACAAATATTCCATTTTTATCCTCCCAACAAATCTAGGAGGTATGTGCTATTATTAGCTCCAATCTCATAAATGAGGAAACCGAAGTAGGCAGAAATTCAGTGACATGCTTAGGATAAGACAACCAAGCTAGTGTGTAAAGATTTAATTGAATTTGACATATCAAGTGCTTAATATATGTTTGATTTGACTTGACTATTTCCTAAAATTTCATTTGTCTTCACTAACTCTGAAAAAATAAACAACAGAAAGATTGTTTGAATTTGTTTAAAAAAAGCAAAGGCTGATGCTTGACTTTTCTTTCTTTCTTTTTTTTTTTTTAACTTTTAAGTTCAACACAGAAAAAGTTGGAAAATTCAATAAAATGTCTACTTTTTTCAAGATTTGCATAAATTCTATAAACAGACTTTGACATAAGCAGAGTATTTACAGATAAAAAGACAACAATTTTTATGTAAGATATTAAAAAATTCTATAAATCTCTCCAAATTGAGTAAAGGGTAAGGTGATCGATAGCAAACATTTTGCTCTATGTGCCTCAGAGGATTGTCATGAGGAAAGAAAGCACTCTCAACCTAAAATCACTACAAAATTTATCATATGTAATATGTGATATGTTATCATGTATTATCATTGTTCAGGAGCTTGACTCTCCAGATAGAGACCTGCCACATGCAAAGATAAAGTGTGAGACTTAGCTCTTCTAAGCAACACATTGAACTCAGCAACAAGTTCTAATAGACTTGGAATGAAAAATGCCATTTGCATCCAGAGAGAGAACTGGAGTGTGGAGGCTGAATTTAGATCTAAGCATATTATATTCATCTTTTTTTTTTTTTCTTTTTTTTTTTTTTGCTTTTTCTTCCTCATGATTTTTCCCCTTTTGCTCTGATTTTTTTCACAACATGACTAATATGGAAATATGTTAAAAGTATTGTACATGTAGACCCTATATCAGATTGCTTGTTGTTTTGGGTAGG
The DNA here is from genome assembly GCF_048593235.1 of Sminthopsis crassicaudata. Classification (NCBI taxonomy): domain Eukaryota; kingdom Metazoa; phylum Chordata; class Mammalia; order Dasyuromorphia; family Dasyuridae; genus Sminthopsis; species Sminthopsis crassicaudata. The sequence continues at coordinate 285,621,503 of NC_133621.1, forward strand.
GGAAGTTAAAGGAGGGAGAAAAAAATTTGGAATTCAAAATCTCACAAAATCTTACAAAAATGAATACTGAATCTTTATATGTAATTGGAAATGTAGTTCAAATATAGCTGGAAAATAAAATACTATAAAAAAGAAAATTAGTTGCAAAAAAAGGTAAAGTATGAAACCACAAAGGAAAAAAAAAAGCTGGCTTGTCAAAGCAATTTGGGGATGAGCTTGGCACTTGTGAACACTGGCCTGGAATAATAAAGTGAAAAGGCATTATCTGCTGTTCTCTCTTCTCTTTCTACACTTTCAATGACTTCATTAGTTTTTGAGGATTTTTCTGCAGCTGATTCCTAAATCTATTAAGCCTCATCTATCTTCTGAATTGCAGTCTTGTGTACTAACTGCTAGACATCTCTACTTGCATGTCCTATAGTCATTTCAAATTCAATATGTCTGAAAAAGAATTCACTATTTTTCTCCTATGTAAAGGGCTAGAACTGAGCAATGCACTTGGATGATGAAGCACGTGAGACTAATTGCCAATTGGACGGTTCCCTATTAACTTGTTTAAGGTTGACCCTCCCCAGCTGTTCTGTGCTGACTTGATTGGTGAGACAAAGAGAGGGAAGTGACTTGTGTGGGAGGAGCAAGAGAAACTTGGGTGGTGGAACTCACGCTCACTTGCACTCGTGACCTGGCGTTGGAGGCGACGGTAAAGATCTAGAATAAAGACGTTTAGTGATCCTGACTCTTGCTGATTTCTGGAAAGATAGAGTTCCAGCACTCCTAAACCTAATTCTTTCTCTTAACTCTCTTATTTCTGTTTTTTCCCTCTTTTGTTAATTTATTTTTATTTTCAGTTCCAAATTCTCTTCCTCTATCTGCCCCCCAACCCATTGGGAAGTCAAGAAATGCAATATCCACTTTATTTATGAAGTCATGCAAAACATATTTCTATATTAGCCATTTATGGGGAAAAAGCAAGAAGAATAAAGAGAAAAATCAATATTCTTCAAAATATATCCAGTTTATTAATTATCTCTCTGGATATGGACAGAATTTTTTATCATGTGTCCTTTGGAGTTTTTGTGGATCATTGTATGGATCAGAAACACTAAATTTTTCATAGTTAATTTATTGTGACATAATTGCTGGTACTGTGAACAAAGTGTTCCTGGTTCTGCTCATTTCATTTTGCATCAGTTCACTTAGGTCTTCTTCCTAGATTTTTCTGAACTACCATGTCATTTCTTATAGCACAAGAGTATCCTAACACAATCATACATCCCAACTTATTTAGCCATTCCCCAAATGATGGGCATACCCTCAGTTTCCAACTCCTTGCCATCACAAAAAAGCTGCTCTCTTTTTGTAAATGTAGTCCCTTTTCCTTTTTCTCTAATCTCTTGGAAATACAAACCTAGTAGTGCCATTGTTGTAGGGTCAAAGGGTATGCATTGGACAGTCCTTTGGGAATAGTTCCAAATTGTTCTCCAGAATGGTTGGTCCAGTTCACAGTTCTATCCACAATGCATTAATGCACCTAATTCTTATTTCTGTGGACACATTCATCCAGGTTCACAACTAAAAAGTCCCCTTCATGTTTCATCCAAATCAGTTGTGCCTCAACATTATTCACATCTTTTACTTTCTCTCCAATAACATCCTTAGACAAGAATAGAGTTTGGACTGGTCACACATTGACTCTACTTCTTTGCATTCTCTCTATCATGCAGCAAAACAGCACCATAGTCTACAGAGAGTTGGACATGGAGTAAGCTGTGTGATCCTGAGTAAGACATTTAACCTCTATCTGCCTCAGTTTCCTTATCTTAAAAACACAGATAAAAATAGCACCTGCCTTACAGGGTTGTGAAGATTAAATGAGATGTTTGTGAAGTGCTTTATGAACTTTAAAACCCCTTATAGGCATACCTCAGGAATATTGTGGGCTTGGATCCACTCCACTGCAATAAAGTGAGCATCACAATGAAGTGAGTCACATAAATTTTTACAGCATAAATATAAATATATATATATATGTATGTATGTATGCACAAGTTGCATTTATACTACACTGTAGTCTATTAAGTATGCAATAGTATATGTCTAAAAAAATGTATGTACCTTAGTTAAAAAATACCTTACTGCTTAAAAAAAATGCTAGCTATCAGCTGAGCCTTCAGTGAACTTTTAACTATTTTTTTGCTGCTGGAGGCTCTTGCCTTGATGCTGATGACGCCTGAAAACTGAGAAGGAGATAGCAGTTTCTTAAAATATGATAAAAATGATCTTTGCCCTGAATACTGACTCTTTTTCCCCACATGAATCCTAAGAAATATTTGCAGGGTTATTCATTGGCCTAATTTCAATATTGTTATGTTGAAGAGACTAGGAAAGCCAGAGAAGAGAGATACAAGGGGACAGCTGTGGTGGTGCAGTGAGAATACATGTTTATCAAATAAGTCTTATGTGTTATATGGCATGGTTAGTGTTGTCCCAAAACAATTACAACAGTGACATCAAAGATCACTGATCACCTATTGCCATAACAGATATGATAATACTAAAAAAGTCTGAAATATTGCAATTACTAAAATGTGACAGAGAAATGCTGCAAGCATGTGATGTTAAAAAAAAGAGCATCAACAGACTTACTCAATTCAGGGTTGACATAAACCTTCAATATGTAAAAAATGCAATACCTGGAAAGTGCAATAAAATGAGGTATGCCTGTACAAATGTTAGTTACCATTATTATCTAGAGTACTGCAATAACTTCTGAAATGTTCTTCTTGTATCTGGCCTCCCTTCCCACTGTCTAATCTATTTCCTACAAAAACTTCCAAAAGAAGCTTCCCCAAACACAGGTTTAATCCTTCTCTTGCGCAAGAGGCTTCAATAGTTTCCCATTGCCACTAAGATAAAATACAAATGGCCTTCACAAGTTGGCTCCAGTTGATCTTTGTAGGCTGTGATTACTCATTACTATCAGTCATTTGCCAGCCAGCCAAACTAGCCCAATTCCTTTCTCCAGATGTGATGTATCACTCCATTTTTCTGGTCCCTTTGCACAGATCCACTTGAGGCCTGCAATGCAACCTCACTTCTGCCTATTGCAATCTCCAGCTTCATTCAAGACTTGGTCTTCAAGATGCTTTTTCTGATTCTTCTACTTTGCTCATCCCTGTCATTTAAAATTTCCTAAATATCCTTATGTATCTTCATGGTAACATGTAAACCCTTGGAAGTTTTTGTCTTTCAATCTCCAGCTCCTAGCAGAGTAACTGGTACATAATTGGCCCTTAACAAAAGTCTGGCATAGTGGGTGGAGAGCTGGCTTCAGGGCCTGCAAGACCAGAATCCTGCTTCTGTCACAAACTGAATGGGAGGCCTGAGGCAGGTGATTTAACTTTAGTGAAACCTAGCTTGTGAAACGGTGTCGATCTGTGCTAATAGAGAAAGTCATACCTGGAAGACTTGAAATCATAGGCCTGATGAAAAACAAAAACAAAAACAAAAAAACCCAGAAAACAAAGAAATTAAAAAAAAACAAAAACAAAGAAAAGCAAAGCTTGCTGATTGGCATTTGGGGCCAAAAATAGCTAGAGTCCATGGCGGTAAGTACAGTTGTGTACCACAGGATTCCTCAAGCAGAAGTGGGATAAGTCATTGTTGGTTATTCTACTGGGGATTTCTTTTCTGAAGGTCTAAAGAACTGCTGAAATTTCTTTTTACTCTCTGAAATTCTGTGATTCTGTGGTCATGGATCTAGCTAGAAAGGACCTTAGAGAATCTAGTGTAATTCCCTCTTTTTAAAAATGAGGAAACTTAGTGAATATGAAGTGATTGATCCAAGGTCACACATGAAATGTCAGAGTGAGTTCTGAAATTGGGTCTTCTCACTCTAGAACCAGTACTCTTTCCCCTCTATAAAGAGGAGGCACATCTAGAACAGCCAAGTCAACAAGCATTTATTAAGTATCAACTATGTGCTATGCATTGTGCTAAGTACTGGGAATACAAAGGCAGGCAAAAAAAAAAGGCCTTGTCCTCAAGGGGCTCACAATCTAAGGGGACAAAGTAAAAAATGTAGCCAACCATGTATACCTAGAATCTATTTATGTATTTATCTATCAATAGATATATTGGATCACTTGAAGATAATATCTGAGGAGGAAACTAAATGAAGGAGGGCTGGGAAAGACTTTTTTAAATTAAAGCTTTTTATTTTCAAAACACACACATAGATAATTTTCAACATTCATCCTTGCAAAACCTTGTGTTCCAAATTTTTTCCCTCCCTTTTCCCCGTGGCCTCTCCTAGATGTACTCTAATATGTGTTAAATATGTGCCATTCTTCTATACATTTTCTGGGAAAGACTTCCCCTAGAAGATGGAATGTTATCTATGTATGTACATATGTGTAGATAGATATATAGGATCACTTGAAGATAATACCTGAGGAAGACACTAATATGAAGGAGGGCTGGGAAAGACTTCTTGTAGAAGATGGGATGTTATCAACGTATCTATATATAGTTATATAGGATCACTTGAAGATAATATCTAAGGAAGACATGAAGATATAATGTTATCAATGTATAGATATATAGGATCACTTGAAAATAATGTCTGAGGAATATTAGTGAGGAATTCACTAATATGAAGGAGGGATGAGAAAGACCTTGTAGAAAATGGAATGTTATCTATGTATAAGATATACAGGATCCCTTGAAGATATTATCTGAGGAGTTCACTAATGTGAAAGAGGGATGAGAAAGACTTCTTGTAGAAGGTAGTTTTATGTATGTATGTATGTATGTATGTATGTATGTATATAGATATATATAGGATCACTTGAAGATAATATCTGTGGAAGACACTAATATGAAGGAGGGCTGGGAAAGACTTTTCGTAGAAGATGGAATGTTAGCTGAGACTTCAAAGAAGCCAGGAAAGATCGATGAAAAAGGAGAACATTCCAGGCATGGGAGAGAACGGCCAGTGAAAATGCAATGTCTGGTGTGAGGAACACAAAGGAGGCCCATGTTACTGGACAGTAAAGGAGTAAGATGTACTAGATTAGAAGATTAAAGAGTTTGACCCACAAGAGCTCTTAAAGATCTTCATTTATTTTGTAGATGAGGGATGGAAGGTAAGAATGTAGATGCAGGAAAAACCAGGTGATGAAGGGCTTTAGAAGGCAGAGGATTTTATATTTGTGCCTGCAGATGACAGGATACTACTGGAATTGATTAAGAGGGTGTTGTAGGAAGATCACTGACAGTGGAGTAGGGGATGGACTCAAGTAGTGAGAAGGCAGACTAACAGCAGCTATTACCATAGT